>NC_133334.1:77382834-78001167 GCF_042186555.1 Aquarana catesbeiana | reverse complement strand
TCACATGCATTGCTCAGGTGGGATTTTTTTGCCCATTCTTCTGCACAATATTCAAATCTTGAAGGTTCCGTGGGTCTCTTCTATGAACTTTGATCTTTAGTTCTTTCCATAGATTTTCTATCGGATTCAAGTCAGGTGATTGGCTGGGCCATTCTAGCAGCTTAATTTTCTTTCTTTGAAACCATATGAGAGTTTCCTTGGCTTTGTGTTTGGGATCATTGTCTTGCTGAAATGTCCACCCTCGTTTCATCTTCCTCATCCTAGTAGATAGCAGCAGATTTTTATCAAGAATGTCTTGGTACATTCATCGTTCCTTCAATGATACAAAGTTTTCCAGTACCGTATGTTGAAAAACAGCCCCGCGCCATGCTGTTCCCACCTCCAAACTTCACTGTTGGTGTGGGGGTGTTTTTGGGGTGATGTGCAGTGCCATTTGACCTCCAAACATGGTGTGTATTATGGTATCCAAAGAGTTAAATTTGGTCTGATCTGACCAGACTATATTCTCCCAGTATTTCACAGGCTTGTCTAAGTATTGTGCAGCAAACTAAACAAACTTCAACATGCTTTTTTTCCAGCAATGAAGTCTTGCGTGGTGAGGGTGCATCCAGGCCGTGGTGGTTGAGCGCATTACTTATTGTTTTATTTCAAACAATTGTACCTGCTAATTCCAGGTCGTTCTGAAGCCCTTCACAACTGGTCCTTGGCTCTTGGATAACTCTTCTAATAGTTCTTTTCACTCCTCTGTCAGAAAACTTGCGAGGTGCACCTGGTCGTGGCCGGTTTATGATGAAATTATGTTCTTTTCACTTCCGGATTATGGCCCCAACAGTGCTCACTGGAACATTCAGAAGTTTAGAAATCATTCACACCAAAGTCATCAGCATGTTTTGCAACAATAAGGTTGTGAAGGTCTTGAGAGAGCTCTTTGCTTTTACCATCATGAGATGCTTCTTGACTAAACCAGCTGATAATAATTTGCACTGACAAGGGGCAGGATTGCTTTCTAATTACTGGTAGATTTCAGCTGGTGTCTTGGCTTTCCATGCCTCTCTCCACCTCCCTTTCTTCGTGTGTTCAATACCTTTTCCCTGTGATATATATATATATATATATATATATATATATATACACACACACTCACACAGTATAGTATATAGTGGAGTTCTGGCTGCGAGACAGAGACTGAAGCTGCATACAGTTTAAACAGCACTTAGAACCAAAGCAGCACTTAGTGAAGTAAATAGTTCATTTGGACCAGCTTGGTTCAAATGAACTATTTAAAGTGACAGAAAACCTGGAGGTCAGCTTTCTAAAGCTTAAAGCTTTCTACAATATGCAGGATGTAATTTGGATCAAGTCGCTGTCTGCCAAGCTGCTAGACTGTAAGTTAAGCTATTTCACCACAACTGGATCCCTTCTAGAGATCACACTTTCAGTGTCAAGTCAGGGTTTCCATACACTGCTACTGCAACTACACTGCTAAAAAGCTTGCAACAGCTGTATGACTAAATGGCTCTAAAGAGGGCACCCAGGCAAACAATTGCATACACATTTGAATACATATGTATATAAACAGTCCATTCTCTCAAAATATTTGTAATCAGCTTGGCCGGTCTAGTGGTCCAGTTTTTCTTTCTGGGCAGCATAGCCTGGTCAGTAATTTTAATTTTCCCTGCTGCAGTTAACATGGTCCACCCTTTTAAGTGTGGCCCACTCCCTGTTGCAAAAAAACTGTAAAAAAACAAAAAAAAAAAAACAAATAGGAAAAAGTATAATAATATACTCACCTTTTCCTGGCTTAGGGTGACGCCATCATTCTGCCAATGGGATCCCAGGGAATTCTGAGTACTCAGAATTTTGTGTATTTCAGCACAGTGCCAGCTTGTCCTTTCAGTGAGATTTGAGCTACTCAGTATTCCTCAGAATCTTGCTGGGAAGAGGATGATGTCACCTTCGATTGGGTACCATGGGCAGAAGCCAGGAAAAGATAAGTACATAATCCAAGTTTTTTCCCCCTGTAGGTGTCTTTTCTTAAATAATATACCACAATTCTGCTGGGGCACATTCAACAAATGGAAGCTTGATAAAGCTTAGTAAATCATCCTACCCAGCCTGCTAATTCACAGCAAAAGAGCATAACTACACCAGTGACATCATCAGTGTACTCTCTTTTCCTTTCAGTACACTTCCAGTATTCATTTGACAGCACTGTGCAAGGCAGTAGAAAGTATTGTAGCAATGGCTTATAATACTGCCCCTCCCTCTGTCAGTTCTGCTGTGCAGGGGAATACAAGAACCTAATGTAAAGTCAGATTCAGATACTAATGCAAGTTGTATTTTAAAATAAATGTAAGTATTTTTAAAGAAATGCATAGATGGGGGCGTGGCTAGCCGACGGCGCGGCTGGCAGCACACTGAAAGAGCTCCGCTTCATCCCGGGCCAGAAAGGGGATCCACAGCGAGCAGGAGCTTCATTTTTGCTCATAAACCAGCGCAATAAGAGCGGGCATACCCCCAGATGACATCCCACAGGAGAAAACAGTGCCCTATTCCTGGGAAAATACTGACTTTTTTACTGTGCTGCGCCGCTCCCACAGCCAAGATGGCGCCGGCGGCCGGAGAGAGGACACACGCAGCCACAGCAAGCAGCACGGAAGGGTCTCTATGCCAAACAGAAGCCGCAGCAACAACAACCCCAGACAAGGACATCAAAACTACTCCCCACCTCCGTCAGCGTCCTCCAGCCCAGCAAAGAGCAGACAGAAGATGTCTATGGAACATGCAGACATGCAGACACTGAGGAGGTAAGTGGATTTAACTCTTCACTAGATGATACCAGGTAGTTACAAGACTCCATAACTGACTTTCCCACATCAAATCAGCCCGTAATGGACACCACCCTTAAGCATATGCTGGTATCCCTACGCACAACTCTGCACGCTGATATACTGGCTATCACACAGCAGTTCAAATCAGAAGTTAATGCGGTGTCCAACAGAGTAACACACGTTCAATCAAAAATGGGGGAGTTTGCAAATACATTCAACGACATGGTTGATGCCCAGAACGACAGAGACGACGAGATTGTACAAATTAAAACCAAATTAGCGGATTTGGAAGATAGATCAAGACGTAACAATGTCAAAATCAGGGGAATTCCCAAATCGGTCAAGCCCCCCGACCTGAAAAATTACTTTGTCAATATCATGAAAGTGGCACTCCCAGAAGCCCTGCTGGAGGACCTGGTCAGAGACCGCATTCATAGACTGCCAAAGCCAAAAAATATCCCATCTCATCTACCCAGGGATACGATAGTCCGAATACACTTATACCACATGAAAGATCAATTCATGATCACAGCCAGACGCCGTGACGATATGCCACAGGAGATGCAGGACTTATCCTTCTTCGCAGACCTTTCTGCATTCACCATGCAGCAACGCAGACAACTGGCCACTATCACCAAACCGCTAAACAATCATCATATCTCCTACAGATGGTTATACCCAGCTAAGCTAATGGTGACAAAAGATGGAGAGACTTTCATGATTACCACGATAAAGGAAGGCCTCCGACTCCTGAAGGAATGGAAAATTCTGGAACCCCAAAACATGAACGAAAACACGTACAGATCACCACCGTCCACAAGGGCAAACTCTGATGCAGAAACAGGCTGAACTCCTGCTCATCCTTGCTATATCGTATATCTCCCCTGATGGCCCCGGAGAATGCCACACAGTTTTGGTTTACTCTTTATATTCCCCCCTAGTTCTAGCGGTTGTTTTTCCGCACAGGTTCCAACAGAATCGCCAACTTTTTAAATCTTAGACTATTTCTTTTTCTTGTCTTTCCTAACGCTTTTCCTTCCCCATGATATACACAGACAGATAGTAACAGAAGATCATACAGGTCTACAGAGCCACAACAATCGGACTCAAGCCATACTCTTCAGCTGTAATCAGAACGGGAAAACCGACTCCAGGTAGGTAAATTATTATATTATTTTCCCAAGATGGCATTAAAAATCACTTCTTTCAATGTGAAAGGACTAAACAGCTCTTATAAAAGGCAAATGGCCTGAAAGGAAGCAATTAGACTCAAGAGCGATGTTATTTGTTTTCAAGAGACACACTTTGTCTCTAACAAACCACCACCCTTTCACCACCCAAAATACCCTCATGTGCTTCTAGCAAACGGCCCCAAAAAGAAAGGAGGTGTAGCTATAGCCATTAGAGACTCTATCCCATTCACTAAATTGGAAACACACCTTGATGCATCTGGAAGGTACATTATCTTAATATGTGAAATCTTCAAAACCAAATATATGTTGGTTAACGTATACCTGCCAAATACAAACCAACTTCGTTTTTTGAAGAGGATCTGGAAGAAAGTAGAATCCATAAAACAAGGGCATGTAATTTTGACTGGTGATTTTAATGCAATACCGAACAAAGAACTGGACCTATCTAACCCAATGCACTCCCAACAAAGAAGAGCAACTTTATCTCAGTTCCTTGCATCTTCTGACCTTTTCGATGTATGGAGATGCCAACACTCTTCGGAAAGGGACTTCCTTTTTTTCTAATGTGCACCACACGTACTCACGCATTGACTTGTTTATGGTAGATAAATTCATGTTGCAAAAGATAGTAAAGTCGAATATTCATGTTATAACCTGGTCAGATCATGCGCCCATTTCCATCAGTGTGGGGGATAAAGGCACAGAAACAAGAGCAAATAGATGGAGGAACGATAGCTTTACTTTATCCCAACCGGAAAATTTAAAAACTATTAGAACTGCTCTAAAGGAGTACTTTGAACTCAATGCTCAATCGGTGGATGATCCCTTCATACTGTGGAGTGCGCCCAAGGTCTATGTAAGAGGGTTGCTAATACAAATGAGCAGCAAGCTCAGGAGACAGCAGAAGAAGCGGCTCAATGACTTGTTAACCACAATCCAAAAACTAGAAACTAGCAACAAACAAAATACAACACAAAAAATTAGAGATTCGTTATTTTACGCTAGACAGGAACTACGTAATCACCTGATTTCCCGGCAGCAGAACCGCCTTTGTATCTTAAAAGCTAATACCTACCGTTGCGGAAACAAGGCGGGGAAACTGTTGGCAAACCAGCTAAAAGATAAAATTATTAAACAAAAAATTCAACATATGAAAAACCCCAAAACAGGGAAAATGGTATCAAATCCTAAAGAAATTGCTGACGCGTTCAGCGACTATTACGAATCTTTGTATAATCTTAAAGACGAACCTGATACACACTAACCCTCGGATGACATGATATCTGATTTTCTTTGATTCACCTTCCAAAACTTTCCCAAACAGAGCTATCCTCGCTCAACCTACCATTCACGGTCACTGAAATTGAAAAATTAATTAGATGTAGGCCGCACAACAAATCACCTGGTCCAGATGGATATTCTTACGAATATTACCAGCTGTTCCAAAATTAACTATCACTGTACCTAAAACAAGTCTTTGATGCCGCAATGTCCAAAGCCAGTTCCCACCTGAAATGCTAACAGCAACAATAATTACCCCACCTAAACCAGGCAAGGAACCTACAACACCACAAAATTTCAGACCCATTTCACTGTTGAACGTTGATGTCAAATTATATGCCAAATTAATTGCAAATAGAATATCCACTCTACTACCGAAACTTATCAATCAAGATCAGGTGGGTTTTGTGATTGGTCGTCAAGCGAACGACGCAACCAGAAGAATGATTAACATCATACATTCTGCTGAGAAATCAAAAAGGCCTTCTCTGCTTCTAACATTGGATGCAGAGAAGGCCTTTGACAGAGTGCATTGGGGGTACTTGGCTAAGCTCTTAGAGAAATTCAACATAAATGGTCCAATTCAAAATGCCATTAGGGCGCTGTACTCATCTCCCTCAGCATATGTATACACAGAAGGCATGTTCTCTAGAAATTTCAGAATAACCAACGGGACTAGACAGGGGTGCCCATTGTCCCCTTTAATCTTTGCTTTGGTCATAGAACCCCTAGCGGAAAAGATAAGAACCCACCCCGTAATTCAAGGAATTCCTTCCAGAAACCAACAGCACAGAATCTCACTTTTCGCTGACGATGTCATTTTGACATTGTCTGACCCATATTTATCTCTCAGAGCTGTACATGACACTCTTATTCAGTTTAGTAAGATATCCTACTACAAGGTCAATGCATCGAAATCCAGCATTCTAGAAATAGATAACCCCACCAAATCGGCCATCCAACAAGACCTTCCATACCCATAGTCCTCCAACTCCATGCCCTACTTGAGAGTCCAACTGACTTCCTCTACGTCCAAACTATACGAAGCCAATTATTACCCACTAATCTCAAAATTACAACAGGAAATATAAAAAATTCAGAAACACTACATTTCATGGGGCGGCCGCTTAGCGGCATATAAAATGCTACTTCTACCAAAATTGACTTACTTTTTCAGAGCTCTCCCGATCTCTATCCCGTCATCTTTCTTCACAGCCATGCAAAAACTACTGTTGAATTTCGTATGGGCAGGCAAGAAAGCAAGATTCCCCTTAACAATGAAAAGGAAGCATAAATCTGTAGGTGGGCTGGGTATCCCAATCTTGAAGGATTACTATATAGCGGCGATATTAGACCAGCTTAGAGGTTGGTTTGCACGGCCTGTAACTAAACCATGGTGCCAACTAGTACAGTCTTGGTTGTTTCCCTACTCACCAAGGTCCCTTCTGATAGCACATAACATGTCAAAGTCTAATATATCGGTAGACCATCCTACCATACAAGCTTCCCTACATGCATGGTCATACTCAAAAGAGGTAACACACTCCAAAGTACAATCTACCAAGGTCCCCATCCCTCTGGAATCCCTGCATCGGTTAATTCCAAACATCTCTCTAGGACACTGGACGAAAGGAGAAACTCTCCACCTACAAGACCTTATAAAGGATGATAAACTAATGACATTTTCAGACATACAGAACAAATTTAATATACCGACCTCTGAGTTCCTAACATACTCTCAAATAGCATCCATCTTTAGACAATTAAACACAAACAATCTCCCAATCCCCACACCACTTTGGAATCACTTAACCTCTACTAACCCCAAAGCAAAAGGTATCTCACTAGTATATGACTTACTCAACTCTAAGTCGGTCTATGTCAAGACCAATCCACAAATTAAATGAGAAAAAGAACTAGGTAAAGTCTTCACAGACAAACAATGGTTAAGCGCGTTCAAATCAATTTTCAAGGTGCTCGAATTACGACGAACTAGCACAAAAACTTCTGGCAAGATGGCACTATACCCCATACATAGTTGCTAAATTTTCAAACAACAACTCAAATCTCTGCTGGAGGGGATGCGGCCAGGTTGGAACGCTGGCCCATATGGTTTGGGCATGTCCCCACCTCCGTGGGTTCTGGGCAGAAGTTTTCAAACTGATAGCGAAGGTCACTGGGGTCATTACACAGCCTTCTATTGAGAAAGCTATTCTGAGCATCAATATGTCAGAATACCCTATAATGGTAAGATCTATAGCAATGCATATTTTATTCGTCGCTAGATACCTGATGGTAAGCAATTGGAAAACAAATGCAATCCCCAGCGTGAGAGAGCTAATCTTAAAATTTAACACAACTGCAGAATATGAAAAGATACTAGCCTTCAAAGATGGTTCTATTGCTAGATACTTCTCCAACTGGTCAATTTGGACCTCTCAGGTCTCTCCACAGAAGTAATCCTGCGAAGATGCTAAAGTATATCCTTATTTCCGTATTTTTTTCCCTCCCCCTCATCTTATCCTTTTATTTTTTTTATCTCCTATCTCCCCCTTCTACTAATCTAATGTTACACCGTTTGAATGATACCACTGTTCGTGGACTACAGAATTTGTTGTACCTTAAACTTAGATAATAAGTATTTGCTATATACAAAAGTTCTGTTGCTCAAAATGAGTACTATAATACAGTTATGATGTGGAAAATAAGTGTGGCGCTAAAAAGATGTACGTTGTTGGGCAAAGCCGGACAGAATGGTATCTGAAAGGTAATATGCACAACAAAATGTATTAATGAGAGAAGATTGTGTGGGAACTGTTAGTTGGCACTAGCAGAAAAAAATTAAGTATCTAAACCAAAGGTATATAAGTAAATCATATAGGTGAATCGTGAATAAATCAACTATAATGTGACCCCTGAAAGAGAAAAAAGTAACACAACACTGTATGTCAATAAATAAAGAGAAAAGAACTGCCCATCCTAATTCTAGGGAAAGGCAGTTCTATATATGTGAACCTGAATGATATCAGGATTTAAGAAAAATGTTAAATAAACATAAGTGAAAATGTCCACGTGATATGGAATAAACTAAAAAATAGTGACAAAAAATATATAACATATGAACTGCCAGTGAGACTAAAAGTCCATCCAAAACTCATACATATGAATGATATCTCAAAGTCCACATGAGGCAATATAGAACAATGCCAGATACCCCAGTCGAAGTCCTATCGGACGAAACGCGTAGGGTTTGATTTGCCTGTCTTGCCACCATTTATTTTAGCGCTATATTTACTTTTTACTCCTCTTTGAAGAATTGGATTGTTTTTTATTATTCTGTTTCAATAAAGCCAGTCCCAAGCTGATTTACACTATGGGGAAGCCCTTGTTTCTTTCCCTTTATTTTTGAAGAATGACATCCCGCCTAGGAAGTTGGATCCGCAACGAGTACCCGCCACTGACATTTCTGATGCTACTGGTCAGTGAGATTGAATGGTAGAGTCGGTGAGTGTCGCCATTCCTTTATCACCTCCAGCCGTGGGGAACCAGGAGCTACTCCCCTTGCTCCATTACAAGCCAGTTTGACTCCCAAGTCATTGGCTGAGAGTCCACCATTTCCGGTAAGGGTATCTACTCCTATCCCCTGTATACAGATGTTTGTTATCGTATCTTGTGGATGTCAATCTGGGGTTCTCTGGTTTTCCTTTATCCACCCCAACGGCCGCTGATTGTTCTATATTGCCTCATGTGGACTTTGAGATATCATTCATATGTATGAGTTTTGGATGGACTTTTAGTCTCACTGGCAGTTCATATGTTATATATTTTTTGTCACTATTTTTTAGTTTATTCCATATCACGTGGACATTTTCACTTATGTTTATTTAACATTTTTCTTAAATCCTGATATCATTCAGGTTCACATATATAGAACTGCCTTTCCCTAGAATTAGGATGGGCAGTTCTTTTCTCTTTATTTATTGACATACAGTGTTGTGTTACTTTTTTCTCTTTCAGGGGTCACATTATAGTTGATTTATTCACGATTCACCTATATGATTGAGGCTCGATTCACACAGGGGCAACACGACTTCAACGCGACTTTGCAACGCGACTTTAACCCGACTTCAACACGACTTGTGGATCCGACTTTCAATGAACGGGGATCCGACTTGGATCCCCGCCACTGTGTTTGGTATGAATCTTTAGGGGGAACTCCGCGCCAATTTTTAAATAAAAATCCGGCATGGGTTCCCCCCCCAGGGGCATACCAGGCCCTTGGGTCCGGTATGGATCTTGAGGGGAACCCCCCTACGCCGAAAGGACGGCGTGGGGGGTCCCCCCAATCCATACCAGACCCTTATCCGAGCACGCAGCCCGGCCGGACAGGAATGGGGGTGGGGACGAGCGAGCGCCCCCCCCCTGAACCGTACCAGGCCGCATGCCCTCAACATGGGGGGGTTGGTGCCTTGGGGGAGGGGGGCGCGCTGCGGCCCCCCCACCCCAAAGCACCTTGTCCCCATGTTGATGAGGACAAGGGCCTCTTCCCGACAACCCTGGCCGTTGGTTGTCGGGGTCTGCGGGCGGGGGGCTTATCGGAATCTGGGAGCCCCCTTTAATAAGGGGGCCCCCAGATCCCGGCCCCCCACCCTATGTGAATGAGTATGGGGTACATGGTACCCCTACCCATTCACCTAGGGGAAAAAAAGCGTCAATAAAACAAACAGTACACAGGTTTTTTAAAATAATTTATTAGGCAGCTCCGGGATCTTCTTCCGACTTCGGGGGTCCTCTTCCGACTTCGGGGGTCTCTCCGCCGTCTCCTCCCGGTGTCCGCATCTTCTGCCGGCTCCTCCGCTATCTTCTGCAGCTCAATTGCTAGCGGTGGTCCGGACTTCTGCCTTCTTCTTTTCTTCCAGAGATGTTGACACGACGCTCTCTCCAGCTGGAATGGTCTCTGAACGCTCCGCAACGGACTTATATAGGCGGTGACCCCGCCCCCTTATGAGGTCACTGTCCCAGGGCATGCTGGGGCTGTGCCGTCATAAGGGGGCGTGGTCATCACCCGGTGACCACGCCTCCTAAAACGTCACAGACCCAGCATGCCCAGGGACTGTGACGGCATAAGGGGGCGGGGTCACCGCCTATATAAGTCCCTTGCAGAGCGCACAGAAACCATTCTGGCTGGGGAGAGCGTCGTGTCAACATCTCTGGAAGAGAAGAGGGAAGAAGATGATCCAGAGGTCCGGACCACCGCTGGCAAAAGAGCGCCAGAAGATAGCGGTGGAGCCGGCAGAAGATGCGGACACCGGGAGAAGACGCCGGAGAGACCCCCGGAGTCGGAAGAAGATCCCGGAGCTGCCTAATAAATTATTTTAAATACCTGTGTACTGTGTTTTTATTGACGCTTTTTTCCCTAGGTGAATGGGTAGGGGTACCATGTACCCCATACCTATTCACATAGGGTGGGGGGCCGGGATCTGGGGGCCCCCTTATTAAAGGGGGCTCCCAGATTCCGATAAGCCCCCCGCCCGCAGACCCCGACAACCAACGGCCAGGGTTGTCGGGAAGAGGCCCTTGTCCTCATCAACATGGGGACAAGGTGCTTTGGGGTGGGGGGGGCCGCAGCGCGCCCCCCTCCCCCAAGGCACCAAACCCCCCATGTTGAGGGCATGCGGCCTGGTACGGTTCAGGAGGGGGGGGGGGCGCTCGCTCGTCCCCACCCCCATTCCTGTCCGGCCGGGCTGCGTGCTCGGATAAGGGTCTGGTATGGATTGGGGGAGACCCCCCACGCCGTTTTTTCGGCGTAGGGGGTTCTCCTCAAGGTCCATACCAGACCCAAGGGCCTGGTATGCCCCTGGAGGGGGAACCCATGCCTGATTTTTATTTAAAATTTGGCGCGGAGTTCCCCTCAAGATCATTTGAGCACAAGTCGCATGCCGAAGTCGGATCATGCGAGACGGCGATCCGACTTCAATGATAGTCAATAGGCTGAAGTCGGATCAAAGTCGGATCCAAGTAGTACAGGGAGTACGCTCTGAAGTCGGAGCGACTTCAGTAGTGTCTATTAAGACGCTCCCATGCACTGTAATGTGAATCTCTTTCTGGGGCGACTTGGGGCGACTTGAGGGCTTACAAGTCGGATCCCAAGTCGCGGTAGTGTGAACCGAGCCTTACTTATATACCTTTGGTTTAGATACTTAATTTTTTTCTGCTAGTGCCAACTAACAGTTCCCACACAATCTTCTCTCATTAATACATTTTGTTGTGCATATTACCTTTCAGATACCATTCTGTCCGGCTTTGCCCAACAACGTACATCTTTTTAGCGCCACACTTATTTTCCATACCTTTTTGCAATTTGTCTGATTGTGGTGTTGGCTGCTTTGCTTTCTGGTTGGCGCATTATTTTTTCAATACTTTTAATACAGTTATGATATATCTGAATATATAAGGTTACAGAGCAACCAAAGCGATTATCAATGTTGTGGTATACCCACTATATTCTGTAAGTGAAATAGAGAGCGAGATGAGCTCAACAGCCCACCACACAATTTGTTCCCAAAAGGGGTGTCGGGGCTGGAGGGCCATCCTAGCTCCAATACTACAATAATTTCATCCTTTGAATGATAACACATTTCGTCAATTCTTTTGTATTCTAAGTCTGTTATACAGCAGAAGGTATCATTGCTTTTGTATCTTTTGTTTTTATGAAAACTTAATAAAAATTATTGAAACTAAAGAAATGCATAGATGTAAATAATATGTGTCACTTATACCTGTCTGGAGTTCACATTTAACTTTCTATTACAGTGCTAAGAAAGCTTACCCAGTTGTCGCAGCAAACCCACGGAGGTGTATTAAAAGACATCACAGGTAGAAAGGTGACAATTTGTAGCCAACGGATAAACAGTTCCTCTTCTGTTACAAATTCCCCACTTAGAGTTCCACCTTTAAATAAACACATTACAAGAAGCTGAAACATTAAAGTGGTTGCTAAGCCACTACAATAAAAACATCCTTTCTTACTTTAGAGAATCTTCCTTGTTATTGCTATGGCTTTAACCACTTCAGCCCCGGAAGAATTTACCCTCTTCCTGACCAGAGCACTTTTTGCGATTCGACTCTGCGTCGTTTAACTGACAATTGCGCAGTCGTGCGACATGGTACCCAAACAAAATTGACATCCTTTTTTTCCCACAATAGATTCTTTTAGTGGTATTTGATCGCCTTTGCGGTTTTTATTCTTTGCGCTATAAACAAAAATAGAGCGACAATTTTGAAAAAAACGCATTATTTTTTACTTTTTGCTATAATAAATATCCCCCAAAAATATATGAAAAAATAATTTTTTCCTCAGTTTAGGCCGATACGTAGTTATTCTACATATTTTTGGTAAAAAAAATCGCAATAAGCGATTATTGATCGGTTTGCGCAAAAGTTATAGCGTTTACAAAATAGGCGATAGTTTTATGGCATTTTTATTAATAATTTTTTTTAAAATGGCGGCGATCAGCGATTTTTATTGCGACTGCGACATTATGGCGACACATCGAACATTTTTGACACATTTTTGGGACCATTGTCATTCATACAGCAATCAGTGCTATAAAAATGCACTGATTCCTGTGTAAATGACACTGGCAGTGAAGGGGTTAACCACTAGGTGGCAGTGTAGGGGTTAAGTATGTCCTAGGGGCGTGTTTCTAACTGTGGGGGGGTGGCTAAATGTTACACGTCACTGATCTCTGCTCCGATGACAGGGAGCAGAGATCGAGTGACACTGTCACTAGGCAGAACGGGGAGATGCTCTTTACATCAGCATCTCCCCGTTCTTCCTCCCCGTGAGGCAATCGCGGGTATCCCCATGGCGATCGAGTCCGCAGGACCCGCGACCCTACTCACTGAGTTTGCTGCGCATGCCCGCTGGCCGCCTCTTAAAGGGCAACGTACAGGTACGTGGTTTTGCCTGTACGAGCCCTTCTGCCACAGTATATCTGTGTGAGGCGGTCGGCAAGCGGTTTAATTCTTTAAAATTCACAGTTATGTGGCTTCCTTCACTTTGCTTTGTGGTACATTTTCATTATGTAGGTATATTACGTATATCCTTTATATTCCTCAGGTACACTAATTTAGAAACTGCATGGATTTGCAAATGGTGTGTATAAATTTAAGCTTCTGCTTTGAAGCCTATGGATAATAATACCCTTTCTGAGTGAACCAAGTTGAATAATGGTAAACTTAAAGCATTTGTTACCCTAAAAAAAAACAAACAAAAACAGATCCTGCTCCCTTAAAGCTATGCCCTCCCCCCTGTAAACTGACCACGATTTATCATGGCTGCTGAGCGCTGACACCGTGGTCAGTTTACATGCCTCCGTCTTTTGCAGCCCTGCTCTGTCCTTCTCTGTCCTCCTCTCCCCCATCCTCCATGCCTGTCTGCTTGTGTCAGTGCCCGCCCCCTGCCCTCCTGCTGCAATCATAACTACAATAAGAACACCCCAAGAACACCTTATATCAGAGCGTCTCCCAGAGCTCACGTGACTCCTCAGCTCTCTCCTCTGCCCAGCTGACAGCTATAGTGGGCGGGACCGAGCAGGAGGGGAGGAGAGAGAGAGCCGAGGAGTCACGTGAGTACCGGGAGACATTGTATAAATAAATAAATAAATATATATATATATATATATATATATATATATATATATATATATATATATATATATACATTGTATATATCTTTAGAGAAAAAACTGTTGGAACTCTTGTGCATATTTGGAGGATCACAAAAACCATTAAAAGATATTGAAATAAGGTTCTTTTTGATCTTCAAATGGAATCATTTTATCTTTATGACATTGTGATGAGTTAGCATGGGTCTGTTCATCAACATTATATTGTATGTGTAGGCGTTACTATGTATAATTAAAGCGGACCTTTACCCTCCCGCGGCACTCTCCTCCTCTCCATCCTGCTTCCCCTCCACAGTGCCGATATAGGGTTGTTTTTTGGGGTTTTTTTGGTTTGTTTACTTACAGTTTTTTTTTTCTTCAAAGTCTTGGCCCACCCCCCAACTTCCGGCATCGGCATTGGTCCCCTGATGCATGACGTGTAGTCCCATTCAGCAAAGAGGAGGAGGGCGGCCTAGTGGCGCCTTAACCCGGAAGAGCCGGCAGCTGTCACAGACAGCATGGTCCGGACCTATGCAGCGGTTGCAGAGAGGAGGATCCCAGCTGGCTAGGTGAGTATGCTTACTGTGCAGTAAGATGGTAAAAGGTAAACAGTAAGTGGGGGGAGGTTCAAAGGATGCAGTTCCTCTTTAAATAACTATGCTTACGTGAAAACTTTTTTCTAAGAATTCTACAAATAAAATAAATATGCTTTTATGCATCACTGAGCTATAGCCTAAACCTTAATATCTTATTTCCAGATAAGAGGACAAGCAAAGCATTATACCTGTATTTGTAAACCTCCAATTTATTTTGCTTTTAAAGCATTTGTAAGGTGACAGATATTCTAATTCTTCCCCACTCCCCATTAAAAGAGTCTTGGTTGGATTTGGGCTTTAGGCATTTATTTTGAAATGCATGGGGTTAAAATGAACATTGAGTGTAGTATGTGTCCTTGCTGACACTGCAGTCCTGCCTCTGGTTAACTGCTCCTCTCTCATACCCACCTGCCTGGAAAGAATCAGAAGCTGACCACAGCAGCTGCTTTTTCACTTGAGTACTGGATGTGCATTAAAGCAGACCTATCAGTGACTTTATATGTCTAAATGGATACATTCTGGAAACATCACAGTATATGAAATAAAAATTACCTTTCTTCATAAAAAGGCAGTCAATGAACTTCAATGAAGTGACTGTGCCTAGGCACAAAGTTTGATTCAAAAAAGCATAGCATAAGGCTAAGCAGTATTTTCATTATCATTCAATATATGGCTTTGAAAAAGTTAAAATTTATTTTAAAGGGGTTCTTCACCCTAGAAACAAAACTTTGAAAGTCAGCAGCTACACTGGTTCAAACCGGTTAGTGTGCACTAGGCTTAACCAGACCTTCTTTAGCTTGTTATCTAATCATCCAGCCTGAAAACTTCAGCTTCCACATTTAGTGCTGGTTCACACTGATGTGATACAGGAAACCGCACATGATTTGGACAAAAATCACACCACATTCCTGTTCAAATCACATTCTCATTCTGTTCAAAACGATTCTTTGCAGTGTGATTTGAGCCCATACATCCGCACAAAAAAGGTGCATGCACTTTTTTTTTTTTTTTGCTGCAGTGGAATCAGATTGCATGAGTGTTCACACCCATGCGATCCTAATCAGCCAAACTTTACATTGATACCCACAGCTGTTCACATGAACGGAGTGCTATTGTGATGTGATGCGGAAAATGCGCAACTGTGTGAACTAAGAATAAATTCAAGAAAAAGAATAATATTCACAAATTGCCTCCTGTCCTGGATACAACCAGTAGTTTTACTGACCTACTATATGATTAGTAAACTGATTTGTAAAGTAATTTCTTAAAATTCACCAACATAGATTTTTACATTTTGGGTGGAATGGAGCAGGGCTTGATATTTGTTCACAATATAATATTTCTGTACCCTTTGCCATCTAATACGGGGGCCCCCAACCATTGCCGCCGTGGCCTCTCTGCAGCCCGGCTGTGGGTGCGGCCGGCATGAGAGAGCCAGACAGGCAGATGAGAGAGACAGGCTGGCGACATGAGAGAGCTGGGCAAGCGGATGAGAGAGGCAGGCGGCATGAGAGCCGGGTGGATAAGAGAAGCGAGTGGCCGGGCAGATGAGAGCAGTGGGCGGACAGGCAAGCAGAGATGACATCATCTCTCTCCACCCGCCCAGTATCACCGCTCTTCCGCCCTCACAGCCGGTGTTCTGTCAGCATCTTCAATGTTGGAGGTGCGGCGGGGAGCATAGAGATGACATCATCTCTCACCGCCTGCCCTGCATCACCGCTCTCCTACCTTCACTCGGAATTGACTAGAGCTGCCACCAATGCAGTGACAATCCGCAGCTAATGGCAGGTAGCGCAGTAAGTGACAATCCGCATCTGGTGGCAGGCGATGTGGCAGGTGACATTCCACATCTGGTGGCAGGTGATGTGACAAGTGACAAGCTGCATCTGGTGGCAGGCGATGTGGCAAGTGAAAAGCTGCATCTGGTGGCAGGCAACGTGGCAAGTGACAAGCTGCATCTGGTGGCAGGCAATAGTGGCAAGTGACACGCCCAGGGCTCCGACTGATTCTACATTATGGTGAGTTGAACTATTTAATTTATTACTATAATGTAATCATAGAAATAATGCCCTTCAATCACCCTGACACCATATCAAGCATGGTGCCGGGATGATTGAAGCGCTAACACCAGCCACCTCCCTGACAAATTACCCGCAAAAAATTGCTTACCCCCCACATGCCCCCCACCCCCGGGCCTTGGCACAATTTTCTTCCACGCAGCCAGTCCCTGGTACCAAAAAGGTTGGGTATCGCTGATCTAATAGATTCTGCACGGCAATATATGTGAAGAATTCAAACTGGTGTCTGTGGTAGCTGAGCTGAAAATTGAATAAACTGAAAAAAAATACCTATTGCATCTGGAATGAAAAAATTGTATCCTAGCAAACTGTAGTGCAGCACAGATGGGATGATTCCTTTCAGGCCACTGTAGCTCCAGTCTGACTGCAGAGGGCTCATTTGAATGAAGAATGGCAGATAGCTGGACCTGTTAAAAGAGAACATTGGGATCATTTACTGCAAAATATATATTTTTTTTAAATTCTTAAGCAATTCTATATATTATGGAGGTGGAGATCATTACGTCATCTGTCTGCCTCTCCATCTTGGCCAATTAGAGGAAGTCTTGTATTCATTGATATAAATACAAGGCTCACTCTTAATGGCTGAGAAGCACTTTAGCCTGACTCGTTTTTGTTCTGGCAGCTGAAGGGAATTCTCCCGAGCCACTGCCAAAACACAACGCTTCACACTGTATGTAGCTAATGCAAATACAGTATAATATAGCGCTCACAGCAGCCGCATCACTTAGTAAGTAAAATAGTTTGTATGGGCCAACTTGGCCCCAGCAAACTAATGCCAAACTAGTGCCAAGAATTCTGGGAAGGGGATGCCCCAGGGTTCCTTGTAATGTCATCAGGATCTAATATCACATTTAGTATAGCAATAACAAACATACAATCCAACATCGTATTGTGCCAAAAAAGATACTTTACATGTTTTCATGGACTATATGTACAACCTTAATTAACTTGAATAGTTATGAATAGCGACAAGACAATGTGTGCAAGGAGAATCCTGCTGGTGCAAGATTTGAGCTCCCAGTGAATTAGGCCAGCAAGTGTAGAAGAGCCAATAAGGGGGTTTTAGAATAAGCCAGTCCCCTCACTATCAAATGGAGGGCGTGATGGGCAAACCACGCCCCTTAGAAGACATGGCATTGGTGAATTGGAAGCTAGTTTAGGGAAAGCTGACAAACTGCATAGAGAGAGATTTTGTGACAAATCAAACATGGGCAGATTTGCCCATCACTAGTTATGATCTTTTTGTGAAACGAATGATTGACAACCATATTCATACATTTCAATATATTTCAGCAAAGCCATGTGTCCTATTGGTCAGCCCTAATTGTGTGTTCAGTAAACAGTACTGTTTCACTAAAATAGTAGCTGGAAGAAAATACCCATGTCTTCTGACAGTCAAGTAGACACATTTACATGTACAGTGCCTTGCAAAAGTATTCACCCCCTTGGCATTTTTCATGTTTTGTTGCCTCACAACCTGGAATTAACATGGATTGTTTGAGGATTTGCATCATTTAATTTACAGAACATGTAACTTCGAAGATGTTTTTTTTATTGTGAAGCAAACAACAAATAGGACAAAATAACAGAAAAAGTCAATGTGCAAAACTATTCACCCCCCTAAAGTCAATACTTTGTAGAGCCACCTTTTGCGGCTATCACAGCATCCAAGTCGCTTTGGATACGTTTCTGAGTTTGTCACATCTTACAACTGGGATTTTTGCCCATTTCTCCTTGCAAAACTGCTCCAGCTCCTTCAAGTTGGATGGTTTGCGCTTGTGAACAGCAATCTTTAAGTCTGACCACAGATTTTCTATTGGGTTGAGGTCTGGGCTTTGACTAGGCCATTCCAACATATTTACATGTTTCCCCTGAAACCACTCAAGTGTTGCTTAGCAGTGTGTTTGGGGCCATTGTCCTGCTGGAAGGTGAACCTCCATCCTAGCCTCAAATCACACAGAGTGGTACAGGTTTTACTCAAGAATATCCCTGTATTTAACACCATACATCTTTCCCTCAACTCTGACCAGTTTCCCAGTCCCGACTGCTGAAAAACATCCCCACAGCATGATGCTGCCACCACCATGTTTCACTGTGGGGATGGTGTTCTTTGGGTGATGCGATGTGTTGGGTTTGAACCAGACATAGTGTTTTCTTTGATGGCCAAAAAGTTCAATTTTAGCCTAATCAGACCAGAGCACCTTCCTCCATATATTTTGTGAGTCTCCCACATGCCTTTTCGCAAACTCAAAAAGTGCCATTTAGTTTTTTGCTGAAAGTAATGGCTTTCTTCTGGCCACTCTGCCATAAAGCCCAACTCTATGGAGCGTACGGCTTATTGTCTTCCTATGTACAGATACTCCAGTCTCTGCTGTGGAACTCTGCAGCTCCTCCAGGGTTACCTTAGGTCTCTGTGCTGCCTCTCTGATTAATGTCCTCCTTGCCCGGTCCCTGAGTTTTGGTGTGCAGCTGTCTCTTGGCAGGTTTGCTGTTGTGCCATGTTCTTTCCATTTGGTTATGATAGATTTGATGGTGCTCCTAGGGATCATCAAAGATTTGGATATTTTTTTATAACCTAACCCTGACTTGTACTTCTCAACAACATTGTCCCTTACTTGTTTGGAGAGTTCCTTGGTCTTCATGGCAGTGTTTGGTTAGTGGTGCCTCTTGCCTAGGTGTTGCAGCCTCTGGGGCCTTTCAAAAAAGGTGTGTATATGTAATGACAGATCATGTGACAGTTAGATTGCACACAGGTGGACATCATTTCATAAATTATGTGACTTCTGAAGGTAATTGGTTGCACCAGAGCTTTTTATGGGCTTCATAACAAAGGGGGTGAATATATACGCACATGCCAATTATCATTTTTTTATTTCTGAAAAATAGCTTTATGTATATATTTTTCTAATTTTACTTCACCAACTTTTAGTCACCAACTATTAGTCACTAGCTCTCTGCTCAAGGAGCTCTGAGAACTGAGCAATCGACGGTAAGAATTGGCGGGAGACAGATGCAGCATCCACCTAGGTACAATAAGTATGATTCTAAAATTTAAAAAAATCACATACTCCTCTTTTAAAGCTGAAGTCCAGTCAAAATATAAATAACATAACCAGCCTTTGCTGAAATATATGTCCCTAGGCTAATGTGGCCGCCATCATTTAACCTACTTCCTCTGAGCCCTGGTCGTCCTGGACACCCCCCCAGACTGTGGCTGGACAGTTAAAAGTTGAAGCACAGTGTTGAGCTCATCTCTCTATTTTCACTTCCTTGTGTCACTTTCTATCGACATGACCCTTGTGTCAGCCAGCACATGAAATGATTGGCTCCTTGTACTGCTGCTCTGTATAGGGACTGTAAGAGGTTGCTAGCAGGCCAAATTCAGGGTTTTACACTGCTTGCTTTAAAAAAAAAAACATTTCATAATGTTTTCATGATCGCAGAGCTGCATTCATTTGTGTCTTTTATATCTAGTTAGAATTCAGTTTTAACCAAAGCTATTTGAAAATGTTTTATAACACATAAATAGCATAAAATTGAAAAAAAAAATTACAAAACATCAAGCTAATTTCTATAGTTAGGTATGAGTATATATGGAGAATGAGGTTACTTTACCTTGTACATGCTGTAACTATTGCAGAATTTCCCAAATTTGTCACTGCTCCAACTAACATTTCTGTATATCGGTCAGCCTCAAAGCCTCTTGGAGGTTGTATGGATTGTTCTAGAAATGTGTTGCCTCCTACCCCTTCAAACATGATGTATTTAGGACCAAGTTTGTTGATCAAACTTTTTAAACTTTTCAAGTACCATGTAGCTGCACCATTGTTGCTTATATTCAATCTCACGGAAAACTGGCCTTTCCATCTTGTCAGAATTGGTGCCTATGAGAAGAAAAGTAGAAAAAGAGCTTTGGTCATGTTTACGTTTTTATACATACAGTAAAACTGACCATTATATCCCAGGTAGGCATTGACTACTTGTGGGCACTTGACACAAGCAAAATAGAAATAATAACTGTACACCCTTCTTTTTTTTTATTGAAAGATTTTGCATATACATATAAAATAAAATACCAAAGCACAATACAAAATTACAAAAGACTGCAACTGCAGGCGCAAAATAACAAGCTGCAGTTGTACAACCAAAAACCAAGAACAATGCCTATGATTAATACAGCAAATGTCC
Organism: Aquarana catesbeiana; assembly: GCF_042186555.1. Classification (NCBI taxonomy): domain Eukaryota; kingdom Metazoa; phylum Chordata; class Amphibia; order Anura; family Ranidae; genus Aquarana; species Aquarana catesbeiana. The sequence continues at coordinate 77,980,328 of NC_133334.1, read as the reverse complement.
CACAATATGACATCAGGAGAAAAGGACCTCTCTACAATAGCACATGTTATTTATGTCAGCAAAACATTCCACGCTGCCCCCTTTTTATCAAGATATTGGTCAGGGATGACTAACAAACTCTAGAGATTAAACCTCTCCTGTAGAAGGCAATAAGGCAAAAACTAGCTTGACCAAATATGCATGGAAAACCTTACAATTCAATCTGACACTGTAAGCGGAGAAGCCACGCATCCCTCCCACACCTTGTCAAATTTATGAGGTACCCCCCATTAGCATATGTGGCCTTATATAGGGGAATGTCCTTATTTATTAAAAGGGGAATGTTTTTTTTTAAATCATACTTACCTAGCTGGATACGGCATCGGGCAGATGCTGCACTTGCCCACCGCCGGCTCTAACACTGAGAACCGAGCGATCTAACTCTGCCGATCGCTCAGTTCTCACAGAACTGAGCAGAGAGCTGCTGACGCCCCCCCCCGCAGTTACTGGAGCACTGGGCTGTGGAGGGGACGGGAGCGGCGGGCTCAGTTTAAGCCGGGTTGCGGTACAGGCATGTGGGCGGATCCCAACTGTGAGCCAATCGGGATGCATTTTGGAAGCTTAACCACACCTCCTTCATCAACCTGATGAAGGAGGCGTGGTTAAGCTTCTGAAACGCGTCTCATGTGGCTCACACAGTGGTTGGACTGACAGCTCCTCTCATTACTCCAGCTGGACACATCTTCTTTGGGCGGTCATCCAATTTCTGGATATACCATCATGGCCACTCCAGGCTCATCTTGCTCCCCACAACAGCTGGCTTTCTTCTCCATCAAGGACTACCACACAGCTCCCAGCTCATTACAATCCACTGCAGACTGTCATCCTCTCTCTCCCCCTCACCCGCTTGTGAGTTCTTTTTGTTTTATATGGTATTTTACTTAATAAATTGTGTTACACTATGCCGGTTTGGCGGTTCCTTCCCTTTCCTTCCTATTTTTCAGATTGTGGATTTCCAGCCCACAAATGAAAGCATCCTTGCCAGCACCACAGTGTTAGCCATTTTCTACTAATTGACATTTTTATTCCTATACCTCCGGGAATAAGTATCTCTCAATACCTTTTTTTTACCTGGTATATGACATTTTATCACTATAGGATGGGCACAGTGTCAGCACTGTAGTGTTTTTTGGTTGTGTTTACTAACTGTATGGGGGGACGGTCTGACTGGCACAACACAGAGATCCGTCTTCCTGCATAGCAGGAAGACAAGATCCTGTGTCATTCCCTGTCAGAACGGAGATCTGCCTTGTTTACATTGGCAGATCCCCATTCTGTCTCTGTGAGAAACAACCGCGGGCAGCCGGTGGACCTCGCTGATGGGCTTCCTCACTGGCCAATCGGCGCATGCCGCGCCCCCGCAGGCTAGAGCACAAAGTTACATACCAGTGCGTTGTTTCGGGCAGCCGAGCCACCTTGCCACAGTATAACTTCGGCAGGTGGTCAGCAAGTGGTTAAACATAAAAACCTAATCTCACATCTACTGTAAGTTTCTATTGTTTAGGCCTCTACTGGACCAGAAAAGTAGGCAAAACAGTCAAATCAGTCTGTATATGCAATAAAGCATCCTTGTTATACCTTAGCTCCCAACTGTCCCTGATTTCGAAGGAATGTCCCTGATTTGGAACAAAGTCCCTCTGTCCCTCTTTCCTTCTCACCTGTCTCTCGAATTTGGTCTCATCTACAGGGGGTCCCCTAGTTACAAACATTCGACTTACAAACGACTCCTACTTACAAACGGAGGCAGACAACAGGAAGTGAGAGGAAATCTACCCCTAGGAAGGGAAATTCTCTCCTGTAAGAGCTATTTTGGGGAAAAGGTACCTCCACTGATGCTTTATCACCAAGGCTTGTTTCCACAACAACCCAAAATTTTCAAAATCCAATTGTCATTGGGACAGAAAGTGAGGTGAAATCTTCTGAACAGGGGCACAGACAGCAAAACAAATGTCACAGGGGTGTTAACCCTACCCTATGCTATCCAAAAAGCTTAAAAATAGTTTTTTTGGCTGGAGCTAAACTTAAAAAATGTACCTGTTCCGACTTACAAACAGATTCGACTTAAGAACAAACCTATAGTCCCTAACTTGTTTGTAACCCGGGGACCCCCTGTATATAGTTGTAAATAAAATACACTTTTTATCTTTCAAAAAGTATTTCCCAGGGCTAAACCTTTCATCCAGTTTATAAATGGCTGCATTTGTAAATTTCAAAAGCCAGTAAAAACAATAGTAGTGGTAAAAAAAGCACTTGTGGGTTTAACTAATTTTTTTATTTGTACAATTCTCCTTTAAGGGGACGTGGCAGGGTGTGTGTCCTATTCCTGCATACTTTTGCTAATAGGTGTCCCTCGTTCCCATCTCAAAAAGTTGGGAGGTATGTTATATTCACTGTGGAACCCTAAGGGGTTAATCCTCCATATTGTGAAAAAAGGCTGTTTGATCTTGTCTTTTCTGATCTTCCCCTTCTTTTACTGTCCCCAATTCATTTGCTGATAGAACAGAGCCTCTGCACATGCTCAGTTAGTTTGGTGTGTATTGCTAGAAAGTGTGTTTTTTTTTTTGGGGGGGGGGGGGTGCATGTGATCAGCACAGCGCCAATCAGCACTGTCTAGACAGAAAGTTAGGGGTCATGCAGTCTCATAGGACAGTCAGAGGAGAATGAAAACTCCTCCTATAAGCTTTAATCAGATGTCGGCTGGACACTGATGGAAGTCACAAGACCGGTCTAACTGCTGATGAGAAGAGGTATTTAACAGTTTATATTAAACTAAAATAAAATAAAATATTTGTGCACTATGAGAAACCAGATATTGTGAATGTAGGGTCCTGTGTTTAGTAATACTTTAAGCCAGCTGTGTATAGTGATCTGCAAGTGAACATATTATCCTCTATGACCAGGCCTAGATATACACAGCATGCATGGGAGTGTTATTCAGTAGGGTTGCTTACATAGATTAGCCCTTTATTCTTCCCACCATATTAGAGCAACAGAGGTGGTCATTATAAGGCCTTATGCACACTGGGCATTTTTAAAGCTGCTGGTTTTGGCTTCAGGAGTTTTTTTCTACAGCCAGTAAACTCCCCAGCATACTATCCTATGTGTCCATGCACACTCAGGCTTTTATAAGCATTTTTTGGCAAGGGCGTTTTCTGGCTGGATAAAAAACTAGTGGGTGTGAAGAGTTTTTCAGCTGTAAAAATGCTCTAACTCTGAAAAACGCTGATAAAAGCTGAAAAACCCTGAAAAAGGTGTCTATTTGGCGTTTATGAGTGCTTTTGAGCCATAAGCTTTTATGGTAGTATAGGTCCTCCATCCTGCTGACCCTGTACCCTGCCCTACTAACCCCCTTTCCTCCATCCTGCTCACCCCTGTACCCTGCTCTATTGTCCCCCGGTCCTCCATCCTGCTGATCCCTCTACCCTGCTCTACTGACCCCCTGTCTTCTGACCTGCTGACCCCTGCACCCTGCCCCACTGACGCCCTGTCTTCTGTCCTGCTGACCCCTGTACCCTGCTCTACTGACCCCCTGTCTTCTGACCTGCTGACCTCTGTACCCTGGCCTACTGACTCTCCTTTCTTCTGTTTTGCTGACCCCTGTACCCTGCCCTACTGACCCCTGTTTTCTGTCCTGCTGCCCATGGTTGCCATCCCTTCCACAGCACTTTTTTCTGACAAAACACGGAAAATTTACTGGTGGAGCACATTTTTTACTGACAACCCGAGAAATTACAGAAAACACAGTGAATATTTGAACAGTATAAACATGATATGGAAACACTGACAATACCTATAACCAAGTAATTTGCTTGATTTACACTTAAAAAGTCAACACAGCATGAAATGATCAGCCCCTGATATTTACTGGCAGTTGTAAAAAAATCACAGATTTTTACAAACTGTCAGTTTACTGGCGGTTGGCAACCCTGCTGCTGACCTATGTACCCTGCCCTACTGACCCCCCTTTCCATCGTCCTGCTGACCCTTGTACCCTGCCCTACTGACCCCCTATTTTCTGTCCTGACCCCTGTACCCTGTCCTACTGACCCCCTGTCTTCCATCCTGCTGACACCTTTACACTGCCTACTGACCCCCTATCCTCTGTACTCTGCCCTTGTGATGCCTTTTCTCTGCCCTGCTGACCCCTGTTCACTGCCCTGCAGACCCTTCTCCACTGCAATTCCTGTATACCACACTCCTTAAGCCCCTCCCACTGTTATGAGTTTGGCCACACCCACATTTTGCCACGCCGTGGTATGCGTGCCGCAAATGACTTCCTCCCTCAAGTGTCCCTCATTCCAAAGTTCAAAAGTTGGGAGGTATGTAATAGTGCAACCTGGAAGATACCAGTGGTGCATGAAATGGAGTGTGTAATGTTTCCCGCTTATAGAACTAAAATGCTGTAATAAGAAAAAAAATCTTAGTCTTTTGTGCTCAAAAACTTTTTCTATGGCCCATAGTTTTTTTTTTTGCTTTTTTTGTGCATGGTGCATTTATGTGCTAGGTGAAGGAAAGAGGTGGAAGGCGCGTGATCTGACGCTTTGATCAAATTGATATAGTTTATTTATATACGGAAACAAATAAATGCATATAAAAAGTAGCTATGTATTTTTTTGGCTCCTTAATGGCTTTTTAATGTTCTAACACTTCAACTATTTTACTACTTTAACATGTTTATACTTTAAACATTTTATTTTTTATTTTCAATTTTAATTTTTTATACGTCTCTTGGTCTGCAATATGTAGTATATGATTCCAACACCTTTTTATATGAATAAATAAATAAACTATATCAATTTGATCAAAGCGCCAGATCACGCGCCTTCCACCTCTTTCCTTCACCTGGCTCTCTTCGGACCACCCCTGGTCAGCTTAGGCAGCGGGACACGCATGATCATCTTTTAATTCCCTCACCTTCACAAGCGCAGGAGAAATTATTTCCTTGTTTATAATTTTGCATGTATGTGCTAGAATAGAGCTGGATACAGAACTAATGTACCTCTTGCACAGGAGTTATAACATCAATGGTCATGCAAAGGCCTAAGAGGAGCATGGCAGGACCAGTAAGAAGCAGTGTTAGACATGGTGGCATATAGAGCAGCAACAGGACAATTCAATGGTCATACCTGGATGAGGGCACAATAGGAAGTAAGTGTCACAATATGCAAGTATTCTGTGAATTTATGCACACTAAGGTGAGACCCCCCAAGCCCCTGATCACTTACTTTAGTTCTGCTTTACTTTTACATATGGCTCCCTGGTTTTATCATAGAAATCTCCCGCTCTCTAGGAATGGAGACCTACAAGTTTATTTATGTTCTGTCTTGCAAAAAAGTCACGCATTGATTTTGCCAGTTTTTCAATAGGTCCTTAAGCCTTCAATACCCCTAGGTACAGATCTGCTCTGCGTGATTGTAAATACAACCAAATATATGCCATTATAATGGGTACTATACCATACCATACCATTGATCCATCTAATTTTGAAGGGAGACTGAGCCAGTAGTTTTCCTGTCCCTTATGCAGATAATCTTGAAGTTCCTCAGAGTCAAAACTTGCATATGGGGATGTAGATACTGAGAGATTGAGGTGCTTCAGGGTATATGGATCCCTGCGATGTCTGTGCGTCTCTCCTGCTTGGTCTGTATTATGTATGTGGTCCTATAAAGAAGGAAACATTAAAATAACTTATACTAAAGACAGCTGTACATTTAAATATTTACCTTATATTAAAAGCACCTTGTTGCTTCTGTAAGAAAATACACTTAACTGCTCCCTAAGAAAAAACTGAATACTTAACTTCTTGGTGGGCGTCAATTGAATTTTTTCTGTCTTTATCAGCTTAAAGTGTTGCTGCCATCTCACACTTCCAAACATATCAAATAAGGTACCCCCCTACTGGGCACCGATGGACCCTGTTGTTCTTCTATCTCCCTGGAGGAATTACAGAACCCCATGGGGGACATACTATCTGGATCTGACACACTGTGAAATGTTGAATAGCACCGGTGTTCAAAGCTGATAAAGACAACAAAGATTTCACTTGCAGCCGCCAAAGATTTAAAGCGGATTTCCATCCAGAAATGGAACTTCTGCTGATCGGATTCCCCCCCCCCTCCGGTGTCACATTTGGCACTTTTCAGTGGGGAGCAGATACCTGTCAAATCCAGGTATTTGCTCTCACTTCCGGCGAAAGAGCGCCGCACATTGTGCGGCGAACTACGCTATGTCCGGCCCCTCCCTCTTCCCCCCGCTGTCTTCTGGGAGACACACCGTTTCCAGAAGACAGCGGGACCATTCAGAACACGCAGCGTGACTCGCGCATGCGCAGTAGGGAACCAGGAGTGAAGCCGAAAGTCTTCACTGCCTGGTTCCCTTACCAGGAATGGCGGCGGCAGCACCCATGAGTCGATCTGAAGATCAGCTTCGGGTGCCGACATTGCGGGCTCCCTGTACAGGTAAGTGTCCATAAATTAAAAGTCAGCAGCTACAGTATTTGTAGCTGCTGACTTTTAATTTTTTTTTCCCAGATGGAATTCCGCTTTAAGTATTCTCCTTCTTGTATTGCAGGCAGCAGCTGCCTGTATTTTCTTACAGAAGTGACAGGGTCACTTTATAGTGGCTGTTGATGTTTTAAAAAGTAAAAAATATAAGGCTTCGTTCACAAGGGTGTACTTAATGTTTGCCGCACTGGGATGCACAGATGTTCCATGCTTTCCTATGCAGGCAGTCCCATTCACAAACCTCCCAATATTTTGAGATGGGAATGAGGGACACCTACTAGCAAACATATATAGGCATAGGAAACGGACCCTGCCACACCCACTTAAAGGAGACTTGACTAAAAAAAAAAGGTTAATTAAATCCACAAGGGCTTCTTTTTACCACTACTATTCCTTTATATTGGCTTTTAAAATTTACAAATGCAGCAATTTAGAATTTGGATGAAAGGTTTAGCACTGGGAAACACTTTTTGAAAGATAAAACGTGCATTTTATATACATCTATATAGATCAGACCAAAATGAGGGACAAATGAGGAGGAAAGAGGGACAGAGGGACATTGATCCCAATCAGGGACAGTCCCTCCAAATTAGGGACAGTTAGGAGCTATGCATTCATGTCAACTGAGACACAGCCATTGCTCCAAATTTCACAGGCATGCAAGTACGAGGCAAGGTCTCAAATGCAGATAATGTTTGTTTGGGGTCATGTGCTCTCATGGCTGTCAAATTGGGAGCAGCAGCAATTGCCTTGCAGCCACTGCATCCCAATTGACAAGAATGGGGCTTCCTGCATGGGGATGCATGGAAGATTTGTGCATCCTGTGCTGACAGGCCAGGCCCTCGGACAGGCGTATGCTTAAGTATGCCCATGTAAACAAGGCCATTGAAAAGCATTAATACTTATCCCTCCCTTGCTGAACGGTAACCTGTACTGAAATAAATTCAAATGCCTCCATTACCATCCTCCTTGTGGAAAAGTTAGTTGTTTGACTGTTTTTAAAGTGATTGTAAAGTCTTGTTTTTGTGTCCTACTGTCGGTACTGTGTCCCAGCCAATCAGGAGGAGAGTCCCGGATGGCTAAGACACTCGTGGACATCACTAAAGAGAGACGGGGCTCAGGTAAGTAATTAGGGGGTGCAGGGGGGGCTGCTACACACAGAAGGTTTTTTTTTTTTATCTTAATGCATTAAGATAAAAAAACCTTCTACCTTTACAACTCCTTTAACTGTATTGGTTGGTGACACTGACCTGGAACAAGCATGTAGATTAAGAAAGTCAGAACAAAGCCAGAACTCCAGATTTACATGCTTGTTCCAAGTTAATTGGGTTGCTTACCTAAGAAACAGAGGATGATGTCTTAGCTTAATAAATCTAAGGTGATGAAGTAGAAAGGTGAATATTTTATATTGAATACCCAGACATGTAAAATGGAAAACAACAGGAATTTTGCACATGACTGGGTGAGTCGAGTAAACACACTTGCACTAAGGCAAGTGAACTTTCACTTTGTGAAAATTTTCTACTCATTCAGAAAATGAATCCCAATGGCTTAAGCTGGCCATACACTGTTAATTTTGGTCGGCTTGCAAGTGGGGTGTAGTATGTAGGTGCAGTATGGGGTGTAGTATGTGTGGCAGCAGTAACTCACACAGTGTAATAGAAAACTTGTATTGAAGTAAAGCAACGGCAGTTCACAACAATCCGGAGGGACATCTGCCCAACCGGGTAAGCTCACGAATTCCAATGATGTGAAGAAGAAGGGTCGATAGAGTCTGTTAAGAGGGCGAAATGCGGCCTGGCTGTCCAGTGCCCCAAAAAGGGAAGATGCCCAAAGGAGTTTGTGGCCCTTCACTTTGCCTCCTCCTCCTAACGCTGTCGCTAACAGGCACGGTACCTGTCCCTACTCTACCAACTTATCAAAAGCGCGCCAAGCCTGGGAGCCAAGGTCTTAAATAGGCTCTGCCTGACTCAAGATGGCTGCTGGAGTCAGATGGGGAGTCAGCATCCAATTGGGTGCTTCTCCAGTGACCCAGGAAACCACAAAGGAACTGTGTTCCCTTGACTTCCTCTCCAACTGCGGTGCTGTTGCGGAAGAGCACTACCTGCAGTGGAGAAAGCAGACTACACCTGCCTACAAGCTAATAGACTAAATATAAAAACAAATTAATAGTTTCCTCTATCCACACAAACAAGGTGGATGGAGGAATCCCCAACCACCCCTCGCCACCACCAGGACACCTTATTATGATAGTGCCATTTGCCATTTGCAGTGGCTGCAGCTGATTGGCTGCAGCTGTTAAATGATGGAACATTTTTCAACATGTCCCTTTGACCGAAGTCAATTAAACAATCAACTTCTGTCCAATGGGAGACCTGACACACTGATCGAAATTAAGCCCATCCCTGATGGACTAGATGAATAGATGAATTTCGATCAATGGATGGCCAGCTTTAAAAAGTGCTCAGGCCACTTTGTTCAGTTTGCAGGCTAAACAAACAAAGAAAATAGCTAATTACTCCAGCCTACCTGACAGGGCCCCCCACCTCTGAAGATATTAAATCATATTTTCACTAAAATTACATGGCTGTGATGCTATGCTTTACAGTCATTGCAGAAGCTATACCCGCATCGATAAATACCCATTAAATTGAATAATGCTGCTCTGCAAGGACTCAGCAACCATGCAGGGTTAAAACAGGCAGTGAGGAGGCAATAAAAAACATTTGAACAAGTCCTATTTTTTTTTTTTCGAATTTTAAACATTTTTTACATTTTTATAATTGTATTATTTATTTATTTTTTTACTTTTTTTTTTTTTTGGTGAAAAATCATGATGTCTCACATTTGAAAAAGAGACTGAGGACAGAGATTCATTAGCCCCTTTCTCAGCTGCACTGGATCCACAAGTGTCAGCAATAGGCAGAAGAGCTGGTCCTCCTGCTCAGCAGGTGCCCGGGCCCCCCTTTTGAACTGATGGGGCCTGGGCCCAGTACAGGAGGGCTGCCTGTACTATTAGCTGCCCTGGATGGAGGAATCTACAACCCCCTGCCCTGTCGGGATACTATATTCTGACAGCAACACTGATCAGTGATTGAAGTTGTTTGGCTGCAGCCTCTGAACAATGGAACATTTTCCAACGTGTCCCTTCGACAGAAGTTGATAAAACAATCAGCTTCTGTCAGCCAGGGAAGCTGACACACTGATTGAAATTCAGCACATCCCTGATGGCCCAGCTGACCAGATTTAAAAAGTACTCAAGCCATTGAATCAGTGTGATAGATAGAGGTCAGCAATAGGCATGTGCATTACGTTTCGTTCCGAATCGAAATTCGGACGAATTTTTCATTATTCGGAAATTCGGATGCATCCGAATTTCCGAATTACAAAAGTAAAGAATTTAAACGAATCCGAAAAAAAACGAACGAATTCGAAAACATAATCGAATTCGAAAAAAATAGAAAACATTTTTCTAAAAAAAACAATAAGATAGAATATAAAATAATAAAGCAATAGACTATATATATATATATAAATATATACATATATATATATATATATATATATATATATATACACACACACACACATATATATATATATATATATATATTTTTTTTTTTTATTATTCACTTCTATTGTTTTTTTATGCTTTTCTTTTCTATTATTTTATATTTTATAATAGTCTTTTCAATTCAAATTCAAATTCATTCTATACGAAATTCGAATTTCTTGTACATGGCTTCTGAAGTTTGAATTTCGTATAGAATGAATTCGAATTTGAATTGAAAAGACTATTATAAAATATAAAATAATAGAAAAGAAAAGCATAAAAAAACAATAGAAGAGAATAATAATAAAAAAAAAAATTATATATATATATATATATATATATATATATATATATATATATATATATATATATATATATATTATATATTCTATAATAGTCTTTTCAATTCAAATTCATTCTATACGAAATTCGAATTTCGGTACATGGTTTCTGAAGTTTGAATTTCGTATAGAATGAATTCAAATTTGAATAGAAAAGATAGAAAACAGAATAGAAGAAAATATAATATATATATTATATTTTCTTCTATTCTGTTCTATTGTTTTTCTAGTCTATTCTTTTCTATTATTTTCTATTCTATTCTAATCTTTTATATTCAAATTTGATTTCGGTCTATATGAAATTCGAATTTTGGAAGATGTTTTATATATATATATATATATATATATATATATATATATATATATATATATAATTTTCTATTCTGTTTCATTGTTTTTCTATGCTATTCTTTTCTATTCTATTCTAAACTTTTCTATTCGAATTTAAATTCATTCTATACGAAATTCGAATTTCGGAAGATGGCTTCTGAAAGTGGAATTTTGTATAGAATGAATTCGAATTTGAATAGAAAAGATTAGAATAGAAAATAATAGACTAGACAAACAATAGAACAGAACAGAATAAAATATAATATATATAATTTATTCTATTCTGTTCTATTGTTTTTCTAGTCTTTTCTCTTCTACTCTATTCTAATCTTTCCTATTCAAATTCGAATTCATTTTATAAGAAATTCAAATTTCGGAAGATATATATATAAGATTAGAATAGAATAGAAAATAATAGAAAAGAATAGACTAGAAAAACAGAATAGAAGAAAATATAATATATATATATTATATTTTCTTCTATTCTGTTTTCTATCTTTTCTATTCAAATTCGAATTCATTCTATACGAAATTCAAACTTCAGAAGCCATGTACCGAAATTCGAATTTCGTATAGAATGAATTTGAATTGAAAAGACTATTATAGAATATAAAATAGAAAAGAAAAGCATAAAAAAACAATAGAAGAGAATAAAACAAAAAAAATTACTGTATTTATCGGCGTATAACACGCACCGGCGTATAACACGCACCCCAAGTTTAGGAGGGAATTTTAAGGAAAAAAAAACTTTTAGGAGGGAAGTTTAAGGGAAAAAACTTACATTTAAATGCCCATCATTGCAGCCTTCTCAGTGCAGCCTTGCCCCAGTGCAGGGGGCCAGGAGCGCATGACGTCACCCGCGGCTGTCAGCCTGTTCACGATCACACGCCATCCAGCCGGCACTCGGTTCTGAGTGCTCGGATTTGTGAGTGCAATAGTTTTTTCCTTATTTTAGCAATAAAGTATAAGAAACGGAGAGCACTATATTGTCTATGCCAGTGCTTCTCAACTCCAGTCCTCAAGGCGCACCAACAGGTCATATTTTTAGGATTTCCCTCAGATGAAACGGCTGCGGTAATTACTAAGGCAGTGAAAACTGATCAAATCACCTGTGCAAAATAGTGGAAATCCTGAAAACATGACCTGTTGGTGCGCCTTGAGGACTGGAGTTGAGAAACACTGGTCTATGCTTTATTTACATATTCCATCTATGCCATCTGATGAGAGTGGGAGCACTTTATGAGAAGTCATTATCGCCTGTTTCAGCTTACCTTATGTATGGTTTACATGCTGTGTGACCTGTTTCAGGTCGAAGATTGCAGGTGAGGGGCCATCCTTATATGGTGAAGGGATTTTAGTCACCTCTGATTTTACCCTAGGCGTTTGACTATCCACTGGTGATCTCATCTCCTACCTACAATTACTGAACGGACAATTTATTTGCGCAGCACTCTTATTACTCATATGTTATTTGAGGTTTTTTGTTGAATTTGCCTTTGTGCTTGCTTGCATTTATTTTATATTGTTTATGTGTCAGCGCTGAGTTGTTTTTCCATTATTATCTTGCCCCAGTGCAGCCATGTCAGTGCAGCCTTGTCAGTGCAGCCTTGTCAGTGCAGCCTTCCCCAGTGTCCATTGCAGCCTTATCCCAGTGCAGCCTTGCCCCAGTGCAGCCTTGCAGCTCGCAAAATCCTGTGATCCCCTGCGATCTGAGCTTCAAAATCGCTGACCGCGATTTGAAAATGGTGCCGCCGGAGCCAGAATACACAGAGCCGGTCCTCGGCTCTTCTCGGCGGCTCTCGTTCACTTTTGGCTCCACTCGTAGTCCCGTCCGGGATGGGCGTGACTGTGAGCAGAGCTATCCGAAACTAGCCGAGTACACTCGGCTAGGTTCGGGCGGCGCTCGAGTGAAGCCGAAAGTGGCCGAGAAGAGCCGAGCTCAGGATCGCAATAACACGCACCCGTGATTTTCCCCTGATTTTAAGGGGAAAAAAGTGCTTGTTATACGCCGATAAATACGGTATATATATATATTATATATATATATATATATATATATATATATATATATATTTATTTATTTATTTTATTTTATTTTTTTCTATGCTGGTCTATTGTTTTTCTATTCTTTTCTATTCTTTTCTATTTTATTCTAATCGTTTCTATTTGAATGCGAAATCATTCTATCCGAAATTTGAATAATATAAAAGAATAGCATAGAAAAACAACAGAACAGAATAGAAAAAAATATAAAATATTCTATTCTAATCTTTTCTATTCAAATTCATTCTGTACCAAATTCCGATTTTATAATTTGATTTCATTCTACTTCTATATAACTATTTTCCGAAATTCGAATTTTGTATAGAATGAATTTGAATTCAAATAGAAAAGATCAGAATATAATAGAAAATAATAGAAAAACAATAGAACAGAATAGAAAAAACAGTATATATATATATATATATATATATATATATATATATATATATATATATATAAATAACCATCTTCCAAAATTCGAATTTGGTATAAAATGAATTTGAATAGAAAAGATTAAAATAAGAATAGACTAGAAAAACAATAGAACAGAATAGAATATAATATAAAATATATATATATTAATATATATATATATATATATATATATATTATATTTTATTCTGTTCTGTTCTATTGTTTTTCTAGTCTATTCTTTTCTATTCAAATTCAAATTCATTCTATACGAAATTCGAATTTCAGAAGCCATCTTCCGAAATTCGAATTTCATATAGAATGAATTCAAATTCGAATAGAAAAGTTTAGAATAGAATAAAAAAGAATAGCATAGAAAAACAATGAAACAGAATAGAAAAAAATATAATATATATATATATTATATTTTATTCTCTTCTGTTCTATTGTTTTTCTAGTCTATTCTATTTCTATTATTTTCTATTCTAATCTTTTCTATTCAAATTCGAATTCATTCTATATGAAATTCTAATTTTAGAAGCCATCTTCAGAAATTCGAATTTCGCATAGAATTAATTCAAATTCGAATAGAAAAGTTTAGAATAGAATAGAAAAGAATAGCATAGAAAAACAATGGAACAGAATAGAAAAAAAATATAATATATATATTTAACCATCTTCCAAAATTGAAATTTGGTACAGAATGAATTCGAATTCAAATAGAAAAGATTAGAATACAATATATTATATTTTTTTCTATTCTGTTCTATTGTTTTTCTATGCTATTCTTTTATACTTTCTATTCTATCCTAATCTTTTCTATTGGAATTCGATTTCATTCTATAAGAATTTCAAATTTCGCAAAATGGTTATATATAGTTTACTTTTTCAAATTCAGTTATTGTTTTTTTCGAATGCGGTAGAATTTTTTCGAATTTTATAGTTTTTTTCGAATGTGGTAGAAATTTTTCGAATTTGACAGTTTTTTTTCGAATGTGGTAGAATTTTTTCGAATTTGATATTTTTTTCGAATGTAGTAAAATTTTTTTTGAATTTGATAGTTTTTTCGAATGTGGTAGAATTTTTTCGAATTTGACAGTTTTTTTCGAATGTGGTAGAATTTTTTCAAATTTGATAGGTTTTTTTCAAATGTGGTAGAATTTTTTCGAATTTGACAGTTTTTTTCGAATGTGGTAGAATTTTTTCGAATTTGATAGTTTTTTTCGAATGTGGTAGAATTTTTTCGAATTTGATAGTTTTTTCGAATGTGGTAGAATTTTTTCGAATTTGACAGCTTTTTTCGAATGTGTTAGAATTTTTTCGAATTTGATAGTTTTTTCGAATGTGGTAGAATTTTTTCGAATTTGACAGCTTTTTTCGAATACGGTCGAATTTTTCGAATGCGGTCGAATTTTTTCGAATTCGAATACGAAACTAAACAAATTCCGAAAACGAATGTAATGAATGCAACGAATTTAACTAAACGAATTTAGTTAAATAACGAATCGAAACGAAACTAAACTAAACAAATTTTTTCATCCTGCACATGTCTGGTCAGCAATGGAAGCCTCCATACTTTATTACTACAGGTTTCCTTTTGAGTGGTTGCAAAAGCTAAGAATTTGCCAACTATTGGACACTGCTGAGTTAGTTTTCATCTTTGAATAGGTGTTTTACGTATTGGAGCTCTGTTTTCACTGTTTATAGGGAAAGTCTTTCATATTGCTCAGACACTTTCATCCTGGTAATATTGTTGCAGGCAGGGCTTTTTTTCAGAGTAAACGTGGAGGAACGCAGTTCTGGCACCTCCAGCACTGAATGTATGTAATGGTAAGGGGTGCTGGGATCTGCAGGGTCTATTGATACTGGCTGCTGGGGAATCTATTGTCACTAGAGGGGGTCAATTGTTGCTGGGAAGTCTATTGTTGCTGGTGTGGGGTCTATTGTTGCTGTGGTGAGTCTTATGTTGCTATCAGGTCAGTTCTTGCTAGGGGGATCTACTGTTGAGGGAGGGGTCTATTGATGCTGGCTGTGGGGAGATTTGTTGTTGCTACTGGGGATCTATTGTTGCAAGCGGTCCATTGTTGTTGAGGGGATCTGTTGTTGATGGGCAAGGTCTATGGTTGCTGGGGGAGTACCGTATTTATCGGCGTATAACACACACTTTTTTCCCCTTAAAATCAGGGGAAAGTCGCAGGTGCGTGTTATACGCCGATACCAAGCGATCCCGAGCTGTCAAAACTTAAAAATCGCCGACCGCGATTTGAAAATGGCGCCGCCGGCGCCGAAATACACAGAGCCGGTCCTCGGCTCTTTCCGGCGGCTCTCGTTCACTTTCGGCTCCACTCGTAGTCCCGAGCGGAGCTATCCGAACCTACTCGGCTAGGTTCGGATAGCTCCGCTCGGGACTACGAGTGGAGCCGAAAGTGAACGAGAGCCGCCGGAAAGAGCCGAGGACCGGCTCTGTGTATTTCGGCGCCGGCGGTGCCATTTTCAAATCGCGGTCGGCGATTCTGAAGACAGGGGATCGAAGGCTGCACTGGGGAAGGCTGCACTGGGGAAGGCTGCACTGGGCAAGGCTGCACTGGGGAAGGCTGCACTGGGGAAGGCTGCACTGGGCAAGGCTGCACTGGGGAAGGTTGCACTTGGCAAGGCTGCACTGGGGAAGGCTGCACTGGGGAAGGCTGCACTGACATGGCTGCACTGACAAGGCTGCACTGGGGAAGGCTGCACTGGGGAAGGCTGCACTGACAAGGCTGCACTGACATGGCTGCACTGACATGGCTGCACTGACAAGGCTGCACTGACAAGGCTGCACTGATAAGGCTGCACTGACATGGCTGCACTGACAAGGCTGCACTGGGGAAGGCTGCACTGACAAGGCTGCACTGGGGCAAGGCTGCACTGACATGGCTGCACTGACAAGGCTGCACTGGGGAAGGCTGCACTGACAAGGCTGCACTGGGGCAAGGCTGCACTGACATGGCTGCACTGACATGGCTGCACTAACAAGGCTGCACTGACAAGGCTGCACTGGGGCAAGGCTGCACTGAGAAGGCTGCAATGATGGGCATTTAAATGTAAGTTTTTTTCCTTTCAACTTCCCTCCTAAAAGTTTTTTTTCCTTAAAATTCCCTCCTAAATTGGGGTGCGTGTTATACGCCGGTGCGTGTTATACGCCGATAAATACGGTATATTGTTGCAAGCAGTCCATTGTTGCTCGAGGGGATCTGTTGTTGATGGGGGTGGTGGATCTATTTTCCATAAAAATCACTTAGCACCACAAATTTTACTTGGTTGGAACATAAAGACAAACACTATAGGGAGAAAATGAGTTTGATAATAAAAAAAAACATTAATTTTGTTTTGACAGGGTTCCTTAATGTCCTCTACCCACTCATTATATTATGCTCAAGAAAATCACAAAATTGTGCATTCAGTCCAATGCAACCCCTTTAAACCTACAGTACCATAAACTTTTATGTTTATAATGTTTATGTATAACTGATAAGCTACTTTTTCATTTCAAAGTTTTACATTTGACTTTATCCGTTTGGAAAAATATTACTCGATAAAGACTTCCTTAAACAGGTTTTCCAAAAAGAAGAAAAGCAGATAATTTAATTAAAAGGAAATTCAGGTTTAGATTGGTGAACACTTTTGTCCCATCATGGTTGTGATCGAGGAAGAGTCCTTGATTTGATGGTTTATACTAATACCAGAAGAGACAGCACATAAACATTTTTAAATTCTTTGCCCTGACTGCTCTCTAATAGATAGTGAAAGGAAACCAGAATGCTAGGGGAAAATTCAGGTCAACATGGGACAACATAGAAATTCCATGAACAGAATGTTTGAGTAAAATGTGAATTCAGAACTCCAGTGCTATAAAGCCACATTGTTAACAGGTGAACCGCTGCTCTGTCTCTACATACCCAAGCTGTCCCTGCTCTAGACTGCAGTTGACAGTGGAGGTGCACAATGCATTTATTTGGAAATAGTGTTGGGTTTGGGGAGAGCAATATGTTGTTTTCTATGTGGGACAAACAAGGTGGAGGCTTACCTTGCTAGAAAGTAACTTAGTGGAATGTTCATTGAGAGATATGAGGCATTCTCCTAGGCGGTACCTCTTTAATTTATTATGGAACGATTTGACTTCTCTTTCAAGTTTTGCAGCAGAGTCTGATATACCATAGTGTCTCCAGACTGGCATCCTGAGCAGGGAAAAAAGCCACTTACATATATGCTTTCTTTAATCCTTTCTCATTTTGATGCAATGGCAAGGTCAAACAAATGTCTACCTTCTTCTAATTGGCAGTGGCGTTGCTATAAAATCATAACATAGGGGATAAAACAACCGAAAACTCTACTGTGCAAGCTTTAAACTATTATTTACTAAAATCCATGATTAACCAACTTTCCAGATTGCTTTTGTGTATGATCACAAACACATTGGCTCTCAACTATTAATGGACCCTTTTATTGTGAAAAACAAAAATTCATATCCGGACCAATACCTACAGTTGCCACTTTCATCCTTTTCTCGCCATACAACTCATAGCATACATTGTTTTAATAGGATACATGTGTTATTATGATGTTACCTGAAAATATTGATGTTTGGAAGCGTCCTTTGGTTTTCATAAAGATGGATTCCTACATCTTGATGAAGAGATCGGATATTCTGCCCAATGCAGATTGTATATTGTAGAGGGAGCCTCTCTGTGCTTGCAGGTGTCTTTACACAAAATGACTTGTTTTTCTCAATGGACATGAAAAGTGGAACACGTGGGTTGATCACCACTGAAACACCTAACAAGATAAGACAGACACAAACGTAAGAGATATGAAAAATTGTAATAAATGGACAGTGGTTGTGGAGCTTAATGGCTTAGCACACCTGTAATATGAGGCAATAGGTCATAAATGTGCCTATCTTGTTATGCTCTAAAAGCCCTGTGTAACAATGGGTGTGAACATCCACCCTCTTTGACACACATAGAAATACCAGTCCATAGATACGAACCAGTGCAATAATCTTTGCTACTGGAAGTTTGGTCCTAGGAGCTATGCCCTACCCTAATCCCTGGTACACACTGTTTGAACAAAAAAACTGACAGATTGCTGTACTAATACAAGCAATGTTAGTACAGCGATCTCACCTGCTGAGCTATTGTGTTCTGACAAGGGAACCCCCCCCCCCTTTCACCAGAACACACTGACCAGTGCTCACAGCTATAGCCCGCTTGATAGAAGCTTGTCCTTAGACTGACTCCTGTCGGACAGGCTGCTGTATACATGGGCTGAATTTCGATACTGGCTGATACTCGACCCATGTTTATCAGCCTTAATTCCTCCTCACACTTACCCTTCCCGTAACCCTAACAATAACGCTCCCTGTAACACTAACCCCACCTTAATCCCAAGCCCAACAATAACCCTCTTAGTAACCTTAACCCAAACACCAACCCTTCCAGTTATCCTAAAACTAAAGCCCTCATACTATCCTGTAATCCTGGCACCTACAACCTCACACTAACCTTCCTTATAACCCCAGCCCCAACTTTCAATATAACTTTAACCCCAACCCAAACCCTCCTTGTAACCCTAATTCCCCCGTACACACGATCGGAAATGCTGTTAGCAAAACTTCGATGAGAGCTTTTGGTCGGAAATTGCGACCGTGTGTATGCTCCATCGGACTTTTGCTGGCGGAATTCCCACCAGCAAAAGATTGAGAGCAGATTCACTATTTTTTGGCCGGAAAAAGTTCCTATCCGAAAATGCGTTCATCTGTATGCAATTCCAACGCACAAAAAACCACGCATGCTCAGAAACAATTCGATGCATGCTCGGAAGCATTGAACTTCATTTTTTTTCGGCTTGTCGTAGTGTTGCACGTCACCGCGTTCTTGATGGTCGAAAGTTCAGAGAACTTTTGTGTGACCGGGTGTATGTGTATGCAAGCCAAGCTTGAGCGGAATTCCGTCGGAAAAACCATCCAAGATTTTTCCGACGGAAATTCCGCTTGTGTGTAGGGGGATAACATTTACCTTTACACTAACTCTTCCTGTAATTTTAGTACCCTCCCTGTAACCTTAATACTAAATCCTTCTGTAACTTTTAAAATAACCCTCCCTATAACCTGAAACCGGACACTAACCTGTCTTGCAATCCTAACATATACACGTATCCTCAAACTAACACTCCTTGCAAAAATTATTGCAATTCTACATGAAGCCCCAGTCTGAACAGTAACCCTCTCTTAATTTACAGGTAGCACTTATCCCAACCCAACCTGTAACCATCCAATCTCTGACACTAACATTTACCCTCCTTATAACCCCAACACTAATCTTCCCTGTAGCCTCAAAAATAATCCTCCCTGTATCCCTAATAGCAACCCTTCCTATAACTAGAACACTAACCCTCCCTGATGTAAATGTAATACTTTGTTTCCATACTCCCCACTGCTGTATCAGGAAATGCATTCTGAAGAACAACCTCTATACGCTGAAAGATACAAGTGTCAGGATCTTTATGTTGTAATGTACTGTTTTACATATGTCCTCCGTATACTGTACAGGCTCTCCTCACTTAACAAACAGGTTCATTTCCAACGACCAGGTCGTTAAACGAGGAGCCACAGGTAATCAATATTTTAAGAATTCTTAACTACTGTACTGTACTGTATTGTGAAAAAAGGTCTAAACACAAAACTCCAGCTCAAACATGATATATTAATTTGCAAAAGTACAGAACACAGACGAAAAATTCTGTATTGTACTGTACAATACAATGATGTATAGCAGGTCGTTGGGTGGGGAGAGCTGGTTGTAAGCCTGAGTGGTCGTTAAACAGGTAAGTCATTAAATGAGGAGTATCTGTATTTTTGTTATTATTAGATATAATATTATTCTCAGTTTAAGTGAATACTTATAGTTTGCTCAAGAACCTTCCACTATAGCTTCCACTGGCCCCTTTATACACATTTGATGCCAATGTCCATTTCTCAAACTGTTTTTTAAACTAGTGTACTCAAATTTACTGAATGTACATAAAAAGCAGGGTGTCTCTGACCCTAAGATTAGTAATAATTTACTCAATTATAAATGGATCTGAATGGCTTAATGGAGTGCTCAAGATAGGATTCGACCATAACAGACCTCCAGGAGGCAATAATGGGCATATGAAAGCATTTTAAAGCGGAGTTCCACCCAAATTTTGAACAATATCTGTATGTATTCTCTTCCTTGCCTAGATGATGACATGCCGTTTAAAAAAAATTAAATCGCCGTAATTAACTTTTATTTTTCTATTCTTCTTTGCACTTCCTGGTTCTCCTCCCGTGGGAGTAGGTGTGTTTCTAGCCTCTCCCAGACTCCTGGGAGCTAGTCTCAGGCTTCCCAGGATGCCACTGAGCATGTGCGGGAACGAGCAGTGAATGCTGGGAGCACAGCATTCACCACATCCAGGAAATAAATGCTTGTGGGCTTCAAATGCCCACAATGAAGATGGAAACCGCCTGCAGTGAATAATATAAGTTATTCTTTCCGACGAAATCTGACACAGGCGGACATATTACACACAATATGTGAGTATGTAATGCTGAGAAGAAAAGTTTGTGAATTAACTAAAAAAAAAAAAAAAACGATAGATAGGTGGACCCCCGCTTTAAGTGTTTGTAATTGCACACAGAGATCTAACAAGTTGAAAAATTCAATGCAATCTGATCCTTCCATCTTCTCAGTTAGAAGTAGTAGGAAATGGGTGTGCTACTTTTTTCTTTATTGGTTCCCACCAAGGAACCATATGCCTATCTATAGCTAGCCTTATCTTTCTTTTGCTCCACCACAACCACCACTCGCCTTCCAGAGTTAAATTAAATACCCAGCATGTGGGAGCATGTGACTCTCTCCCTGCAGTGCTTGATGCGTGAGCAGGCAAGCGCCAGGCCTGGGCACTGTCAGATGGGAAAGAAGGAGGATCTTTAGCTCTTTATAAGTTCTGACCAACCTGACCTGGAGCTTACACAGGACCTTTTCGCTTCACTGTGTGGGAGGTGAATGTTAGATGAGTGCAAGCAGTGGAGGGAAGTAGGGCAATTAAGGAAACCTATTTCTTTGTGTGTAATGTAGTATAGGAGACTGACCATAGAATAGCAGCAGCTGCGCATGCTGGTTACTGGAATTCAGTGTGTAACCTTGCCATCAGCTGTCACATTGCAGAATTAAAGAGATGTGGAAAAGGGGATCCCTACAACAGCACCAAGAGGGACTGTATTATCAGACTGTAAAAATAATCATGATACCAACACTGAACATATATAACTTGTATCTAATTATTCAATTACTGTATGTTCAAGTAATCTTCTGTAAGTGACTGATTCAATATACTTGGAAATAATCATATTTTTGCCCACCTTATTGGTATTTCATTGTATTTTATTATAATCTTGATAACCAATAATCATAAAATATGTTTGCATTAGACAAGTTCACAGCTTGTTAAGACTTAAGGAGGATCATTACACACACTTTTTATCTTCTGTTCATCAGACCCCCCTCCCCCCTTTCAGCAAATAGAAAAAAAATGGGGGGTCCTTAAACAGCAGAGCACAGCCAGCATTTTTGCCTTTCTGGCCTATGCAGAAATAACATCCCCTCTCTGCCTAAAACCTCATGGGATGCCTTGCCACAGATCCCAGAAGGCTTCCAGCAGTGTATAACACAATGTGCATGCACAGTGAAGCAAATTCAGGAGACCAAATATTAGGACGAGACATACGGCCTCCTCATGATGTCGCAAAAAAGATGGCGCTGGCCCAAGCAGTGCAGTTGCTTTTGCCAGATGACATCAGGACAGAGATAGATTTGCTAGGCAGGTGAGTATGTTATTTTAGCTCCTTCAGCAGACCAGGAAGATGGGGATAATAAGTGTAACAGGTAGTGCAGTGGGAAATCTCTGATGACCTGATAAATAAATGCTGCCAAGTTACACTGTTAAATTAAACTAGTTGTCAATTTCAAAAACAGACTACGTTATTGATACTGTAGAAATCATGATAGTTCCAAAGAGACAAGAACTGTTGATTAGATGATTGCCTTGTTTTGATTGTAATTGTATGGTTGTGTTTCATATGGGTGCTGTATTTTCAGAAACTGACATTTATTGAAATTGTTTAGATGTGTGTGCAGTAGGAAAATCCAAGCTATTACATCTGAGATCTTTGCAAACAGAAAGAAAGTGGTAATAATAGCAGCTGATGACCATGTCCTCCATCAAGACATTCAATAACAGGTTTGTTTAAATGTGATTTTTTAAGTGATTAAAGGGATTTTTAAAGAATGGTGAATAAATGTCATATAAAAATCAAACTGTAGTTTAGGATTGAAAATTGCTGCTACCAGTTAATAATGAACTTTAAAAGCATTAGTAAAACTTTTTATGATTGTCACAAGAAGTTCGGATCAAACAGCAAAAATGTATCTGACCTACAATAGATGCACAAATAGGGTGATAGAATGGTGATCATCTTATAACAACTTCTAGACATGTGCATGACGAAAAAATTTGTTTCGTTTAGATTAGTTAATCTAGTTATTTAGTTTAGTTAAACTCTGTTGATTTGTTCAATTCATATTTGGGATTCGTATTCGGAATTTGTATTTGGAATTTTTCGAATTTATCGATTTTTTTTCAATTTGAACTGTTCAAATCGCAAAATTTTGAATCAGTCGAATCGAAAATGTTATATTCTTTTCGATTCGAATGCGAACTGCTTTCTTTGGGGACCTTCAACAGAATTTAGGTGGATAGATTTGCTGTCCACAATTAAATGCACTAAATGAATCTGGAACATTTTCAAAACTAAATTCCACTTAATTTCACCTGCTATAATCGCCTTTTTCTAAATGCTGGCCATACCTGACAGTCTTATATACTAGTGGTGTTGCCATGGAAACTTAACGCTGAACTTTGGGCAGAAAATTTCTCAGCTGGCAGTATTGGTGCTTGCACTCTTTTCCAAGGATTTTAATGGCATTTCTGGGGTTGAAGATGTTAAATTACAAGAAATTGAAGGAACTATGATTTAAACTTTATCAGTGGTTTAACAAAGTTTAGGAAGAGGGATAAGCATTTGCAAAGTTAGCTAGATCCTGGAGTTCAGCTTTCAGGCCGGGTTCACACTGGTGCGACAATCGTCCGACATTGGGTGCTCATGTCACATGACGTGTAAAAACCAATGTTTCCCTGTGGGAGCCGTCTTAACTGGTCCGACACAAGTCGGTCTGACTTTGAAAATGCTCCCTGTACTACTTTGGTCCGACTTTGATCCTACTTCAGCCCATTGACTATCACTGAAGTCGGATTAAAGTCGGATCGCCGTCTTGCATGATCCGACTTTGGCATGCGACTTGTGCTCTGATGATCTTGAGGGGGAACTCCGCGCCAAATTTTAAATAAAAAAAAAAAACGGCATGGGTTCCCCCTCCAAGAGCCTACCAGGCCCTTCGGTCTTATATGGATTTTAGGGGGAACCCCCTACGCCGAAAAAATGACATGGGGGTCCCCCCAAAATCCATACCAGACCCTTATCTGAGCACGCAGCCCAGCCGGTCAGGAAAAGGGGTGGGGACAAGCAAGCGCCCCCCACCCTCCCGAACCATACCCTCAACATGGGGGGTGGGTGCTTTGGGGCAGGGGGGCTCCCTGTGCCCCCCCCACCCCAAAGCACCTTGTCCCCATGTTGATGAGGACAAGGGCCTCTTCCCGACAACCCTGGCCATTGGTTGTCAGGGTCTGTGGGCGGGGGGCTTATCGGAATCCGGGAGCCCCCTTTAATAAGGGGGCCCCCAGATCCCGGCCCCCCGCCCTATGTGAATGAGTATGGGGTACATCAAAAGAGCCGGCAAAAGAGCAGAGGATAGCCGAAGTCGGAAGAAGACCCCCGGAGCTGCCTAATAAATTACTTTAAAAACCTGTCTAGTGTTTTTTTTTTTTTTGACACTTTTCCCCCAGGTGAATGGGTAGGGGTACGATGTACCCTATACTCATTCACATAGGGTGGGGGGCCGGGATCTGGGGCCCCCCTTATCCCCTTATTAAAGGGGGCACCCGGATTCTGATAAGCCCCCCGCCCGCAGACCCCGACAACCAACGGCCAGGGTTGTCAGGAAGAGGCCCTTGTCCTCATCAACATGGGGACAAGGTGCTTCGGGGTGGGGGGGCCGCATTGGGCCCCCCTGCCCCAAAGCACCCACCCCCCTACGTTGAGGGCATGCGGCCTGGAACGGTTTAGGAGGGGGGGCTCTCGCTCATCCCCACCCCCTTTCCTGACCGGCTGGGCTGCATGCTCGGATAAGGGTTTGGTATGGATTTTGGGGGGACCCCCACGCCGTTTTTTCAGTGTAGGGGTTCCCCTTAAAACCCATACCAGACTGAAGGGCCTGATATGCTCTTGGAGAGGGAACCCATGCCGATTTTTTATTTAAAATTTGGCGCGGAGTTCCCCCTCAAGATTCATACCAAACACAGTGACTGATATTGGCGGGGATCCAAATCGAATCCCTGTTCATTGAAAGTCGGACGTATGTCGGCTTCAAGTCGCAGGGCAAAGTCGGATCCAAAGTAGGACGGCTGTCGTATCACACCAGTGTGAACCCAGCCTAAATCCCTTTTTCCATATTGCCCACAACATAGACATGACAGAGGGAACTTTCCTGGCCTTTGTTACCCTCCAAAAAAAGACACCAGCTACTGTCCAGCTCTTACTAACTTTTCTGTGCCCCACTGCATTTGAAATGCTTTGCATGATGGTAGTAGCAAGCAGAGGATTGGCAGTATCTACAGATTTTCCCAAATACAGACGTGCCCCTGAAACTCAAATGTATATTCGAATGGAAACATATTTTAAATAAAGAACTTACCTTGGAGGAATGGGGAAAGACATGTGCCTTGGCCCACAAATCCTCACTTTGTGCTGTCTACAAAGTTTAAAATTCTATACCATTGAATACTCTTGTCTTTTTACACTCTTTCAACTCCAACATCTTGGATCAATGTTAGAGATGCATCACAAACACTCTGGGACTCTGTTTCACATGTTTTGGACCATTAGATAAAACTGTTCTAGTAGGTGGTAGAGAATCTTCATAAATCTCTTGCAAATTTAACTGCCTCTTGAACGATCAACCTATTTTTTGAGTCTTCCCAAACCCAGTTTAACTAAAGATTCCAGAAAGTTATTTTTGCATGTGCTGACTACCGCTAGATCTTTAATTGCTTTACATTGGAGGCGTTACATGGGCTACCTCAGTGCCCATCTGTGCTCATCAGTGCCGCCTCATCAGTGCTCATCAGTGCAGGCTTAGCACACACCTGTGTAGTTGCATCACCACCAGCAACCATGTCCACAAGATGCTTTTCCACCGAGGAGGTGTTCCAAATACTTTCCCAGGCCGACGAGAGCAACGGGGAGCTCTCTTTTTCAGATTCCCTTTCAGACTCTGATTCTGAGTCGGACATAAATTATGAGCCAGTCCTCAGTAGTGGAACGCTGAGTGACTCAGAGGAGGAAGATATTCGGCCTGCCAAACGAAGGCGTTCTGGTGAGGAGGCAGTGGCTTCCACCAGCACCGCAGTGCCGTCCACCAGCACAGCAGTGCCATCCACCAGCACAGCAGTGCCATCCAGCAGCACAGCAGTACCATCCACCAGCACCGCAGTACCTCGGCAAGAAAGGCCAAGGACCCATGCCAGCCTTCCCTATGCCCTGCAGAACCCCTTGTTACATGGGCTAACTACACTTAACCTTTATTTTCACATTCGAGAAGTTAATCTCATGGAAGCCTTTAAAGCTATTGTGGCCAATACTCTCATCAACCATGAACATGCGTGGAACCTCTGGGTCTGCTTTAGCTTAAACTCTCCCCAAAGGATGCTTCTAATGTGACAGTACCACAATGCAAATTCCCATTCCAGCCTCTCATTCCATCTATAATCCCTCTCTTCCCTTACCCCTCCTCTTCCCTTGTCTCTTTCTGCAGCAATGTTTCCTTTGTTGTCCACATTTTACATCTTACGTTATGCTGTTTACAATACAGATTACTACATTGAATTGCTTATTGCTTGTAATCATGACTTTTGGTTGTTAGCCATCTGCCTCGTGAATTACAGAATCCTATACAGCATACTGTGATCCTTTGAACTGTCGTAACATAATTGTAGGTGGCAGTGTACAGCGCTAGACTAACAGTTTCACATGCTGCATTAATAACTACTATGTCTAGTTTTTATTGGTACATGCTCTAAACCTCATGCTTGATGTATTCGGCTGTTTGCCAGTTCAACTTTAACCACTTACTGACAGCCCCATAGCAGAATTAGTGCTCCAGGGTGGCCTTCCCGTGCAGAACCTTGTACAGTATATATGTGATTCTGCACTGCCGTCTACAGGGGGCACATACGCTGCCGGAGGGCTGCTTCTGCTGTTATTAATCACACTGGCACTGGATGTCCACTGAAACCCTCTGATTGTTGGGCAGAGGCACAGAACGGGGCTATGCCTATGTAAACAAGGCAGAGCTCTGTTCTGACAGGGGGGAAAGGGATGGATTTTGTGTCCCTGCTGAGTATTTTTAGTACTAAGTACTGTATTAGTGTCACTGGTTCCCATTAAGTGTCAAAAGTGTCAGTGTCTGAGTATCTGCCACAATATTGCAGTCCCGCTATAAGTCGCTGATCACCGACAATACTAGTATAAAAAAAATAAAAAAAATTAAAATTCCAGTATATATCCCATAGTTTGTAAACAGCATACCTTTTGTGCAAACCACTCAATATACGCTTATTGAGATTTATTTTTGCCAAAAATATGTAGCAGAATACATATTGGCCTACATTTATAAAGAAATTTGATTTTTTTTATTGGATATGTTTTCTAGAGGAAATTTAAAAAAATTGTTTTTTTTTTTTTTTTTTTTTTTTTTAAATTGTCAGTATTTTTTTGTTTACAGCGCAAAAAATGAAAAAACTCAGTCATGATGAAATGCCACCAAATGAAAGCTCTATTTGTATGGAAAAATTACATACATTCTATCTGGGTACAGTGTTACATGACCTCACAATTGTAACACAGTGCCGTATCGCAAAAAATGGCCTGGTTATGAAGAGGGGTAAATCTTCTGGAGGCCAAGTGGTTAAATCAGATTACCCTATGTTCTAAACAATTCTACTTTATTGCATTGTTATCTAGAAAACTTCTAAATAAGAATAAATATATAAAATCTTTTTTTCCCATTTCACTTTTTTCGTGACATAAATCTAGAAAGTTTAACAAATTGATGCTGGATTACTGTGTGTTTTTTTTTTAGTGCTTGTAAAAAATACATTTTAAGAAGATGTTGTTGAGAGCTCTTCACATCTCAGCAGCTATGGCACAGTCTCCTTTACAGAAGCCACAGCTGGGAGTGCACGGCCTTTAACCACTTGACATCCGGCCATAGCCGAATGACGGCTACAGCGCGGATGTCAATTCCCGGGAGGCCGTCATATGATGGCCTCCTCTTTCCTCGCTCCCCGTGCGCGCTCACGAGCGCGCATCGGGGAAATTCTGTGTTGGCCGTGTCCCTTGGACACAGCCAATCACAGATCGCTGTAAATGGTCAATCACAGCGGCCATTTACAGCGCGATCGTGATGGCCAATGAGCGAGGATCTCAAATGTAAACAATGGAGATCATCTCTCATTGCCGGCTCTCTCTCCTTACACAGAGACAGCGTGTGAGGAGAGAGAGAATCTGTCAGCGATCTGTGAGTTTGCAAAAACCTTTTTACTGTGCCCACAGTGCCAATCAGTACAGTGCCCCATCAGTACAGTGCCAATCAGTACAGTGCTCCATTAGTACAGTGCCCACCTGTGCCAATCTGTGCCCACCTGTGCCAATCGGTGCCCACCTGTCTGCCATCGGTGATCAGTGTCCATTTGCACATCTTCACAATCAGTGCCCACCTGTGCCACCTCATCAGTGCCCACCTGTGCCACCTCATCAGTGCCCACCTGTGCCAATCAGTGCCCATCTGTGCTGCCTCAGTGCACATCTGTGCAATCAATCAGTGCCCATCTGTACCACCTCATCAGTGCCCATCTGTGCCACTTCATCTGTGCCGCCTCATCTGTGCCCAGCTGTGCCACCTCATCTGTGTCACCTCATCAGTGCACATCTGTGCCATCTCAGTGCACATCTGTTCCACCTCAGTGCCCACCTGTGCCACCTCATCAGTGCCCACCTGTGCCACCTCATCAGTGAGCACCTGTGCCCACCTGTGCCAATCAGTGCCCATCTGTTCTGCCTAATCAGTGCACATCTGTTCCACCTCATCAGTGCACATTTGTTCCGCCTCATCAATGCCCACTTGTGCCGCCTCATCAGTGCCCACCTGTGCCGCCTCATCAGTGCACACCTGTGCCGCCTCATCAGTGCACATCTGTTCCACCTCAGCAGTGCACATCTGTTCCACCTCATCAGTGCACATCTGTTCCACCTCATCAGTGCCCCTCTGTGCCACCTCAGTGCCCATCTGTGCTCATCAGTGCCGCCTCATCAGTGCTCATCAGTGCAGGCTTAGCACACACCTGTGTAGTTGCATCACCACCAGCAACCATGTCCACAAGATGCTTTTCCACCGAGGAGGCGTTCCAAATACTTTCCCAGGCCGACGAGAGCAACGGGGAGCTCTCTTTTTCAGATTCCCTTTCAGACTCCGATTCTGAGTCGGACATAAATTATGAGCCAGTCCTCAGTAGTGGAACACTGAGTGACTCAGAGGAGGAAGATATTCGGCCTGCCAAACGAAGGCGTTCTGGTGAGGAGGCAGTGGCTTCCACCAGCACCGCAGTGCCGTCCACCAGCACAGCAGTGCCATCCACCAGCACAGCAGTGCCATCCAGCAGCACAGCAGTACCATCCACCAGCACCGCAGTACCTTGGCAAGAAAGGCCAAGGACCCATGCCAGCCTTCCCTATGCCCTGCAGAACCCCTTGTGGCTTCCTCCTAATTCAGGAGAAGCCAACATTCCCCCTTTCACTGCCCAGCTAGGTGTCCAGGTGGACACAGAGAATTTTTCCCCAATACATTTTTTTAATTTAATTTTTACCGAAGATATGCTATCAAATATTGTGGCCCAGTGCAACCTTTATGCACAGCAAATTATTTTAAATAATCCAACGTCCTACTATGCCCGTCCCTACGAGTGGAGAGACCTAACGGTGGAGGAGTTGAAGGTTTTTTTAGGCCTCACATTTAATATGGGACTCACCAAAAAAACACTTCGATGTCCTATTGGTCAACCCACCCCATCCACTACATGCCAGTATTCTCCAAGGTAATGCCCAGAAACAGATACCCCATGATAATGAGGTTCCTTCATTTCAATGACAATACCCAGTGCCCTCCCCGAAATGACCCAAACTATGACAGGCTTTTCAAAATTCGGCCGCTTCTAAATTATTTTTCTGAAGTATTCCCCCAGCTGTTTACCCCGGACCAAAACATATGTGTGGATGAGTCCCTTGTTAAATTTAGTGGCAGGCTTAAAATAAAACAATTTATTCCCAGTGAAAGGGCCCGCTATGGGGCGAAGGTATACAAATTATGTGACCGAGTCACAGGTTACATATATGCCTTCAAAGTGTATGAAGGGAAGGACACCCAGCTGCAACCCCCCAATTGCCCAGACTACTTGGGATCAAGCAGGAAAATTGTTTGGGACCTCATATACCCCCTACTGGAAAAAGGATACAATTTATACGTAGACAACTTCTACACATCTCTGCCCCTGTTCCACAACCTTCACCGGAAGAAGACGCCAGCATGTGGCACCGTAAAAAAGAACCGGAAGGGCTTTCCTCAAAGTCTTGTCAATAAGAAATTGAGAAAAGGAGAAGTGAAGTGGAGGGACAAAAGAGATGTGTACATGTTGTCTTCAATCCACAATGACACCTTCGTGGAAATCCCCAGAAGGAATGGCCCCATACAAAAACCTAAATGCATCTATGATTATAATTTGTTTATGGGGGGAGTCGACTTCAGTGACCAAATGCTGGAACCATACCTTGCCACAAGACGGACATACCATTGGTATAAAAAAGTTGCAATTTATTTTTTTCAATTGGCCATATACAGTTCATATGTAATTTATCATAACTCCACCCAAAACCCCAAACGCTTCCTTGGCTACCAGGAGGAAGTTTTCACTGCCCTTATATTCCCGAACGGCCCACCAGAAAATATCCGATCAGATGTTTTAAGTCAACTCTCCGAACGCCACTTTCCCGATAAAATCCCTCCCAAGCCAACAGGCCAACGACGGCAAAAAAATGTAAGGTGTGTACCAGAGCCGGATTCAGAAGAGACACATCTTTTTATTGTGCACAATGTCCTTTCGAACCAGGCCTCTGCATAGGTGAATGTTTTCGCCGTTACCATACTTCACTAAATTATTAGTGAAGTATGGTAAACGTAATCCTCAGTTCCTGCAATTTACCCTCACACCCCTTATGCCACTGCCTGCTCTGTAACTGACCCTGGCTTGTTATTCGACCATGCTTCTGTCTGCCGATTCTGTACATACCTCTGCCTGATCCGGAACTGACCCTGGACTGTTATTCGACCATGCTTCTGCCTAACGATTCTGTACATACCTCTGCCTGATCTGGAACTGACCCTGGACTGTTAATCGACCATGCTTCTGCCTAACGATTCTGTACATACATCTGCCTGATCTGGAACTGACCTTGGACTGCTTGACCATGTTTTTTGTCTGCCTCATGGACTGATCTTGTACCCTGCAACTGGACTAGTGGGATTCAAAACAGGGGTCTCACATATATGAGGGGCTCCAGAATTGTTTTTCTCGATAAAGAAAACAATTTTTTTTGTTTTCTCAATCCTAGATTAGGGTCTGGAGACTCGGAGGCTTCAAAGAGGTTTGGGTGGGAGAAGCCTCTACCCCTGTCCCCATTCTGTCCTGAACGAGGCCCTACTTCTGCCTGTAGGACTTACTGCCGTCATGCCTCTGCCTGTCGCACTGACCACATCACATGGACCTGCCTACTACCAGGACCAATATTTTTGGCATTGCTGACAATATCTCTGCCTGCACTGACCCTGGACTTTATATGGACAGTAACCCTGCCTGCTGTCTGGACAATTGTGTTCACCGTTGCTGACCAAGTCCCTGCCTGCTGCTTGGACCAGTGCTATCCTCCTGTGTACAACTGCGCTACTACAACCACAGGTAATCTTTTGTTTACACTTTGCTCAGCATAATGTATTTTGGGGTGTAATTCTTGGTATGTACATGCTATGTGTCCCTGGAACACCTGACGGTGTTCCTTGCATGTTGGATCTCTGTATGTGGCCAGGCTGTGTAGAAGTCTCACACATGTGGTATCCCCATACTCAGGAGGAGTAGCAGAATGTATTTTGGGGTGTCATTTTTGCTAAATGCTATGTGTTGGAGATATCTTATAAATGGACAACTTTGTGTAAAAAAAATGTGGTTTCATTTTTTTTCCACATTTTCCAAAAACTTCTGGAAAAAAATGAACCATTCAAAAGATTCATTATGCCTCATAAATTATACGTTGGGGTGTTAGCTTTCCAAAATGGGGTCATTTTGTGGGTGTTTCCATTGTCCTGGTGCTCCAGGGCCTTCAAAAGTGTAATAGGTGGTTGAGAAATGTGATGTGTAAATTATGCTCCTAGAACACCTGATGGTGCTCCCTGCATGTTGGGCTTCTGTATGTGGCCAGGCAGTGAAAAAGTCACACACATGTGGTATCGTAATACTCAGGAGGAGTAGCAGAATGTATTTTGGGGTGTCATTTTTGCTATCTAAATGCTATGCGTTGGAAATATCTTATAAACGGACAACTTTGTGTAAAAAAAATGCGTTTTCATTTTTTCCCACATTTTCCAAAAACTTCTGGAAAAAAATGAACAGTTCAAAAGACTCATTATGCCTCATAGATTATACATTGGGGTGTTAGCTTTCCAAAATGGGGTCATTTTGTGGGTGTTTCCATTGTCCTGGTGCTCCAGGGCCTTCAAAAGTGTAATAGGTGGTTGAGAAATGTGACGTGTAATTTATGCTCCTAGAACACCTGATGGTGCTCCCTGCATGTTGGGCCTCTGTATGTGGCCAGGCAGTGAAAAAGTCCCACACATGCGGTATCGTTATACTCAGGAGGAGTAGCAGAATGTATTTTGGGGTGTCATTTGTGGTATACACATGCCATGTGAGAGAAATAAGCTATTATTAAAAAATAAATAATAATAATCTCAATTTTGCAAAGATTTATGGGAAAAAATTACAACTTCAAAAAACTCACCATGCCTTTAACTAAATACATTGAAATGTCTACTTTCCAAAAAGGGGTTATTTGGTGGGCATTTGTACTTCCTGGCTTGTTAGGGTCTCAAAAAATGAGATAGGCCACCAGTACATCAGATGTGATAATTTTTTATGATTGGCACCATAGCTTGTAGACTCTAAAACTTTCACACAGACCAAATAATTTTCATTTTTGGTTATTTTTACCAAAGATATGTAGCATTATAAATTGTGGCCAAAATTTATGAAGAAAAATTACTAATTTGCAAAATTTTATCACAGAAATTAAGAAAAATTCGTTTTTTTTTCAAAATTTTCGGTCTTTTTTCATTTATAGCTCAAAAAATAAAAACCCAGAGGTGATCAAATACCACCAAAAGAAAGCTCTATTTGTATGAAAAAAAGGACAAAAATATCATTTGGGTACAGTGCTGCATGACTGAGTAATTGTCATTCAAAGTGTGAGAGCACTGAAAGCTGAAAATTGGTCTGGATAGGAGGGGGGTTTAAGTGCCCAGTAAGCAAGTGGTTAAAGACACTATCACTCCAAGCTGTGTTCCTGTAGTAACATATTGCTAAAACTGGAGCCTGCAAAATCTGGTGCAGCTCTGCATAGAAACCAAAGTTCTCGGCTCAAAGTTTTTTTTCCCATCAAAACTTAATTGAACAAGCCGAAGTTAGAAGCTAATTGGCTACCATGCACAGCTGCACCAGATTTTACACTCTCCAGTTTTAGTATGTAGCACCCTCCTAGGTAAGTGCTAGAAGAGAGTATAGTTTTTGGTCTTTCTGCTTACAGCACTGGTGGGTCAGGTAAAACTTAGAGTGCTCTCTGCCTACCTGGAGCAGGATCTATTGGTTAGGTCTGCTCATTGTGCCCAGGTGCAGTTCAGCTTGTCTGACTGTCCCCCACTGGTCCAATAGGGAGGCATATTGGACAGTGGGAGGGGACCTGGCACGTCAGTGCACAGACTTTGTTACAGTCCTGGCAATTGGCAGAGAAAAAGTGCTAAAAAGTACTAAAGGCCTGGGCACATGTGCTCAGAGTGAGTTGAGCCGGGGGAAAAGAGTCGAGGGGGGAGTGGGCGGCTGCCCTCTCCTCCGCAGAAGTGGTCGTGCGGCCCTGGGTGGTTGACCCAGGGGCCTGGAAAGAGAGAGAGAAGCTGAACCCAGAGGTCCTGCAGAGCTGACTGGAAGGGAGACACCAGAAAGGATCTGATTCTGCCTACTGTGAGTACAGATCTGTGTTTTTGGGGCCTGTCGAGTGAGGGCCGCCCCTTCAGCTAGAAAAGTCAGTGGATGGATGTCAGTAAAGGGGATGCTAGAGAGAGCGTCCTGAAGATAACATATAGTGGGGCAAAAAAGTATTAAGTCAGCCACCAATTGTGCAAGTTCTCCTACTTAAAAAGATAAGAGAGGCCTGTAATTGTAATCATAGGTATACCTCAACTATGAGAGACAAAATGTGGAAACAAATCCAGACAATCACATTGTCTGATTTTTGAAAGAATTTATTTTTGAGGTATACCTATGATGACAATTTCAGGCCTCTCTCATCTTTTTAAGTGGGAGAACTTGCACAATTGGTGGCTGACTAAATACTTTTTTGCCCCACTGTAGTGCATTAAGTCTGCTGCTAGCGAGAGCCAGAAAACATAATCTCTCCATACATGTAGCATTATGGTTAAAGCAGTGTGACAGCTTCCACAAATAATCAGGTGAGGTCAAGTGAGTGAGTTGTCCTTATCCATTGTGAATAGTTCCAGTTGGAGTATCTCATTAAGCCCTTCTCCCATCCAAGGTCAAAAATAAGATACAAAAAAAACCCAAAAACCCTGGACTGGTCCCTGAGTAACGAGCAAGCGGGAGTAAGGGTGGGATAAGTGGAAACCCCTGGCAACCAAGTGAAAACTCTTAGCAACCAGCTGCAGGTAACCAAAGAGAAGCCTAAGAAGTCAACATTCAGCAAGCCCTACGGGGACAGTGCTACAAGTAAATAAACTCTATTGGGTTAACAGAAGAAAACACAGGTGTCACAATTCAGTGGCACCATTCCCCTGTTACATAGAGAAAAATTGGAGCTGACACCTGCAGGACTCACAAATATCCCTCTTCTGATTTTCTGATCTTCTGGGGTTGCTTCAAAGCGGTAGTAAACAGTGGCAGTTTTAAAAAAAGAAAGAAAAAAACAGTAAAGCAATTGCATAATATGCTAATATGCAGAGGTGGGGGACTCGAGTCACATGACTTGACTCAAGTCAGACTCGAGTCACCTGTTTGAGGACTTGCAACTTGCTTGACAAAATTAAATAAATGACTCGACTTGACTTTGACTTGTCACTAATGACTTGCGACTTGACTTTGACTTGGGCTATTTGACTTGCAATGACTTGGCACCACCAGTGCTGTGTCTTGGCCTAGGCAAAAGAAAGCTCCCCCCGAGTCCCGGCTTCGGGGTAGATCAGTATTTTGACTTAATTTGTGACTTGACCAAAATAAATGACTTGACTTGCTTGACTTCTAGCAGGGACTCGACTTGACTTGCTTGCTTTTTGCCACAGTAACTTGGGACTTGCTTGTGACTTGAAGGTTAAGACTTGAGACTTGCTTGTGACTTGCACATGTGTGACTTACTCCCATCACTGCTAATATGCATCGCATACTAGCACATTATGAAATAATTACCTTAGAAAGAATTCCCTGTGGTGCACTGTCACCGCTGAAAGGGCTTCCATCTGCCCCAGTCTTTCTACCGAGTTCGGCTGTATGAGTGGCCAGAGCCCCCGGCTCTGGCATGAAGCTCTGAAGGTGTGGGTGTTTTTACATTTTAAAGTTGGGGGGGGGCGGGTGTCAGATATAGGATCTGCCCCGGGTGCCAAATGCTCTAGGTACACCCCTACGTTTAGGAGATATTCCTTTTACCTACAGGTAAGCCTTATTATAGGCTTACCTGTAGATAAAAATAATAAAGCAGACTTTACTACCACTTTAAAGCAGTATTATATAGCAGCTTAATCATTTTTAGATGTGTTGGCTGCATTTGTTTCTTCTTTAGGCTTTTTGCCTTTTTTATCTGTTGATCTGTCTATTAAGCCTGTTATTTTCCAACTTCCTTTAAAGGCTAAGTTTACCTTTTCCAGAAAATAACTTATGCAGTCAAGAGGCCCAGTATCTTTTAGAAAACTGTGCAACTTTTAAATAGTCATTCATTTTATTTTCATACCTGTAGGCAATTTGATTCCCTCTGAAGCCTGGCTGAAAAACTAGAACTATCCCCCTGCCTTGTTGCTAGGACATTGATTTTTCTTTATGTAATGCTAGGAATGAGCATCCAAAGGTTTTCCCGTCCTAGCAACAAGTAAGGACGTGGGGATTGCTAAATTGGAGTTTATCAGCCAAGCTTCTGGGGGAACAAATGGCCTACAGGTATAACAATAAGGGCCCTTTCACACTGGGGCGGGCGTCGGCGGCAAAGCGCCGCTATTGTAAGCGGTGCTTTACCGTCGGTATGCGGCCACTAGCGGGGCGGTTTTACCCCCCGCTAGCGGCCAAGAAATGGTTAAAAACCACCGCAAAGCGCCTCTGCAGAGGCACTTTGCTGACGGTATAGCCGCGCCGTCCCTTTGATTTCAATGGGCAGGAGCGGTGATGGAGCGGTATACACTCCACTCCTTCACCGCTCCGAAGATGCTGCTAGCAGGACTTTTTTTACCGTCCTGCCAGTGCATCGCTCCAGTGTGAAAGCTCTCTGGGCTTTCACACTGGAATGAAAGCAGCGGCACTTTCAGGTCGGTTTGCAGGCGCTATTATTAGCGCAATAGCGCCTGCAAACCGCCCCAGTGTGAAAGGGCCCTAACATTGACCGCTTGCCGACCAGCCGCTACAGTTATACTGGGGCAGGTTTGCTTGGCTGCGGGAATCGCCATATGTGTACGTCGGGCTCTTACGCTGCTTTCTGTGGGCATGTGGGCGTGCGCTGATTGGCCAGCGGGGGAGCCTCGATGTCCGCACGGCGTCCGCGATCGTTCCCCACAGAGACAGAACGGGGATCTGTCTAAGTAAACAAGGCAGATCTCCGTTCTGTCAGGGGTTGACACAGAGATCCTGTCCTTCTGCTATGCTACAGATCTGTGTGTTGTCCCAGGCAGCCCATCCCCATACCCAGGGAACACATTTAACCCCTTGATTGCCCCTGTTAACCCCTTCCCTGCCAGTGCCATTAATACAATGTCAGTGCATATTTTTAGCACTGATCACTGTAATAATGCCATTGGTTTCCCAAAAAGTTTTAAAAATGTCAGGCGTCCGATCTGTCCGCTGTAATGTCGCAGTTCCGCTAAAAATCGCAGATCACCGCCATTACTAGTAAAAAAAAAAGTAATAAAAATGCCATAAATATATCCCCTATTTTATAGACGCTATAACTTTTGCGCAAACCAATCAATATATGCTTATTTGGGTTTTTTTTTACCAAAAATATGTAGTAGAATACAAATTGGCCTTAATTGATGAAGAAATTCGATTTTTTTAAGTTTTTTTTTTTCAAAATTGTCGGTCTTTTTTTGTTTATAGCGCAAAAAATAAAAACCGCAGAGGTGATCAAATACCACCAAAAGAAAGCTCAATTTGTGGGGGAAAAAATAGTTTTATTTGGGTACAGCGGCGCACGACCGCGCAATTGTCAGCTAAAGTAACACAGTGCCGTATCGCAAAAAAATGGCCTGGTCATTAAGGGGGTAAATCCTTCCAGGCTGAAGTGATTAACAAACTTTTTACAAATCTGCACAGTTTTTAATATCTACTGAGACCCCTTGACTGCATAAACTATTTTCAGGAAAACATGAAGTGAGCCTTTAACAGCTGCCCAGAAAAAGTAGCAGTTAGATGGTTGAGACAAACCATTTACCTCTGACAGGTATACTTACAATGGTTAGCCTTTATTTATTGATATAAAACCTTTATTGCAACATGAAAAACAACTGTTGCTGTAACTGCTGGAAAAGTGCTAGCAGGAGTTTGGCTATAATGTTTTAGGCTCGATTCACACCTATGCATGTTGCTTTTGAGCGTTTTTGGAGGTTTTTTTTTCATGCTTGGCACGTTTTTGAGCAGCGTTTTTGTAGCGTTTTTGCGGCGTTTTTGCCGCGTTTTTGCCGCGATTTGCCTTTTGCGTTTTTTTTTTTTTTTTTTTTTTTTTTCATTTTTTTTACAGTCTTAAAAAAAAATTACAAAAAAAAAAAAAAAAACGGCAAAAACGCACCAAAAACGCACCAAAAACGCTGCAAAAACGCTGCAAAAACGGTGCACTTGCGTTTTTGATGCTTGTCCATTGAAATCCATTACATGCAAAACGCTGCTTTTTGCATGAAAAAAAGTCCCCGACCCTTTCCAAAAACGCAGAGATACAAAAAAGCATTGATGTGAACATGTTCCATAGGAACCCATGTTAAAAAATTCCCATGCATTTCTGCAAAATGCAAAATGCATCAAAAAACGCGCTAGTGTGAATGGAGCCTCAGTCAAGACCATCTAAATCTGCTAGTGCATGTAACACTACCCTCTTTCCAGATTGACAATGTTGCTGTCCACGGGTGTCTCCGTTTTTCCTCTATTCGGAGTGGAGACACCCCAACAGGAAGCGTGTTACTGGCCAGATGATCTGATGAAGATAAAGGAAGAAAATGCCTAAAAAAAGAAAACAAACGCAGCCACCACATTTGAGGATTGGTAGACTGTTTTATAATTGTAATCGCTTACAGACAAGTTTCTGTCCTGTGCCTTTGTCTATTGTTTTGTGCTTTTTATGTACAGCTGTATTTATTATTGGAAATGATTTATTAATTTCTGTCATCTGTATTACTCAGCTTTGTTTGTTTAGAAGAAATGTCTTATTTCCATTACTGGCATTACACTTCCATGTCTGTATGACTTACATTGTATAGCACCAGAGGAGATGATGACACTATAAATATTATTATTAATAATACAAAGAACTTAGTTCTCTGTATGTGCAAATAGGGAATAGGGGGCATGACATTATCAGGCACCAGCACACATTACTACCGTATTTATCGGCGTATAACACGCACTTTTTTCCCCTTAAAATCAGGGGAAAATCACGGGTGCGTGTTATACGCCGATCCCCTGCGATCCTGACCTGTCAGAACTAAAAAATCGCTGACCGCGATTTGAAAATGGCGCCGCCGGCGCCGAAATACACAGTGCCGGTCCTCGGCTCTTCTCGGCGGCTTTCGGTTTCACTCGAGCGCCGCCCGAACCTAGCCGAGTATACTCGGCTAGTTTCGGATAGCTCCGCTCACCGTCCGAGTGGAACCGAAAGTAAACGAGAGCCGCCGAGAAGAGCCGAGGACCGGCTCTGTGTATTTCGGCGCCGGCGGCGCCATTTTCAAATCGCGGTCGGCGATTTTGAAGCTCACAGGCTTCAGCAAGACAGCACTGGGGCAAGGCTGGACTGGGGCAAGGCTGGACTAGACACTGGGGAAGGCTGCACTGACATGGCTGCACTGACATGGCTGCACTGACATAGCTGCACTGACATGGCTGCACTAGCAAGGCTGCACTGACATGACTGCACTGACATGGCTGCACTGACATGGCTGCACTGGCAAGGCTGCACTGACATGGCTGCACTGGCAAGGCTGCACTGACATGGCTGCACTGACAAGGCTGCACTGACAAGGCTGCACTGACAAGGCTGCACTGGGCAAGGCTGGACTGGGGCAAGGCTGCACTGAGAAGGCTGCAATGAAGGGCATTTAAATGTAAGTTTTTTTCCCTTCAACTTCCCTCCTAAAAGTTTTTTTTCCTTAAAATTCCCTCCTAAATTGAGGTGCGTGTTATACGCCGGTGCGTGTTATACGCCGATAAATACGGTATTCATTTAATAATAATATTAATATTAATACAGCCCAGGAGAACGTTGCAGTCTATGTATGTTGCATTCTAACACTTAGGCCTGATTCACACCTATGCATTTTTAGTGCTTTTTGCATTTTACAGATTTGCACTACAGTCCATTTAACATGGTTTCCCACGGAACACGTTCTGTAGTGCAAACCTGCAAAATGCAAAAAACATTAAAAATGCCTAGGTGTGAATCAGGCCTAATAATGTGAATGAATGAATGACTTGTATAGCGCTGCAATTGCGAACTGAATCGCCTCAATGTGTTCCTTATGAGAATCCCCAATGAAGACCTTGACAAGTCTAGTTACAAAGTAGGTTACATAGAATGTAAGGTTGAAAAAAGACACAAGTCCATCAAGTCCAACCTATGTGTGTGATTATATGTCAGTATTACATTTTATATCCCTGTATGTTGAGGTCGTTCAGGTGCTTATCTAATAGTTTCTTGAAACTATCAATGCCCCCCGCTGAGACCACCGCCTGTGGAAGAGAATTCCACATCCTTGCCGCTCTTATGCCGCGTACCCACGATCGCACATTCCGACAACAAAATCCATGTTTTTTTTTCTGACCGATGTTGGTTCAAACTGGTCATTCATACACACGGTCACACAAATGTTGTCAGAAATTCCGAACGTCAAGAACGCGGTGACGTACAACACGTACGACGAGCCGAGAAAAAAGAAGTTCAATAGCCAGTGCAGCTCTTCTGCTTGATTCTGAGCATGCGTGGAATTTTGTGCTACAGAATTGTGTACACACGATCGGAATTCCCGACAACGGATTTTGTTGTTGGAAAGTTTGAGATCCAGATCTCGAATTTTGTTTGTCGGAAATTCCAACAGAAAATGTCCAAAGGAGCCTATATACAGTTGGAATTTCCGACAACAAGCTCCCGTTATCATTTGTTGTCGGAAATTCCGAACGTGTGTACGCAGCATTACAGTAAAGAACCCTCTACGTAGTTTAAGGTTAAAGCTCTTTTCTTCTAATTTTAATGAGTGGCCATGAGTCTTGTTAAACTCCCTTCTGCAAAAAAGTTTTATTTCTATTGTAGGGCCACCAGTATGGTATTTGTATATTGAAATCATATCCCCTCTCAAGCGTCTTTTCTCCAGAGAGAATAATTTCAGTGCTCACAACCTTTCCTGATAACTAATATCATCCAGACCCTTTATTAGCTTTGTTGTCCTTCTTTGTACTCGCTTCATTTCCAGTACATCCTTCCTGAGGACTGGTGCTCAGAACTGGACAGCATACTCTAGATGCGGCCGGACCAGAGTCTTGTAGAGCGGGAGAATTATCATTTTATCTCTGGCGTTGATCCCCTTTTTAATGCATGCCAATATTCTGTTTGCTTTGTTAGCAGCAGCTTGGCATTGCATGCCATTGCTGAGCCTATCATCTACTAGGACCCCCAGTTCCTTGACTATTGGATAACAGATGCCTATTAACCATTACCCAACCTTTATACTCCTATTCCCAATAATGAGACCACACCAGCTTCTGGAGTATAAAAAACAAAGGCCGTAGCAGCCTACTTTATTAACTTAATATAAAATTATATCAAAAATATAAAAAATATAAAACTTCCGTCATCGAGAAAAACAAACATCTGTTATGCAACCTGTATCAAAAAAGAACGTTGGTCTGAGCAATAGCTTTAGCAAATCCATCTGATGGCCATAACAACTATAGCACTGCAGCCCTAAACCAAAACTCTCCAATAGGCCTCAAGCCGACAAGCTGGCTCAGAGACTGCCGTGACTGCAGTGCCCCATATCACTTCCCGGCTAACCGGGAACCAAAAAACCTCCGGACCCATATCAACGTTGGATCCCCACTCTTACTTTTTAGCCATCTTCCTTCCCTTGCCCAGACCAACGCCCGCCACTGCCACGACAATCTCTCTTCTTTCACCTGTTGACAAAAGAAAACCACAAACCCTTCGACAATAACATATTCTATTCCTAGGGAGGGTGGGCGGGAACTTTCCAAAATCTTCTGCTGCCCCTCCCAGAGCGGGAAGCCCTTTTAACTGTCCCCTCCCCTAATTCTCCCTCCCCCTCGGCTCCACTATAACCCTCTATCATTAACCCTTACCCTGTTCCCACTGTCATGGTCGCCCTTTGCCTACAGCATTGCATGCTGTTGCTCCAGGCTTTTCTTAACTATTGGATAACAGATGCCTATTAACCATTACCCAACCTTTATACTCCTATTCCCAATAATGAGACCACACCAGCTTCTGGAGTATAAAAAACAAAGGCCGTAGCAGCCTACTTTATTAACTTAATATAAAATTATATCAAAAATATAAAAAATATAAAACTTCCGTCATCGAGAAAAACAAACATCTGTTATGCAACCTGTATCAAAAAAGAACGTTGGTTTGAGCAATAGCTTTAGCAAATCCATCTGATGGCCATAACAACTATAGCACTGCAGCCCTAAACCAAAACTCTCCAATAGGCCTCAAGCCGACAAGCTGGCTCAGAGACTGCCGTGACTGCAGTGCCCCATATCACTTCCCGGCTAACCGGAAACCAAAAAACCTCCGGACCCATATCAACGTTGGATCCCCACTCTTACTTTTTAGCCATCTTCCTTCCCTTGCCCAGACCAACGCCCGCCACAGCATCCCAATAGTAATACCTTACTCTTGGGTGCTCCTCCACACCCGAATAGCTCGCTGTATACCGTCTTGTAGGCCCAAAGCCCACAAATCCGTCCCCACCTCATTAAGATGTACCCCATCACGTCTTAAGTACCTCCATGTCTCAAATTCCAGTTCGATATGCCTGATTGCCAACCCTCCACGACTAACCACAAATTTACTCACTTCCCTATTGATCTTCTTCCTTGCTCTATTCACCCCCTCCACGGACCTGGCCATTCTCCAACACATGCGGGCAACCATGTCCGACCAGACAATGATCATTTTTGGAAATTCCTTCATTAAGCGCCAGATGTCAAATTTAATGTCTCGTGTAATGTCTATCATTGAGCGAATACCAAGATCATTGCCGCCCACATGTATTACCAGCACATCCGGAGGGCCCTCCCTGTTTGCATATCGTTGTACCTCCTGAACCAACCTGCCCCACAACATCCCTGGTATACCAAACCATTTTATATACACTTCCCGTCTATCAAAGCCTAACTGCCTACCCTCAGGTCGAGCGTCTCCCCTCCGAGCCCCCCAACACACATAAGAATGGCCCATAATCCAGACCACACTTGGAGCTGCACCTGAAATTAGAAGAAAACAAAACCATGCTCAACATTGACCAGTAAACTACTGTCCCACCGGCCATAAAACCACAAAAAACAAACCTAACCCCTTACAATTTTACCGCTAGTTGCGGTCGCACATAAGATTGGAATCTGTTAGACTCCCACCGCCCAATCCGTTTTATTACTTCCACATCCATACCCAATCTGGCCGCCTCTGTTGCGGCTCCTATCCGGAATGAATGTGATGAAAAATCCTGCTCCTCCAGTCCCAGCCCAAGCAAACATTTCCTAAAAACAGCTATAAACTGAAAACGCGATAACATATCACCATTTGAATGTATTAATAAAGGGCCCTGACAGTCCGGCCTAACTTTCAAAAATTCCCTGACTGCACCCACTGGGCACTGAGGGGATCCCTGGATGGAATAAACTCGCACCATCCTGCCTCTTCCCTCCTGATCCGTCTTAGACTTCCGTAGGAATATGGATACCCCGTCCTCCTCAAGTGTAACCTCCTTCAACCCAACTCCCCCTTGCATCGTTTTTGAAGGGCTAACCAACTCCCCTATCCTGAATGCACCAAAAAAAATGCTAATACAAAAGCTACCTTAAACAAACTAACTTCATAATCAGACGAACAAACCCCCATCAGTTGTTCCACAATACCCCCCAGTATCTCAAAAGTTACTGGTCTCCTCGAATCGCGCTGAACCGCCGCCCTCCGATAACCCTTCAACGCCTGTCTCACCCAAAAATCCTTGGTGACGTCGGGCTGCCCTTGTAGCTTAAAAAGGAAAGCTAAACCAGCTAGCTGTGTATTGATCACAGATACCGACGCACCCTCGTTCAATTTTCTTGCCAAATAATACAGTAATAGCGAACGCACTCCCTGCCCTGTAAGTTCCTCCCCCAAAACTTGCACAAAGGACATCCACTCCTGCCAAACCTTGTTGTATGCTGCCCAAGTAGCCCCACTTACCGACCGCTTAATCCATCCCTCGACGACACCAGTGCAATTTCCCACAGCCAGTCTGGACAAGGCACGCCCTGTTGCTCCGCTTCCGGCGCCAACTCTCTGAACCTGTCCCACTGGAAGCGAGACAACGCATCAGCAATCACATTCTCCACCCCCGGTAAGTGAACAGCATGAATGAAGACATTCAGTTGTAGGCATCTTAACACTAAGTGTTGCAGCATCCTGATCACCGGCGGAGATGACGCCGTGACCCTGTTTATCACTTGCACCACCCCCATGTTGTCCCCATGAAAACGCACTTTCAGATCCCTGAACGATGCGCCCCATAACTCCACCGCCAGCACCACTGGAAACAGTTCCAGCAAAACCAGATTCTTCGTGAAGCCTTCTTTTACCCACGATTGAGGCCATGGACCTGCGCTCCATTGCCCTTGAAAGAACGCCCCAAAACCTGTTGATCCAGCGGCATCGGTGAATAGTTCCAAGTCAAAGTTACTGACTGGACCCGACATCCACATTGCCCTACCGTTAAAGGATTCCAGAAAGGTATTCCAAACCCTGAGATCCTCCCTATGTGTTTTTACTAAACGTACAAAATGTTTTGGGGATTTGATCCCACTCGTGCTGGCCGCCAGCCGGCGACTAAACACTCTCCCCATCGGTAGTATGCGGCAAGCAAAATTCAGTTTGCCCAAAACCGATTGTAACCTTCGCAGTTGTACCTTTTTTAGACCTATCAAACCTGCCACTTCCCTCCTCAAATCTTCCAATTTCTCCTCCGGTAATCTGCATTCCATCGCATCCGAATCTAATACAATACCCAAGAACGTGATGACCGAGTAGGGTCCCTCCGTCTTTTCAGCTGCCAATGGAATGCCAAATCTTTCTGCTATGTGCTGCAATGACGCTAGTAGCACTGCACAGACTCTAGAATCAGCCGGGCCAATGCATAAAAAATCATCCAGGTAGTGAATTAGCGAATTCACTCCGGATACCTCCCTTACTACCCACTCTACGAAGGAGCTGAATTGTTCGAACAGCGCACACGATACCGAACAACCCATCGGTAGGCATTGATCAACGTAGAATCCACCATTCCAATGACACCCCAGCAGCCGAAAGCTCTCGGGGTGCACTGGCAGCAGTCGAAA
This sequence comes from Aquarana catesbeiana, assembly GCF_042186555.1. Classification (NCBI taxonomy): domain Eukaryota; kingdom Metazoa; phylum Chordata; class Amphibia; order Anura; family Ranidae; genus Aquarana; species Aquarana catesbeiana. The sequence continues at coordinate 77,935,419 of NC_133334.1, read as the reverse complement.
AGCTGATTCCACATCTGCCTTTGCCATCAATGCCCCTTTTCCATAGTGGCGCACCCACCTTACGGCGGCATCAAACGACGTATACGTCACTGAGCACGCTTCTTGGTCAATGGCATCATTCACGGATCCCCCTTTCGGGAAGGATAAGTGGTGAATGAGCCTGAATTTATTGGGCTCTTTTTTGGGCACCACACCTAAAGGTGACACCACCAAATCCGCCACTGGCGCCACTGGAAAAGGTCCGCTCATTCTACCCAATGCAACCTCCTTCTGCAATTTTTCCGAAACAACTTCCGGATGTTGCAAGGCTGACTTTAAATTTTTGGGTACTGGGGGGACAGCTGATAAATTGCATGGAATCCTAAATCCTACTGTAAAACCTTCTTCTAATAGCCGTGCTGCTTGTTTGTCGGGGTACTTACCGAGAAACGGTCGCATCCTTTCCACCATCACCGGAGTCCTCCCTTTTGTTCCCAGCTTCTCCATGACGACCTTTTCCCTGCTTAAAACACCTGGATGACGGATGTGTTCCCCCGCAGCCGGAGCATTCGTGTTTAAACTTACATGATCCTCCGAACCTGCAGACCCCTGAGTTATACTGCCAACAGACCCCTTTTTTGTTTCCAGCCGGATGTCCCTGGGTTGACGGTCCACCGGCTCCCCCCTGAAAAAACGGATTCGGTGCCCTCGCCGTCGTCATCAAACGCATCCACAGACTGATGTCTTTATGGTCCCAACGTAATTCCGGGCGTACTGCTCTCCGCTGCCTGAACTGTTCATCGTACCTCAACCATGCCGTACCCCCATACACTCTATACGCTTCCCCTATCGCGTCCTGATAGCAAAAAAGCGCAGAACAGTGTTCCGGCTGTTTCTCTCCTATCACGCTAGCCATAATTGCAAATGCTTGCAACCAATTCGTAAATGTCCTAGGTATCAGCCTATACCTCCTCTTTTCCTCATCCTCCTTCTTGGAATCATCAGGCTTGACTCTATCAAGGTTGAACTTTTCCAAGGGCAGTAATGAAAATATTTCTACATACTCACCCTTCCATAATTTTTCCCGAACCTCCTGTTTCAGGTGAGCTCCTAACGGTCCTTCGTAACACACATACACTTCACAGCGAGCTGCGTCCGCCAGCCTAATGATATCTTTTCTCCCCGCAGCCTCCCGCTTCCCCTGCGCCGCTACACTCGCCACGGCCTCCTGCGCTGGCAACGTGACCTCAGCTGTCACTGAAGTTGTGGCGGCCCCCCGCCCTGAGTTATCCAATTCCTTCCCAGACTGCTGCACCCATGCGGCTATCGGGCCCCCTGCCGGCTTCTCAGCAGCCTCCAACCTCTGCACTAGCTCCTTAATTCCTGTTAAAAAAACCAAAAACCCCGGAGCTCCTCCCCCCATGTCGGTTCTTACCCTACTTTCTCCCGACCCTCCAGCCCCTTCTCCTGCTACTGTTACATTATTTAAACTAGCATTGTCAATAACTTGTGGTAACTCACCGGGCTGCATAGGTGTCGCCCCATCAGCCGACCGTCTGTTTTCTCCTGGCCCCATCCTCCCGGGCAGCTGGGCCGTCTCTTCTTCCGATCCGGACATCTCTTCTCTCCCGCTCCGACCCGATTCTTCCCCCTCATCCGATGCTGGCCCGCCCGGGATAGTGACCGCGGCTGCCGCACTATACGCCATCCTTCCCTTCCTCCGCGCAGCGAATCCTCCTGTGGATTTCTGGACAGCCTTCCCAGGACCGGTGTGGGCTACCGCAGTCCTGCCGGCCTCCGCTCTGGTTGTTAGTAAGCCAGTCCTGTTCCTCCCTCTACTCTGCCTGTCCCTTGCCGAAGCGATGGAAGGCCCAGGGACACCTACAGGCGTTGCAGTGGCCGCGATGGCGGAGCTCCCCGCCGTCTTCCTGGGGGCGGGGCTCGCGCTCCCCGCTCGTCTACCGCTATTGGGCCTCTCTCCTGTCCGTCCTCCTGCTGGGCTCCTCTCCTGTCCTGTCGGGGCCGCCCGCCCGCTGACCCGCTCTCTTCCCGCCGATCGTTTTGCTGGTGGGCCCCCCTGTACACTGGCCATCATGTTACCCGGGTGCCGCTGTGGATAAGCAACTCTGTCCGGTGAGAGCCGCTCAGGCGGTCGGGAGCGGCGCGCTCTGTTACTGCCTCTCTCTCCCTCACTAGCCAGCGCGTTGGGAACCCGGATCGCTGCCGAGATTGTCTCCTGTAGCCATTCCGCCCCCCGCACCGCCGCTTCCTCCCTTAACTGGGCCATGAGCCCTTCTAAATCTGACATGGTGTGGCACTGACCTGCTCCCTGAACTTTCCAAAATCTTCTGCTGCCCCTCCCAGAGCGGGAAGCCCTTTTAACTGTCCCCTCCCCTAATTCTCCCTCCCCCTCGGCTCCACTATAACCCTCTATCATTAACCCTTACCCTGTTCCCACTGTCATGGTCGCCCTTTGCCTACAGCATTGCATGCTGTTGCTCCAGGCTTTTCTTTTCCATCCTAGATTCCCCCAGAGGTTCTCCCCCCCAGTGTATAGATTGCATTCATATTTTTGCCACCCAAATGCATTATTTTATATTTTTCTACATTGAACCTCATTTGCCATGTAGTTGCCCACCCCATTAATTTGTTCAGATCTTTTTGCAAGGTTTCCACATCGTGCAGAGAAGTTATTGCCCTGCTTAGCTTAGTATCGTCAGCAAATACAGAGATTGAACTGTTTACCCCATCCTCCAGGTCGTTTATGAACAGATTAAATAGGATTGGTCCCAGCACAGAACCCTGGGGGACCCCACTACCCACCCCTGACCATTCGAGTACTCCCCATTTATCACCACCCTCTGAACACTGTACAGTAAACGTTTATGGGGAACTGTGTCTAATTCTTTTGCAAAATTCAGATACACCACGTCTATGAGCCTTCCTTTATCTAGATGGCAACTCACCTCCTCATAGAAGGTTAATAGATTGGTTTGGCAAGAATGATTCTTCATGAATCCATGCTGATTACTGCTAATGATACCGTTCTCCTTACTAAAATCTTGTATATAGTCCCTTATCATCACCTCCAAGAGTTTACGTACTATTGATGTTGGGCTAACTGGTCTGTAATTTATTTTGGGCCCTTTTTAAATATTGGTGCTACACTGGCTTTTCTCCAATCAGCTGGTACCATTCCAGTCAGTAGACTGTCAGTTAAAAATTAGGAACAATGGTCTGGCAATTACTTGACTGAGTTCCCTAAGTACCCTCGGGTTCAAGCCATCTGGTCCCGGTGATTTATTAATGCTAAGTTTCCCAAGTTTAATTTTAATTCTGTCCTCTATTAACCATGGAGGTGCTTCCTGTGATGTATTATGAGGAAAAACAGTGCAGTTTTGGTTACTGAAGCCCCCTGATTCCCTTGTGAAGACTGAGAAGAATAAATTCTATACCTTCGCCCAATCTCCCAATCCTTTGTAACCAGATGTCCATTCTTTATGGGGCTAATATGGTCTGTCCTCCCTTTTTTACTGTTTACGTACTTAAAGAATTTCTTGGGATTTTTTTTGCTCTCCTCCGCTATGTGTCTTTCATGTTCTATCTTAGCCGTCCTTATTGCACCCTTACATTTCTTGCTGCATTCTTTATAAAGTCTGAATGCTGATGATGATCCCTCAAACTTGTATTTTTTGAAGCCCTTCTCTTTTGCTTTTATATGCATTTTTACATTGGAGTTAAGCCATCCAGGACTTTTGTTCGTTCTTTTAAATTTATTACCCAATGGGATGAATTGGCTAATGCCCTTATTTAATATGCTCCTAAAGCAAACCCATCTCTCCTCCGTGTTCTTTGTTCCTAAGATTTTATCCCAATTTATGCCTTCTAGAAAGGCTCGTAGTTTAGGGAAGTTGGCTCTTTTGAAATTCAGTGTCTTTGTATTCCCCTTATGTTTCCTATTTGTGTGATTTATACTGAAGCCAATTGACCTGTGATCGTTGTTACCTAAATTCCCCTGTATTTCCACATCCGTGATCAGGCCTGTATTGTTGGTAATCCGTAGATCCAGTAATGCTTTATTTCTAGTTGGCGCATCTACCATCTGACCCATAAAATTGTCCCGCAAGACATTTAGGAACTGGCGAGCCTTAGATGAAAGCGCGGTTCCCTCCGCCCAGTCTATGTCTGGATAGTTAAAATCTCCATTATGATAACACTTCCCATCCTTGCTGCTAATCCAAATTGTGATAGGAGATCTGTCTCCCCTTCCTCCCTCAGGTTTGGGGGCCTATAGCATACTTCCAGTATTATTTTCCCCTTAGCTTCATCCCTTTGGAGCTCTACCCATAAGGATTCCACCTCCTCCCTAGCTCCCTTGATGTCATCTCTCACATTCACTTGTACATTATTCTTGATATATAGGCATACCCCTTCGCCTTTTTTACCCTCTCTATCCTTGGGATAAAGGGTATACCCTTGAATGTTTGCCAGCCAATCATGAGAGCTGTTGAACCAGGTCTCTGAAATTCCTTGGTCAACCTACCAATAATGCCCCCAATACTACCCTCTGGAATATGTTCCACGCTGACTATCTCTACCTCTGGACCCTCCCCCCCATCGCCTAGTTTAAAAACCCCTCTAACTTTTTGGCCATCTTCATTCCCAGCTGATCTGCACCCTTCTCATTTAGGTGCAGTCTGTCCCTTCTATAGTACTGGTTATCAACTGAGAAGTCAGCCTAGTCCTCCAGAAACCCAAACCCCTCCTTACTACACCAGCTCTTCAGCCACTTGTTTACTTCCCTAATCTCCCTCTGCCTTTCTGGTGTGGCTAGATGTACCAGTACTATTCCTGAGAATACTACCTTGGAGGTCCTTTTCCTCAATTTAGCTCTTTATCCCTAAAATCGTTCTTTAGGACACTCCATCTGCCTCTGACTTTGTCATTGGTGCCAACGTGCACCATGACAGCTGGGCCTTCCCTAGCCCCTCCCAGTAATCTGTCCACCAGATCCGTGATGTGCCAAACCCGAGCACCCAGTAGACAACATACTGTTTGGCGCTTCAGGTCTTTGTTACAGATTGGCCTCTCTGTCCTTCTAAGAATTGAGTCCCCTACCACCACAATCTGTCTTTCATTTCCTTTCGCTTCCCCCCCACTCTCACTGGAGGAGTTCTTCCCCCGGCAGCTAGGAGAGTCCCTCAGCTCCAGCAGTGCTGGTCCCTGACTGGTTTCACCAATGTCACTCAATGTAGCGTACTTATTGGGATGCTCCAGCCCTGGATCGGCCTCCCTTGCACTTCCCCCTCTACCCTTCCTGACTGTCACCCATCTACTCTTTGCTAGTGCCTGTACCTCTTTGTCTCCACCCACCTCTGTGCTGGCACCTGACGGGACCTGCCTTGTACATTCCTGGCTCTCCTTTAGTATGAAGGGACGTCTCAGTGCTGACAGTTGCTGCCCCAGATTTAGAACCTGGGATTCCAGGGAAACAATGCGCTTACATTTTGCACAGCAGTATTCACCCTCGATCAGATGATCAAGGAACGCATACATGCCCCAAGATGTACAACGGGTCGCCTCTCCACACCTGCCGGGCATCGTACCTATTAAATTTAATGAGGATTGGGGATTATACCCTGTCCAAATTACCTAACAACTAGCTTCCTGACACTAATACTCAACAAGACAATACACAGGTACTCAACAAGACAATACACAGGTATTCGCAGACCTACGTGCACTCGCAGACCACTCGCAGACCTACGCGCACTCGCAGACCTACGTGCACTCGCAGAACACTCGCAGACCACTCGCAGAACTACGTGCACTCGCAGACCACTCGCAGAACTACGTGCACTCACAGACCACTCACAGAACTACATGCACTCACAGAACTATGTGCACTCGCAGAACTACATGCACTCGCGGACCACTCGCAGACCTACATGCACTCGCAGACCTACGTGCACTTGCAGACCACTCACAGACCTACGTGCACTCGCAGAACTACGTTAGAACTACTTAGACCAGTTCCACTAACTCTGGTTTTTAACTCACCACTTAGACCAGTTCCACTTGGACAGAGTTCCAGCAGACTCAAAGATGAGCAGGCTCACAATGAGTTCTACAGAAGGTTATATAGGCCTCAAGCACCAGTGACCAATTAACCACTCCCCTTAATTAATTAGCTGTTTAAAAAGTGTCAGAAAAAGGTGTTAAAAATCTACAAGAAAAAGCCCCAAAAAGAACCTAAAAATGCAACCCAGCAATCACCAGCAATCAAAAAGCAAGACTTGTTCACTCTCCACTCAAGGTCCCCATTGTTTAGCTTCCAACCAGCAGTCTGGCAAAACTCTTCAACTAGTTCATTTTTCCATCTCATGTTAAGCACTTCTTCTATAATATATGTAACCCCACACCTGAAAGAAGAAGAGCTCTTCGTACGTTCCTTTGGAACTATAACCAGCATAGGAAGGTGGACAGGAATAGCCTGCAGAATCCGGAAAAAAATATAGACAGCAGGGGACTAATGCCAGCCCCCGGCTTGTTGCCAAACGGTAAGGTATACTTTCACTACTAAAATGCCACATGCCTCTAATTTAGGGCAAGGTCATAACACAACAAGCTTTGCAAAATCTTAAATTTATGACATTTAAAGTATGCCTGTTGCATCTTTGCAGTTAATAGAGATACACTATATTGTCAAAAGTATTGGGACACCTGCCTTTATACTCAAGTGAACTTTAATGGCATCCCAGTCTTAGTCCGTAGAGTGCAATATTGAGTTGGCCCAACATTTGCAGCTATAACAGATTCAACTATTCTGGAAAGGCTGTCCACAAGGTTTAGAAGTGTATTTATGGGAATGTTTGACCATTCTTCCAGACACGCATATGTGAGGTCAGACACTGATGTGGACGAGAAGGCCTGGCTAGCAGTCTCCTCTCTAATTCTTCCCAAAGTGACAATATAATGTATCTTGTAAGAAAAATATATGTTATGGCCTGTTTGCACTTCAATACATCTACAGAGTGCACCTATGCTACAATGCACCACAGAGCGTCAATATTGGGGCCCATTCAAAATGAATGATGGTAACCTAGGGCTCTGCAACACAATAAAAAAAACATTTTTAGCATGCATTACAACAAAGCATTGTGACAATTTCCCATCAAGCTTTTCCTAATAAAGCAGAAAAAGGCTGTTACCCAATGGGACCACCTGAATAGGGGGCCCACCAATAGAATGTTGTGGACCCTAAGAACTAATGTTATTGGTCAGTTCAACCCCCCAGTAGCCATAGAATGGCCAGCTGACATCAAGTGAGAGAAAATGGCATCAGTGAAGTTAGAGCCACAATTTGGTGTTCTGAAAATTTAGCAGTTCCTTTAGCACACTAGTTTCTGAGATGCAGTCAGCATACATTTTCAGTAAGTAGTGGTAGCATCCAAAATAATCAAACACGTTGTAGCCATGGACAAGAACTCAGCACCAATTTTTATTAATGATATCACAATTTTCACCTAAACTGCTGCAGAACACAGCACTGCATGCTGTATGTAGCTAATAATACCTACTACTTAAAAGAGAAGTATGGTCAAAGCTCTTTTTGCCATACTTCTCTTGTGGGTCACAGATGTGCACTTACTTTTGCTCTCCCATGACCCAGAATCAGCCCACTATTGGCAGAGCCACTCCAGACTCTGGAGGCATATTGACAATAATGTTGGGATCCACTCAGATTCCTAACCAGCAGCTGGCTCTGCCTCTCAGTGTGTCACTATCCAGAGAGAGAAAGATGTACTTGTGGGCAGGTCATAGGTGACAGGGTGAAAAAACAAAAGGGAGGAAAGCAAAAAGAATTCTTCAGTGAGGAACCAGCAAGTTTAGCAAAAATATAAATATTTATTATAGAAAAAATAATACCACATATACACCAGATAGTGTCAACAAGAAAATAAGTTGACTGTAAATAGACCAATCACCACCACTAAAAATAAAATAGACAACGTTGTCTAAAAACAGAGAACAACATACAGATGGCCACCACTACACATACAATCACATCTAATTGGCTAGTTGGACTTGCATCGTCCCATATATAGTGTCTCTAAATAGAGGTTGGAAGCCAAGAGGTGACGGTATGCAGCCGTGGGTATGGGAATTCCGCTGTGCACTGCCGTTGGCAAACTTGAATGTGACTTTATTAGCATGACGCCATTACGTTCGACGTAGTACCCATACAGACCCACCCACCAGCCTTTGGGATCTGATTTGCTACTCCGCTGAAGCCGCTCAAGCCCTGCCGAAAGCCCGCTGAAGCCCGCTGAAAGTTCTACAGCACGGAACCCGGAAGTTATCGTGGCTCACACCGCATCCTGGCGGTACCCTACCACGTCCCTTCATTTCCACTACCCTGCTGGGCATCTACCCAAACGGACTTCCCAGTTACTCTGACTTGATCAGAGGATGATTCAGCTGCTTTGCTTACATTGAGGAGGCTTGGAGTGTTCAACGTGCCTGGTGTATCTGGATGTCTATGGTCTGGTGAGATCGTTTTATTATATCCAGCTCAGACGCTGTCTTCATACACCAATAGTTACACAGGCACATACCCCCTCCTGCACCTCTGCCCAGCACCCACACAGCCGTTCACGTATGGTTATCAGCTGTGGCTGAGCATTCACCTGCAAGTGCCACTACCAGCCCCTGTTGTCTGTAAAGTCACATTCAAGTTTGCCAACGGCAGTGTGCACAGCGGAATTCCCATACCCACGGCTGCATACCGTCACCTCTTGGCTTCCAACCTCTATTTAGAGACACTATATATGGGACGATGCAAGTCCAACTAGCCAATTAGATGTGATTGTATGTGTAGTGGTGGCCATCTGTATGTTGTTCTCTGTTTTTAGACAACGTTGTCTATTTTATTTTTAGTGGTGGTGATTGGTCTATTTACAGTCAACTTATTTTCTTGTTGACACTATCTGGTGTATATGTGGTATTATTTTTTCTATAATAAATATTTATATTTTTGCTAAACTTGCTGGTTCCTCACTGAAGAATTCTTTTTGCTTTCCTCCCTTTTGTTTTTTGATATGTATTATAATTCAGAGGTACACACCCACTTATGACCCTCATGTTGGGTGTTAGCAAGCATTAGCATCATTAGGCAGATCTCCTATGGGCATTACTCCCATCTGTCTATAGCTATATGATATCCAAGCAAAGTGTCTGATTCATAAATTTTCTTTTGTTTATTCATAGGTGACAGGGTGGTCGCTACGTCCTCCATGTTATCCTTCTCGTTTGGCACCAGGTAAGGGTCATATGAGAGGCCTATCCCCAAGTTGGTTCTTCTGGGCTACACTAGGTACTTAGTACAGGATCACTGATTTACACATGGGGTACCTTTACTTGAGCCATGCTCATGATCCAGACAGCTAACTAAACATGAACAAACTCTAGTAAACTCTCTTGACAACTTAAGCATCACCCGGTCACTTGTGCATTTAGGAGGGACATGCAGAGCTAATGCCGTCTCTATCTGTCCAGTGTATCACCGGAAACTCACTCCCAGTAACGGTTTGGGGTCCCGCTGTGCACCTTGCGTGGACTCCATTTGTGCACTTTACTTAACTCTTAACCTAACTCTTCTGTACCTGTGTACAGGCTAGGGGCCCCAGCAGTGTGGATCTGCTCCTGCTGTTATAGGGGAAGGATCATTGCCGAAGGAGTGCTGACATCTCACTGCATGAGGCTATCTCACCTGCCACATGTACATGCTTACAACAGGCTGCTAGAGAAACCTTCTTTACCCTTGGTATCCACTTGTGTCTTCACACTGTATTAATTCCTTGTACTGATGTCTTCATACCCCAATGCGTTTAGTGACCTGTGCTGTAGACTATCCATGACGGTTACATGCATTGCACCCCTCTAGTAACTTAAGATCAAGCAAAGGCAAGATTTAAAAAGCTATACTTGAATAATGCGGCATGATGAGAAACACAAGATAAAAATTCTGAATAAAGTGCAAACCATTCCCCAACATCCCTAGTCCCTAACTAAAAGCTTGTAGCTGCCCCAGCATACCTCCATAAGATAGAGTCCATCTCTAGTAGAGTCCATGATCAGGAAAGTACATTAAGGTGATACTCCAATACATGGATGACTTCATGGAGAACAGCAGGTCCTAGCAAGACACCTCATGACTTCATGGAGGACAGCAGGTCCTAGCAAGCCACCTTACATGTGGAAGGCTCTAGGACACAGGTTTTCGGCAGAAACAGGGACTCCCAGAGAGGCAGAGAGTCCTGGCAGAAACAGCAGCTGGATGTTACATCTTGCTGCCTGTATGTATCTTTTCCCATGCAGACTGTCTGAGTGTTGGCAGAGCCCTCCCCCTTTTATTTACAGCACAGGGAAAGAGAGGCAGAGCTCAACAAAAAATGAAGGAGACAGGTTAACAGTCTCTCTTCTGGCTGGGGCAGCATTAACCTCTACCTGCCTACACGCTGCAACTTAAAATACTCTTATAAAGCCATAGATCTGAACCATGACTGTTATTACAGAGTTATTGTACCTAATCTGGCTGCTTTTAACTACAACTACAACAAACAAACCCAAGAAGGGAAAACATCAGCTACACTAAATTTGGTTTGAAAATTGACTCATTCTGCTACCTGTCTGAGCCAGATTGGCTGCCATCTTTTTGGGTATCCTGTATCCCTAATCCTCTCTAATGAAGTTGAAGTCAACAATAAAATTACAAAAAGACTAAAGTGTCCAACTTTTTCACCCCACCCCAGGAGTAATTATTAGGACATTCGGAGATGTCAGCCTGCTATCCTGTTTACCCGAAAATAAGACCTAGCGTGATTGTCGGTGATGGCTGCAATATAAGCCCTACCCCCCAAATAAGCCCTAGTTAAAGTCCTTGCAGGTCTTCTTTTCAGGGTAGGGCTTATTTTTGGGGAAACAGGGTAGGGCTTATTTGGGGGGTAGGGCTTATATTGCAGCCATCACCGACAATCACGCTAGGTCTTATTTTCGGGGAAACAGGGTATATCACTTTAGGAGCCATTCCACACCACTCTGAGAGGAGTAGGGCTACATTTTTGGCATCCAACATGTGGCCACGTGTGCTTTGCCTTAGCAACCAGCAGCAAATTGTGAAATTTAATCTGCTAGAGAGATGTCCTGTGCAGTGAAGTAGGAGAGCTGCTGGTGCATCATGGCCTGCATCTTTTCACAGTAGAAAGCTGCTACAATCACACTACAAGCGACAAGTGCAAAAAAGTATACATGAATAACATTCCATATGGAATCGCAGTGTGTTGCAAAGTGGTAACTCCAATGTTAAAACAGTGGACACTTTAGACTCAAGTGCTTAGAGCAAACAATCTTCTGTGCAAGAAAGGAACCACCAAGACTTCCACATCTCCACAGAAGACAGGACAAAAAACACAAATCGCAGACTTTAGCTTATTGTTTGGCAAACGTATATTGATGATGTCCTCCTCCTGTGCAACTTTCATGGTTTTGAAACCAGCTCTGGTAATCTAAGCTGCGGCTGCTTGCGAGATTACGTCACATGTCATGTCAGGCTCTGCCCTATGCCTTTCGTCATATGATGACGATTATCACGCAATATAAATACCAGTACGCAGAAAGAGGAAGTTCCCCTCCACCATGTGCATTCCAGAGAAAACCACTTATAGACGCCATTATTAACGCCATCTTGTGATTAAATAGTATGCTTCAGGCAACCTTTCTAAAGGAAGTATCACCCAGCAAAAAAAAAAATCAGAATCATCATGTTCACTTAAACAAAAAAAAGATTAAAAAAACACTATCCTTAATGGCATACATAAGAACATATCTGCTATAACTGTATAAGTATATAAAAAATACCAAATATCCATCATATACAGAAATAAATATATGAACTGCCAAAAAATCATATACATAACGCAAACAAAGACAGAGATGATTACTGTAGCATATTTTGACTAAAAATAATGTACCAAGTTTTTTGATGAGCAGGTGATTAAGGTCTTATACCCTTAAATGTATTTAGCTTACAGACAGCACATTTGTTGCAAGGATAGAAACCATTCAGATTTTGGAAAAATACTGGTTTTACAGAACAATCGATAACAATCAATAACATATAGCACCCCTATACACAATTGTAGGACAGTTAGGTGGAAGGGGGGAAAGAACCTTGATTTTTAATATGTTTCTGAAATTTTTTTTTACAGCATAATGCGGAGTAGAGGAAAAAAAAGACCAATTGTGTATATAAGGACTAATGTTATCGGTTTTAGCTTTAAGCATCTTATCTTATCTCTTGTCTATCTTAGAGCATCTTACACCCTACTGCTGCTATAACTTGTTCCAGTTCATCATCATCATATCCTTTTTCCAAGAACCGTAATTTAAGAATCTGCTTGTTGTAAATAATCATCAGAAAAGACAATTATGTTTCAATTATGTTTCAACCTAATAAACTGGCACTTGGGGACTGATTTGAGACATGTGGGGTGGTGACAGCTGTCCAGTGAAATGAGTAAGTGGTAGTGTAAATAGATCCTTTCTTAGTCCTAATTCTCAAGTCCAAAAAATAGACCTTGTGTTGGCTTGCACCATGCTGTAATAAGATACCACGATCGTTGTTATTCAAATCATGAAGAAAGTTGTTTAGTGATTGTATGTTAACTTCCCACAGTAGGAGGACATCATCAATATACCTTCACCAAATAAGCTTTTCTCTGCTATTCCTAAAGGTTTAACCTACTTGTCCTGTCCTTGCTGGACATTGGAAGTCTTGGTGATTCCTTTCTTGCACAATAGATCATTTACCTTAGCACTGTAATCTAAAGTGTACACTGTTTTCAAATTAGAGTTATCACTTTGCAAAACGATGGGATTGCATGTGGACTGTTTTTTACAGTATGTATGCTTTTTTGCACTTGTCACTTATAGGGGAGATTTACTCAAACTGGTGCACACAGAATTTGATACAGCTGTGCATAGTAACATTCAGCTTCTAATTTTGGCTTGTTCAATCAAGCATTGCCAATAAGGCTGGGTTCACACTTGTACGACAAATGCTCCGACTTTGGGAGCTCATGTCGCATGACATGTGAAAATCAATGTTTCCCTATGAGGGCCATCTTAACTGGTCTGACACAAGTCGGTCTGACTTTGAAAATGCTCCCTGTACTACTTTGGTCTGACTTTGGTCCTGCTTCAGCCCATTAAATATTATTGAAGTTGGATCAAAGTAGGATCCTTGTCCTAACCATCTGACTTGGGACATCCAACTTGGTGATTACAGCAGCAGTAAAGGAATTTATGTCACTCTGGGATTGTTTTGTTTGGTCAAAGGACAAGTCGTATTATCTCAAAGTCAGAGCAAAATCTTATCTTGTTCATTCAAGTCGGATGGAAGTAGGACTGAAGTAGGACCGATGTAGGACAGATGTAGCAGGGCAAAGTAGGATGACAGTCGTTCAACAGTCGTGTTGTACCAGTGTGAACCCAGCCTAAGGCTGGGTTTACACTGGTGTGACACGACACTCGTCCTACTTTGGATCCGACTTTGCCCTGCGACTTAAAGCCGACATATGTCCGACTTTCAATGAACAGGGATCCGACTTGGATCCCCGCCAATACCAGGCACTGTGTTTGGTATGAATCTTGAGGGGGAACTATACGCCAGAATTTAATTAAAAAACTTCATGATGGGGTGGTGACTTCATAAGGGCAGGGTCACCAGGTGACATCATCCGGTGACCAGGCCCCCATGCCTATATAAGTCATTGTGCACCACGCACATGGCATTAAAGCGGGAGAGAGCGTTGTGTCAACATCGGAAGAAGACCGGAGGGAAGAAGACGACGGAGAAGACTGGGCCAACGCTAGCAAAAGAGCGGGCAAAAGAGCAGAAGATAGCGGAGAAGCCCCGTGGAAGATACTGGAGAGTGGGAGAAGAGACCAGAGAGAGCGGAGAAGTCGGAAGAGGACCCCAAGTTGGAAGAGACCCCCAGAGCTGCCTAATAAATTACTTTAAAAACCGGTCTAGTGTGTTTTTTTTTATTGACACTTTTTTCCCCAGGTGAATGGGTAGGGGTACGAAGTACCCCATACTCATTCACATAGGGCGGGGGGCCGGGATCTGGGGCCCCCTTATTAAAGAGGGCTCCCGGATTCCGATAAGCCCCCCACCCACAGACCCCCGACAACCTATGGCCAGGGTTGTCGGGAAGAGGCCCTTGTCCTCATCAACATGGGGACAAGGTGGTTTGGGGTGGGGGGGCCGCAGGGCACCCCCCTGCCCCAATGCACCCACCCCCCCATGTTGAGGGCATGCGGACTGGTACGGTTCAGGAGGGGTTGGGCTCTCGCTCATCCACACCACCTTTCCTGACCGGCCATGCTGCGTGCTCGGATAAGGGTCTGGTATGGATTTTGGGGGGACCCCCACGCCGTGTTTTCGGCGTGGGGGTTCCACTTAAAATCCATACCAGACCGAGGGGCCTGGTATGCTCTTGGAGTGGGAACCCTTGCCGGTTTTTTATTTAAAATTTGGCATGGAGTTCCCCCTCAAACACAGTGCCTGGTATTGGCGGGGATCCAAGTTGGATTCCTGTTCATTGAAAGTCGGATGTATGTCGGCTTCAAGTCGCAGGGCAAAGTCGGATCCAAAGTAGGATGGCTGTCGTGTCGCACCAGTGTGAACCCGGCCTTACAGCCATTGAACTGATTTTAGCCAATGATCATACTTCTAAACAAGCAGTGTAACAATATCAGATTACATTGGAGTGGATTTATCTTACCAGTTGATCCCAGGAAGTATCTTTCTAAAACAGATCCATAAGCACCAGCACTGGATTTAAGATTACTGATCACAAATGGCTGTAAAGCCACATTGACAAAGTTCATCGGCCAGCGTTGAGCACTAAGGATTGCTCCACCATACCATGATATGTTCTTCATAGAAAAGCAATCCTAAAATATAAGAGGCGTATTATATCCAATATCCAATATACATTTATGTTCAATATGGTAAAATCAAACCTAAACAGGCAGTGCAAAATGTTGTTACTGATAAAGCTGATCTATTTGCAAAGGTAGTTGTTGGTGTAGATAACATACAATTGGGGGACTGACAAGCTGCTCACTTTTCAGCTTGTTGCCAAGATATATATTTGCTATTTGTTAGTACAATGGCAGGTGCAGTTACCCCTTTATATTACATAAGGTATTTTTATGTCAAACAATGCAGAGCAGGGAACTAGGCATCCGACACATGGGGATGTGTGCCATATACAGAAGATCTTTGGGTAAGCTTCATTCTTAAAGTGATTTAAACGATCACCTTGTAAAACAACCCATTCAGTTTAAAATAGAAACGGAGGGCAAAACATTTTTGTATAGGTAAAAAATAAATTATAAATACCTTTTTCCCCTTTTTATTTATATGTGATCACATTCCCTCTGTACTCCCACTGCATAAGAGCTAGGGGGAGGAGAAGCAGCAGCACACTGAGCTTCCCAGTGAGTGGCTTTGCAGCAGAGGTGTGTCAGGACAAGTCTGATCATTAGAGGAGAGCATACTTAGTTCCCAGCATTGCTAGAGAACTGACCACTGTGTGCTCTCCTGCTTAGTGTGGTCAGTCAGGAAAGCACAGGGACTAGCAGGAACACCAGGGATTTCACATAAAAGAAGCAATACAAAGACAGAGAACAGGATACTTTTTCATACAAGCACATGGTACAGCAGGCACATATCAGGAATATGAAGTATTGGGGTAACAAACACTTTAAATCAAGAAGTGATCAGCAGCGAGAGCAGTGGGGCAGGTAAGTGTTAATTGCTTTTTATCTGGGAGGACTGCATTTTAACTTTTGAACATAGCAACAATAGCTTTAAAGTTGCTGTAAAGGCTGAAGGTTTTTTATCTTCATGCATGAAGGTAAAAAACCTTCAATGTGAAGCTCACCCCTCAGCCCCCCCCAATACTTACCTAAGCCCGATCTTGATCCAGCGATGTGCACGAGACCCAAGGCTCTCCTGGGTCTCTCCATCCTGATTGGCTGAGATACACCAGTGAGGGCCATTGGCACCCTCTGCTGTAAATCACAGAAAGTGAGGCAAGAGCGGGGGGCAGGGCTGTGTCGCACAGGAGCAAGCATTCAGGCGTGCCCCCGCAACAAGCGGCTTGCTATGGGGGCACTCGACAAGGGGGAGGGGCGAAGAGCGCCGACGGGGGACCCGAGAAGAGGAGGATGGGGGCTGCTCTGTGCAAACTGCTGTTATTTTTTTTAAATAAAAAATGTTCCTTTACAATCATTCTCTTTGTAGAGGAGTAGGGGCCTTATCATTTGGTTTTCATTTGTTTAAAACTCAAAATGGTAACACGATCCCCTATTCCTAGCTGATATATTGCTATATAAATAAATCCAAAACATAAACAATGACACAATACACAGTACACATAAAGAAATAGTTGTATAGATAAGTGTCACTTTAAACCAAAAATGTGATGTTTCTCCTCGAAAAAGTCACGTGGTGTGTGCCGAAACGCATTGGGTGCGGGGCCTAGTGACGTCAGCACACCCAATCAGGAAGATTTGCTACCCCGTGTGCTGGCTGCTGCCACAGATATCCAAGTGATAGTTTCCTTTATCCTTCTATGAGCACCACTGCTGGGAATTACCTAGGATCCAGTTGAACCCAAGGCGCTTATAATCATCTACCAAAGGATCTATATACCCCTTAAAGGGGAAGGCGCATGGTGACCAGTTGTTGGTCTCTTATGGAGGTGAGTGCATAGATGTGAAGGTGGAGGAACACAGAAGGTGTTATTTGTTTGCACAATACCTACGGATTCACCATTTGGACTTTACTGTCTCTTCATTTATTTTTATGCTTTATTTAACACTGGCCCATATGTAAAAGCACTTTATATTTCCTGGACATTTGTGATCTAGTGGTGGCATACTCTTATCATATTTTTGGTTTAAAGTGACACTTATTTATAGAACTATTTCTTTATGTGTTGTTTTTATACTGTGTATTGTGTCATTGTTTTGTATTTATTTGTATAGCAATATATCAGATCGGAAGAGGGGAGCGCTATACCATTTTGAGTTTTAATTTTTACAATTTTTAAACACGCACCAGTTATATAACAGCAGACCCCCAAACACGTTTTTTTATAGCACAGCACAACATTACACAGAGTAGCGCAGGGGACTATATATTTATTGTTTTCCATTGTTTGTTTACAATAATTAAAAAATTATTTTACAGAGGACCCTTTTTAAGCGTAAAATAAGACTTTACTTGCTTCCAACATGACTAGTAATGTAGCACCTTCTTAAATAAATAGGGATATGGTAGTAAAGGCAATACAATACCACAGTATAATGTGAACCAGACTGAATTTTGATCACTTGGTATTCACCCTGATTTATGAGCTGTAACAAATGTCCGCAACCTTATCCTGACACAGTTAACATAGGAAATACTTATCCTGACTGTGTTCCTTCACTTGAATTCCGCATAGCAGATAAACCTTCTAAATGTTTTCTTCAAGACCAATACTCCTAATCACTTGGCCTCCAAACATCAAGTATTTTCTAATTTTGTATTCTGCTAATGTGTAATTATCCAAATCTCTGCATATTTCTTTAACACAGAGGGCACTGATAATGACAAATCCTAAGGGCTGATTTACTAAGGAATAAATTAATAATACTAACTTGTGTTTACTTCAAAAACTCAATGAAATAGGTGCCTGGGGTCACCTCAGAAGTGCCCCTGGAAAAAGGGAGAAAAGTTTGGACTATCTCGGTACCTCAAGGACGTAAACAAGGATATGTATAGTTTTATATAAAATAAATTTAATAGTATATAGAATATAAAAACATTGTGGGACAAAACCACATTGACAAAATAGTTAGATACAGTTGATAATTACAGCCTTTTATGCTGCTTCAAACAATTATACAAAAAATGAAATGAAAGTGACCCCCAGTGTTGAAGTGGGGTGTCGAATATGATGCATCTTGGCAATAGTCCTTAACTAGTTTCGCAGCAATTGCTGCTTCTACAGAAGGAGCCAGTCATAGGCATCTATTGAGATAACTCATAATCAAAATTTCATGTTTAAACCATTATTTATGACATTGATATACATTTCAATACAGTGGAACCTTGGATTACAAGCATAATCCATTCAAGGAGAATGCTTGTAATCCAAAGTACTCGCATATCAAAGCGAGTTTCCCCATAGAAGTCAATGGAAACGAAGATAATTTGCTCCCCATTGACTTCTATTACATGCAAAACTGCATGTGGCCAGAGGTGGGGGGGGGCGCTGGAGAGCCTCGGAAATACTCAGGGACAGCTCGGCTGAACTTGGAAAGGCTCAGAAACACTCGGGAACTGAGTATTTACAAGTGTTTCCGAGTATTTCCGAATGGCTCCGAACCATTCCGAGTGTCCCCAGCGCCCCCCGCACCTCTGGCCAAATGTGGTACTACACCGCTCATTAGCTTGAATTCTGCTTGTTTTGCGAGACGACACTGGCAAACCAAGTCAGATATTTAAAAAAAAAGTTGCTCGTCTTTCAAAACGCTTGTTTACCCCGTTACTCGTAAACCAAGGTTCCACTGTATATCCTATTGATAAAATACTCAATGAAGTCAATGCAGATATGTGTTTGTATGTGTGTTTTATTAAGCCCAACCAACTCCAGTGAAAATGTCATCTTTGGAAACAGTGGGGGACATTTGGAGCCTCTGTCAGGTTTCTATTGCCATCTATGTCTTTGTTGGGGAGATTTCCCCTCAATTCCTATCAGGACAGAAAGTAATGGGAGATTTCCCACCTCTGTCCTCTTCTGTATCCTGCCTACTAATTCTTACAAAAGGCAAACAAAATGTGGTAGATCAAAACATGTTTCTGGTTCTGTCATTACGATACTGATTGTGTCTTGGCTGAAGTTGCTCTAGTTAGTTAGTAAGTAATATTAAAGCAGAGTTACGCCCTCCCCCCCCAGCAAAAAATTTAAAGTCAGCAGCTTCACATACTGTAGCTGCTGACTTTTAATATTAGGACACTTACCTGTACTGGAATCCAGCGATGTCGGCACCCCAGCCGATGTTTCTATCGGCTCTCATGTGCTGCCACCACCATTGTCTGTAAGTGAAACCAGAAGTGAAGCTCTTTGGCTTCACAGCCGTTTCCCTACTGCGCTGCGCTTTCTGAAGGGCCTGGCAGCAGGGGAAGGAGGAGGGGGCCGAACTTTCGAGTGATCGTGTCGCGGCGCAATCTCCCAAAAGTGGAAACAGGTAGCTGTCAACAACAGGTATCCGATCCACCCGAAAGGTGCCAAATGTGGCACCGGAGAGGGGGGAGGAGTCAGATAAGTAGAGCTTCCACTTTTGGTGGAACTCCGCTTTAAGTAGTTGATATTTAATCTCCTCTGTGTACGATTATTTCTTTGTGTGTATGTGAAACAGTGCATACGTTTTTTTGTGTGTGCATGTTTGTGGGGCAAATGTATCCAAAACAGTTGTTGGAGAGGTAAGAAGGGGTGACACAAAATTGCTGACCTATGGGAGAAAAGAAAATACTGAAAATCTGGCCTTCATCAAATCTCAAAATCCAACTTTGTGTGGACAGTTTAAGAGTCACAGGGTCTGTATACAATACAGCCAACTTATATTTTAAGAAATACCTTATTTTGTATTGTCAGGATATGACTATACCTATCAATGCAAATGAAGGTGTGAGCCAGGCAAAGGTATAAAATTAACCCTCATCGGGGCACCATTCCATTCAAGTACATACCAAACCACAACATAAACACTGTAAGAGGGAGGGCCATATACTAAAAAGGAGGAGTGGACCTCAACAACCACAGGGGAAGGGACTTTAATTGTGCCAACAAATGAGAAAGAATAGAACCTTCAATAGTATTAAAACATAATTTAATTGTATCACAATAAAAAGATTAAGTGCAATCAAAAGTAAAAAGATGTCATATAAAACCATAACAGTGTTAGACAGTCAGTCTGGGATATTATTAAATTTATGGAATTAACGCGCTTCACTGTTAATCAGCAAACGCGTTGATTCCATACGCTTATACTATCTAATACTGACTGTCTAGCACTGTATTGGTTTTTTATGATATGATTTTGCTTTTGATGGCACTTCATCTTTTTATTGTGATACAATAAAATCATGTTTTATACTATTGAAGCTCTATTCTTCCTCATTTATTGGCACAATTAAAGTCCCTTCCCTTGTGGTTGTTGAGGGCTTATGTTTTGGTTTGTTATATGACTATACTTTAACCACTTGCCGACCGCCTAACGTAGATATACGTCGGCAGAATGGCACGGGCAGGCAGAATCACGTACCTGTACGTGATCTGCCTCCCGCGGGCGGGGGGTCCAATCGGACCCCCCCCCCCCCCCCGGTGCCAGCGGCGGTCAGCATTTGACTGGGAGCATTGGGAGGCGAGGGGGAGACCATCCGATCGTGGCCCCCCCCTCGCGATCGCTCCCAGCCAATCAGAATCCTCCCCTGCCTGTGTGTAGTTTCACACAGGCAGAGGATGTGATGTCATCTCTCCTCGGCTTGGCAGTTTCCGTTCCAGCGCCGAGGAGAGAAGACATGTAAGTGCACAAAACACTACACACACACAGTAGAACATGCCAGGCACATAAAACACCCTGATCCCCCCCCCCCGATCGCCCCCCGATCCCCCCCCAACACCCCCCCCCGTCACAAACTGACACCAAGCAGTATTTTTTTTTTTTTCTGATTACTGCATGGTGTCAGTTTGTGACAGTTACAGTGTTAGGGCAGTGAGTGGTAGCCCCCTTTAGGTCTAGGGTACCCCCCTAACCCCCCCTAATAAAGTTTTAACCCCTTGATCACCCCCTGTCACCAGTGTCACTAAGCGATCATTTTTCTGATCGCTGTATTAGTGTCGCTGGTGACGCTAGTTAGGGAGGTAAATATTTAGGTTCGCCGTCAGCGTTTTATAGCGTCAGGGACCCCCATATACTATCTAATAAATGTTTTAACCCCTTGATTGCCCCCTATTTAACCCTTTCACCGCTGATCACCGTATAAGTGTTACGGGTGACGCTGGTTAGTTCGTTTATTTTTTATAGTGTCAGGGCACCCGCCGTTTATTACCGAATAAAGGTTTAGCCCCCTGATCGCGGTGATATGCGTCGCCCCAGGCAGCGTCAGATTAGCGCCAGTACCGCTAACACCCACGCACGCAGCATACGCCTCCCTTAGTGGTATAGTATCTGTACGGATCAATATCTGATCCGATCAGATCTATACTAGCGTCCCCAGCAGTTTAGGGTTCCCGAAAACGCAGTGTTAGCGGGATCAGCCCAGATACCCGCTAGCACCTGCGTTTTTCCCCTCCGCCCGGCCCAGCCCAGCCCACCCAAGTGCAGTATTGATCGATCACTGTCACTTACAAAACACTAAACAAATAACTGCAGCGTTCGCAGAGTCAGGCCTGATCCCTGCGATCGCTAACAGTTTTCTTGGTAGCGTTTTGGTGAACTGGCAAGCACCAGCCCCAGGCAGCGTCAGGTTAGCGCCAGTACCGCTAACACCCACGCACGCACCGTACACCTCCCTTAGTGGTATAGTATCTGAACGGATCAATATCTGATCCGATCAGATCTATACTAGCGTCCCCAGCAGTTTAGGGTTCCCAAACACGCAGTGTTAGCGGGATCAGCCCAGATACCTGCTAGCGCCTGCGTTTTGCCCCTCCGCCCGGCCCAGCCCAGCCCACCCAAGTGCAGTATCAATCGATCACTGTCACTTACAAAACACTAAACGCATAACTGCAGCGTTCGCAGAGTCAGGCCTGATCCCTGCGATCGCTAACAGTTTTTTTGGTAGCGTTTTGGTGAACTGGCAAGCCCCAGCCCCAGGCAGCGTCAGGTTAGCGCCAGTACCGCTAACACCCACGCACGCACCGTACACCTCCCTTGGTGGTATAGTATCTGATCAGATCAATATCTGACCTGATCAGATCTATACTAGCGTCCCCAGCAGTTTAGGGTTCCCACAAACGCAGTGTTAGCGGGATCAGCCCAGATACCTGCTAGCACCTGCGTTTTTCCCCTCCTCCCGGCCCAGCCCAGCCCACCCAAGTGCAGTATTGATCGATCACTGTCACGTACAAAACACTAAACAAATAACTGCAGCGTTCGCAGAGTCAGGCCTGATCCCTGCGATCGCTAACAGTTTTCTTGGTAGCGTTTTGGTGAACTGGCAAGCACCAGCCCCAGGCAGCGTCAGGTTAGCGCCAGTACCGCTAACACCCACGCACGCACCGTACACCTCCCTTAGTGGTATAGTATCTGAACGGATCAATATCTGATCCGATCAGATCTATACTAGCGTCCCCAGCAGTTTAGGGTTCCCACAAACGCAGTGTTAGCGGGATCAGCCCAGATACCTGCTAGCACCTGCGTTTTGCCCCTCCGCCCGGCCCAGCCCAGCCCACCCAAGTGCAGTATCGATCGATCACTGACACTTACAAAACACTAAACGCATAACTGCAGCGTTCGCAGAGTCAGGCCTGATCCCTGCGATCGCTAACAGTTTTTTTTGTAGCGTTTTGGTGAACTGGCAAGCACCAGCGGCCTAGTACACCCCGGTCGTAGTCAAACCCGCACTGCAGTAACACTTGGTGACGTGGCGAGTCCCATAAGTGCAGTTCAAGCTGGTGAGGTGGCAAGCACAAGTAGTGTCCCGCTGCCACCAAAAAGACAAACACAGGCCCGTCGTGCCCATAATGCCCTTCCTGCTGCATTCGCCAATCCTAATTGGGAACCCACCACTTCTGCAGCGCCCGTACTTCCCCCATTCACATCCCCAACCAAATGCAGTCGGCTGCATGAGAGGCATTTTTATGTCCTCCCGAGTACCCCTACCCAACGAACCCCCCCAAAAAAGATGTCGTGTCTGCAGCAAGCGCGGATATAGGCGTGACACCCGCTATTATTGTCTCTCCTGTCCTGACAATCCTGGTCTTTGCATTGGTGAATGTTTTGAACGCTACCATTCACTAGTTGAGTATTAGCGTAGGGTACAGCATTGCACAGACTAGGCACACTTTCACAGGGTCTCCCAAGATGCCATCGCATTTTGAGAGACCCGAACCTGGAACCGGTTACAGTTATAAAAGTTAGTTACAAAAAAAGTGTAAAAAAAAAAAAAAAAAAACACAAACAAAAATATAAAATAAAAAATAATAGTTGTCGTTTTATTGTTCTTTCTCTCTCTATTCTCTCTCTATTGTTCTGCTCTTTTTTACTGTATTCTATTCTGCAATGTTTTATTGTTATTATGTTTTATCATGTTTGCTTTTCAGGTATGCAATTTTTTATACTTTACCGTTTACTGTGCTTTATTGTTAACCATTTTTTTGTCTTCAGGTACGCCATTCACGACTTTGAGTGGTTATACCAGAATGATGCCTGCAGGTTTAGGTATCATCTTGGTATCATTCTTTTCAGCCAGCGGTCGGCTTTCATGTAAAAGCAATCCTAGCGGCTAATTAGCCTCTAGACTGCTTTTACAAGCAGTGGGAGGGAATGCCCCCCCCCCCAACGTCTTCCGTGTTTTTCTCTGGCTCTCCTGTCTCAACAGGGAACCTGAGAATGCAGCCGGTGATTCAGCCAGCTGACCATAGAGCTGATCAGAGACCAGAGTGGCTCCAATCATCTCTATGGCCTAAGAAACCGGAAGCTACGAGCATTTTATGACTTAGATTTCGCCGGATGTAAACAGCGCCATTGGGAAATTGGGAAAGCATTTTATCACACCGATCTTGGTGTGGTCAGATGCTTTGAGGGCAGAGGAGAAATCTAGGGTCTAATAGACCCCAATTTTTTCAAAAAAGAGTACCTGTCACTACCTATTGCTATGATAGGGGATATTTACATTCCCTGAGATAACAATAAAAATGATTTAAAAAAAAAAAAAAATGAAAGGAACAGTTTTAAAATAAGATAAAAAAAATAATAATAATAAAGAAAAAAAAAAAAAAAAAAAAAAAAAGTACCCCTGTCCCCCCTGCTCTCGCGCTAAGGCGAACGCAACCGTCGGTCTGGCGTCAAATGTAAACAGCAATTGCACCATGCATGTGAGGTATCACCGCGAACGTCAGATCGAGGGCAGTAATTTTAGCAGTAGACCTCCTCTGTAAATCTAAAGTGGTAACCTGTAAAGGCTTTTAAAGGCTTTTAAAAATGTATTTAGTTTGTCGCCACTGCACGTTTGTGCGCAATTTTAAAGCATGTCATGTTTGGTATCCATGTACTCGGCCTAAGATCATATTTTTTATTTCATCAAACATTTGGGCAATATAGTGTGTTTTAGTGCATTAAAATTTAAAAAAGTGTGTTTTTTCCCCAAAAAATGCATTTGAAAAATCGCTGCGCAAATACTGTGTGAAAAAAAAAAAAATGAAACACCCACCATTTTAATCTGTAGGGCATTTGCTTTAAAAAAATATATAATGTTTGGGGGTTCAAAGTAATTTTCTTGCAAAAAAAAATTATTTTTTTATGTAATCAAAAAGTGTCAGAAAGGGCTTTGTCTTCAAGTGGTTAGAAGAGTGGGTGATGTGTGACATAAGCTTCTAAATGTTGTGCATAAAATGCCAGGACAGTTCAAAACCCCCCCAAATGACCCCATTTTGGAAAGTAGACACCCCAAGCTATTTGCTGAGAGGCATGTTGAGTCCATGGAATATTTTATATTGTGACACAAGTTGCGGGAAAGAGACAATTTTTTATTTTTTAAATTTTTTTTTGCGCAAAGTTGTCACTAAATGATATATTGCTCAAACATGCCATGGGAATATGTGAAATTACACCCCAAAATGCATTCTGTTGCTTCTCCTGAGTACGGGGATACCACATGTGTGAGACTTTTTGGGAGCCTAGCCGCGTACGGGACCCCAAAAACCAAGCACCGCCTTCAGGCTTTCTAAGGCCGTAAATTTTTGATTTCACTCTTCACTGCCTATCACAGTTTCGGAGGCCATGGAATGCCCAGGTGGCAAAAAACCCCCCCAAATGGCCCCATTTTGGAAAGTAGACACCCCAAGCTATTTGATGAGAGGTATAGTGAGTATTTTGCAGACCTCACTTTTTGTCACAAAGTTTTGAAAATTGAAAAAAGAAAAAAAAAATGTTTTTTCTCGTCTTTCTTTATTTTCAAAAACAAATGAGAGCTGCAAAATACTCACCATGCCTCTCAGCAAATAGCTTGGGGTGTCTACTTTCCAAAATGGGGTCATTTGGGGGGGGTTTGTGCCACCTGGGCATTCCATGGCCTCCGAAACTGTGATAGGCAGTGAAGAGTGAAATCAAAAATTTACACCCTTAGAAATCCTGAAGGCGGTGATTGGTTTTCGGGGCCCCGTACGCGGCTAGGCTCCCAAAAAGTCCCACACATGTGGTATCTCCGTACTCAGGAGAAGTAGCTAAATGTATTTTGGGGTGCAATTCCACATATGCCCATGGCCTGTGTGAGCAATATATCATTTAGTGACAACTTTGTGCAAAAAAAAAAAAAAAATTTGTCACTTTCCCGCAACTTGTGTCAAAATATAAAACATTCCATGGACTCAACATGCCTCAAAGCAAATAGCTTGGGGTGTCTACTTTCCAAAATGGGGTCATTTGGGGGGGTTTTATGCCATCTGGGCATTTTATGGCCTTCAAAACTGTGATAGGTAGTGAGGAGTAAAATCAAAAATGTACGCCCTTAGAAATCCTGAAGGCAGTGATTGGTTTTCGGGGCCCCGTACGCGGCTAGGCTCCCAAAAAGTCCCACACATGTGGTATCCCCGTACTCAGGAGAAGCAGCTAAATGTATTTTGGGGTGCAATTCCACATATGCCCATGGCCTGTGTGAGCAATATATAATTTAGTGACAACTTTTTGTAATTTTTTTTTTTTTTTTCTTTTTTGTCATTATTCAATCACTTGGGACAAAAAAAATGAATATTCAATGGGCTCAACATGCCTCTCAGCAATTTCCTTGGGGTGTCTACTTTCCAAAATGGGGTCATTTGTGGGGGTTTTGTACTGCCCTGCCATTTTAGCACCTCAAGAAACGACATAGGCAGTCATAAATTAAAGGCTGTGTAAATTCCAGAAAATGTACCCTAGTTTGTAGGCGCTATAACTTTTGCGCAAACCAATAAATATACACTTATTGACATTTTTTTTACCAAAGACATGTGGCCGAATACATTTTGGCCTAAATGTATGACTAAAATTGAGTTTATTGGATTTTTTTTAGAACAAAAAGTAGAAAATATCATTTTTTTTCAAAATTTTCGGTCTTTTTCCGTGTATAGCGCAAAAAATAAAAACGGCAGAGGTGATCAAATACCATCAAAAGAAAGCTCTATTTGTGGGAAGAAAAGGACGCAAATTTCGTTTGGGTACAGCATTGCATGACCGCGCAATTAGCAGTTAAAGCGACGCAGTGCCGAATTGTAAAAAGTGCTCTGGTCAGGAAGGGGGTAAAACCTTCTGGGGCTGAAGTGGTTAAGTTTCTTTCAGTGAATCATCTTTAATATATGGGATATTGCCATCCTGGAATGAGAATATGTGATATGTGGTCTGTTACTTACATGGGGGCTGAGCATTAGGATGCAGCATGAAAGAGTTTTAGGCTCTCTCCTGAGGCGAGTCAATAGAAGAGGGACTGTCTTCTCCTGTTCTATTCAATGCACCAAGTTTTGTTAGTTGCCAAAGGTGACCCATACCTTTGTAAGCCCAAGTCCAAAAAATTCATACCGTCAAACTATCTGAGATGAGAAAGAAGGATGCCTTAAAGCCAAGGATTAAGGCAAAGGACACACTATTTTCCATGCAGCCAGTTATGTGCACCATTTATTAAACATACAAGTCCTTTTTTTTTTCACCTCTCTTGTTTCTTTCATACTGGCTTTTCAAAATAGTACATTTAAAAATAGGAATATACATCAAAAGGGGGACAACTGTTGAGGAAAAAAAACGACAGAAGGATTTGGTTTAAAAACAAGAATTGTTCCTCCAAATGAGAGACTGTTGGAAGCTCTGCAATTTAGAGCAGCAAAAGAATTATCTTGTTACGCGGTATATATTATCAGGCCTATATGCCCATTCAGAATGTAAACTACTGTATGCATTATGACCCATGAAAATGTCCCTGTTGTATATTATATTTGTCATGACTTCACATTAGCCATCTGGAAATATGTCAGCATTACTAAATTATATTATTTTGAGTAAAGCATGATACTAAACCCTGATAAAGACTGGGTATTTAGTGGTGTATTTGAGTTCAAGTTAATTCCGAGAGACACATGGTCAAGAGTTATTCAAACAATTTGCCTTTTCAGCACTGTTAGCAACTTGTCTCAAGGAAACACATTGTAAGTCATGTCAGCCTTTCACTACAGCTGTTCATACCCCTTGAGCATGTGTGCAACCCTTCCATTGCCCTAATTTATATGCTGCCTCTCTTATAGCTCTGTTAAATCATTTGTTTACACTGTCGATCAGGTTCTTGTTCAATGTGGTGACCTCTTGTACTTAAAACAAAGTCTAAATTTGGTGACAGCAATAATTTACACAACTCATCTTCTGCCATGTGAGAATTCGGATGGAGATATGGTAGCTAAATGTATGGCCTCCTCTATACGCTAATTTTGTGGAGAAATAAAACACTCTTAAAGCGGAGTTCAAATTAAAAAAAAATAAATAAAAGTCAGCAGCTACAAATACTGCAGCTGCTGACTTTTAATAATTAGACACTTACCTGTCCCAGGGTCCAGCGATGTGGGGGAATGAAGCCCCGCTCATCTCCCCCTAGTCTCTGCGGCGCCGGCATTGTCACTGTGGGTGCCCGGCTGTGGCTTCACAGCCGGGCACGCACTGCACATGGGCAAGCCGCGCTGCGCGCTGTGACTGGCTGGGCAATCATCTGGGACCTGTGATGTGTCCAAGATGATTGCCAAGAGGGAGGGGGGAGAGGTGATCTCCCTTCTGGTCCCGCGGTGCCCCGGGAGGAAGTGGGAGCTGGAAATCTCTAAAAAGAGGGTTTCTGCTCCCCCCCCCCCCCCAAAAAAAAATTACATGCCAAATGTGGCTTTTCTGGGGGTCACCTTCCTTTAAAGCAGAAGTTGCATTTTTGGGTGCTCCCAACATATGCTCTCAACATGCACACCAACTATACTACTCGTCCCAGGGAAAGAAGTAAACACTACATGCTTTGTTTTGGCATGTTCAAGAATTTATCATTTGTATCAGCCAAATAGCCCATTTAAGCATTACCTGACTAAATTGTGCACCCAATGCTGTAAAATATTTTCAGTTAAAAATCTCCCCCTTCTGGCTCAAGTCAAAACACCCTTGCTGCTGGTCCATAATGCTTTTATAGTGCAGCTTACCTCTCTTCCCCCTACCCCCTCCTCCAGCTAAGGCACAAGACTGTTTCAGACACATTGCAATCCCAGTCCATTGGGCAAAACTGACACGTCTTCTAGCTATATGTAGGCTGAACACTTTGTAGGGATGGATTGAATTATTACAAAAGGTTCCTCTGTGTCTGCTAGTCCCCCATATAGCAAAAAACTCACCAACTGACCTCTCTGTATACTTACCATTTTGAACGGTCACTAGAAATCCAAGCCAAGCGGGGCCACGTGACTTCATTGCGCCCATTTGTGTGTTTTTCAGCAAACTCTAGCATCCAACTAGGGACGTTCATCCTTAAGGGGACCTCCATTTTACTGCTGTTACTACATGTTCATCATCTAGTGACTGGATGTTGCTAGTGCACCACACTACTACACTATGATGGTCTCCCCATTCTTTTCATGCATTTGGGTTGATGGGACCAAGTAGATATTTGCCAGCACACCATGGATCGACACAAAGTAGCATCCAAACGGATTATTTATTGCATGAACACAACACAAGGAGATTGCAACGTTTCGGAATCACGCAGGACCCCTTCGTCAGGCATGTGAGATGTGTGTTCATATGAGTCTCGCCATATGAAGTGTTCCTATACCATACCAGTGGGGCTAAAGAAATCTGTGGATATATACCCTATATTGGGACAAGCACTGTTAGAACTTACCATTGTGTAGGTCTAAATGTGAGGAAAGGGGCCAGAGTGTGAGGCGGTGGTTCACTGTGTTGCCAGATTTTGCTTGGAGCACTTTCTTTACACAAGAAGTTGTTGAAGTTCATTGGAGCACTGCTGCTATGCAATTTTTTTTTTATATATATTGCACAAAAGGATATTTATTGTTATTTTGTATTCACTTCTTTGTCACATATATTACAAATCTTTCAGTTTGTATAGGTACAGTACATGTCTATATATGTTCCACTATATATTTTTCATGTCGAGAACACTTTTTTTGATTGCTTTTTTTATGTTATGCTAACATTATTGTGGTAGCGCTGCACTTTATTTGAGGTTTTTACTTTTATGGGTGACTGAACACACCTTGGCTGCACCACTTGTGATTTTATATATGTGTATATATATATATATATATATATATATATATATATATATATATATTAGGCTGGGAAAATTAAGGATTAATTCCTCGATTAATCGTTAATTTTTTTGATCGATCAAAATTCTTTTGATCGGTATTCACCTCTCTGCCGGCTTCTGGGTCTTCAGGGAGTTCCGTCGGAGACACTTGGGGAAGGGGGGAGGAGTCTGGTGACATTGATGTCCGTGATGTCACCGGACTCCTCCTCCCTTCCCCAAGTGCTTCCGTCTGCTAACGAAGGGAAGGGGGAGGAGTTCGGTGACATCGATGTCCGTGAAATCATAAATTGAGGAAGACAGATCCTAACGATTTGATTGATCTCACTGGTCAAAGTATTCAGATAAACATCTATGTAAATCCTGGACTTGGCTATGAAAATCAACATATCTGAGGGCTTTCCTGGCTGTAAGTCAGTTTGACAATGAACTGACATTAATTGGTTATGCAGCAATCAAGAAACATTTATGATGAGGGCACTTTTTTTCCAAAGAGCTGACACTTTGCTGTCTCAGCAGGTGATGGATGTCTCTGGCTCTCCATCGGTTCCCCTGATGCACAACGGTGCTATTTAAATAGACTGTAAGGTGACGCCGTAGCCCCGCCCCGCTGAGGAAGTTCTGAGGAAGTTCTGATTGAACGTAACACGTACGGGGAGGAGCTACGCATGACGTCAGCTAAGAGTAGTTGGATCTGTATGTGTGTTATAATTAATCGAAATTAGTTGATTAATCGATTTTAAAAAATTGATTAATCGAACACGAAAATTTTAATCAGTAACAGCCCTAATATATATATATATATATATACTTTTTTTTGGTGAGCGTGGAGAAATTGTTGTTTTTTTAGTTCACATTGCTCTTTTAGCCTTTAGTGAGTTATAACTTTAAATATCGGTTACCAGGAAATCATCCATTGTTCTCGCTATCTCTTTTGTTAAAGTGTTCCACAGCTTTACCTCTCTTACTGTAAAAATCCTTTTCCAAAACAGTTACATTTTTTTTCTTCAGATAAAAATGCTGCCTACTTGGCATTTGTACAGTCCTTAGGATAATAAATACATTTTTTAAAAAAATAACCTCTAAGATGTATTTTTTCATTAAATTCTAGCATATTTGTTAAATCAGTTGGTGTCTTTGAGAACAAGAATAAGTGCTGGTGTTTAGTGGTTACTTAACTGACGGTATGCTTCTGCACTGCTGCCCTGCCTCTGATGGTGTTGGGATTATACTGTGACTGTCATACAAGAGATCTCTCCACCTGGCACTCAGTGGTGGTGCTGGAATGCTCTGCTACTTGATAAATATCCCTTAATGCCCCCATTGTACCCAAAGAGCACTGCCTAAGGCAAAGTTCTAAC
This sequence comes from Aquarana catesbeiana, assembly GCF_042186555.1. Classification (NCBI taxonomy): domain Eukaryota; kingdom Metazoa; phylum Chordata; class Amphibia; order Anura; family Ranidae; genus Aquarana; species Aquarana catesbeiana. The sequence goes on along the minus strand of NC_133334.1, from coordinate 77,904,417 downwards.
CTCACTTCATATCAGGCAAGCCCTTGAGTACAGTTATCCTTCAAATTGACTATACTGGTATGGTGGGTGGACTTATCTAACGATATTAAAAACAAAACCTCAAATTGAATAAACTATAAGTGCACTGGAAATCACAATATATAAAGTGCAGCGCTATTGAAATGTGAATAAAAGTGACATGATTTCAAAGAAATATATAAAACAGTGTGACAATGTATAAGTGACATAAACTCAAATTCATCAATAAAAAGTCCATATAAGTCCAGAAAAAGAGAAAAAAAGAGGAACTTAATAAAAAGTAAATAAAATAAAAATGCAAGTGTCCCAGAGAAGCAGATTCCACGGGAAAAGGAAATGAATGATTGCATGCATAGGAGAGCCAGCTTCCCCAGATCCTCCGTGTGCAACACCAACAATGTAGAAGGTAGCAGCTTACCAGAATGTATTGGCCTCCAAACTTATGGAAAAGCAAAACAAGCTGTAGGGAAAAAACTTTCCCAAATACATCCACAGTGGTACTGGCAGTCCTGGCGTACTCCAAATCAGAATCCCATTCAAGATACAGTAAAACCTTGGATTGCGAGCAGAATTCGTTTCAAAAACATGCTTGTAATCCAAAGCACTTGTATATCAAAGCAAATTTCCCCATAGGAAATAATGGAAACTCAGATAATTTGTTCCACAACCATTTATTCATAGGTCTTTCAGCTTATAGTCCATATAAAAAGATCATAGCAATCTGATAGGTTGTGTAACCATAAAATGTCCATCCACAAATGGCAGCCCCCACAAGGGGATTAGAAGCAAAATCCAGCAGGAGTTACAGAGTATAAAAGAGAAGAGAGGTGCCTCACATGATTGATGATTAGAACAGGTACATCTAAGTATGCAGGCATCCGGGGTAAAGCTGTCCACATAGGCCATCCTCCGCCGGCTCTCACTGCTGTCAATCTGCATTCGTGACCGGGAAGACAGCCCTGCAGTAGAGCGATCTGAAAGTGAGGCTTGAAGAGCTTGTGGAGCACAGCATGACGTCGATGGTGATGTGGAGGAGGATCTATGTGGACAGCTTTATCCCGGATGCCTGGGATGTAAGATTTAAAATAATATATCCAGCGTGTCTCCATGCGAGAGATTTCTCTTCTCACATGGCAACCTCTCCAACGTGGGGTCAATTTAATGATGGCAACAAACAAGGTATTATTGGGGTTCCTATGGTGGCATTGGTCATAGTGTTTAGACACACTATGGCCAGGGAAACCCTTTTTGATGTTGCCAACATGTTCACCTAATCTGATTTGTACCCACATATTGTTTCCCACATTTACATTGCAACATGTAAACCACATTCTTAGTGGAACAAGTAATAAAAGAATTGATGGTATATTCCCATCCAGTCTGTTGAGAGCGGAAACTCTCTATTCTTTTCCCTCTAAAATAATTGAGTGCACAGATGTTACATCTGCGACATGGGAAAAAGCCTTTTAAATCCAGAAAAAACATGGGTTTCACTGGTCGATTACATTATGAGCAATTTTATGTCTTAATGATGGTACACCTCTGAAAATAACACGAGGTTGTCCTGGAAGCACAGGCCCCAGCACACTGTCATTTTTGAGAACTGACCAGTGCTTCTGAAAATACTTTTTAAAACATAATGCTGGGTATTATTATTATACAAGTTTTATATAGTTCACACGCGAAACATGTCGAGCATCGAATAATTCAGAACATACGAGCTGATTGCGGATTTGCTATTTAAGCACTTCTTTGGACTGATCTATATTTTGGAGTAATCCTTCAGACGTCCGAAGAACTACATACTCTAGATGGTGTTGTATAGCAATTATCTGAACATATACATATGTTGTGTTTTTAATATTGTCACCTTTTTTTGTTATATGTGTTTTTTCATAATAATAAAGTAAGATTTTTTATCTATAACTGATTTGTGTAGTTGTGCCTAAAAAGTCCAAAAGTCCCCCCTTTTTTTAGTTTTTGTAGATAAAGTTTTATATAGCGCCAACAGTTTGCGCAGCGCTTAACAAAATAAGGGTAGACATTACAGTTACATTACAATTTGGTACAAGAGAAATCAGAGGGCCTTGCTCCTTAGAGCTTACAATCTAAAAGAGAAGGGTCAATTGATACAAAAGGTAATAGCTGTGGGAGATGAGCTGATGGAGGAAGTAGAAAAGTGTTAGTTAGAAGTAGAACAGTGTTAGTTAGAAGCAGGATAGACTTCTTTGAAGAGAAGGGTTTTTAGGGATTGTCTAAAGATGAATAAATTAGGGGACAGTCGGACAGATTGGGGTAGGGAGTTCCAAAGGATGGGTAGAAAAAGAAGTAATGAAAGAACTTTTAAAAGGCTTGTTAGGATTGTTTCTATGATTATTGTTTTTCAGAAAATCTCTCCTGTCCATAAGGGCAACTTCCCCGATGGTAGACATTAGGTCATTTTCATGGCAACCCTTGTCTATAAACCTGGATTTCAGTTAATTGGCCTTCAGGAGGAATTCTGCTTCAAGCACATGAATTTGAGTTTATGTCACATATACATTGTCACATTGTTTTATATATTTCTTTGAAATCATGTCACTTTTATTCACTTTTCAATAGAGTTGCACTTTATATATTGTGATTGTTTTTAGGTGTTTGTGCTAGCAGCTGTTTTTTATCATTTGTGTTTCTTTTCTATACACACATCTAGCGTGGATATTTTACAAAATTAATGAAAATTCCTACTCCAATATATGCAGAATTGAAGCAGGTAAGGGTCTGATAACTATTTAGCTATGAGTTGTAGAATGTAAATACAGAATTTACCATGTAGGAAAAAGGGGGTTTTATTAGAAGATCAAAGACATTCTTTAACTATGCTGTATTATAGCTTTTCTTACATCATGTATACTTTGAGGCGAATAATCCTTTTTTTGTACAAATTGGATTACTGAGATTTAACAGTTCCCACGACTTCTTAATACAGCTCAGAACAGACCTAATTCAAAAAAGCATAAACGTTCCTACAGAGATTTTGTCAAGTTATTTTCATCATAGGATGGACTCCTACAGTGAACCTGTCAGCCATTTTAAAGGTATATGTCCTGCCTAAGAGCAAACAACACAAGCTATATGTCTTGATTTTTGTTAGCAGGAAAAGCCTATTTTGTGCACTTCTCTGAACCAGGTTTCACTTTCCTTCCAAGGGCTTGACTTTCCTGACTTTAGGATAACACTGGCCCCTTTGAGATAAGCCATACCCACCATACTCCTCTCCACTAAGAATCTCTGTACTGGCCACTAGGTTATTGGGCCTACAGAATGCTAAGAAGGACATTTACTTTTAAAAGAAACCTATAAATCACTGTGGCAAAAAAATAACAGTCAGCAGCTACAAATACTGTAGCTGCTGACTTATAATAAACATGCACTTACCAGTCCAGGGATCCAGTGCAGTCCTCACCCAGTCTGGATCTTTGCTGGTCTTCGGGTCCCCAGTACTCCCATCTTGGATGTGGGAAGCAGGCAGGGGGGTGAACTTCTGCTCAGATCACCTAGGTGATCTGAGCAGATGTGGAGCGGGTACCTATCAAAAATAGGTACCCGCTCCAAGAAAGCAAAAAACCCCTCCAAAAGCAGAAGTAGAGGAAGAGGAGAAATGGAACTTCCCTTTTTAAGCAAAGTTCCGCTTTAAAGTGCAAGTTGCCTGATTGTCTTTCAGTACTTTCAGTCACTGATTCAATATTAATATTAGGTGAGCAAAGCCAGAACTCCTGATCTGCTTAAAGCTTTTAATAATTTTTTTATAATACACAATTCATGCTGATCAAACAATTCACAAAGATATATGTGCCTTGCCGTCTGCCCTATAGCAGTTTTACTGCTACAGGGTGGCAGCTCTGCGTCGAATTACGCATAATTACGTACAACTTCCGGGTAAAGGGCATGCGGCGGCTTGCTTCTGCTGTGATTACATCATCACATGTATCACAGCAAAAGCTGATCGGCGGGTGCAGGGCACCGGATGTCTGCCGGGCACCTGCCGATCGTCAGGTAGAGACACAGAACGCGGCTCTGCCTATGTAAACAAGGCAGCCTTCAGTCCTGACAGGGGGAAGGGATGGATTTTGTGTCCCTGCAAAGCAGGTAATACATTCCATCTCTTACCTTAGTAAAAGCACCACACACAGTTCATATAAACACTGGTTAGGCACACAGTTAACCCTTTGATCACCTTAGATGTTTAACCCCCTTCCCAGTCAGTGTCATTAGTACAGTGACAGTGCACATTTTTAGCACTGATCACTATATTAGTGTCACTGGTTCCCAAAAAGTGTCAGAATGTCCGCCGCAACATACCAGTCCCAATATAAGTCACTGATTGCTGCCATACTAGTAAATAAATAAATAAAAATATCCCATAGTTTGCAGACACTATAACTTTGGTGCAAACCAATCAATATATGCTTATTGGGATTTGTTTACCAAAAATATGTAGCAGAATACATATTGTCCTAAATTTATGAAGAGATTTGATTTTTTAAGTTTTTTATTGGAAATGTTTTATAGCAGAAAGTAAAAAAAAAATGTTTTTTTGTTTATAACGCAAAAAATAAAAAACGCAGAGGTGATCAAATACCACCAAAAGAAAGCTCTATTTGTGTAAAAAATGCAATAAATTTTATTTAGGTACAGCTTTTATGACCCAGCAATTGTCAGTTAAAGTAACAAAGTGCTGTATCACAAAAAAATGGCCCTGTCCTGAGAGGGGTGAATCTTCCATGGGTGGTTAAAAATGGTTAAAGCAGAACTCTAGTAATAAAAATGCAGAAGATCTATTACTCCAGAAGATGGTGCTCCTCTTTTTGGCCAGTGTCATTCAACCTACCTGTACTTCCTGTATAGCCAGGCTGTCATGGACACACCCCCTGGGAACACAACATCAGACAGGCCTGTGCTCACACATCATTACATGAGTGCCAAAGGGAAGATAGTAGTTGTGACTTCACCAAACCTTTGAAAACATGTGAGGGGCCTCAGGGTTCAGGGAAAGGTGTTGTCCCTTGCAATTGTAAAATTGCCTTAACACTGGAACTTTATCATCCATGTTGATCAGGAGGCTCTGATACAAAGAATTGTACCACTCCTTCTTCTGAGCTCCAATACTTGTTCTGAAAGTAGGCCTTGTGTTTTTGTGGGCCTGGTGCACATGTCTTTTGTACCACTTTAGTCAAAATAGCCCTTCCTACAATACTATTGTCATTATGTATACAAAGGGCTGCTGTTAGAAATCATGGGGTCCCATACAACCTACCTGGCAGGGACCACCCCTCTGAAAATTTCAAATGATATTTTCGCTAAAAATACACTAAAATCATTAACAAAATTCCTGCTAAAGCTCTGGTGTGAATAAGGTCTTCAGATTGGTGCTGTGCCCTGTAAAAGTGTGAATCAGCGGTTTGTTTATGTGGCTGGAACGGCCTGGAGCTGTGTGCAGGCAGCCTATGTTACGCTATGGGAACGCAGCAGCTGTATGAACACAGCCTCAAGTCCTAATGTGACAGGGATGTGGGTGCAGGTGTAGAGCCCTGGACACTGACAGTGTGCATTCAGGGCCACTCACCCACACCTGCACATCTGTCAAATTAGAACCTGTGGCTGTGTTCGTACAGCAACCTCTTCCCTTTAGAGTAACAGGCGGCCCCATCTGCATGAACAATTCACTTATTTACAAGGTCAGATTACCTGTGCGAATGAGTCCTTAAGGCTCATTCACATGTGAGGTTGGGGGGCAGTAAAACCCCACAGTTGAGCTGTGCTTTTATTGCCCACCAACTGCTACCCCCTTTAGCAACAGAGGCAGTGGATAGGGGTGTACACATGTCACGGCCCCGATGCTATGCCATGGCAGAAATTATATGCCTCCTCACTGCCTGTCAAATGCTTTTAAGGAAGAGTGACAAGAAGCAAGCCATTGTTGAAAGAAAGCCATAATTAGTCCTGTTTGCAGTTTGCGAGAAGCCATGTGGTGGACACGGCAAACATGTGGAAGAAGGTGCTCTGGTCAGATGAGACTAATATTGAACTTTTTAGCCTGAAAGCCAAACGCTATGTTTGGTGGAAAACTAACACTGCACATCACCCTGAACACACCATCCCCACCGTGAAACATGGTGGTGGCAGCAACATGTTGGGGGATGCTTTTCTTCAGCAGGAACAGAGAAGCTAGTCAGAGTTGATGGGGAGGTGAATGGAGCCAAATACAGGGCAATCTTAGAAGAAAACCTGTTAGAGTCTGCCAAAGACTTGAGACTGGGGCAGGGGTTCACCTTCCTGCAGGACAACGACCCTAAACATACAGCCAGAGCTGCAATGGAATGGTTTGGATCAAAGCATATTCATGTGTTAGAATTGCCCAGTCGAAGTCCAGACCTAAATCCAATTGAGTATCTGTGGCAAGACTTGAAAATTGCTGTTCACAAACGCTCCTCTTCCAATCTGACAGAACTTGAGCTATTTTGCAAAGAAGAATGGGCAAAAATGTCACTCTCTAGATGTGCAAAGCTGGTAGAGACATCCCCAAAAAGACTTGCAGCTGTAATTGCAGTGAAAGGGGGTTCTACAAAGTATTGACTCAGGGGGGCTGAATACAAATGCACACCACACTTTTCCCATATTTATTTGTAAAAAAAAATGAAAACCATTTATCATTTTCCTTCCACTTCACATATATTGTATGTGCCACTTTGTGTTGGTCTATCACATAAATCCCAATAAAATGCATTTACGTTTTTTGGTTGTAACCTGACAAAATAGGGAAAATTTCAAGGGGTATGAATACTTTTTCAAGGCACTGTAGCTTTGCTCTTTGGCCACAGGATAGGATGGACAGAAACACAAACTGTGTAACAGGTAAAGCAGCTCCCATTTTTATATTCTATCTGTGTATTTAGCAGTTTTCCTGGAGTTCGGTTTTAAATGAAATTATATTTTTACAGACTGGCATAAAGTGGCGACCATAGTAGTACCTGTAACATAGGCAGCAAAAATCCAATTGCCCGTCGCTTAAAATTTTTATTTCAAGTTGTCAGTGAAATTGTACCAGCTATATTTATAGCTGATCTTTGCACCCCTATATCCTATACCACATATTATATACTCTGCAGTAAAGGTAATATACAAACTAACTTGGATTTTCCATCTCACATTACTGTTGCATCTCTAGTCAGCAAATACCATGGGCAGTATTTCTCATCCAGCACTGCAAGCACTATGTGAGATCAGCAGAAGATGTGCAGATGATGTGTGGATATTGGCGTTGGCGTATGCATAGAGAGGGTCAGGCATGTACTGGCCATCGGGACTACTGGGAGATTCCCGGTGGGCCGATGGCTCAGTAGGCCAGTCAGGTGCGGTCCTGGAGCCGCTCCTCTCTGACAGTGAGTGATCGCAATTTCACTCCTGTCAGGGGGAGCAGCTTCCGTCATATGCTGGAGAGAGCATTAGGCTTTATGCTCCCTCCAGCCTGCAGGAGGAGATAGACCAACGGCAGACTTTCCTTCCTCTCTCCCCTATCACTTGTTATCACATGACTGGAGAGAGGAACGAGAAGATGCCTTAAAACTGTGAGTACATGTGGGAGGGGGAGGACACTCTGATGTGAAGGGGACTGCTGATGGGGGCTCTCTGATGTGAAGGGCTTCTGATGGGGACACACTGATGTGAAGTGGGCTGCTGGTGGGGACTCTGATGTGAAGTGGGCTGCTGATTGGGACACTCTGATGTAAGATGGATGCTGTTGGGGACACTCTGATGTAAGGGGGACGCTGTTGGGGACACTCTGTTGTAAGGGGGATGCTGTTGGGGACACTCTGATGTAAGATGGATGCTGTTGGGGACACTCTGATGTAAGGGGGATGCTGTTGGGGACACTCTGATGTAAAGGTGACGCTGTTGGGGACACTCTGATGTAAGGGGGACGCTGTTGGGGACACTCTGATGTAAGGGGGACGCTGTTGGGGACACTCTGATGTAAGGGGGACGCTGTTGGGGACACTCTGATGTAAGGGGGATGCTGTTGGGGACACTCTGATGTAAGATGGATGCTGTTGGGGACACTCTGATGTAAGGGGGATGCTGTTGGGGACACTCTGATGTAAAGGTGACGCTGTTGGGGACACTCTGATATAAGGGGGATGCTGTTGGGGACACTCTGATGTAAGGGGGACGCTGTTGGGGACACTCTGATGTAAGGAGGAAACTGTTGGGGACACTATGATGTAAGGGGGACGCTGTTGGGGACACTCTGATGTAAGGGGGACGCTGTTGGGGACACTCTGATGTAAGGGGGACGCTGTTGGGGACACTCAAATATTTGTCCCAGTCCAGCCCTGGAGAGGGTACTAAAATGAAGGCCTCTTGATCCCCTTTAGGGAAAGAGATCCTTGACTGATAGGGGCATGGCCAGGAGCTGGGAATATACGGTATAGAAGTGGCCAAAGAGGATTGCTGGAAGCGCGGGGTGATGGGGTTGGGCCTCAGCTCAAGAAAAGGGCTGCCCCCAGGGAATTCTGGCCCTTTTTTGAAGAGCACGTGGCTAGAAGAGCTGTCCACTCTCCAGCCCTCGTTTTTTTTTGGATGGTTTGTCACAGCTTTAGCGGCGTTTTTTTCGACCTTGCAAGCATTAAAAGTTGCTGTAATGGGCTACGCCCTTAATGGGAAATTAGAATTAGGCTGTCTGTCCAGCACTTATGGTAAGGACAGGCCCCCTTTGGAATTTGACTGGTTAATGTTAAAGCGTGCTCACAGCACAACTCCAACTGGCACTGGTTTAAAGTGTTTACATGTTCTGTGTTGGCAAATTAAATAAAGCTGTGGCCTTGCCCCTTTTCCAACTTAACAGTTGTAAGTGTGGTTTCTTATATAGGGGGGGGGCAAGGGGTTGTGCTGATGTTAATGGTTGGCTTTATGCCTTGGCCTGTGCGCCTTAGCAGTCATGTAAATCTTAAAGGTAATAGGTCCACTATATTTACTAGAATGTTTTGTTTTTGAACTATTAGGAATTTTTTCTGACTGGTGACATTTTTGAAAATGATGGAGCATGAGATGAGAGCAGAACTACATAGAAGTCACATTGAAGTTGATTTACTAAAGACAACTAGACTGTTTGCTTTGCAATGGAAGTTGCGCTTTGCAAGGGAATTATACCCAGAGCTTAGTGAATGAGGTGAAGCTCTGCTGACTTCCATCACCCAGTCATGTACAAGCAAAATTGCTGTATTTAAAATTTTCCTTGCATGTAATTGGGTATTCTTTGCTAAGTGAAATCTAAGCTCCGGGGAAAATTCCCTTACAAAGTGCAACTTCCCTTGCAAAGTGACTTGCCTATTTTCCTTTAGTAAATCCACCCTATTGCATGTTTCTATTACTGATGACTTAAACTGGCTATACACAGCTTGTATTGTACTAGGGGTGTTCAAGTCAAACAGGGACTTTTGAGTTTATATAATAAAAGAACAAATTTCAAAGTGTGGAAACTGCATTTATTTTTCGACATTTATACACTTATCCCTGTGTTTAACTAATGCCTGGAAAGCTTCGGCATACAAAGATATGTCAATACGCCTGAATCATTTTAGGACAGCATGATTCACTTCGTCATCACCATTCCCACAGAAAGATTTATCTCTTGTGCAATTTCATGACAGGTTGAGCATCGATTATACAGGATCAGGCATTCCAGAAATGACTGCTGTGGGCTGGAAACCACCATGGCTGGGATTGTCACTGGCGGGCATACCAGTGGCGTCGCTGGGGGGGGCAGGGGGTGCGGTCCGCACCTGGGTGCCACCTGCTACATGGGTGACACCATCCCGAGGGTGAGGAAACTACTTTTGGCACTTTTTTTTTCTTCAGCCTGAAGCCCATCTCCAGCCCCGCGGCCATGCCTGCCATGTGTTATCCTCCTCCTCCCTGTGTATCACTCCTGCACTGCTGCCCAAGCCTGTCACAATCTGCTCTCCACCCAGACGGCGTGGCTGCACACTGTCCTCTCCTCTCCAGCTGCCGCCTGGGTGTTCCGTGTACCTGAACCGGCGGTGCTGGTGCAGTGAGGGGCAAGGGGTGTCGGCTTGCGATTGGGGGGGTGTATTGGGGGGAAATGTCCTCCGTAGCCCGAGGTGAGGGGGGCTTGCTGATGAGGTTGGATTTTGGTGCTGGACACAGCTATATTATATGTAGGGGGTGGTTTGTCCTGAGGGGGGTATGTATTAATGGAGGGGGGGTGGTTTGTGCTGGGAGTGGTTTGTCCTGAGGGGGATCTGTACTAATAGAGGGGGGGTGGTTTGTTTTAGGGGGGTGGTTTGTCCTGAGGGGGGTCTGTACTAATGGAGGGGGGTGGTTTGTTCTGGGGGAGTGGTTTGTCCTGGGGGGGGTCTGTACTAATGGAGGGGGGGTGGTTTGTTCTGAGGTGGGTTTGTATTGAGCGGGGGTCTGTACTAATGGAGGGGGGTGGTTTGTTCTGAGAGGGGTCTGTACTATTGGAGGAGGGGGGTGGTTTGTCCTGGGAGGTTTATACTTAGTGGAATGGGGTCTGTACTGAGGGAGGGGGGTCTGTACTGAGGGAGAGAGGTCTGTACTGAGGGGCGACTATAGTTGGTGGGGGGTGACACCATGTTTTAGCGCACAGTGTGACACCAACCTTAGTGACGCCACTGGGACGTACGGCCATCTTTTAAACATTTACACCATTAAAATGTCTTACTGCGGCTGAGCGTCTAATCACCATACTGTGCTTGAAGTCTTCTGTAGATATCCACGGGTCTTACGCCTTCATTCACAAGAAACCTCATCACCACACGCTGTTCCATGCACGCACTAAAACTAAGTACAAAAAATTGGTGTGGATCCGCGCTAGGGCAATGTCCTGATACAAAACACTTGATAATGGTAAAGTAATAGTGTAGCACTCTAGCGCTCAAATAACACATGCATTTGAACTTCAATAATCCATAGAGTAAAAAAAGTGAAAATAGTGAGAAAGTGATCAAAGTCCAGAAAAAATAAACATCAATTTCAGTAATCCCACAGCCATGATGGAAACAAGAGACTCCAAAAAAGCCAGGTGACACCCTTCACTTTCATGCTCTGCTTACCAGATGGGGTGTGACCACCTAATAAGAGTGGCCAACATGCGTTCTTATTACAAAACCAATCCAGCCTCTCCGGCAGGCAGGGAGGTCCCTCTCAGAATGGCGACCAAAACAGCTCCAGCAACCAGGCAGCAGCAAAGAAGGATTACATTCCCTGTTTCAAAATGGCACTGAGCCAAGTGAAATATAAAAAAAAACTCCAATCAGTGGCGACCCGCCCATAGGGGGCACAGGGGCACCGCCCCCCTAATCCATGCGCCTGGTCCCTAATCTACATGCAGGGCACCGGGCGCATGGATTCCAATGGGTTTTTTTTTTGGGAAGCACATGACTAGAGCCTGAGGATCTAATTGGCTTAAAAATAGGCTGGGCTCGAGGCGCAGAGCACTGCGCCCTGAGCCCACCCACTTGTGTGACAATAGCAAATTAATATTCGCTATTGTCTTCCTAAATCTCCTCCCGGCCAATCAGAAAGCGGGTACTGAGCTCCGTCACCCGATTGGCCGAGAGGAGAAGCAATCCTATTGGCCACCTAGGAGGAGGAGGGAGGAGACCCGCGGCGGGAGGAGACCCGCGGCGGAAGCCGCCACGATGCCAAGGAGGAGGAGACGCAGAGGATGCACTGCCCGTGACCTAGATGCGACCTAGAAGGGCGGGGCTGGTGACCGACAGACCGACCGACTGGGGGGGGAGTGGTGCGAGGTGCAGGTGACCCGATCAACCAGGGGGGTGGCTGTGGGTGCCACTCCCCTCAAAAAATATACCACTAGCCGCCACTGATTCCAAAAGTGTAATACTGCTAAACTGATAATACTTTATTAGATGATACAATACACTCACATGTCTGCGATAGTATAAAGCATATGCCCAGCGTGACGAACACCAACAGACCAAGCTTTCCAACAACAAAGATGGCCGCTCTTTGTTATTGGAACCTCTTTGTTGTGATGGGCCATCTTTGTTGTTGTATTAAAGAATGTCCCATCACATATGAAAGCATTCCTGCACTAGCCTTTAACTTCCCAGCATTGCTTTATGATGGGCGATCTACTGGCAGCATCTCCACTAGGGCTGCTCTTCTTTTGTCTGTGTTATAATGCAGTAGACTGAGTGAGAAGATCCTGGGCCATTGGGGCTCAGCATGTTCTGCAGTGTAGGAATGGGTTGTGGGGTACAGAAAAGGAAAATGCCCATCAAGATCAATAAGTAGGCTGGATAGAATAATTATAGAGCGTCACAAATCCCAGTTCCATTTTATGTGTTTTAGAGAGCCCCCTGTCTTGATGGCCCTTGTGATCCCTATTATTACTATAGGGCTCAATTTACTAAGTGATTTGGATGTAGGCAGTTGCATCAGTCATGTGAACAATCACCAATTAGTATACGTGCTATTCACCATGATCCACACAGAGAAGCATGCACAGGCTGCATAAGCTCAGTTTGCTAACCAGTGTGGTTTGCCATAGAATGCATGCCCCTGTATCAGAATGTACAACAGCAGAAAGTTGTGGCCTACCTATGTAGAACCCTCTAGTGTGCTTGTGAGTTTTTTTTTTGTAGGTAAGTTTCCAGGTTTGGCTAGTAGCCAAGCCTGGGTGTGTATTTTGATCTGGGCTGGGAGGGAGTGGCTCAGAGTAGTGCTGGGATGACACACAGGTGGCATCACTGGGACCTCCTACTTTCTAGAATGTTCCAAGGTTTTCTAGAAAGAGAGACTGGATGGGAGGCAGAGCCACCTGGGGTAGTCTGAGGAGCCCCAACCAATCCCCAACTTGGATTGGCAGGGGGTCAGGCCTTGTTAAATACCCAGGGTTAGCCCAGCTGGGGAGGAGTTGTTCAAGTGGAAGAGATTGAGATGGAGTGCTAGGCTGACAGGGCCTTTGATGGAGCTCCCCAGTCTGGGTGGGAGAGAGCTTGGACCTGGGCTCGGGTGCGGACGGGGCCCTCCATGAAATCATGGAGGTGTCCTGGACAGGAGGCAAAGGAAGAGCAAGAGAGGACAGCAGGAGAGAACACTGCTGGGCAAGTCTCCAGGGAGAGGAAAAACTGGTCGAGTCCAGGAAGGCTGGTGAGTGACATGCACAGGCCTTAGAGGACTGGGAAGACACGCCTGAGAGGACTGGGAGAATGCAGTCTGGGATGGGTGCAGAACCAGAGGAGTGGACTGTGGTGTTATGGGCAGTGGAGAAGGGCAGCTGCAGCGAGGAGGGCTGGCAGAGCCTGAAGATGGGTTACTGGGCTCAGTAGTCACATGTAGGACAGCTAGCACCAGGAACTCTTTTATTTTTGCTGCACTATAAGGGCCTGCAGTCCCTGCCTGCAAAGGGCAATTTCTAAGGCCTGGCAGAGTCAGTGTCAGGCCTAACCATTTTGTGCTAGCTGTGCCTGAGATTTCAAGTAAGCGAAGTGCTGGAGGAGTAATAGTCTGCAGCAAGAGTTGTGCTGCAGGAGTGGAGACTGGAGTGTATATGCCGGAGTGTATATAGTTGTCCAAAGCAAGTTCTACTAATTCTACTAGACATCTTATACTTCCCTTACCCCATCCAAGTTCAATCCCCTCAAAAAAAATACAAAAAACAAAGTACATGGACTGTTCTATGACTCGGAGTGTCTGAGAGGTGAATGCCGGTCTGGGCAGGGTGACAGGTGGACCACAATACTCAGCAGCTCCTACTGGGGTACCGCTACACTTAAAACACAAATGTATTGTATTATTTATTGTTTTTGGTTCATTATAACCGCTGCTTTAATTTTTTAATGTGAATGCAGTTTATACAGTAAAAACCTGACTAAGGCTTTACCCCTATTATTAACTGTAAAATCTTCCAAAGATCATACTTATAGGACCTGGGAGACAACTCAAAATTGTATCCTTAAATAATCAGAGAAAAAATGTGCAATACAGCGGCAGGGATTTCTAAAAAGAAAAAGATGATTTAAAAAAAAAAAAAAGCTGCTATGATTAATGGCAGGACCAAAAAACTGTGTGCAAAGATTGTGAAAAAGCAGCGCTGATCAAACTAACTATAACACCCTATTGCCCTGTACACACAATCAGACATTCCGACAACAAAATCCTGGGATTTTTTCCTACGGATGCTGGCTCAAACTTGTCTTGCATACACACGGTCACACAAATCTTGTCGGAAATTCCAAACGTCCAGAACGCGGTGACGTACAACACGGCACTAGAAAAGGGAAGTTCAATAGCAGTGCGCCACCCTTTGGGCTCCTTCTGCTAATCTTGTGTTAGGAGAAGTTTGGTGAGAGAAGATTCGCGCTTTTCAGACTCGTGCTTTTCCGATCATTACTGCTCTTCAGTTTGTGCTTCTGGCTTCGTATCTGGTTTTCAGTGCATGTAGTCAGTTCGCATTTGTTTTTCAGTGCGTATTTTATAGTACGTATTTGATTTTGCAGTGCGTTCTTGTCCGCTCGTTTCTGATTTTCAGCTCGCTCTTCTCAGGCCTTTCTGTTTTTCAGTGCGTTCGTTTAGTTCGTTCTGACCAGCCGACTGTTTTGAAGCCATGTTGCGGGTACGTACTCGTCGTAGAGTTCGTGCTGTGCAGGGGCTTGTTGTCGGGGTTCTTAGTACTTTGACCCAAGCCCAGTCCATGAACAGGGCTGGGAGGAGTTCACGGACCAAAAATTGGTTGCTCCAGCGTGACCGTTTCTCGCACATGCCGTTGTTGCGGGAGATCCAGGAGAATAATCTTGATGATTTCAGGAATTAACTCTGGATGATGGACCCCGATTTTCACTGTCTGTTGGCTTTGCTGTCCCCTTATATTACCAAGCAGGACACCTGCATGCGGCAAGCCATCAATCCGGAACAGAGGCTAGTCGCCACGTTACGGTACTTGGCGACTGGGAGAAGTCTGCAGGACATCAAGTTCTTGACAGGCACCTCCCCCCAGGCTCTGGGGATCATTATTCCAGAAACCTGTTCTGCCATCATTCAGGTCCTGCTGATGGACTATATTAAGGTAAGATGTCTCATTTAACATCACATTATATGTATTTAATGTTTGCTAATGTATTGTACTTCTTTCATCATTCCCTAATTACCATGATAGTAATATGCTGTAAATGTCCCCTTTATCCTCATGCATGCTTGAATTTTTTAAACTTCCTTGTTTGTCCTTCATGCATATTTACCTCCACTAACCTCCCCAGCATGCTATCCTGGGTCCATACACACCTAACCTAGTCACTTAACAATGTATTTTGTCAGCTCCATTGTAGTGCTTTACCCTAAACACCCCCTAAAATGTGTCCAAATGTTATTTGTGTCCTTAAATTCATGCAGAGGCCTGAGGCTTTTTTTGGGGTCCCAGACTCATTTGGAACCCTCCCTCCTCCCAACCGCTAAGTCAACCGATACCAATCCTCTATTTGCTGACTTTGTACAACCCATACACACTATACCTACCTCTTTTGTGGTCATATTTATGGATGAATTCACCAAAGCATGTAGTCCAAGGGCCTGCCTGAATACTTTCCAATGGTACTGTTTAAAGTTTTGTTCTCTTATTATCTTGATAGGTAATTGCAGAATGTAAAAATGTGCTTCAATTTAGACAGTGTGTATTCATATTTTTTTTATTATGACACTTCTTACCTGTCCAGTGGGCTGCCAATAGTGTAATTAAGGAAGGGCTGGCCAAGGTTAAACACATTATTTATGCATTCAGCTCTCATGGAAGTGGAGATGGTTACCTGTCCAAAACATCTCCCCCCCTATAATTTTTACAATGGGCCATCAGAGAGGGTGAGGAATCTGTTAAGTGTACTTTACAATGTTTATGTGCAAAATGACTAATTTGTTTTTTCTTGTTTGACTCCACAGTTTCCTTCAACGCAACCAGGAATGGCAGACTGTGGCATCCCAGTTTGCCCAGCGGTGGGACTTTCCCAACTGTGGAGGGGCAATAGATGGGAAACACATCCACATCGTACCACCCCCCTACTCGGGGTCACACTATTATGATTACAAGGGGTCTAATAGTATAGTGTTGTTGGCGGTGGTGTAGTTGACTTAGGAGTTTCTGTATGTGAACATGGGGAAAAAAGTCGGCTGGTGGAGTCAGTTTTACAGATGGCTCCAGAATGGCAGCTTGGGCTTGCCACCTCCGGAAGACAATGTGGTGGGACTCCCGTTTGTCTTCGTCGCGGATGAAGCTTTTGCGCTGGGGGACCATCTTCTGCTGCCATTCCCGATGAGGACCCTCACAGAGGGTTTTTAATTACCGGCTGTAAAAAACAACACTGCGCTTACTCTAAAATGTGAGCAGCAACAAATATAATTTTTGTTAAAGTGACAAGTAAAGCAAAGTGTAGCGCTACAAAAAATGAAGTACAAATGATAAATGCAAAAAATGTGAAAAAATAAATTACATATACTGTGGTGTCTAAATTGAGGTTAAACGTCCATCAATGTGCTAGTAGTTTACAATCTGTATATAAATAGGGCCATCATGGTCACCAGCTGTGAAAAAAATAGTGAAATGCCGTCACCAAAGTGGGAGCCTGTTAGACAGTTCACGCCCAAACTGATATGGATATAAATGAGTCAAACTGGCTTCTAATTATCCACCAATCATATACAGGAAATCTTGATGGCCAGCGGGGGGAAAGATCTGGAAAACTTTCACCCAAGTGTCCTGTACAGAAACCTGTGCAATTCCCACAGCCAAAATGATTGGAGGCTTACCGGAGGGTTTGAACCCAAAACAGCATACAACGTATGGGTCAAACCAGCTTGTATTGCCAACCTGCAATAGAGGGAAGATCTTGACAACCTGGAGGCAATGGAGTTCCAAGAGACTTCATGGAAGTGTCTTCTCCGCACAGATAATTAAGCATCCCAGAGCGTGGCCCATATGGAATAAAAAAGGGGCCACATAGTGTAATTCCATAAACACAATAATTTTAATAAAAAGAAATACACTTACATATAAGTAGATAAAAAGCGCTTGTATATAAAATAAAGGCGGCAGTGGAGTCCTACCGACGCGTTCCGTCTAACAAGACTTCGTTTAGGAGTATCCATCCACTGCAGCCCGACTCCTTAATATAGACACTGTAATCCCTGTAATGAGAATCCAGCCCATTCAGTTCATTAATTTGGCACTTCTGGGTTGCCCAAAATGGCGGACCCGCGTGCGTTCCAAGCCTCGATCTCACGAGTGTACTCTGCGTTCCAACGCCATGAGATCTATTCAACTGATCCCTGTGTGTTAAAATTTTGCCTCACCCTTTTAGTATAATGCAGGGGGAGAGTGTTAGTTATCTCTTGTTCTAATATGTCCAAAACGTTGGATGTTTTCGGTTCGCGAGATGGTGTATCATCAAACACCACATCTTGCGATCTTACGTCATAGCGTCACGACGTGAGGCTGAGGGTATGGTCGAATCAACCTCGCTCTAGACAGGCTTGCGTTCCAAGCAAGCCTCATTCTGAGGTGGCTTGCGTTCCGCCGCACTGCACGTTGTGTCAGTATGTGTCACAACATCAGGTGCACATGCGTACTTGCATACTGTGAAGACTTCTTGGTTATGGGCACTTAAATGCAATGAAAAGGAGTGGGCAGCTAGAAGGAACTACCTCATATTTCTGGCATGAAAGAAGGTGTACGCATTATGTGAATATATACATTATGCAATATATTCCTCCGGCTCACTTGTGTATATAAAAACTTTAATGCTAAGACATTCATCCCCTTCGTATCTCACGAGCGTATATAGTTGAATGCCTATATGTATAAACTAGATACCGAATTGTATGTAGAAAAATGTGCATATATTAAACTTATGTAGATGATATACAGGGAGGTTATGCTCACAAGAGCCTCGATGGGATGGATTCTCATAATTACATATATTCCTAAAGGGTTGCCACGGCCAAAAACCAAGAACACATGTATACAGATAGATAAAGGGTATACATAATTCTCAATATTTAGACACTAGAAGCCTTACAGGTTATGACTGGTCAATAAAGGCATTAATGTCCACCTCCACATTCATACCTTGTGGGGAGAGATGGGAGATGGGAAACACGTCCATATCGTACCACCCCCCTACTCGGGGTCATACTGTTATAATTACAAGGGGTCTAATAGTATAGTGTTGTTGGCGGTGGTGTCGGCGACTTACGAGTTTCTGTATGTGGACGTGGGGAAAAATGTCAGCTGGTGGAGTCAGTTTTACAGACAGCTCCAGAATGGCAGCTTGGGCTTGCCACCTCCGGAAGACAATGTGGTGGGACTCCCGTTTGTCTTCGTCGCGGATGAAGCTTTTGCGCTGGGGGACCATCTTCTGCTGCCATTCCCGATGAGGACCCTCACAGAGGGTTTTTAATTACCAGCTGGCCAGAGCCAGAAGAGTGGTTGAAAATGCCTTTGGAATAATGGCCAGCCGATTCTGCCTATTTCTGACAACGATGCATATGGCGGAATATAAACTGTGTATATAAAGCGTAACACGCATGCGTCGTACGTACATGAGCGGAGGAAGAAGTATCGGAAGCGCCGATCGTTAGAACAAAGGTACAATTTGAACTTGGGGCATCAGTGGTTTATACTGCTTATAGATTGAGGCCTATAGTGGGACAAGATTAGGAGAGTTTAGCCTGACATTAGGGGTTGTCTTGTGTTGTGCCTTGCAGAGAAAATGGATGGCTTCAATGACCACAACTTTCTCCCCATATTCCTAGACAAGTACAGGGAGCTGCCCTGTCTGTGGCAGGTGAAACATCTGCATTACAATCATAAACAAAAGAGGCAGGCAGCGCTGGAGAAACTGCTGGAGTTGGTGAAGCCAGTGGTCCCCGCGGCAAACATAACCTATTTAAAAGCCAAAATTGGTGGCCTGAGGAGCACTTATAATAGGGAGCACAATAAGGTCCAGGAATCCATGAGATCAGGAGCAGCAGCAGATGCCATTTATGTCCCCAGACTGTGGTACTATGACAGACTGCGTTTTCTGTCAGACCAGACTGAAGTCAGGCAATCCCTCTCAACCTTTCCTTCCACTCTTCCTTCCACACTTCCTTCCACCCCAGCTGAGGCTTCCGACGTCCAACCTGGGCCTTCCAGCCAGGAAGAAGGAGCCCAAATTGAGTCAGGTATAGCATTGTTCAACATATTTCTGGTCGTAAAATTAATGATGTTAACTAGATGCTATTATTGATCACTAATTGCTGATTTAATAAAGTGTTTTACATATCAATAAACAGTAGTGGCCACAAATGTTTAGGACAAGAAGGAAAAATGCAGGGGTCAGAATGATAGTCTTTTCTATTTGGTAACATTCAATTTGCAACAGTCATGAGCTGAAAATTGTGTGTGATTGATGGACCAAATACTAAAACTATGTTCTTTTTCATACACAGGAAAGCCTCAGCCAGGAGGAGGGCGTGGAATGTGGCAGCCAGGAGGAGGCTGTGCAATGTGGCAGCCAGGAGGTGGCGGGGGTAAGTGGCAGCCAGGAGGTGGCCGGCCCAGTAGTAGCCTGACAGAATCCCAGGTCCCCCCCCTCCACCTTCCAACCAAAAGGCCCAGGAAGGGGAGTGATGTGCAGGAGGCAGCGCTTGGGATGATTCGGGAGGCTAAGGCGGCCCTCAGAGCCACCCCCACTCTTCAAGAGGCCTTTGCCTGCATGACTGCCAGCAAAATGCAGAAAATGGAGTAGGGCCAACGCCTCTTGTGTGAGGGAAATATGTATACAACCCTAAATAAGGGGTTGAGGGGCCAAATCACAATTAAAACACACCTGTGTGAGTTGGACCATCCTCCTCCTCCTCCTCCACCTCCTGCCACACCTCCAACACCACAGCCACAGCCTGGAAGCAAGCGGGGAAGGAAGAGTGGAAGTAAGACAAGAAAGTGATGGCCTGGGTTCAGTCTGGTCTGACAAAAGACGCAGGCTGTGGTAAGACCACAGCCTGGGGACATATCTGTCATCTGCTGCTGTTCCTGATCTCTTGTAGTCCGGGATCGGATTATGCTCACTATTATATGGATTCCTCAGGCTACCAATTTGGGGTACAAAGGCTTCGCCAATTTCACCAGTTTCTCCAGCGTTGCCTTCCTCTTTATTTTATTATGACCCATAATAAATGGCTATTTTGTATTCACAAATACTTGCCTATGTGTTTTACTTCATAAAGGACAGTTTGTGAGTAGGCAGGTACATTTCCTAAATACAATGTCAAATTAACAAGGGACACAAACACAAACCAACCTCCTTGAGGTTAAAAAAAAATACAAGATAATAATGGTGTTGTGGTAACTTGACACAAAATGAAAATAAATATTGATAATAAAAAAACAAAAAAACAAACAAAAACACTATAAACCAAAATTAAATACATTATTATGGAGATCTGACGAAAACAAAAAAAAAAAAGATTCAGGAGATCACGAGAAATAATAAAGAAATATTTTTTTCAGAACTCTGTGTGAATATGAGCAGCAAAACAACTTCATTATTCTAGCATTCTAAAGAAGAAGAGAATGCGCTGCATTAAAAGATTTAAAAATTTGCAGTGTGACGAATGTGCTATCTCCATTACGAACGCTAGTTTTACCAGACCGAGCACTTCTGTCTCATACTTGATTATGAGCATGCATGGAACTTTGTGCGTCCGAATTGTGTACGCACAATTGGAATTTACGAGAATGGATTTTGAGAATGGATTTTGTTGTCGGAAAATTTGAGATCCAGATCTCAAATTTTGTGTGTCGGAAATTCCGATGGAAAATGTCCTATGGAGCCTACACACGGTCGGAATTTCCAACAAAAAGCTCCCATCGAACATTTTCCATCGGAAAATCCCACCGTGTGTACAGGGCATAAGTGTGCTAATAGATTATTAAATAAGAATTCATCAGCACCATGACATTACATAGCCCAGTGAACAATTGATATGGATATAAAACATTAAAGTGCAAAGTGCTTAAAAAAATTAATAAATGCAAAAAAAATCTATATAGTCCATAATAAATGGTGCTCTAAACAATAAGTGAGCACAGCTGAAACAAATATAAAATGTGAAAGTATAATAATAATAAAATATTGTTCCAGAAAAAAATTAGTGTCATATAAGTGAAAAAAACAGTTCTTCAATAAACAATGTATAGTGGTGACACTCAGTGATAGCTTGTATGTAGATTCAATGTGACTGTGACACCCAGGTGTAATCCTCCACCAGACATACCAAATTAACTTACCAGATCCACCAGCTGGTAAAATTATAAACCAGCGTCTGCGCCTTTTAGCAATCAATGCTTGAATCAGAGATGTTTCTTTAGCAGATATACAAGGTCCTTTCCATTAAATCATGTCATAATTCATCCAGGCAAGAGAAGGAAGAAGGAAGCTTCAATAGTGAAGTAACATTTAAAAAAGTTTATTTAAAACATTTAAAAAGGTTTATGTCTTTATGCAGCTCCCTCCCCAGCACCCCCCCCCCCCGGAATACTTACCTGAGCCCCATCTCCAGAGATGTGCATGAATGCATCGGCTCTTCCGTGTCTCTCTTACCTCATTGGCTCACACAGCGGTGAGCCATGTGTTAATGGACAGTGTCCATTCACAGGAGCATGGCTCAGGCAAGCCTGTTTGAGTGCCTCCATAGCTAGAGGCTTGGTATTGGGGGCACTCGGCAGGGAGGAGGAGCCAGGAGCGCTGGCGGGTGACCCAAAAAGAAGAGTACAGAGCTGCTCTGTGCAAAACTATTGCACAGAGCAGGTTAGTATGACATGTTTGTTATTTAAAAGAAAAAAAAACTTTAAAATCACTTTAACTTCCAGTCCAGCTCCTTCCTCTCTCAGTCTGAGTTCTGCTGTACAAGTGGACAAATATAAGAACTTAGGTGCATTTAAAGATATATTTATTGATCTGTTAACTATTTCCGGACCGCCGCGCGCCGATATACGTCCTAATTTTGAAGAGGGATATCTTTGTAATGGCAGCAGCTAGCTGCCATAACCCGGTATCCTCTTCCTCAGCGGGCGGTCCGGTTTCCAATAATAGTGGTCTCTGCGGCGGATTCGCCGCAAGTTCACTTTTATCAGTGGCGGGAGAGGGGCCCCTCCCGGTGCTCTCCGGTGCCTTGCGCTGCTTACCGGAGCCACGATCGGATCCTTCTTCCTGGGTATGGAGATGAGTGTGGAGTATGGAGACCCACTCGTCTCCATACCATTGCAGGGCAGAAGCGACGTCAAGACGTCGCTTCCGCCCATAGCTCTTAAAGGGACATTTTTTTTTTTCAAATGACAAAATTTTTTATTGCATTTTAGTGTAAATATTTGACCTCAGATCTCATATTTAAGAGGTCCTGTCATGCTTTTTTCTATTACTAAGGGATGTTTACATTCCTTGTAATAGGAATAAAAGTGACACCATTTTTTTTTAAGAACCATGTAAAAATAAAAGGTAAAATACATTTTAAAAAATGTTTTTTAAATGCGCCCCGTCCCGCTGAGCTCGCGTACAGAAGCGGCGCATATGTAAGTAGCACCCGCATATGAAAACGGTGTTCAAACCACACACATGAGGTATCGCCACGATCAGTAGAGAGAGAGCAGTAATTCTAGCCCTAGACCTGCTCTGTAACTCAAAACATGCAACCTGTAGAATTTTTTAAATGTCGCATATGGAGACTTTTAAGGGTAAAATTTTGTCGCCATTCCACGAGTGGGCGCAATTTTGAAGCGTGACATGTTGGGTATCAATTTACTTACTTATCTTTCACAATATAAAAAAAAAATGGGCTAACTTTACTGTTGTATTATTTTTTCATTTAAAAAAAGTGTATTTTTTCCAAAAAAAGTGCGTTGTAAAACCACTGCGCATATACAGTGTGACAGAAAGTATTGCAATAACCGCCATTTTGTTCTATAGGGTGTTAGAAAAAAAATGTATACTGTTTGGGGGTTCTAAGTAATTTTCTAGCAAAAAAAAAAAACTTAAGTGGATAATGAATACCTAATTGCATTAAGCTATGTGCTCTATATTTGCCTGAATTCGAGCTATAATTTGTAAAGAACCTGAAGCACTCTCCACTGTGCTTTTTTTGTAAAAACACTATCGCTGTGCGCATACACATATTTTTGTACACATGTGCATAGCTCCGAAATGTCCCTGATTTCGAAGGACCGTCCCTGATTTGGAACAAGGTCCCTCTGTCCCTCTTTCCTCCTCATTTGTCCCTCATTTTGGTCTGATCTACTGTATATAGTTGTATATAAAAATGCACTTTTTAGCTTTCAAAGTGCTAAACCTTTCATCCAATTTCTAAATTGATGCATTTGTAAATGTCAAAAGCCAGTATAAAGGAATAGTAGTGGTAAAAAAAAGCACTTGTGGGTTTAACTAATCTTTTTTTTTTGTATAATTCTCCTTTAAGGAAGTGTGGCAAGGGTGTGTGTCTTATGCCTAAATACTTTTGCTAATAGGTGTCCCTCATTCCATATTTTAAAACGTTGGGAGGTATGCATGTGCAGAAGTGCAGACAACAGCTGGCATATGCTATTCCATACACTGGTCCTAGCAGTGGCGGCTGATGTTTTTTTTTGAGGGGGCAGCAAACAACCACCCATCCCCTTGAGCAGCCCCCACCCGCTGTTTGCCAGTTGGTCCGGCACTTACCCCATCGTGGCAGGCAGCGTGGTGCAGCGGCTCGGCTCTGAGTGTCCTCTCCTCCATGGCGGCTTCCAACTCCTCCGGTGCTTCAAAAAAACAGCCCCACCCCATTGGAATCCATGTGCCGGTGTCCTGAAAGGGGCCGGATGCATGGATAGATGGACAGGGGAAGGGGGTGCCCGTGCGCCCTTAATGGATGGGCTGCCCCAGGGTCCTAGGAATGGAGATTCTCCTGTACATACAATACAACTATCTGCTCTGATAGGACGGTATACAGGTTTTTAGAACTGTCCCTATTTTGGCAAATGCAAATTTCAGTAAACTGGTCAGTTTTACATAAATAGAAATGAAAAAAACCTTATCATAACAGAATGCACAAAAGAGGCATTATTAGATGTTCAATGTATAAGGCAAATACAACTGCACTATATGCATTGAACATCAGTGTAGGATCAGCTAGATTGGTTCAGGGATTGCATTGGCTGTGCATGTGTACATCCTCACATTCGTGCAAACCTGCGATGTAAGCAAATCCCCATTTGATTTAACCCTGCTTTTGTTATTTACTTTAGTAAATGAGGCTCGCGGATGAATGCACAAAGGTTATTTGCTTTGGAAACTGTAAAACAGCAACTACTGGTATCAGTGTTCAAGTGGGTGAAAAGCGTAAAACCCAAGAATTGCAAAGCAAGTCAGATTAATGGAATCCATGTGACTCGTGTGTTAGCAAATTGCAACCAGTAATAGGCTTATCGTCTAAAACCATACCAACCAGATCTGTGTGATATCAGCTCTGATGAACACAGTCCAAGATGGGCTAAGGGAAGCAAATGTCTGGCAGGTCGCCATGGCTTATAGAACATTTACTGACTCTTATTAAATAAGCCTGTAATTGTATGATAGTTTAAAACAGGACAACTACTATACATCTACAATTTCAGTACATGAATTGTACTATAATTTTCTGTATTTTTGATGATTTACTGTATCTAGCTTATGCATATTTAATCTATTTGTATCAATGTAATTAGATACATTGCAGTAAAAAAAAGTAATTCAGTAGATCAACTAGGTCAACTAGTAGGCCCACTCTACCGCCTTGTCAGTAATTTGGTGATCCTGGAAACAACTTGCTTGGGATAATTGAACACTATCCTTGCACGCACACATTGATGAAAAAAAATGCTGGGACTAAAGCCTCATACACACGGGCAGAATGTCGGGAGACATTTGCCAGTTCAAAAAAAAAGCCTGGCATTCTACTGGCTTCTGTCGGGCGCGCATGCTGGAAAATCAGCATACGTCCGACTCCTGATCAGTGCTCTTAGCCATGGCAGAGAGCGCTGATCGGAGTGTTCTGGCGGGGGGCCGTCTCACAGTCAGAACACAACAGCTCAGTGGGGGAGATCACTGAACTAACCTCGCATGGTTAGTACAGCGGCTCTGACCAGAGCTGACATTTTTTTTCATGCAACCCGCCGGGTTGCATGAAAAAAAACTGTTATGCTATGTACACACGATAGGATTTTCCGACAACAAATGTTCGATGTGCGCTTGTTGTCGGAAATTCCGATAGTGTGTATGCTCCATCGGACATTTGTTGTCGGAATTTCCGACAACAAAAATTTGAGAGCTGGTTCTCAAATTTTCTGACAACAAAATCCGTTGTCGGAAATTCCGATCGTGTGTACACAATTCCAAAGCACAAAATTCCACGCATGCTCGGAATCAAGCAGAAGAGCTGCACTGGCTATTGAGCTTCATTTTTCTCAGCTCGTCGTACGTGTTGTACGTCATCGCGTTCTTGGAGTTCGGAATTTCCGACAACATTTGTGCGACCGTGTGTATGCAAGACAAGTTTCAGCCAACATCCGTCGGAAATAAATCCACGGTTTTGTTGTTGGAAAATCCTATCGTGTGTACAGGGCATTCGTGTGTACCCGGCTTAAGTTTATCACAGACACCAATTCTATTCAAACCAGCCTTGAAAGTATGAATGTGATTGGTAATGACAGGATCAGAGAGTGAGGTTCCAATTAGACAAAGGGGACTGCAAAGCAAGCAGTGTCTGCTGTGCAATCTCGTTAGAATAGAAAGTATAATAAATGTGTATTCAGTAATTGAGTAGAGGCTAGTCACTTAGCAAAATAAATGTTTTGCATAGGTCAGTAAATACTCTTTCACCTGCAAAAGAAATAAACTGGAATTTAGCTAGCATATCTATTGAAGTGAATACAGCTTTATTTTGCACACTAAGCTAGGTGAACATTCGTTTTGCTATGAGAACAGTCTCTATTGCTAGTAAATCAACCCTAAGTCTAGGTTCACATTGGTACGATTTGGCATACGATTTGACATGTCAAATCACATGGCAAATCGGTGGCTATTGCCGGCAATGGCACCATCCAAAACGGTGCGGCGCCGCACCGATTCCCAAAAGTAGTTCCTGTACTACTTTTGGCTACTTCGGGGGGCGATTTGTATAGACATCTGTGCAGGAACTCGCACAAATGTTTGTCGGGCTGCATTGCCGGTTTGAAATCTTGCGAGTTCAGCTGAATTTGCATGATTTCTAACCCACAGCAATGTGAACCCAGGCTAATAAATAAAGTTAAATAGCATTTTAAAACTTTTTGATGGAATACTAACAAGCTTATTTAGTTAGTCACTCACAAGACAACAACGGGGTGTTTAAAGTATAATAAAAATAACCAATCTAATTTAGTTTTCTGATGTCAGATCAACTCTGACTAGTTGTACAGGTTTACTGCATTTTTTTACATTTATAGATTCAGTCCCCCCAATGATGAGGTCTGTTAGGACAAAACGTACCTCAGGCAGTCAAGAGTAGTGTTTGCATCAGTTCATCTGCAGGGACGCTGAACATTGTGGCATTATACAGGCCTGTTACTATCTTCCTTCCTGTGAGTATTACAGTATTTTAATAAATCTAGAGTATAAGAATGTTGCTCAATGAGTCTGTCCCTTGCTCTTTCCATGTACATCACGCCCCTTCTATGTGACTGAGGACTGAGCAGAGAGTGGGAGTCTCACCTGCCCATGAACATAAAAAAAAAAAAAAAAAGACAGTCGAGCTTCGAGGGTCGTAGCTTGGCAAACTGGGTTCACAGAGACCCCAAATGTGGGGCTCCTGCCATCTATAGTTCTGGAGATACGGGGCTCCATGCGCAGCCTGTCAGAAGCTACATACAGAGCGGCCAGTTTAAATACAAACTGGCACACTCTGTTCAGACTGAGAGGATGAGCTCACAGTGCCTCTCACTTCTTGTCAGAAGCACTGAGCTTAATGGACAGCTTGGAGCCTTGGACCAATGGTAAAGCACCATTGGAACAAGCTGTCCAATAAAAATGCTGCAGTGGAGGCTGTCCTCTCACTGCAGTGTCATAGAAGGGGGCATGTGTTTAATTAAAAGACAAATGCTCCCTTCCAGCCCAGCCCTCTTAACTAGAAGGAAAAAACATGGGTTTATGGGTATAAGATTTACCCATAATCCCATGTTTTTTCTCACACAGTTAAGAGGGAGAATGAGAAAAGGCTGCCTGCTAAAAAGGTACTGTTTTAATCAAGTTAAATTATATATTATTATGCTATATGTTATGAGATAATTTATTATTTATCTATTTACTGTGAAATTACTGGTTTGAAGTTATAACTTCAAACTTCAGTAATTTGTCCATTAAGCCACCTGCTTGAGTACAGTTTTTGAAAATATAGTAAATTACCTTAAAAAGCATATATAATAATTATTTGTATATTACTTACTTATGGTAAGTACTTCTGACACTTCTCTCCTACATGTAAAAATCATAATTTTTTTGCTAGAAAATTACTCAAAACCCCCAAACATTATATATATTTTTTTAGCAGACACCTAGGGAATAAAATGGTGGTCATTGCAACTTTTTTATGTTACACAATATTTGCGCAGCAATTTTTCAAACGCCTTTTTTTTGGGAAAAAACTGTTTCATGAATGTAAAAAAAACAAAAAAACACTAAAGTTAGCCCGATTTTTTTGTATAACGTGAAAGATGATGTTACGCCAAGTAAATATATACCTAACATGTCACAGGTTACATGTTTAGAGTTACAGAGGAGGTCTAGTGATACAATTATTGCTCTCACTCTAACATTTGCAGCGTATGTAACCTGTGTGTATCTGGCTCTGATACTAGCCAGAGCCTCACCAGCCACTGACCTCACCACATGTCCCTGGTATATAGAGCTGCCAAGTGCAAGTGAAACACCAACATACATACACCTGTGAGTGGCTTGTTTACAAAAAGGAATTTTCATCCCAATTAGGGTCTGACTCCCTGGTAAGTGGCCAATCCTTCTCTGTGGTTTGCAGTGACGTCAGAAGGGGGTGGGGTCACCCAGTTACGTCACCGGGCAGCCCCGCCCTTGCCTATATCACAGCTGTCACAGCCAAGAGACAACAGTCGGCGGGACACCTCCCAGTGAGGTGGAGTTTTTTTTTTTCGTGTCCGGGCGCCATGATTGAAGATGGATGGACATCGCGGGACACTTTTTTTTTTTTTTTTTTAGTAAAGAAACTGGCAAAAACTGTCTCCTGTTATTTTTACTTTTATTATACTTTTTTGGGGGAATGGGTAGCGGTTCAATGTACCCCTACCCATTCACATAGGGGGCCTGGGATCTGGGGGCCCCCTTGTTAAAGGCTTCCAGATTTCGATAAGCCCCCCACCCGCAGACCCCTCACAACCATCGGGCAAGGGATGTGGGGATGAGGCCCTTCTCCCCTTTAATATGGGTACAAGGTGCCTTGGGGGGGACCACAAAGCACCCTCCTCATGTTAAGGGCAAGCGGTCTGGTATGGTTCGGGGGGGCGCGCTCGCTCACCAACCCCCTTTCCTGGCCTGCCATGGCTGCTTGCTCGGAAAAGGGTCTGGTTTAGATTTTGGGGGGACCCCCACACCATTTTTAGTTTAGATTTTGGCATGGGGTTCCCCTTAAAATCCCTACCAGACCTGAAGGGCCTGGTATATATTTTGGGGGGGACCCCCACACCATTTTTTTTTATTTTGACGCAGGGTTCCCCTTAACCACTTCAATACACAGTGTTATATATACTACACTGCCTGCGCTGACTGAATATAGAGTCTACACTAAATATCTAGTCTACACTAGCTCAATATATTTCTGTCCACAGTCACACACTATACATGGCCGCTATGTAAGCAGCCTTATATAGTGTGGGGTGTGGACTTAGTCCCCCTGAGCCATGATTGGCCAAAGGCACCCTGCCCTTTGGCCAATTATGGCTCTCGCAGCAGAGCGTGCTATGATTGGCCAAAGCATGCAGGTCAGGTGTATGCTTTGGCCAATCATCAGACATCAATGCACTGCGATCTAGCAGTGCATTATGGGTCATTCCGCGGCGCTCGAATTTGCCGCGAACGCCCCATAATATTTCGCTATTCGGTGAACGGGTAAACACCTGATGTTCGAGTCGAACGTACGTTTCGACTCGAACATCGAGCTCATCCCTCGTACTATTTATGTATTGATTGTATTTATTCGAGTTCTCCTTTTCACCTTATCTTTATGGTTTTCACTGTGATTATTAATCACATTGGAATAGCACTTTTTGCACTTTAAATACATATATATGTAATATTTTATCATTGTGAAGGGATAGCGCATCGATTTTTTAAATATGTTTTTATTTATTGTTGTTTGCAATATTGTTGATTGCAGCTGCCATTATTTGGATACACTTTTGATTATTTTATATTGAATATATATTTTTACAGTTCTAATTTTTGCCTAAGTGCAGAAATTTGCACCTTAATATTTTTGTACATTTGTCTCACTAAATAAGCCCTGAAAGTGTAAATTCACTATTTCCCATATAATGAAAATAAGAACTACCACCCTACCCATCCCCCAGGGTCCCGCTGCACTTACCTCCATAGGTGAATAGCTGTCACTACCTATGCAGCCGGTGCAGTGGTGTGGGGATTTGAAAGCCCTGCTCTTTGTTCCCTTCCTTTCTTAGAGCTTCCGGGATGGATCAGAGCAATACTGATTGGTCATGTGCTGGAACGTGACCACTTTGACAAATTGGAATCACTCTGATCCATCTTAGAAGCCCTAAGGAAAGAACGAAGGGATGAAGATCATGGCTTTTAAATCCTTGGACTGCTGCACCGTCTGCATTGGTAGTGACAGCTAATCATCCACAGAGGTAGGTTTGGAGGGGCCTGAGGGGTAGGAAGGGTGTAGGGCAGGGTTTTCCAACTAGGATTCCTCCAGTGGTTGCTGGGGGTTCCTTGAGCAACGAGCAACTTCTGCCTCTAAGATAGGTTCCCACTGACATCATTGATCTTTTTAGCTATTTGTAAGGGGGTAATTCTTCCCAATGTCCAGAAGTGTAAGGAGCGTTCTTGCCAGTGACCATAACACTAATGTATCTTGCTTTGTAGATATAGTGATTTTTAGCAGGGGTTCCCTGAGACTGGAAAGTTATTTTAAGGGTTCCTCTGTGTTGAAAAGGTTGAGAAAGGCTGATGTAGGGTGTTAGATCCCTTTCTAATTTTTTGTGAAAAAGTGAACTTACACTTTAAATATATGGATTTTGTATGCTGCAGTAAAAGGAGATGTGTGGTCATTTTCTTTAATAGTCCAGTAATTGTGTATTCTCTTCTCAAAAAACACCTGGCAATTTGTGAGAAGTTAAATTATATTTCCTCTCTAGAAAAGTTCCCTTTTTATCTATTTGGATGTATAAATGAACAACAGGCTAATCACAGACCTTTATATCACTGAAAACACATATTATTCATACACTAACCATGCAATACACAAGGCTTTGTCATTCACCAGTTCCTGACGATCTAAGTGTACCTAGCTGTATATAGCTCAGATCTATGAATAAATATGAATTATTAACTTTTTGTAAATAATGTCTAAATCTCAGATATATATTACAGCAGTTTTCTGTTCAATATACTGTATATCTAATAAAATAAATGTTTGCTGCTTACGGTATATTTAAAACCCAAACTTTTTTCTTTACATTTTGGATATCATGGAGGACAAAAGCGGCATTCAAGTTTTTATTGCTGTCTGTACCCCCACCAGGGAGATCTTCCTCTCAGTTTGTTCTAATGACCATTGTCACTGGGACTGAAAGTGAGGGAAAAATCCAAAATTTGGTGTTGTCACTGAAACAGTAATAGTGGGAAAATCTTCCAATGTGCTTTCTACATCTCCGTTGGGGATCCATCCTATCTATATGTCCTGAACATATTGATCAACAGGACAGAAAATAATATGAAGTCCAAAATTTTATAATTGTGACCAAAACAAGAATTGTAAGAAAAACTTACAATTGGAAAACACCTGTTTTGGTAACAGCTGTCTAATGCAGGCCATCAATGGGCATACAATTCAGAACGAGAAATGTCCAAATAAGAAATTTCATGCACTTTGTGATCCGATGGTGCCACCATTGATTTCGAAATTCGACCAACCAAGCCTTTAATTTCACCTCATGTTGCTACAGAAAATCATTTTTGTGGCTGGGAATCTTCTTTTCTTTCCTGCTCATACACATTTCTTTTTCAATTATATTTCTCGCACGAACGATTCTCCCATCATTAAATAGAAATTTGTTTGCTTTTCAAAAAATTTCCAACATGCCTGATCACTCAAATTAGATGGCCACGCGAAAATCGGCTGTTGCTGAGACCAACTAATGGTGCGAAATTCGAGCAAAAATTTTTAATTACGATTTTTGAAAGAAAATGTGCTCGGAATTTGACCCATGTATGGGTGGCTTAAAGAGGAAGTAAACCCCAATGCATAATTTGTACCTATAGGTAAACCTATAATAAGGCTTACCTATAGGTACTGTAAATATCTCCTGAACGTGCACCATTTAGGAGATATTTAGTTAGGTCACCGACGCATGCGCTCTAAAGGAACGGCCACCCAGGCAATTCCTTCAGAGTCCTGTGCCATAAACATCACACAGCAATGCATACTAGCACATTATGCCTTTATCTTGCAGGGTATAAAAAAAAAAATGCCCAGCGGTTTACTACCGCTTTAAGCAAAACATTATAAAGTCTCCACTCACTTCCTGTTGGGTCTCCAGGAGAGAAAGTAAAGATGTATCTCGGGACACACTAAGCAAAAAAACAAAACCAAAACGTAAAAGCGTTTTAACCCTTCCCTACTCTTTCCAAAAATAATTAAAATAAGTTTTGGCTATACCTGAACTTTAGGCAAAGATTCTTATAAGGAGGCAATCCTTAGCTCAAAAAGGTTGCTCTTGGATAAGATGGTTGAGACCTTCTGCACTACATGATTATTATAGCATCATTTAGATCTTGTGTCATCTTAAAATGTCATTTAGTATATGCAATATTATAAAAAAACAATAGAGAATCTTATTTAAAATGTTTGCACATCAAGGCAATTGCATGCAACATTGCTGAAGCCTAGGTTTCAAACGTCAAACAGGTAAATAAGGACACAATAGACATACCTTGAGCTTCACATCACAGTGTATTGGGGTCCAGGTAATATTATAACACTCAGTACCAGCTGAGTAATTGTGTTCTAAACTAATCTTCAGGTCTGTAATGGAATCCCAGGTATAACAAAATTCTGTCTTATTGAGCCAACACAAATTCTTAACAAAATTTTGTTCCATATCAGGAAAGTTGCCTACGTCTATCTCCACAAAAGTTTTGTCTTCGTTCAAAGTCTGCAGTATCAAAGTCTGAGTATTTCTCTCCCAAATGAGTCCACTGACCCGTCCTTTCAAGATCCAGTTTTTGTTAGGTTGGTCCATCACCTGCCAGTAGATAATTCCAATTGTCATAATGAAGAAGATTGCGACCCCGACACAGGCAACGGCTCCCTTCCAGGTCTCATTCATTTCCTTCAGTCCGGTTTCCCAGTTGACCTCGGGAATATTGCTTGGGCTCCTTGGACGGGAGTGAGGCATTGCCAAAAAATTTCAGTCTAATATAATATTGCTCTTGCAAAATATATGTGTTTCTTCTTCATAAAAAAAAAAAAAAAAACCTCAGACATTAAGTTGGGTAAAGCATTTTCAGATGTGAGCTTTTAAAAGCCATCTTCAACCTAGCACATGTTGCGAGAAGTATGGGGAAGTTATTCTTGTCTAGTTGTACTCTGTATGCTCAGCGGACGAAGAGAGCCTTGAAATAGCTACAACTGGCACTAGAAGAAATCAGCTAAAGGGCCGTCCCACTGCCAGATTTGTCCCAGGTGCTTGAGCAGTGACGTATGCAGAACTGTACCTAATCAATTGCACTTCTCCTGCAAACCAACTCTCTGTACATTCCAATAAAGATTAACAATACGAGTCTACAGCAAGTACGAATGTTAAGTGTCTGTCATTTTGCACATCCAAAAAACATATTGTAACTCATAAAGAATTGTAATGTGCTGGCTTTTATTTTATTAGTTCCATTAAAGAAAACAATATTAAAAATTGCTGATTGAAAGATTTGAAATTTTGAATGCGTTCAATGACCCCAGAACAAGTTGTGATTATTATTATTCCTATTATTATCATATGTCAGGATTTATATGGCACCAACAGTTTGCAGTGCACTTACTTTACAATATAAATGGAAACAATACAGTTACAATACAATACAAGAGGGTTAAGGGGCCCCAGCTCATAAGATCTTACAATCAGTATGCAGGTTAAAAGTTCTGGCTTTCTCTAATTTTACTCTGTGCCTCAGAAAGTATTTAAGGCAGAGAGAGACAGGAAATTAGCATTTTCAGAAGGATTTTGGAATTGGTCACCTCGCTATTTCATTCAGCAGGATATTATTTCAAACTGAGGAGCTGGTAAAATCACTAAATATAACCAATCATACTTTCAATGTAACCAAGGAGCAGTTCATGTTGGTTCAGGACCTGACACCCTCAAAACGCGTGTCGCTGGCTAACCTCTACGTAATACCATGCTAACTAACTGGATAGCTTACAGTATAAATAAACTCAAGCACTAATAGCTTATATAAGCTTACAGTGATTGTAAAGGCAGAAGTTTTTTTATCTTATTGCATTCTATGCATTGAGATAAAAAGCCTTCTGTGTGCAGCAGCCCGCCTTAGCCCCCCTAATACTTACCTGAGGTCCCTCTCTGTCCAGCGATGTTTATGAGCAGGGCCGCTGTTAGGATTCACAGATCCCCATACAGCCTACCTGATGGGGGGTCCCCCCTTTTTATCTTAGCACAAATCTTCTCCCCCCAAATCTCCCCTGCCAGAACAAATCCCCCTAATACCACCTATTAGCCCCAAATTCCCCCACCTGCTTCTGGCGCAAAATCTCCCCATCTCCCCTCCCAGCATAAATCATCTTACTTCAATCCCCCTCCTAGGACAAATTCCCACAAATCCCTCCTCCTAGCACAACCCCCTCTAACTTACTCTTTCCAGCACAAATTCTTCCTCCCTACCGAAATCCCCACCAGCACAGACCCCCCCCAGCACAAGCATCCCCTCTCCTGGTTCAACTCACCACCCCCTACACCCCCTTCCTCCTCCTAGCACATATCCCCCCTCCCTAAATCCCAATCACTTTTCCTAACACAGATAGCCGCTCATCCCCCTCCCCCAACTTACAGGGGGAAGCCACTAATAGCCAGCCGGAGGTGTGCTGTGTTCTGTTCTGTCCTGTCAGAGCATTCACCTACAGTATACAGGACATGAGACCGGATCTTACTGTAGATCGCATTGCACTGTACACACACACCACCCCATATGTCCTCTAAGGGCTGCTCTTCTCCCAGCAGCAGGAAATGTGGATGGGGGAACTGTGTGTATACAGTGCAGTGCGATCTACAGTAACAGCGATCCATGGTCTCATGTGCTGTACAGTGAAAGGCTCTTCTGACAGGAAGGAGAGCACAACACAGTGCACCTCTCCTCCTGGATGTCTTCTCTCTCTGCTCCAGCCTCCCGTCTCCTTGTCCCAGCTGTGAGTGCGGGCGAGGGCGGGGGAAGGAGCTCAGCGGTAGCCGGCCAGGCTATATCATCCCTCCATGTCTCTCACCCAGCAGCTAAAAGCCGGCGGGAGGGAGAGGGGGAGAAACCTGGGGGAGCGACATGGAGGGCATTGTTCTCCACCAATCCTATTGCTGCCCAGGCCCCTTTGTGTGCCAGGGCCCCCTACAGGAGGACCGGTGGTCCCCCCCTATCAGCATCCCTGTCCACTAGTGTCTCAGCTAACCAAGATTCTCCTTCCTGATTGGCTGAGACACAGCAGCGGTGCCATTGGCTCTGGTAGCTGTCAATCAAAGTCAGCAAGCCAATCAGGGAAGAAAGGGGACGGGACCGGGTCGGGGCTCCATGTCTGAATGGACACAGGGAGCTGTGACTCAGCTCGGGTGCCTCCATAGCAAGCTGCTTGCTGTGGGGGCACACAAAAGCAGGGAGGGGCCAGAAGCACAGAAGAGGCACTGGAGAAGAGGAGGATCCAGGCTGCTCTGTGCAAATCCACTGCAACAAAGCAGGTAAGTATAATAACATGTTTGTTATTTCTAAAGGGAAAAAAACAAGACTTTACAATCACTTTAATGGCTTGTAGGTGGGGTGCAGCGCTGTGCGGAGACAATAACTCACACAGTCCAGGTGCGATGAAAACTTTTATTAAAATAATGCAAAGACAGTTCACTATAAGCCCGGTGGGAAGACAACCCAAGCGGGAACACTGACAGCATGCAGAGAGCAGGTTTCAGCCAAACTGACAGCACATGTTAGAAGGGGCATAAAGTGGCCTTGCCATCTCGTGCCCAAGCAAGAAGATGTCCAGAAAAGTTGCAATCCCTGCGCTTTGCCTCCTTGTCAGGACCCTTTTCCTGCCACTAGTTCTGTCCCTACCAAGCGGGGTACCTGTCCCTACTCTACTAACTTGCACAATGCGTGCCAAGCCTGAGAGCTTGGGCCTTAAAAAGGCTCTGTCTGACCCAAGATGTCTGCTAGAGTCAAAGGGTGGCAGTAGGGTTGCCACATCATCCCTTTAATCCAGGACACATATTAATTACACAGGTTCTGAGGCTGATTTAATGCAGATAAGGCACCAAGTGAGTTTAATTACCATCTTAATCAGCCACAGAACCTGTGTAATTAATGCGTCTCCTGGATTAAAGGGATGATGAGGCAACCCTAGGTAGGGCAGCATCCAATTGAATACATTCCCCAGTGACCCAGGAAACCATAGGGGAACTATGTCCCTTTTGACTTCCTCTCCAACTGCACTACTGCTGTGGAAGAGTGCCACCTGCAGTGGAGAAAGTAGACTGCACCTACAGGCTTTTTCAGACGGGGTAACGCTTACCACCCCCTGAAAAACAATCTGTAGTGGACCACTTTTCAGAAGGCAGTGTTTCAGTAGCTGGCAAGTGTACAGGAAGTGCTACTACCGCCTCCCGACGTGTTGTTTTTGTTTTCCTTTTCTTTTAATTGCCAAACAACAATTTTACAATGAGGGAGTGAAAGCCAAACGTTGGTGGCCCTATTGATGTCAGTGGGTGAGTTTGACAGGTGATGCCGTCTGTCAAACTCTGCAGCCCAAATTAAAATTGCTGTACCAGCGAAGCAAAGCATCACTACTGTGGCATGTGTTAGAATTCTGGTGGACGGCAGGGGAGCAATAAAAAGCTCATCCACCTGTTTTTACCCCCCTGGCTGCAAAAGAAAAAGCTGAAAAAGCCTTAAAAGTGACTCTGACATAAGAAAAATCTGTTAGTCTTGCTGGCGGTCATGCTGATGCCTTGGCTTCAGTGCTTTGAGTCCCTGAACAAATACAAAGATATTCTGACAAGATATTCTATTGGCAGGCAATAGATGAAGCTATCTTCTAAAAAAAAATCATTGCTTAATTCCCTCATTAACAGCCAGTGTTAATGGAGGAATCCCAGCCCTCCCTGCTGTGAGAACACTGTGATTATTGCTAGTGGCTATAGCCGCTGGCAATAATCACATGCTAGAAATGCTAGTTGTACCCAAGTCAGTGGATCAACTTGGGTACAATTAGCCTGCCCATACATGGATTGAATCTTGGGCGGTCCCTGCTGAACCAGCCATCTATGGCTGGCTTTAGCTGGCACATTTCTACTACAACAAGCTTGTTCCAAGTCTATGACACCAGAAACAGCCAGGCAACTAGTGTTTTCCAAAGTGGGCCAGCAATGGCGGGTGTCATACTGTCCTGGGTCACGTTAACATTTTCATGCCACTGGACAGCCTGCCAACTGGGGTTGCTGTAATAGCATTAGCTACATGCATTAAACAGCTATGTGTTCCAACAGCTGTATGAGACACTTCTGCTGCCAGGTATAGAGCAAGTCGGTCTTAGTGCCTCCCCACCATTCAGGAGTAGCTTTGTATTTTTATCAGCTTCCTCTAATTGGCTGAGGTGGAGGTTGTGACATCATCATCCAGCCTCTCCATCTTGACCAACAAGAGGAGTCCTGAGTTTTTTTACTTTCTAAAAATCTCCTCATTTAAACCATTCAGAGAAAGAAGGTAAGCCACTCAGGGAAGGTAAAGTTAATGTTATGTTTAAATCTCTGATATATGTAGTGACATAGCTCTTAGACCCAGTCTGTATAGACAGTATGAGCACTTGCTGACTTAGCAGAACCCACAGACAGGTTCAGTATTCAAAAAGACACAGAAGTTAAATCCAACACACTTTTTTCCTAACTTTTTAAAGGGGTTATGTCATGTGGCCATTTTCTATGTATATAGCACTTAAAACGGTTCCAGTGAATGTCAAGTTTTTCCTGTCAATAAAATAATTTGAAAAATTAGCATTTCATAACTAGCAGATGTTTACCTGCTTCATGTGCCATCCTGATTGAATTTCACTCTGGTCGTTAGAGGGTTCATCTCTGAAGGAGCTTATATATATGAAAACATGCCTGTAATATTCACAGTTAAAGCTGTGAACATTCATATGTGTACCAAGGAGCCGGCTATTGTTGCCTGCGATTCAGGGACAGTGTGCAGGGCTGTTGATGTGGAGCTGTCTGCCTCTAGTGTTGGCTGACTCTGTGTTGTCATTTCCTAAGGGTAGAGCATAGAGCAAAGCAAAAAATCATGGGATGTGTAGTTCAGAATGCTGTGGTTTAAATTCTATCAGGACTGGCCTAAACTACAACTACCAGACTGCTGGGAGAGGATATAAAGGGGCAGTTTTAGGCCTAGATCGCTCTTTTGGGGCCCCGGCCTGGATCTGCCAGCAGGAAATCTGTGCCTGTGTGAATTGCGGGCAAGTCATGGTCTGCACAAGAGAGAGTTATCAAGCGTCATCCAGAGGGACATCTGTGGACAGCATTGCTTCCCTATTTTGCAGCGGTCTGGAGGCTGTTCCTGCTCCTTCCACGCTACCTGCTCTTCAGATCTGGCTGGGCTGGGGCATGGTGCGACAGAGGTCGGATGCTAGGAACCGGAGGGAGATCCTGAAAGGCCATCACCATCTGCATCGCTACCAGCAACTTCAGTTACAGTGTCGGTGAGTGGGCACCTGCCTATTTAGTCCTATAGACACTGTATACAAACACCATTGTCTTTGTCCACATTTCTGTTACTTGTAGTGCCACTGGATGCAAGTTAATTTAATCCCATAGACACTGTATACAGACACCTGTGCTTTCGCTCAAATCCCTGGCATCTCTAGTCCTACAGGATACAATACCATTGAACCAACATAACATTGTGATCACTTTTGCCTAGGCTATACAGGAAAAGTCTGCATCCTCTATTGGGTAACCACATACCAGCTAAATTTGCTCTGCTCCAGGATTCATCTACCATCCTTTAAGTGCTAGCTGAAGACCTGCTGGATTCCACAGAGTTACTTTTAACCCCTTTTATTCCTTCCCGATCCCCACAAGTGACTAGTGTTGTTTAACATAAGGGGTCTTCTCTCATTTATCTGTAACTCTGCTTAAAGGAGCCAGTCAAGTTAAACACAACAGTTTGTTGAATGCTTTGCAAGTTGTTTTGATGTTAAGTGCCTGTGGGCTGAGGAGACAGAAAGGAGTGGTCGTCAACAAAATACTTTTCTGCTGCCTGTTCACATAGGCTTCAGTGACTGAAACAGGGTTTGTTTGTATTTAATCACATTGTGCTTCTTTGCATTCTACCTTACTAACAAAAATCCTTAGATTGTATAATTGCATTTAATACTAGTGCTTTGTTGCCTTCAGATAACACATCCTTATGACATACAGTCTTATGTTATGTACTCCTCTGTGTCACTCTTTCCACAGTAAACAAACTTAAACTGTTTCATCTGTATTGTGTAAGTTTCTTATTACTGGTGTCAACGGGTAATAACGACTGAACCCAGGGTGTCAGAGGTCTTGCAGAGTCAGGGCAACCAGTGGGGTACAGATTCTACCAGCGGCCCTCACAAGGGCGCTACATATGCATGTAGGTTTCTGCTGAATCTTGTTGCCATACAGTTTTTGAGGAAACGATCAACTGGGAAGGATTTAGGAGTTTTCCAATAACCTAATGCAGTGAGACTTTAAAGCTTTCACTCCCCTCTCCATATGCACAGACAGATTTACAATTTTGCCTCACCTGATGTAAATGGTTTGTTCACTAACTGTTTGCATGCAAGGCCCAGCCACCATGCAAGGCGCAGATAGGACAATTTTTGGCAATATTACATTAATTATCTTTATCTCATTAATTTTCCTCTACGCCACAGTCCTCAGAAACAACCATTTAGGATTTGACTTGCTGAGTTAAAGCTTGAATATAGCTATGCTCAGTTAAAATTTCCCCATGGCTATGGTGAGTGGAAATTTCCCATGGCTATGCTGAGTGGAAATTTCCCTATGGCTATGGTGAGTGGAAATTTCCATGGCTATGGTGAGTGGAAGTTTCCCCATGGCTATGGTGAGTGGAAATTTTCCATGGCTATGGTGAGTGGAAGTTTCTCCATGGCTATGGTGAGTGGAAGTTTCTCCATGGCTATGGTGAGTGGAAGTTTCCTCATTTCTATGCTGAGTTAAAGTTTGCCCGTGGCTATGCACACTTCTCTTTGCCCTCAGTGACAGTCCTTTTACTGCGAGAAGCAGGGGACAGTGTCACGTGATTCCATACCCAGAAGTTAGGTACCTCTCTGGGCTCAGTTAGTGGATCCGGAAACAAGGTGAGTGCAGGGGAAGTAAGTATTATTTATTACAGGTACTTATATAGCATCAATTTACACAGCGTTTTACATATTTATTCTACATTCACATCAATCCCTGCCCTCAAGGAGCTTACAGTCTAAGGTCCCTAACTCACATTCATACACATGTGGCAGAGTGCCTCTTTATCTACAGTCAGGTGCAGGTCCCTTTAATTCAAACTCCCACAATCCTCTGGGCTCCCAGCATCCCCTGAGCTCTTTGACATGCCCAGGGGATATAAATTCCAGCTCCTCCATGCTTCCTGTGCTCAGAGAAACCCTGCCTGATGGGACAGCAGTGATTGGGCAAGTGAACTGACACCAGGCACTGGGTTCTCCCCCGTTAAGTGTGGTGTGCGGGACACCAGCAGTGAGCACAAGGGCACGCAGCATCTATCTAATCTCCAGGTCACTGGAGAGGACTTTGCTACAGTCCATGTGGAGAGCCTGTCCATGGAGTGGGGTGGTCCTATTTTCAGCCACCAGAACCTCCTGACTAAAGACAACAGCAGCAGTGCCAGTGTGAAGCCCGTGCCAGTCACAGATCCACCCTTTCCAGAACCTTCCTTCATAAGGTGGACATGTGAGCACTAGTGTCTTCTTTCTCTTTCAGAAGTTGAACTTAACTCATGAACTCTACTGCCATCTATTAGTCATTTGTAGAATTGTTCTCATTTCTTCTATCATATCAGTGTTCTATACTGCACCACCTTCCTCAAATGATATCCCCTATACAATGTTATGTTGACCTTCATT
Organism: Aquarana catesbeiana; assembly: GCF_042186555.1. Taxonomy (NCBI): domain Eukaryota; kingdom Metazoa; phylum Chordata; class Amphibia; order Anura; family Ranidae; genus Aquarana; species Aquarana catesbeiana. The sequence goes on along the minus strand of NC_133334.1, from coordinate 77,863,626 downwards.
GTTTAGTAAAGTAGAAATTGCATATCAACACTGGTCTGATCATTTGGCTGATACCATCATACAACACTTGGCGTCACGAATAGGATTAGCTATGTCAGTCAGTGATTAGGGGAGCAGCACGACGGCAGAGTATGCCAGCTCCAGCACTGAGGGGGTTAAACAGTCTGCCATTACTTCCCTATTGCTGGAGGGATTGCTACTGCAACAGCTGCCTAAGTACACAGGACCAGACCAGGCTTTGGATGACTGGATTAGGAGATTTAGGGGTTTGATACGGGCATATGGGGTTCCACCCGCACAGCAGGCAGACCTGGCCATTAACGCCCTTGAAGGGGAAGCAAGGAAGTTAATTCTGCACCTTCCAGCAGAGGACCAGGATTCACTGGAGAACACAGAGGACGTGGTGGTCAATTGCCCTGTGGTGCATGGATACTTTGATGGTCAGGAGATTAATTGCCTCTTTGACACTGGGTCGCAAGTCACCATTCTACCAGAATCTTTGTTCCAGCGGTACTTCCCAAAGAAGAAAATAAGTCAGGATACTCCATGGATTTCACTGACAGCTGCCAACAAACTTCCTATAGAAGTGATTGGAATTACCTGGATGAAAGTAAAACGGTGGGGGCAGAACCTTGACCAAAAATGTGTGGTAGTCATCCAAGCGTCCGGAGAAGGACGACAACAAGTTATATTGGGCATGAATATCATCCAGAGTTGTAAGGCTGAGCTTTTGAAATGTTGCCCTTCCAACCTGGGACCACTTAAGGAGGTCAGAAAACTGCTTCATGCCTTGGAAGCACTAAAGGACTCTGCCTCAAGTACAGCAAACATCAAGGAAAAAGATGGCGTTGTGAGGGTTCCCTTTGGGACAAAAATCATTATTTCTCCCTGCCAAGAGCTTGTACTTCCCATGAATGTTGGATTGTGCCATTGGCTGCAAGGCATTCCGGTCCTAGTGGAACCCCTACCCTCAGATATGGCACCGTTTATTGCTAGAACCCTCACAGTAGTTCGGCAAGGCACTGTGTTAGGATGCGTAAAAAGCAAAACTATTCCACTTCGCCTGCCCCCAGGGACACCAGTTGCAGAGCTGGCCCTGATTACAGGTGTGATCGCTCCTAAAGTGGACCACATAGAGCTCCAGAAATTCAGTGGACAGCGCTATGTAGCGAAAGTGAATGTTGCCAAATGGTCAGCAGGAACAGACCAAGCATGGGCAGGAGAACAGATGCTCCCACTTCTACAGGTGTCCACTGAGGAACTGTCATCCACTGAATCGGAAGTAAGGCGATTGGTGGATAGGTGGTTAGAGGTGTTTTCACAGGGGGGATTTTGACCTGGGCTGTAACAATAATTGGAAAGAAATTGCCCCGGGGATTGTTTGGGTGAGGGGAATAGGAGAAAAAAGGTTGTATTAAATAGTGGATATATGATTGGTATAGATCAAGTGATCAAAGATAGTAAAAATATATACTTTATTCAAAAATTATCACAAAATATAGGTTAAAAACAATAGACATATCATACAACTATTGCACTAATATCATGTTAATGAGGGTTCTAATGAAAGAAACACATGCATACATGATATGTTAGAGACCCAACATGTTTCTGAATATTACAGGTGTAATTCCTTCTTCAGGGCTTTCCTGTGAGGTTGTATTGTATAATTAGTTCACACAGCTGTAACTGTTTCTTGGACCGATAATTATAGATGGTTTAACAAATGACACTCCAGATTCCGATCCCCATAATACCAGTCAAAAATGTTTTTTTGAAGAGTAAATCGATATATGGGCACATCTGTTTAGAGCTAATGTTGAATATTGTATTGAATTTCTTCCATATATCTAAATGGATGGCAGCATCACATCAAAGACCATCGGGTATGCCCGGCCCACAGAGTCCACAAGGAACAGCAATAGAAAAAATAGGTGCAGGACCTGCACGGTTAGAGTCTGTATTAGGATCAGTCTGTTCCTTGATGTGAAGTCAGGGTGTGGGCTGTAGCAATGGGATTGAACATGAGAACTCCACAGGAGAGAGTCCACCTATCAGGGAGCGCTACAGAAGCATACCCCCTCATCTTTATCAGGAAGTTGAGCAGATGTTGGAAAAAATGATGCAACAAGTCATTATTGAAGACAGCAAGAGCCCATGGGCAGCTCCCATAGTCTTGGTGCAAAAAAAGGACGGCACCCTCCGTTTCTGTGTAGATTATAGATGGTTGAATGCCGTCACTACTAGAGACGCCTATTCTCTGCCACAAATTTAGGAGTCCCTAGCTGCCCTAGGGAAAGCCAAGTTCTTTTCTACGCTTGACCTTGCCAGTGGGTATTGGCAGATCCCTGTCACTGAAGCAGATCGCCCATAAACTGCTTTCATCATTCCTATGGGACTATGGCAGTTCAAAAGGATGCCTTTCGGGTTAAACAATACACCAGCTACCTTCCAGAGGACAATGGATCATTGTCTGCGAGACATGAACTTAGATAGCATCCTGATTTATCTAGATGATATAGTGGTGTTCTCTGCCACCTTTGAAGAACACATTGCCCACCTACATGCTGTGCTAGCCTGGCTACAGCAGTATGGGCTGAAGCTTAAACCAAAGAAATGACACCTGTTTAAACGTGAGATCGAATATCTAGGACATGTCATCTCCAAACAAGGAGTGCATCCCAACCCAGAGAAGGTCAAGGTCATACAGGAGTGGAAAGTCCCAACAACTGTGACTGAAGCTAGAGCCTTCCTAGGGTTAGCAGGGTACTATCAACATTTCATCAAGCACTGCGCTCATCATGCTTCTCCGCTCCAGAAGGTACTAAAACGAGTAGACCAGAAAGGGGGCCACAAGAAGGTTGAATGGGGACCAGAACAGCAAGAAGCGTTTGATGTCTTAAAGCAGCAGTTAATGTCAGCCCTTGTATTGGCTTTTGCTGATTTCTCTCTTTCCTTCGGGCTACGGAGTGATGCCAGTAACCAGGGCCTGAGGGCTATGCTCTCACGAGTGTAAGATGGTGAGGAAAGGGTTATTACTTATGACAGTCGCAGCCTTCATGCAACAGAGAGAAACCCTGCAAACTACAGCTCATTCAAACCCGAACTGTTAGCACTGGTGTGGGGCATCGCAGAACGTTTCACAGAGTATCTCACAGGAGCAGGGTTCGAAGTCTGGACAGATAACAACCCCTTAGTACATCTCCAGACAGCCAAACTCAGTGCTCTGGAACGAAGATGGGTGGCACGTCTAGCAAAATTTAACTTCTCCCTGCATTACCACCCAAGGAAAGGTAACCAGGTGGCCGATGCCCTATCACGGTACCCCTCGGTACAACCATAGCGAGTTGTGGATGAGGAGGCAGAAAAAGAAGAGATTCCACCCTTGATGGGGGCGAGACCTAAGAGTAGACCATGGGTGATGGAACAAGAAAACACTGCGCTAGACTAAAGCTAATAAGAGCTGCAGTTTAAATGTGCAATACACAACCATAGGATAAAAACAAAGAAAAAACTGCACTAAACCCTTATACCATGTGTGAAGGTATATATGAAAAAACATCAAATTGATTGTGGAAATATATGTGAGTCCTCTAAAGATTAGATAGGATGACATACAAATCAGAAATGAGCAATCAATATTGTATGATAAAAATCACAAAAGTGCAAAAAGCATAAAATAGTGAAACATAAACAAAAAAAGTCCCAGGACCGAAAAGGAAATTTTCTAAAAAGATGGGAAGAGTCCCCAGTTGGCTCTTTGTGGGGATCGGTGTATAAAAGTGGAAATTGAAAATGACACCCCTTGCAGTGATCCTCCACCTTTAAAAATACATGCTTACCAGATAGTAAGCTTCAATAAGCTCATGGATAAACCAAAGGCCGGATAACCAGCAAATATGGGACCATCCCTCTGTTGACGTGGCAGATGACAGGCAAACCAGGTAGTGTGAGACCTTGTGTTCAGGCATCCAGCAGCATCAGGACATCACTCAATCAATGTACCGCGGACATGCATGGGGCAGGAGGGAGTTGCCACAACCCAAGTCACCACCTGACGGGAATCTGACAGTTCATTTTTCTGTTCAGCAAAAAAGTAAAACAGTACCGCTTAAAACTTTAATAAAACCGCTAGCAAAGCCTCCATTGTATATCCAGGATAAGAAGATGGGAATCTACAATAGAGTCCTCTAAGGTCCTTCACTGTACAGTAAATGTTTGACCTGGAATGCGGAGTGAGCAAACCGATGCAAACAGACTATAAGGCTCTGTGAGGAATATCGCAGCAGAGGAAAGCCTCTATACAGGAGAAAGGGTCCTGCTATTGGAAGAGCCTATGGATACACCGTGTTTGGCCAAGTGATCCGTCCTGTGTGTGCCTTTCTGATCTCTATAATTTGAGATCCATCGCATCTGGTAAGCGGCACTGTTTTACTTTTTTGCTGAACAGAAAAATGAACCGTCAGATTCCCGTCAGGTGATGACTTGGGTTGTAGCAAATCCCTCCTGCCCCATGCATGTCCGCGGTGCATTGATTGAGTGATGTCCTGATGCTGCTGGATGCCTGAACACAAGGTCCCACACTACCTGGTTTGCCTGTCATCTGCCACGTCAACAGAGGGATGGTCCCATATTTGCTGGTTATCCGGCCTTTGGTTTATCCACGAGCTTATTGAAGCTTACTATCTGGTAAGCATGTATTTTTAAAGGTGGAGGATCACTGTAAGGGGTGTCGTTTTCAATTTCCACTTTTATACACTGATCCCCACAAAGAGCCAACTGGGGACTCTTCCCATCTTTTTAGAAGATTTCCTTTTCGGTCCTGGGACTTTTTATGTTTATGTTTTACTATTTTATGCTTTTTGCACTTTTGTGATTTTTATCATACATTATTGATTGCTCATTTCTGATTTGTATGTCATCCTATCTAATCTTTAGAGGACTCACATATATTTCCACAATCACTTTGATGTTTTTTCATATATACCTTCACACATGGTATAAGGGTTTAGCGCAGTTTTTTCTTTGTTTTTAGACCATGGGTGAACCTCATCCACGTACTGGAAGAGTACAACTAGGCAGAGATGCAGAAGGATGACCCCTTTATTGTCCCAATAAAATAGGCAGTGCAGCTATGGCGGTGGCCTAGTAGAAGAGAAAGGTCAAAACTGCTACCAGAAACACAGAAACTGTTGAGTGAGTGGTCCTGTCTTGTCTTAAAAGATAGCGTATTGTATCACAGGGTAATGTTCCCCCATGACTCATCAGTAACCTGGCAGGTAGTACTGTCACAGGCCAGAGCTCGAGCGGTGGCAGAAAGAATTCATGTGGAAGGAGGACATTGGGGTGTCCACAAGACTTTTGCCTGGTTCAAAAAGCAAGCTATGTGTGTGGGGCTCTTGCAGTTGATTGAGCAAGTATGTCAGCACTGTTTGGTATGCTCCGTGACGAAGGGGGCTGAAGCCCAGGTGCCTTCCATGACTTGGAGCACATCTGCCCCATTGGAAGTGCTAACAGTCAACTTCCTCACCCTGGACATGTTGGGTGATGGATATTGCCATGTCCTTGTTATGGTGGACCACTTCACCAAGTTTGCAATAGCCATGCCAACTCGTGACCAGACTGCAAGGACTGTAGCTCAAACAGTATGGAAGCACTATTGTCTCCCTTATGGCTGCCCTCAGAAAATACATTCTGATCAAGGTCCCTGCTTTGAAAGTGAGTTCTTCCAGGAGTGGTGTTGCTCCTTAGATGTAAAGAAGACACATACAACCCCATACTACCCACAGGGTAACAGAGCATTGAGAGATTTGATACAACTGTTGAGAGGACTGGCCTGTGAGAAAATAACCAGATGGACCCATGACTTGGCTGAAGAGGTCTGGAATTGTAACCATACGGAATACTCAGCGACAGGTTGCTCCCCTTATCGCGTTATGTTTGGTCGTACTCTTGGGGGCTCCACAGACCTATGGGGTATTGTCCCCACTGAAGAACTAGAGCATACTCCAGCATCTTGGATTTGAGAGTGGAAACGACGGCTATCAGAAGTCCAACAGTTTATTAAGGATCGAACTTGGGTAAAACGAGAAGAATTAAGAAAAAAGAGGTCTATGACCTGAAACCTGGTAACAGGGTCCTGATCTGGCGCAAAGGTGCACATCAGCAGGACAAGCTACAAACTCCATGAGAGGAAGTGCCTGGAGTTGTGTTACAGCAACCCATTCCAGGAATGCCAGTCTATGACATCCAGAAACAAGGTACCTAAGACAAGCCAAGACGGCTACACCGCAGGCTCCTTAAGCCCATTAGAGACTACAGAGAGATTCCTGAGACCTTGTCTAGAGGGCCAGAAAAACATGTTCTATGGACACCAGTGGCACCACCATTAGAGAATCAATGGTGGCTACTCCTTGTTTCCTCACTACTATCTCCAAGGCCTGCAGAAGAATGTGCATGTTCAGACAGTCCCATGCAGCCCACGCAGAGTCTGGAACCCATCCTTTGAGATGCTCCCAGAGGTCCCTGAAAGCTTTGCGCAAAAAAACTTTGTATGGTCTGTAAACTTGCCTGGAATTGCAAGTTCAAGTGGGGTGGAATGTGGCAGAGTGCCTCTTTATCTACAGTCAGGTGCAGGTCCCTTTAATTCAAACTCCCACAATCCTCTGGGCTCCCAGTATCCCCTGAGCTCTTTGACACCCAGGGGATATAAATTTGTGGACTTTGCTACAGTCCATGTGGAGCAGTGGTTCTCAACTCCAGTCCTCAGGACCCACCAACAGGCCACAATTTAAGTACTACCTTGGGGAGATGCAAACTAGAATACTGCAATCACTGAGTAGCAAATTATATCACCTGTGATGTATTTCAGTTATCTTGTAAACCTGGCCTGTTAGTGGGTCCTGAGGACAGGACTTGAGAACCACCGATGTGGAGAGACTGTCCATGGAGTGGGGTGGCCCTATCTTCAGCCATCAGAACCTCCTGACCGAAGACAACAGCAGCAGTGCCAGTGTGAAGCCTGTGCCTGTCACAGATCCACCCAGCCAGGAGCTTTTGTCCTTCATAAGGTTGGACATGTGAGCACTAATGTCTTCTCTCTCTTTCAAAAGTTGAACTGAACTCATGAACTCTACTGCCATCTAGTGGCCATTTGTAGAATTGTTCTAATTTCTTCTGTTATATCAATGTTCTATACTGCACCGCCTTGCTCAAATGATATCCCCTATGCAATGTTATGTTGACCTTCATTGTTTGGTAAAGTAGAAATTGCATATAACCTCTGGTCTGATCATTTGGCTAATACCAATACACAACACACATACTAGGGCCAATTTAGACAAGAGGCAATTAACCTACCAGCATTTTTGTTGGGAGAAAACCAGAGCACTTGGAGGAAACCCATACAGGTATAGGGAGAACATGCAAACTCCGTGCAAGGAGTGTTGTGGTTGGGATTCAAACCAATGACCCTAGTGCTGCCAGGTGGAAGTGCCAACCACTTAGCCACTGTGCCGCAAAAGCTTATTGTGCCCGATATAACAAGAACCTTGTACCTTGCTACATTTTTGGAAAAATGTGTTATATATCATTTCACAATGTTTTAAGCCCAAAACTTTTGTCTTTTTTAAAAAGTAGGGAACAGTAAAAACACATTATTTCTTTTTTTGTGTGTGTGTTTTTTGTTTTTTTGTGTTTTTATGGCGGTCTGTGACATCATATAGAGTGGGTAGCACTCTCGCCTAGCAGTAAGAAGGGTCGTTGGTTCCAATCCCGACCACGACACTACCTGCATGGAGTTTGCATGTTCTCCCTGTGCCTGCGTGGGTTTCCTCCGGGTACTCCGGTTTCCTCCCACACTCCAAAGACATGCTGGTAGGTTAATTGGATCCTGTCTAAATTGGCCCTAGTATAGGTATGAATGTGAGTTAGGGACCTTAGATTGTAAGCTCCTTGAGGGTAGGGACTGATGTGAACGTACAATGTATATGTAAAGCGCTGCGTAAATTGACGGCGCTATATAAGTACCTGAAATAAATAAATAAATAAATAAATTCCCATTCCTGTTCTCTTTTAGCCCTGTTAACCATTGCCATTGGTACAGATGTGATGGGAAATACAAACATTTTCAGTTTTTTCAGCATTATTGGTGAATAGGGAAGAGCAAAGTTGAAGGCTTTCATTACCCCAGAATTTACATTAAAATCCAGAGATTTTCCAAAAGATTTTAACAGTTTGGACAAATTGATTAATTCAAGGTAAAATGAAGGCGTTGATTGTGTGGTAAGAGTTAAATAAGCTTTAAATGACTTCTGAGGGCTACAGAATGCCCCTGCATTAGTCTTATTATTTTACTAATTTCTACAGAAAAAAAAAGAAACAAACGGTGAAAAAATGTACTTTAAAAATGTTAAAGCAACCGTACCCAAGTAACAATCAAAGCAACAAAAGAGAAAAGCCCAAATACAAAGAACACTAAATACAGTTTGGATTTAGAGTGATAGCATTTATTGGTTATTGTGAAAAGTGATCCACCACAGATTGCTCTTCAGGGGGTGGTAAATTATACCGCTAGTGTGAATGGAGCCTGTGAGCCTAAGTTTGCTGCACTCTTTTACGCCTGCTAACATTTTGGGAGCTTGAATCGTTTTCTTTTAAAGCTTGGGAAACGGATTGCCCTCAAAACAACATGTACAACATTACACCATATTAGTGCACTCAAAACTTACTTACTGGAATCAGGTGCAGATGCACACATGGAGTTGAGTAATTTTTTTTTTTTTTCACATGCAAAAATTTGTACTTGTGTTTCAGTGCATCAGCTCTTTTAATTCACTGACAAAAAATAAGTGTACAGATAAATACTTAATGAATTTTATGAAATGTTGCGATGCTTTCCTGACCCAACAAACTGAAGCCAATGAAACAGCATAACAAACAAGTAACTAGCATGTATAAAAGACACTCGGCAATGACAGGTCACATATTTCTAACATAACAGGAGGTCAATAATAAATGAAAGGTGACAGACAGGATTTTTTTAGAGCATTAGTAGTTGCTTAAAATAGAATTACACCTAAAAATAAATAAATAAATAAAAAAAAAACTGCGACGGTTAGGTTTTTTATATCAGAAGAGACCCTACTGGTCTCTTCCCTTATAAATCACTTCTCCCTGTCTGTTAATGTTTAATTACACCGAGCCATGCATGCACAGATCAGAGTACATTTATGGGACTGCTCTGTGCCATGACCATGTGACGACAAGTGACATCATCAAGACTCAACCAACCAAGTAGCCGAAGAGTTGGAACCTGGAAGAAAGACCAGGAGAAGATGGCAGTGCCTGTGACTGAGGGGAGCTCTTACCATGTGGTTGCTGGGAGGCATTGCATGCCAGGGAGGGCGGCCATAATGGCTGCCGCTATCAGCAGCCATTTACCGTGATCTGTAATGCCAGAGGACCCGGTGGTCACGGATATTCCCAGGTGAGCGCCACAGGGGGCTCGCAGGAGCAGGATTCTGGGAGGACGCTAATGTACGCCCTACCAGAGTTATCGAGCTGCGCTGTAGCTGTCATTTCGGCTATAGCGCGGTCGGCAAGCGGTTAAACTGCTGACAGCCTAGTATAGCTGGGCACTGTGCCTCTCACCCCAAGCTTGCCATCTTCGGTTTGGAGTGCAGCTTATGCTGATTTTTGCCGGCTAGCGGTATATGCCGGCTGCCGGTATATACCGGCTTTGAGCTGAGGTTACGCTGCAGTAGCTGTCCATGGATCCTAGATCTGTTCTTCTTTTACCTGTCCCTATGCTGCATCCTGTGAGCTGATGACTATGCTTCATGAAAGTGCTGTGGCTGATGCGCTCAATTGTACATGTAATTGGATGCTTATTTATATTTAATAATTATATTTAATAAAGTACGCCTAGTTGCTGACATCGCCATGCGCTATGCTTCTTCTTTTTTTTTTATCTCCTATAATGAGCTAGTAAGCTGTGCATACTAGCACACTATGGGGGAGATTTATTAAAACTAGAGTATGCAATTTGCTGCAACTCTGCATAGAAACCAATCAGCTTCCAGGTTTTATTTTCAAAACTTAATTGAACAAGCTGAAGTTAGAACCTGATTGGATACCATGCACAGCTAAATCAGATTCTGAGTGCCCCAGTTTTAGTAAATCTCCCCCTATGGCTAATAGCTCCTGGGGCTAAATTAAAGGGGTTGTAAAGGTATTTTTTTTTTTTTTTTTTAAATAACAAACATGTTATACTTACCTCCACTGTGCAGCTCGTTTTGCACAGAGTGGCCCCGATCCTGGTCTTCTGGGGTCCCTTGGCGGCTGTCTCAGCTCCTCCCCGCAAGAACTAAACACCTTCATGCGAGCTCTCTCACATGCTGTTTAGTTCTTGCGGGCGCGCTACCGTGATACAGCCGGCGGTTCTAGCCGCTGACTGTATCATTTGGCATGATTGACAGCAGCGCGAGCCAATGGCTGTGCTGCTTTCAATCCATTTACTCTAGCCAATCAACAGCCAGGCTGAGCGGCGAAGAGGATGTCGGGAGCGAGCGCGGGACTTTCGAAGGGTCAGGTAAGTAAAACGGGGGGGCTGGGGGGGCCGGCATTGTCGGATGTTTTTTCACCTCAATGCGTAGGATGCATTAAGGTGAAAAAACATGAACCTTTACAACCCCTTTAAAAAAAAAGTATGGTGGAGGTTACTTCCGATATATTTTCATTAGTTTACTTTTGGCTAGAAACAGTCTAAAACTTCAAACTGCACACTATAAAACAAACTTGCCATATCCATCTCAGCTATACAAATCCATTTTGGGACTTTTTGTTCACATATAGTTCCTTCAACATTCAAGAGATAATGTTGTTTTCAACATATTTTATTACAGATGCAGTAATTATATAGCACCATCAATTTACGCAGCACTTTACATATATAATACATTCACATCAGTCCCTGCCCTCAACAAGCTTACAATCTAAGGTCCCTAACTCACATTAATACTAGGGCCAATGTAGACAGGAGCCAATTAACCTGCAGGTCTTTGGAGTGTGGGAGGAAACTCACGCAGGCACTGGGAGAACATGAAAATTTCAGGCAGGTAGGGCCATGCTTGGGATTTGAACCAACAACCCTAGTGCTGCTTGAAAGAAGTGCTAACCACTGTGCTGCCCATAGTTCATTAAAATCCACCAACTGGAACATATTATGCACTCAGAGATTTTTTTTTTTAATCAGGGCTATAAGTCCAATTCAATTTTCAGAATATTCCAAAATGTATAAAGTTTTCCATACCAAAAGAGAAACCAATATTGTTGCAAGCAATCTCCTGGCTTACAATCTTTTACAACATTCTTGATCCGGTAATATGTGCATTGCAAGCTCACATACTGGATGTGTCGGCTCTCAAGCCATCACTATATAAATCACTATATACTGTATGAATGCATTATTTAATAGTTGCCATTTAGCGTCCCATATCTGGCTGCCCTTCCTCAATAGGTATCTACAATATTCAAACAAATGGTTTTCTATCTTTACAATCCTATTTAATAGAGAATCCTACTGGCAAAGAGAAATAGTCCTTTATTGACTCTCAGCAAGTGGCGAGTTCAATCAGTATCAATTCCATTACACTGCTACTTTGTCCTGCTTCTATATCACAAAATGAGAAATACATTCCTCGCTGTTCAAAAAGGTTGAGTTTCAGGCTTCCCGCTATGTATTTACAGTGAATCCTGCAGGTGTGAGATTTGTGGTCCCAGCAAACAAATGTGGAGATTCACCTGGAAGAATATATTTTTTTAAACCATAATGCACTGCATGGCCTTTGAAGTGTGGCCTGCAGGTTTAAAAGGACCAGTAAAGAGGATTTGGATAAACCAGCCCCTTATAAAAGGAAAAGGGGGCACAGAGCAGCCATAGTGTCGGTGTTGGAAATATCAAAAGACTAGAAAATTTGGGACTTTGAAGGCACAAGTATGAGCTACACAACGTATATATATAAAAGAAAGGTTTAAATTTTATTTATAATCTACAAAAAGACATAGAGAGAATAGACAAAACATCATTAAAAACACGACAGGTCTAGACATACATAACATGTTCTAACACCATTGAGGATCCTATTCTGCAGTTGGAAATATATCCCTGAGAATTTGTATAACATTGGTGATCCAAATGAAGGAAAAAAAGAGGGTAAACTTCCCCTAAAATAGTTGAAGGAAGGGGAGTACTGCAGGTCTGGTGTTTCCAGAATGGTGTATTCTCCAATTGCTCATTGCTCTACATGTTTCACGTTGACAAGGAACGCTTCTTCAGGAGCTAGAGATTCAGGTAAATATGTCAAAAAAAAGAGTTGTATTCAAATAAATAAGTGTGGTCAGAGGGTCGCAGACAGCGATCAAAATAGAAATATGTTGGTAGGGGTCAGGCAAGCAGCCAATGGACATCAGGGTCTCCCAGCTAAGTCACAATGGGTAATTGTAGATAGGGGGAGCTTGTATATGCTGCAGTCCCCACAGTAAAGACAATGAAGAGACTCCGGGAGCGCACCGTCCTGCTGAGTTGCTGCCTGTTGTATGTCTCAGACATACATTGGAGACATACAACAGGCAGCAACTCAGCAGGACGGTGCGTTCCCGGAGTCTCTTCATTGTCTTTACTGTGGGGACTGCAGCATATACAAGCTCCCCCTATCTACAATTACCCATTGTGACTTAGCTGGGAGACCCTGATGTCCATTGGCTGCTTGCCTGACCCCTACCAACATATTTCTATTTTGATCGCTGTCTGCGACCCTCTGACCACACTTATTTATTTGAATACAACTCTTTTTTTTGACATATTTACCTGAATCTCTAGCTCCTGAAGAAGCGTTCCTTGTCAACGTGAAACATGTAGAGCAATGAGCAATTGGAGAATACACCATTCTGGAAACACCAGACCTGCAGTACTCCCCTTCCTTCAACTATTTTAGGGGAAGTTTACCCTCTTTTTTTCCTTCATTTGGATCACCAATGTTATACAAATTCTCAGGGATATATTTCCAACTGCAGAATAGGATCCTCAATGGTGTTAGAACATGTTATGTATGTCTAGACCTGTCGTGTTTTTAATGATGTTTTGTCTATTCTCTCTATGTCTTTTTGTAGATTATAAATAAAATTTAAACCTTTCTTTTATATATATACGTTGTGTAGCTCATACTTGTGCCTTCAAAGTCCCAAATTTTCTAGTCTTTTGATATTTCCAACTTATTGTCAGGGACGTTGGCACAATCAATTTTTAAAGTACCTACAGAGTCACCCTGTATATTAGGTACTTCAATACTAGGATCCTCTCTTTTGATAGTGTCGGTGTTGCTGTAGGGGAAGGATAGAAAAACCTGACAAACTGCCTAGAAAGAGATTATGGTCACTTATGATCAGGGCTTTTTTCAGGGGGAACTTGGTGGAACTCAGTTCCACCACCTCTGGCTCTGACCGTTTGGTGCCTGCTCACCACAATCACTTGTAAACACAGAAGTCTGGTTTCTGTGTTTACAAGTGACAGCTCTGCACTCCGTGTGTAACCCCCCTGAACTCTGCACTCTGTATGTAATGCAATCCTGATATTTAATGCCCATTTAAGACCCTTCTACTGTTTGTGAAATATGACCACACCCACTATTTAATGTGATTTGGAGTGTGTGTGTGGGGGAAGGGGTTTTGGGGGGGTCGTGGTTGAGTTCCAGCACCTATTGTTTGAAAAAAAACCCTTCTTATGATACTCCTCTGATTGCTAGCTCTTTGTGCAATCAACCTCTTTGCTGCCTTTTTTTCCTCCATATTATTGGTGGGCTTTTTGTCAGCAGTCACTTTTATCTGCTGTTGTGACCATAACAAACATTTTTTTTTGTTTTCTGTATGCCTTCTCTTTTAAAAACTGGTCTTTTGTTTTCAGGAAGCCAGTATTTTGTTGGTTTCATTTTGTTTTTGAGGTTTGTCGGTTTTATTTTATGTTAATATGACCTTTCTAACGTAAACTTTTTTTTTTAATTCAATTTTAATTCAGGGTGGTGTTTTGAGGTTCTTTTTTTTAAATTTTATGTTAATAGGGCTTTTTTTGTGGTGCTCAAACTGCAGCATTCACTTACTGTCCATCTGTTCTTAGAGCTGTCTTTTGTTAACAGCATGCCACCACATTGCTTGGAAAAAATAAAAAAACAAAAAAAGTGCATCAAAACCACTGCAAATGTGCTCACTCACATTCACTACCACCCCTACCTCCATAAAGATAAAATTTAGGCATATACTGGTTAGGCCTACTGTTTCTGCTTAACAATACCTTGCAGTTGTCAAATTTAACACTAATGTATCCTTCGTAGTATCTTAATTTTTGTAATAAAACCCCAATCTGTTCTGTTTCTCTGTAGAAAATGTGGGACTAGTCTTGTTCTTTTAAATTGTCCCGCTGCTGGAAACTTACACTGCTGTAACATCTACAGTCTCTCAATTTTTAAAGAGGAGGTCCAGCACCCCCCACCGAAAAAATTAAAAGTCAGCAGCTACAAATACTGTAGCTGCTGACTTTTAATACTAGGACACTTACCTATCCTGGAATCCAGCGATGTCGGCACCCCAGCCGATGTTTCCATCGGCTCTCGGATGCTGCCGCTGCCATTGCCTGTAAGGGAAGCTGGCAGTGAAGCCTTGCGGCTTCAGAGCCAGCTCCCTACTGAGCATGTGCAAAGTGCGCTGTGCTTTGTGAATGGCCCGGCGGCGGGGGAAGAAGGGGGGGGCGAACTTCTGGGGGACCTTGCCATATCTCCCTGCAGCCAGGTCTCCCAGAAGTAGGGATGGGTACCTGTCAAAAACAGGTACCCGTTCCCTCTCCCCCCTGAAATGTGGCAAATGTGGCACCAGAGGGAAGGAGGAAGCAGATAAGCAGAGTTTCCACTTTTGGGTGGAACTCCGCTTTATTGAGAGTTTGATTGAAATTGGCCACTGGACATTCTCAGAAAACTACTGGCCAACATCTATCTACCAGTCAAAGTGGGCCTAGTATGACTTGATGCAAAATTGTGTTTTGCTGCTAAAACTACCTGTTAAAAGATTTTTTTAACAGAATGAATCGGGTACTGCCGCTTTATTTAAGCCAAGCTAACTGTAAAAGAAGAAAATCAATTCCATGCTCTCGCTAAGACTGTCAATGAAAGATGTTCTGTAATCATATCTGTAACATCATGTACAGCTTTAAGCATTTAAGCCCCGGAAGGATTTACCCCCCTTAATGACCAGGCAATTTTTTGTGATACGGCACTGCGCTACTTTAACCGACAATTGTGCGGACGTGCGACGCTTTATCCAAATAAAATTGATGTCCTTTTTTTTACCACAAACAGAGATTTCTTTTGGTGATATTTGATCATTTTTTTACACTATAAACAAATAAACACCAAAAATTTTGAAAAAAATATATATTTTTTACTTTTTGCTATAGCACATATCCAAAAAAAAAATATATATAAAAAAAATATATTCATCAATTTAGGCCAATGTGTGTTCTGCTACATATTTTTGATAAAAAAAAAATCCCAATAAGCGTATATTGATTGGTTTGCACAAAAGTTATAGCATCTACAAAATACAGTATAGATTTATGGCATTTTTATTATTATTTTTTTTTTTTTTTGCTAGTAATATTGTAAGCGGTGATCAGCCATTTTTAGCGTAATTGCGGCAGACAGATCGGACACTTTTGACATTTTTTTGGGACCAGTGACATTATTACAGAGCAGCCCCCCTAAGTACAAACCAGAGCCTGATCTTGATCCAGTGATGTGCATGAGAGCCAAGGCTCTATTGGACTCCCTCCCTGCTCATTGGCTCAGATACAGCAGCGGGAACCAATGACAGTCACAGCCAGTGACAGGGGAGTGGGAGGCAGGTCCAAGTCACGCTCTGTGCGTCTTACGGACACACACAGCAGGGCACGGGAACAAGCATGTATGAGTGCCCTCATAGCAAACAGCTTGCTATGGGGGCACTCGGTGGGAGGGGAGCCAGGAACACCGGTGGGGGGGACTCGAGGAGAGGAAGATCAGGGCTGCTCTGTGCAAAATCATTATAAAAAGCAGGTGAGCAGGACATGTTTGTTATTTTAATTTAAAAAAACTAAGCTTTATATTCACTTTTAAGGCATCTCCAAAGCATGTTATTTAAAGGATTTGTATACTCAAATGTTATTTTTTCATTGTTGTCCTCAATGCTACAAAAATAGACCCTCTAGCACTGTACAGTATTTACTAAAATTTTATTTGTATTGGTACTTGTCCCCCATAACAAACATTTTTTGACAGTACTTTGCCTATTAGCCCTGAAAATGGTCAGAAGTGAGCAACAGGATTTGATGCCCCATAGAATTCAAAGGGATCTGCTGAATTTCAAACAGGATTCACTGAGCCCTCAGCGAATCGAACCCAGACAGATTTGCTCATCCTCACTGTTCAAACCGCAGGCAGTCACTGGCTCAAAGGCACATATCATTTAATAGTATTCAGCACCTACGGTGCCTTGAAAAAGTATTCACGCCCCTTGAAATTTTCCACATTTTGTCATGTTACAACCAAAAATGTAAATGTATTTTATTAGGATTTTATGTGACCAACACAAAGTGGCACATAATTGTGAAGTGGAAGAAAAATGATAAATGGTTTTCAACATTTTTTACAAATAAATATGTGAAAAGTGTGGCATGCATTTGTATTCAGCCCCCTTTACTCTGATACCCCTAACTAAAATCTAGCAGAAACAATTGCCTTCAGAAGTCACCTAATTAGTAAATAGAGTCCACCTGTGTGTAATTTAATCTGAGTATAAATACAATTGTTCTGTGAAGCCCTCAGAGGTTTGTTAGAGAACCTTAGTGAACAAACAGCATCATAAAGGCCAAGGAACACACCAAACAGGTCAGGGATAAAGTTGTGGAGAAGGTTAAAGCAGGGCTAGGTTTTAAAAAAATATCCCAAGCTTTGAACATCTCACAGAGCACTGTTCAATCCATCATCTGAAAATGTAAAGAGTATAGCACAACTGCAAACCTACCAAGACATGGCCATCTACCTAAACGAAGAAATAAAAAAAAAATAAAAAAATAAAAACCCCACCCTTCCCCTTTTTCCTCCTCTTCTCCCCCCCCCCTCATTTTCTTCCTTTTGTTCTTCTTTTCCTTTTTTTATTTCTAACTTTCCCCTCTTTTCACTCTTTTTTTCTTAATTTTTTCTTTCTTTTTTCTTTTTCTTTTCTTTTCTCTCCCTTTCTTTGTTTTTCCTTATTTTATCTTTATTTTTATTTTTTATCTTTTATTTATTTCTATATTTAGTATTATTTCTTTCTTATTATTTTATTTTTTATTTATATTTATTATTATTATTATTATTATTATTATATAAATTATATTTATTTCTTTTCACCAATATGGATATCTCTTTTCTTTTGTTCCCCCCTCTACATCCTCTTCCTTTTTTTTTGACCTGCTTTACTAATGGATATTTGTTCACATCTCTCTTTTCCAAAACTCCTTGGTCCCAATCTTTTTCTTCCTTTATGTTTCTCTCTCTTCCTTTTTTCACTTCCTGTTCTCCTTTGCTTGTTCTACCGCTGCTTCGGCTGCTGTGTTTCTCTCCACTCACTCACGCTCCTCACATTCACTTCTCTTCTCCACTCCCCTTGTTGATTGGATGCAACCTGCCTAGATGGGCAGGGTCCACCGACATCACACTTTTCCATGACATCTGCGGCCCCAGCACTGCACTGTTTGGACGCTACTTTGTGTCGATCCATGGTGTGCTGGCAAATATCTACTTTGTGACTTGAACCAGTATCCAGCTGGTTGTTGCTGCAGCACCCAAACTTTGAGAGCTTATCCAGGAATGTGTGCGATGGGAATATGAAGTATAAACTCTCAACAAGGTACCCTCATAAGGAACCCTCAACACTTACAAGCTCTATAGAAAATGATTTTCCTTCACAGTAGACATAACAAAAATTTAGAGGAAAACCTTCCAAATTGAGATAAATGCTCTCCTAGATGTCACCAGAACAAGTGAGAGGAGGGAGCACTGACAACGGATGGACCATAGTAAGCCTATGGGTGATGTCACCAATCCTAGGCATTTTCAGCCGTGATCAAATGCTCTCTCATCTCCCCTGCAGCCATTGCTGGCTGTCACAGAGGAGATCATATTACTGGAAAATAGGTATGTATACAGATCTTTCCTACAGAAGTTAGTCAGAATAGATATTAGGAGGGGGAGAGGACATTTTTAAGATTAGTTGGGTATATCCCAGAATTCTACTTTAATAAATGTACTCCCTTTGAAATCCCACATCTTGTGCAGCTGTTAGCTCTGAATCCTGGCTGTCAGTGACCGCTCTGGTGAGGAATTAGAGTGATTTCTGATTACATGGTGTTGGATATCAACTGTACGATTCAGGGCTTTAAAGGTGTCTCCTTTAAAAGTCCCAAATGGTGCAGTCAATACAATAGTTAGCTATGATCTAGCGATCACATGCAGGCTGGGGGCTTCATGGGTAAACGTAACCAGGGCCGGACTGGCCTACCGGGATACCGAGACATTTCCTAGTAGACTGCCTGTCCTGGGGCCGCTTTGGATCTATGTCTATGCAGCCCTTCCCTCCCTCCTTCTTGCGCACAGCGGGAGACCGCTGTGTCACAGAGCTGTGAAATGTTCGGCTATCACACAAGCTAGTCTAGAAGGAGGGCGGGACCTTTGTCACAGCACGGCTGAACATGAGTTCATACTCAGCTCGGTGACACAGCGGGAGATGCCCGCTGTGCATAATCCACGCACTAAGGCTACAACGATGGTGAGACTGCAATGAGGTCACAGTGAGACTGCAATGAGGGCACAGTAAGGCGGCAATGAGATGGGCACAGTAAGGCTGCAATGAGGGCACGGTGAGGCTGCAATGAGGGCATGGTGAGACTGCAATGAGGGCCAGGAAGGCAGCAATGATGGGCACAGTAAGACGGCAATGATGGGCACGGTGAGGCTGCAATGATGGGCATGTGAAGCTGCAAAGATGGGCACAGTAAAGCTGCAACAATGGTGAGGCTGCAATGAGGGCATGATAAGGCGGCAATGATGGGCACAGTAAGGCTGCAATGAGGGCACAGTGAGGCTGCAATAATGGGCACAGTGAGGCTGCAATGATGGGCACGGTAAGGCTGCAATGAGGGCATGGTGAGGCTGCAATGAAGGCACCGTAAGGTGGCAATGATGGACACAGTAAGGCTGCCATGAGGCACAGTAAGGCGACAATGATGGGCACAGTAAGGCTGCAATAATGGGCATGGTGAGGCTGCAATGATGGGCATGTGAGGCTAAAATGATGGGCACAGTAAGGCTGCAATGAGGGCAAGGTAAGGCGGCAATGATGGGCACAGTGAGGATGGGCACAGTAAAGCTGCAATGAGGGTATGGTGAGGCTGCAATGAGGGCATGGTGAGACTGCAATGAGGGCACAGTAAGGCAGCAATGATGGGCACAGTAAGACGGCAATGATGGGCACGGTGAGGCTGCAATGATGGGCATGTGAAGCTGCAAAGATGGGCACAGTAAGGCTGCAACGATGGTGAGGCTGCAATGAGGGCATGATAAGGCGGCAATGATGGGCACAGTAAGGCTGCAATGAGGGCACAGTGAGGCTGCAATAATGGGCACGGTGAGGCTGCAATAATGGGCACAGTAAGGCTGCAATGATGGGCACGGTAAGGCTGCAATGAGGGCATGGTGAGGCTGCAATGAAGGCACCGTAAGGTGGCACTGATGGACACAGTAAGGCTGCCATGAGGCACAGTAAGGCGACAATGATGGGCACAGTAAGGCTGCAATGATGGGCATGTGAGGCTGCAATGATGGGCATGTGAGGTTGCAATGATGGGCATGTGAGGCTGCAATGATGGGCACAGTAAGGCTGCAATGAGGGCACGGTAAGGCGGCAATGATGGGCACAGTGAGGCTGCAATGAAGGCACAGTGAGGCTGCAATGATGGGCACAGTAAGGCGGCAGTGATGGGCACAGTAAGGTGGCACGGTGAGGCTGCAATAAGGGCACAGTAAGGCGGCAATGAGATGGGCACAGTAAGGCTGCAATGAGGGCATGGTGAGGCTGCAATGAAGGCACAGTAAGGCGGCAATGGGATAGGTACAAAAAGGCTGCAATGAGGGCACGGTGAGGCTGCAATGAGGGCACGGTGAGGCTACAATTAAGGCACAGTGAGGCTGCAATGAGGGCATGGTGAGGCGGCAATGATGGACACAGTAAGGCTGCAATGAGGGCATGGTGAGGCTGCAATGAGGGCACAGTAAGGCAGCAATGTTGGGCACGCTGAGGCGGCAATGATGGGCACGCTGAGGCGGCAATGATGGGAACAGTGAGGCTGCAATGATGGGCAGAGTAAGGCGGCAATGATGGGCACAGTGAGGCTGCATAGATTGGCACAGAGGCTGCATTGATGGACACAGTGAGGCTGCATTTGATGGGCACTGGTGAGGCTGCATTGATCTCTTGTATCATGTCCGCAGTCTCTGACCATCTCTTGTACCATGTCTGCATTCTCTTAACATCTTTAGTATCATGTCCTCAGTCTCTAACCATCTCCTGTAATATGCCTGCAGCCTCTGACATCTCCTGTACCATGCCCGCAGCCTCTGACATCTTGACATCTCCTGTACCATGCTGCCCAGAGCCTCTGACCATCTCCTGTAATATGCCCACAGCCTCTGACCATCTCCTGTACCATGCCCACAGCCTCTGACCATCTCCTGTAATATGCCCGCAGCCTCTGACATCTCCTGTAATATGCCCACAGCATCTGACCATCTCTTATCTCATATCATGTCTGCAGTCTCGGAGGGAGTCTGGAGAGGAGTCAAGAGTGGGAGCGCCGCCGGGATGGGGGTCATGGGAGAAGTCAGACATGTGTGGACTGTGGAGATGAGACTATAGGAAATTCAGTGCCACCAAGCTGGAGTCCACTGACTGATCCCTGCACGGTGCACCTGAGAGGAGGTCAGTGACAGCACCGCCAGGCCAGTCTGAGGGGGGGGTCACTGATGTAAGGGGGGGAGTGAATACAATAATGTAAGGGGGCACTGATATAAAAGTTTTCCCCTTATATCAGTAACCCGCCCCCCTCTTACCTTAGTGTATTTTCTGCGGAAGGTGGTCTATGGTCACCAGAGTCCGTCCCCCCCCCCCCTCAGAGTCCCAGGTGTCCCCCTTGATGATTGCTTCACTTTTACTACTTTTAACTAAAATTTGCTGTTTTTTATATATATATATTCCTAGCCCAATGTGCTTTCATATCTGTCTTATCTATATATAATACGCTCTTCAAATGTGCTTTAAAATGCATGGTTTTCCTCTTAATGAACAAGAAATTAATGACGTTGGGCTGGTATAATAATGCTATGGGGCTGGTATGAAATTATTTCCAGGGCTCGTTTTTATCCTCAGTCCGGCCCTGAACGTAACACTGTTCTTTTAAACAAGCTGTCCTGCAGATGTACCAAAAACAAAAGGGACAAGACCAGAAAGTGAAACTGTCAAAGAACCATAATATTGAGCTTCGGGGGTATAGTGAACCAAAACTAAATAATGAAATGGAGTCAAAAATGGAAAAAATACAAAAGCCTTTCTTAATTATACAAATCGGGCAAAATAGACAAGGTTGTCCACTATACTCCTGAGGCTCAATATTATGGTTCTTTGAAAGTTCTGTTTTCCTGACGGCTCCATGTCAGCACAACTGAGTATAGGCCCCCCCCCCAATGCCTCAAGGACTTAAAGACTTAACTCATATAAATTTGAGCCCACCTACAGCCTCTGCGTTCTTTTTTTCCTCCCATGCGTAGAACCTAGGTGTGCTCCTCTACCTGGCTGGTGTAAAGGCCTGGCCGTCCGTCCTTCCATGTGTGTGGATTAGGCTGGACACAGCCCCTGGTGTCTCTGCTAAATGACCCATAATCCAAGGAGCCCCGCTGCTGGTCCTCGGGGCGGCTTTTATCATGGCTAACAGCCTTGTCTTGGGTCCGCTGGGTCCATGTAAAGTGGGCAGCGGTGTTGGCAGAGTCTCCCCTATGGACGCGCACCTGCGCTGTGCCGGTGATTATGGTCAGATGACGGAGGTTGGGTGAGCTAAATTTGAAAAATGTTTTGTATTCAAATGAATGCTGCATTGCTAGGTGGTGTTGTGCCTTGCTCCCTGCGGCCATTATGCATAGCCTGAGCTCCTCCACAGGGAGTACTCTGCATAACAGTTGCACAACAGTTGCTTCCCTTTTTATCCAAACTCCTTGAACATCTGGTCTTCAACCGACTGAGCAACCACCTTGCCGAGAATAGCCTTCTTGATCCCCTTCAGTCTGGATTTCGTCCTCAACACTCCACAGATACTGCTCTCCTAAAACTAACAAATGATCAATTAATGGCCAAAACCAATGGACATTATTCTGCACTCCTACTCTTGGACCTTTCTGCTGCCTTTGATACGGTTGACCACCCCCTCCTCCTCCAAAAACTCCATGCCGTTGGTCTCCGTGACTGTACTCTTCGCTGGTTCTCTTCCTACTTATCCAACTGTACCTTTTAGCGTTACTTACAATTCTACTTCCTCCTCTTCTCTTCCTTTCTCTGTTGGGGTCCCCCAAGGTTCTGTTCTTGGGCCTCTCCTATTTTCAATCTACACCTCCTCCCTGGGTCAGCTGATAGCCTTCCATGGCTGCAAATACCATCTCTACGCTGACGACACCCAAATCTATTTCTTTACCCCTCAGCTCACTCCCTCAGTCCCCTCACGTATCACTAATTTACTAGCTGATATATCAGTCTGGAAGTTACACCTCTTCCTCAAACTCAATCTATTCAAAAACCAAACTTATAATTGTTTCCTCCCCCACGGGCACCTTCCCCTGATCTCTCTGTCAAAATTGATGACACAGCTATCAGCCCATCCCCGCATGCCTAGGTCCTAGGTGTAGTCCTCGACTCTGAACTCTCCTTTAAGCCCCACGTCCTATTATTGTCCAAATCTTGCTGCCTTATCCTCTGCAACACCTCCAAAATACGCCCCATTCTAACCAATGACACAACAAAGCTCTTAATTCACTCCCTGGTCATCTCTTGCCTCGACTACTGCAACTCCCTTCTTATTGGCTTACCTCTACATAGGCTATCCCCCTTTATTCCATCATGAATACTGCTGCCAGACTCCACCTTACCAATCGCTCTGGATCTGCTACTCCTCTCTGTCAATCCCTCCAATGGCTCCCGCTCACCCAACAAATTAAATTCAAAATACTAACAACTTACATAGCCATCCACAATTTCGCCCCCAGCTATATCACTATCTTAGTCTCAAAATACCAACCTAATCGTTCTCTTCCTTCCTCTCAAGACCTCCTGCTCTCTAGCTTCCTCGTCACCTACTCCTTTGCTCATCTCCAGGACTTTTCCAGAGCCTCTCCAATCCTATGGAACTCCTTACCCTAAATACCCCAACCTCTCCGATTGTCTCCTACTCTATTAGCTTTAAGACGATCCCTGAAAACCCTCCTCTTTAACCTATCCTACCCACACCTAACAACTGCATTTTCATTTTCTTCATCAGTTCATCCCACACAGTTATTACTTTTTTGTTTCAATTGACCTCCCCTTCTAGATTGTAAGCTCTAACGAGTAGGGCCCTTTGATTCCTCCTGTATTGAATTGTATTTAAACTGTACTGTCTGCCCTCATGTTGTAAAGCGCTGTGCAAACTGTTGGCGCTATATAAATCCTGTATGATAATAAAAATAATAATAATAATGTTACATGTTCCACCCTAAAAACTGGTGGAACATGTTCCCAAAGGTGAACTTATCCTTTAAAGTGTATCTAAATCCAAGAAAAAAAAATATGATACTGCAATTTACTACTCCAGAGATGTGGCAGGATCAACAGATTTTTTTTTTTTTTTTTTTAACTTATCAAACAGCCATAACAAAACATGGGTGCAAATAAAAGATGTTCATTGTTAGGGTTTATATATACTTTAATGCGCACAAAATAAGTTTGCTGATGATCCTGCAAAAAGTACCCTACTACATATGAAATCCCATCATCCAGTATGGAAAAAAGTAACTGGACACCCTAAACATTTTACAATCGCCAAAACAGACATAGAAGAATATTTTATTAAAAGTTCTTGATGTACATGTAAAAGTCACCAATCAGGGGGAAAGCTGGCAGTGTACACAATAATATTCAGTATGATTTGCATTTACACGAATACTGAAGCTGAGCAGCAAGATTTACAGTGACAAGTGTTGCAACCAACTATTATTGTCAATGCTTGAGCAGTTGCAGCAACATTTTATACAAACGATAACTAAATCCACAAAAAGAAGTTAATACATTGCAGGTTACCAGTTCTGAGATGTGGAGGCTGCATTTGTTTTCTTTTTCTGGGCTAAGAATGTTTTTTGCAAGTACAGAAAATACCAATTGTTTTGCTGGAAATGGAATGTCCTTGTCACTTCTCTGGAGCTAAAATGGAAGTGTAAGTCCACCCTAACACTAAAATCTATGCATCTACAGACATCCAGGATCGAACACTAACCTATCTAGCCCTATAAAGAAGAAATCAGTATACATACCTTTTTTTTTTTTTTTTTTAAGCTGATCCGATCCGGTCTCCAGCAGCAGAAGCTCTGCAGAGGAGAAGCCGCAGCTGATAGCTCAGTGTGGTGTCGGATCGGCTTCAAAAGAGGTATGTATACTGATTTCTTCTCCACGGGGTTAGTGTTAGTTCGTGGATGTCTGTAGATGCAGGGATTTTAGTGTTAGAGTGGACTTCTACTTTAATGTCCTTCTGTAAACTACTAATCTCCCCCATGTAATGGAGATGGAAAAGACTGACATGTTTAAAGTCCCACTTTAAAAGCAATCATGGCCCCCTCCATTGATACAGTGGAGGAGCGAGCATAGCCACCCAGGGAAAGGAAATGTATTTTTCACAGGATTTTGAGATGAAAATAAATGTTCTTTCAAACAGGGAGCGATAAAAATGGGCAGCTGTGCTGTACAGAATTTTAAATCCGTGCAAAGTTTGACAGGCAGAGATTGAGTTAATGGGTCCATGCCGCAACAGCTTGGAGTGCATGCAATTATGGCACAGTAGTGGAGCATTATGGAGTTAAATCAGGCGGTGAAGAGGCATTATAAAGCCATCACACCACTTGAGAAATGCCTTCTGAAAAGCGATACAAAAGTGGATTACCCTCCAGAAGTCTAAAAGAGCCCTTAAAGTGGTTGTAAAGGCAAAAGGTTTTAAAATCTTAATGCATTCTATGCATTAAGATAAAAAAAAACCCTTCAGTGTGCAGCAGCCCCCTAATACTTACCTGAGCCCCCTCTCTATCCAGCGATGTCCACGAGTCCCTCGGCCAGCCGGAACTCTCCCTCCTGATTGGCTGAGATACAGCAGCGGCGCCATTGGCTCCCATTGCCGTCAATCAAACTCAGTTAGCCAATCAGGAGAGGGGGACGGGGCTGAACCACAGCTCCAAGTCTGAATGAATACACGGAGCTGCAGCTCAGCTCGGGTGTCCCCATAGCAAGCTCCCTCCTGTCAAGTGCGGGCACTTGACAGGAGGGAGGGGCCAGGGACCCGAGAAGAGGAGGATTGGGGCTGCCTTGTGCAAACCCCTGCATAGAGCAGGTAAGTATAACATGTTTGTTATTGTAATAGAAAAAAAAGGAGACTTTACAATCACTTTAAGGTAAAAATATCTGGAAAAAAAAGGAAACTAATGAAGCCACAACATCTAAGGTTTGGTAAACTACAATTTATTGTTACATTTTTGGAATGGAGTCCCTCTAGAACTAGGTCTGGCCAGCTCCGTATATTGTTTTAATAAAGAGTTGGATGCATTCATAAATGCACAAAGTATAACTGGATACTATTATTTATAGGTAATAACACCACGGGTATTTCGTACAGTTGATCCATCCGATTGCCTGCTGGGAGATCAGGAAGGAATTTTTTTCCTCCACTGGAGCAAATTGGATCATGCTTTATTGGGGGTTTTTTTCTTGTTTTAGTTTTTTTTTTTTCCTCTGGATCAACTTTCGGTATAATATTGTGTATATGGAGGTTTTCTATTTGTTTGTTTTTTTCTGTTGATTAAACTAGATGGACTTTTTTCAACCTATGTCATTTTTGTTTTTGGGCTTATACTTTCAGGCCCCATTCACACCTGAGGGTTTTGTAGCTTGAAGCCTCAAGCTACAAAACGCTGGAGGGGAAAAAATCCATTATTCTCTATGGAGATGGTTCACATCTCCACTCCAAGTCGCCTGAAGCCCAATGCCTGAAGCTCAAACAAGTTCTGGACCCTTTTTTGTCGCTCGAATCGGGCAGATTTGGGCGTTTTTGGAGCTGGAAACAGATGACAACATAGCAACATATGATGAAACAGATGATCATTTTTCCTATTGGCTAATAAAAAAAACGCCAAAGCTCAAAATCGCCGGAGAACGCTGCATGGAAATGTGCAAATAAGTGCGTCAAAACGCTGTAAAAAAAGCTCCAAAACGCCACACATTCAGGTGTGAATGGGGCCTAAAACTCGGATTTAAAGTTGAAGTTTAGCCTAAAGTGGAACTTTAGTCAGAAAATGTAGTCGTCCTGTGTTACTTTATGCTGGCTCCTTTTGCAGGTATACTGTAGCTGTGTAAAACATTAAAAAATATGTGCCTATACGGGTTAAAATCCAGTATTACACTGGTCCACCCTGCTCTGCACATGCTCAGTTGCTCTATATATTTCGACACTGTGCCGAAAATCTAGAGGTTGATCTGCTTCTTGGGGGCTCTGGGATTTGGCAAAATGGCAGCAGGCAAGAAGACACGGGAACAATGCTGGAGGCAATTTATATCACTCTAGTTATGTTAGCATAACTATTATTGTGGAATGTATGTTCCTTGCTAAAGGACGTCTTTTTTATGAAGTTGTTATGGGTAAAGCTCCCACTTTAACAAATCCCAAAAGCTGTAGTTACATCTCTTACCTGTAATGAAGGATGTCTCATGTTGTGCAGGCAGCTGGATCCTTGACAAATCTTCACTGCTGGGATGCCTGTCCTCTTCCTGGTCTGAACTTTCAGGCACTGCAATGATTACCAGCTTTGGGTCTTCAGGTAGGACAGCAGTACAGATGGTTAGACAAGGACACGCCTCCTCCATTGACAACATTTCTTTTATTCTGTTGACTATTGCAGTGCCAGAAGTTCAGAACCAGGAAGAGGACAGGTATCCTTGCAGTGAACATTTCTCCAGGATCCAGCTGCCTGCATTACATGAGCTATACTTATATAAGTGATGTCACTAATGTTGTAGGGAACTTTTTTTCTTTTTTTAGTGAAACGTTGGCTTTTTGCCAAATGATTACTTTAGCAGTATTACAGTTTGTCCCAACCCCTGTCACTGTCACTTTTGCTGGTCACCTTGCTATGCATGTAAATGTGGAGAAAAAATATGAATAAGAGAATGCGAAATGTAAAAAACTGAATATTTTGAGGATTATCTTTGCACATATAAACCGCATGCAGTTATGGTATTGGAATTGCTTCCACCAGTTATCCTCTACATTCCAAATACAGTCAATCAGAAACATATCACACAAACAGATTGTCTGAAACAATTCTGTGTGAAATCTGTGAACTATTACAGTAGGTAAAACATTTTGTGCTCGTTCCGTAACCTATGTACAGTATATATATGAAGGTCTTTACCAGTCCGAAACCTATATCACTTTATGGGACTGTAAAATTGTTAATCTGTATAAGATATGATGCACATTATAATCCCTGTACATCTAAATCCACTGGATATAAAGCATCATTTTTATTATCCACTAGTATGGTATATTGGAGATACACCAACAGGAGTTAATGCCACGTAGCTAGCACTATAGGATTAAAACCAGTGCAAATAAAGGCTGATATTTACAAAAAAGGAAAAAATCAAGAGCCTGTGCCCGCATGCTAAATGCTCCATTTTAGTATGCAGGCAGGTTTCTCTTTTAAGCTTTATTGAACCAAGGTGAGGGGGCAGTGTGATACTCTGTAACACCGTTTACTTTTTTGTGGGTTTTTTTTTGTTGTCATTTTTTCTGTTTAAGTGAACTTCTTGATGTCTTTGCAAAGCAGTGCAGTGCGTTACCTTGCTGTGTAGTGACAGACTGTGCCAACCCATGCACTGAAATAAAATGCTACATGTCTGCATTTTACTGCACTGCGCCTCTAGGCTGCACTGCAGATTGAAGTAGGCACATAGAAAACAATTGATTTCTGTTTGCCCTACCGGTGACTGGTGTTTATCCAGTGTGTGAACAAGTTCTAATGGTGAATGAGGCTCGATTCACACCTATGCATGTTGCTTTTGGGCGTTTTTGGAGGTTTTTTTTTCATGCTTGCCACGTTTTTGCCGCGTTTTTTGCCGCGATTTTGCCGCGATTTGCGTTTTTTTTTTTTACAGTTTTTTTTTACAGTCTTAAAAAAATTAAAAAAACAAAAAAACAAAAAAAAAAAACGGCAAAAACACATCAAAAACGCACCAAAAACGCTGCAAAAACGCTGCAAAAACGCTGCACTTGCGTTTTTGATGCTTGTTCATTGAATTCTATTACATGCAAAACGCTGCATTTTGCATGAAAAAAGTCCCTGACCCTTTCCAAAAATGCAGAGAAACAAAAAGGCATTGATGTGAACATGTTCCATAGGAACCCATGTTAAAAAATTCCTGTGCATTTCTGCAAAATGCAAAATGCATCAAAAAACGCGCTAGTGTGAATGGAGCCTAATAAATGCTGTGTTTTATATCCATTGGGTTTAGATGTGTGGGGAGGAGATACAATTGGCATCATGCTCTAAAATCATTCTATAACTTGGTTTATTCAGCAAGGATGCTCAATATAAACCAATCAAAACTGTCTTCATTGGCCATCTCGTTCTCAGCAGTTCATTTTAGGTGTTCAGTCGTCCTAAGGTCTAAAGCTTTTTGCCAAATTATTCAGCAAAAAGGTTTTACTATGACCTGTGGCAAACTTAACGTCAGCTGAAGGTTTTTAACCAAATTCTCTTCTAACCTATACACCACACTAGTGAGGACATCTTTCATCACTAAGGGCTGGCATACTAGAAAAGGAACACAGAACTGGCCCATGTTCTCTTTTTTTTCACTCTGGAATAAATTCTCGAAATGAGTTAAAACTCAAACTTCTACCATTTGCAATTAAAGTAGAATTGGCATAAATTTTTGGAATCTTCTCCATTAACTTTGATGCATTTCTTTTCTTGAAGGTTGCTGGGGAGAGACATCCTTGCCTCTGCATCTCACAATAGAGTGTATTGAAGACCATGGTGGTTTCTTCATAGCTGTCTCTGGTGGAAATTTCAAAATAAGGGTGCTTCAATGCCTTAGAGAGTTTTTCACCATCGTCCGTAGACACCATACGATCAAACTGTAGATCTTTCTTGTTGCCTACTATTACGATAGGTGGGTGCTCTGTTGCTCCTTTTTTATTGGCTGAGTGGGTGTGGTTGATGAGGAAACATAATCTCATGACTTCATCAAAGCTGCAACGGTCTGTCACCGAGTACACAATGACGAAACTGTCCCCCCACTTAATCTTCTCTTCGAGCTGAAGTGAGTCCTCCTCCTTTGGAAAAATTGAAAAAAAATTTTTAGCTGTAGAAATCAATATTAGCATATTGCTTCAAAGAAAACAACAAGGTGTTTATTTATTACAGGTATTTACATGCAGACAGTTTACACAGCACTTTACATATTGGATGGAGACTACCACCAGTCTCTGCCCTCAAAGTGCTTATATTCTAAGGCCCCCTATATCATTTGCATACATACACATACTGGAACCAATTAAGACATGAGCCCATAGGTGTGCGCAGCTTATTGCATTAGGATGTGCACCCCAAAGCTTAAACACACGTGCGTGTGTATATAACACACACACACACTCACTCTAAGGGCCCATTCACACTATGAACTGCATGGGCATTGTACAGGAATGCTGTGTGGTTCCTGTGCGATTCACATGCATTTCTCTGCAGTGCGAATTCAGGCTCATTCATTTTGAATGGGTTGAAACAGCACCGCACTAAAAGTAGTGCATGCACTACTTGTTGAAACGCACCTCAACTGCATCACATGGTACTTCTGTAGCATGCGATCCAGTGCGGGCAAATGCCCTTGCAGTGGACGGTGTCAGTAGGGCAGTGGACGGTGTCAGTAGGGCAGTGGACGGTGTCAGTAGAAAGTAAAACAAAGGGAAGAGGCGCCTCTAAGTGTAGGAGTAAAAGCAATTTATTTAAAACCATACAAATGGCAACTCACGTTAGTGAAATATAAAAGGCACATCTGTGTAATAGAATATCCCAAGGGATGTAAATCGTAAATCATTGTTGGTCACTGCTGATGGAAAGAATTGCCGTACGGTGAATGGTCCCAAACCGAGGCTTGGTGCGCAGATGGCTGGGCAGCGTGGAGCAATGATGTCACCGGAGTGCAATGCGTTTCCGGGCATGCGAGCTGCGAGTGTTGTGGCAGCCGCACTCCTTTATCAAGCAATACTATCAGGATATGGGGCCAGTGATATATAGCACATCAAGGGGAGGGGCCAGAAGATAAATGAGCTTACGAAAACTCCTTTATACCTATTATTATTATTATTATTATTTAGATTTTTCTTTCCCCTTTTTTTAATAATTGTTTTTGTAAGCTCATTTATCTTCTGGCCCCTCCCCTTGATGGATAGGGGATATCCCAATAGTATTGCTTGATAAAGGCGTGCGTCTGCCACATCACTCACAGCGCTCATGCTCGAAAAGTCATCGCACTCTGGTGACGTCATTGTTTCATGCCACCCAGCCATCTGAACACCAAGCCTCATTTTGGGACCATTCACTGTACAGCCGTTCTTTCCATCAGCGGTGACCAGCAAGGATTTCCGTGCTAAGCAGCGCCATGAGCGGAGGAACCTGACACCATTGACATCCCTCAGGATATCCTATTACACAGATGTGTCTTTTATATTTCACTAACCTGTGAGTTGCCATTTGTATGGTTTTAAATAAATTGCTTTTACTTCTACACTTAGAGACGCCTCTCCTCTTTGTTTTACTTTCAGCTGTGCTGGAATCTGGCTTCTATTCTTATGTTGGTGGCAGCCCTTAGTGTATGGACTCCCATTTATCTTTATGACACATGAACTTTTAATGGACTTCCTCTATACCTTTTGGTTTTATGAGAACTAATAGTGTTTGCGCCTTTTTCCTTGTCTTGTTTGACGGTGTCAGTAGAGCAGTGGACAGTGTCAGTAGGGCAGTGGACGGTATGAGTCAGTAGGGCAGTGGACGGTATGAGTCAGTAGGGCAGTGGACGGTATGAGTCAGTAGGGCAGTGGACGGTATGAGTCAGTAGGGCAGTGGACGGTATGAGTCAGCAGGGCAGTGGACGGTATGGGTCAGTAGGGCAGTGGACGGTGGTAGTAGGGCAGTGGACGGTGTCAGTAGAGCAGTGATTGATGTTAGTAGGATCGTGGATGGTATGAGTCAGTAGGGCAGTGGACAGTGTCAGTAGGGCACAGATTGGTGTCAGTTGAACAGTGGACGGTGGTAGTAGGGCAGTGGACGGTGTCAGTAGATTTTTTTTATTTTTTATTATTATTATTTTTTACAATTTTATTTGATTTATTTTTTAACAAGCCCTGTTTGGGGGGCTTTAGTGAAATATCAGGGATCTAAACAGATCCCAGATGTCTCACTTTTGAGACAGAGAAAGGTATTGAGGAAAGAGATTCCCCAGTCCCTTTCTCTGCAGCTTTAGCTGCACTGGACAGTGAATGAATGGGAAGTGCTCTGTGCTGAGCAGCTTACCATGCATTCACAAATTGAAGCATAGCCGCAGCAGGAGAGGACAGAGGGAGGCCATCAGTGCTGCAGGGAGCCATCGCTCGGTGAATCAAGACAGGTGACAACCCTGTCTCCTTCCGCACCCGGTCCGGCTGACTTCTCCTACCTGGGGCGCGGGAACTAGGTGAAGTGCCTCTTCTGCAGGATACTCCTGAGCCAAGAGCCAGGGCCCGGTGGTGTCCCTTCCTCTTGAGAAAAGTGACTACCGCTTTTGGGACAGGCAAAGTAATCTTCTGCAGCTTTTGCCTACCTTGCCTGCCTCAGCGAATTGATATAGAAGAGGCCGGGACTTTAATTTAATTTAATTGTCAGGAGTGCGGTAGAGCACCCCGCCTGCACCCGCAAGTGGTTAAATAGTCTCCTTTTCTATCCCCAGGTCCTTAGCTGAACAATGGGACATGGGAAGATTATTTTTTAAATAGCTGCAGAGCGGGAGTTGAATTCCCAGGTCCAGGCAGAGTATTGCGCAGGGTGTTGATTTGGGTGGGCCCAGGCGCACCTCGTGCGCACGCATATGCATGAGCCGATGAATCTACCAACATGTCTATGGAGTGTGGGAGGAACCGCACACAAGCATAGGGAGAACATGCAAACTCCATGCAGCTAGTGTGATGGTTTCAACCAATAACTCTAATGCTGCAAGGCAGAAGTGCTAACCTATTTTGGGCTATTCAGTAATAGTAACATAACTATTATGTTCAAAATGCCACCCAAAATAGTTATTTGGCAACCAGTAAGTTGATTTGGCCTATGACCTTTGGTTTATATCTCAGAATCTTGTCATAAGGCATCTGCACCAGAACTTGATGTTTTACTTCCGGATGCGGCTGAGACCAGAAGCCCTTATTAGATCGCTGCTGTTTATTCCAATTTTAAATGTAAGTTGCTGCTATCAAATAAATGTTTTTTTTTTTTAACTACTACACTATGGAGATGGCCTTTATCTTCTATGAGTTGTAAATGGAGGAGAGTGGAGAAGTTTAAGAAGGACATATGTAACCCCCCCCCCCCCCCCAAAGCCAATACTTTGTAGAGCCACCTTTTGCGACTCCAAGTTGCTTTGGATAAGTCTCTATGAGCTTGCCTAATCTTACCACTGGGATTTTTGCCCATTCCTCCTTGCAAAACTGCTCCAGCTCCTTCAAGTTGGATGGCTTGAGCTTGTGAACAGCAATCTTTAAGACCCCTTTCACACTGAGGCGCTTTACAGGTGCTACAGCGCTAAAAATAGCACCTGCATAGTGCCTGTAAAGAGCCTCTCCTGTCTCTCCAGTGTGAAAG
Source organism: Aquarana catesbeiana (assembly GCF_042186555.1). Classification (NCBI taxonomy): domain Eukaryota; kingdom Metazoa; phylum Chordata; class Amphibia; order Anura; family Ranidae; genus Aquarana; species Aquarana catesbeiana. The sequence goes on along the minus strand of NC_133334.1, from coordinate 77,830,285 downwards.
CCCAAGGGTATTTACACTGGAGCGATGCACTTGCAGAACGGTAAAAAAAGTCCTTCAAGCCGCATCTTTGCAGCGCTGTAGGAGCGGTGTATACACCGCTCCTAAAGCGCCCCTGCCCATTGAAAACAATGGGGCAGCGCCGCCAAACCGCCACTGCAGCAGCGCTTTGCGGGTGGTTTTAACCCTTTTTCGGCCGCTAGCGGAGGTTAAAACGGCCCAGCTAGCGGCTGAATAGTGCCGCTAAAATGAGGGTAAAGCGACGCTTTACCGCCGACGCCCACCCCAGTGTGAAAGGGCTCCAAGTCTGACCACAGATTTTCTATTGGATTGAGGTCTGGGCTTTGACTAGGCCATTCCAACATATTTACACGTTTCCCCTTAACCGCTTGCCGACCGCCTCACGCAGATATACTGCGGCAAAACCACGTACCTGTACGTTCCCCTTTAAGAGGTGGCCAGTGGGCACGCACGCCCGCGGCAAGCTCCGTGAGTCAGGTCGCGGGTCCCGGGGACTCGATCGCCGCGGGGATACCCGCGATCGCCTCACAGGGAGGAAGAACGGGGAGATGCTAATGTAAACAAGCATCTCCCCGTTCTGCCTAGTGACAGTGTCACTGGATCTCTGCTCCCTGTCATTGGAGCAGAGATCAGTCACATGTCACACACAGCCATGCCCCTCACAGTTAGAAACACGCCCCTAGGACACACTTAACCCCTACACTGCCACCTAGTGGTTAACCCCTTCACTGCCAGTGTCATTTACACAGGAATCAGTGCATTTGTATAGCACTGATTGCTGTATAAATGACAATGGTCCCAAAAAATGTGTCAAAAATGTTCGATGTGTCCACCATAATGTCGCAGTCACAATAAAAATCGCTGATCGCCGCCATTTAAAAAAAAAAAAATTATTAATAAAAATGCCATAAAACTATCCCCTATTTTGTAAACGCTATAACTTTTTTTTTTAACCGATCAGTAATCGCTTATTGCGATTTTTTTTTTACCAAAAATAAGTAGAAGAATACGTATCAGCCTAAAGGCCTAAACTGAGGAAAAAAATAGCTTTTTTATATATTTTTGGGGGATATTTATTATAGCAAAAAGTAAAAAATAATGCGTTTTTTTTCAAAATTGTCGCTCTTTTTTTGTTTATAGCGCAAAAAATAAAAAGCGCAGGGGTGATCAAATACCACCAAAAGAAAGCTCTATTTGTGGGAAAAAAAGGACGTCAATATTGTTTGGGAGCCACGTCGCACGACCGTGCAATTGTCAGTTAAAGCGACACAGTGCCGAATCGCAAAAAGTGCTCTGGTCAGGAAGGGGGTAAATTCTTCCGGGGCTGAAGTGGTTAAACCACTCAAGTATTGTTTTAGCAGTGTGTTTGGGGTCATTGTCCTGCTGGAAGGTGAACCTCCGTCCTAGCCTCAAATCACACACACAGTGGTACAGGTTTTGCTCACGAATATCCCTGTATTGAGCACCATCCATCTTTTCCTCAACCCTGACCAGTTTCCCAGTCCCGACTGCTGAAAAACATCCCCACAGCATGATACTGCCACAACCATGTTTCACTGTGGGGATGGTGTTTTTTGGGTGATGTGATGTGCTGGGTTTGCGCCAGACATAGCGTTTTTTTTTTGGCCAAAAAGTTAAATTTTAGTCTCATCAGACCATAGCACATTCCTCCATACATTTTGGGAGTCTCCCACATGCCTTTTGCAAACTCAAAACGTCTCATTTAGTTTTTTGCTGAAAGTAATGGCTTTCTTCTGGCCACTCTGCCATAAAGCCCAACTCTATGGAGTGTACGGCTTATTGTCGTCCTATGTACAGATACTCCAGTCTCTGCTGTGGAACTCTGCAGCTCCTCCAGGATTACCTTAGGTCTCTGTGCTGTCTCTCTTAATAATGCCCTTCTTGCCCAGTCTGAGTTTTGGTGTGCAGCCGTCTCTTGGCAGGTTTGCTGTTGTGCCATGTTCTTTCCATTTGGTTATGATAGATTTGATGGTGCTCCTAGGGATCATCAAAGATTTGGATATTTTTTTGTAACCTAACCCTGACTTGTACTTCTCAACAACATTGTCCCTTACTTGTTTGGAGAGTTCCTTGGTCTGCATGGCAGTGTTTGGTTAGTGGTGCCTCTTGCTTAGGTGTTGCAGCCTCTGGGGCCTTCCAAAAAGGTGTTTATATGTAATGACAGATCATGTGACACTTAGATTGCACACAGGTGGACATCATTTCACTAATTATGTGACTTCTGAAGGTATTTGGTTGCACCAGAGCTTTTCATGGGCTTCATAACAAAGGGGGTGAATACATACGCACATGCCAATTATCAGTTTTTTATTTCTGAAAAATAGATTTTTAAACTTACATTAGGCTAGTTTGGTGCATATAATTGTCTCTGTGTCGTTTCTGGAATACTCAAGATGCAGAAATTCACTGTAGTAGTCTGTTACATACCATTGGGGCTGTCCTGTTCTGGGTGCTGCTGGATCAGTTTGCTATCTGTACACTGAGCTCAGGTAGACATTCGCTCCCATTCGTCCGTCAGCAGACGTCTTGCTTTTTTTTTTCAATCAATACAAGGCATTCTTTGATTGAACAAGGCAGAAAGGAGGGGTGGATGATGTCACATTTACCACCTTGTCTAATAAGAGGACACCTTGTATTCACTGAAAACAATGCAAGAGCTTTACTGAATGGTGGTGGTATGGGAGCGAGCGACTCCCTGTGTGCAGTATACAGGCGGCAAGTGGCTTCAGAATAGCACTGACTGTATGTAGCACAGACTATTACAGTGAATTTCAGCATCCCCAGCGTTCCAGATGTGACACATGGAAAATGATATGCTATCAAGCTGGCCCTAAGCTTTACAAATGGTTAAGTCCTGGAGTTCAGCTTTAAAGCTGAACTTTGGGGAAAATAAAAAATAAAATGCTCTTTTGAAGTGCGCTGGAAAAAACATTAGAGCATGTTGCAATTTTGTGCAGGGTGTTCAGGCATGCTATAACACATCACTACTTACAGCTGAGCAAAGAATTACATAAAGCGTAAAATTATATGACGGTTAAAGGAAGGAGGAATAAAACTAGCAATGCAATGTGTTTTAAGGACACCTTAATGTGCATCTGCTGGTGCTGCCCTTTCTTATATCCAAGCATACACATTACCTATAAAAATAGGTGTTATTTTTTTTACTGTGGTGTTGATATATAGGGCACATATGTGCCACTGACTACTGTAAAAGGAGTATTCCAGTAATGAATTATTTTAGTCAATGTGACAAATTTCCACTAGATGGCAGTTATGACCATACTTTGTTTTCAGTCGCTTATCTTTGTGCACAATGCTAGGAGGTGAAATCTTCTGCTTGACCTGATCAAACTCTATGCTACTTCAGAGCAAAAGAGCTCACAGCCATAGCTCAAAACATCACACCAACTGTCCCTGATTTCGAGGGACTGTCCCTGATTTCGAGGGACTGTCCCTGATTTGGAGCAATGTCCCTCTGTCCCTCATTCCTCCTCATTTGTCCCTCATTTTGGTCTGATCTATATAATTGTATATAAAATGCACTTTTTATCTATCAAAAAGTGTTTTTCAGCGCTAAACTGTGATTTCAAAATTGCTGCATTTGTAAATTCCAAAAGCCAATATAAAGGAATAGTAGTGGTAAAAAAAGGACTTGTGGGTTTAACCAATCTTGATTTTTTTTTTTGTACAATTCTCCTTTAATGGGGCGTGGCAAGGGGCGTGTCCTATGCCTGCATACTTTTGCTGATAGGTGTCCCTCATTCCCATCTCAAAAAGTTGGGATGTATGCTCACAGCAGCTGAACCGTTGCCAGATTTGTAAAGATCCATGCTAAAAATAACTCTTCTAAGCTAAAACATAAAATGAATGTGAATATTGGGGAGAGAGATGGGATTGGCTAAGGTGACATTACATTGTAAACATAAAAAATGATCATCTTTCAGCTTCTATGTACCTTTCTGTTTTTGGTGATACATTCATATTTAAGTCCAATTTCTTCTGCATTTTGATAGATTATCCCACTTGCCCCAATTTCCTTCAAAAAAATCCAAATTCTTTGTCAGATGTTTGTTTGCAGTTTGTTTTTTCCCATGTGGTCTGCATGCTATGTCAAACCACATCTCCCCCTTTTTTGCTTAGCTAAAACAGTCCATTTCAGTATTAATCCACAAGTCTTTACCAAGAGAATAAGGGTACATTGACATGGGCAATTAGAACAGCCTGCAATTTCCAATGGCAAGAATCAATGTTCTGCTATGTGTCATGGAAGCCCTGAGAGTGAGCTGTCACTGAGTGCTGCAGTCCCTACTAAAGACTGGGAACCAATCAAAGTTGTTCTTTATTATTATAGGGTTAATTTGCTAAAGGCAAATAGGCTGTTCATTTTGCATGGGGATTTGCCCAAGAGCTTAGAGGTGATGTTCTTCTGACTTCTATCATCCAGTCTTTGCAAAGTAAAACTTCTCCACTAAGCTCTTAGGCAACTTCCCCTGCAGTTAACAGCCTGTTTGTCTTTAGTAAACCAACCCCTATGTCATCTACTGTATGGTATAGTGATCAGATGCAAGTTTAACATTTGTTCAGAAAACATATAATTAAAAGGCAATACTTTTTTTTGTTTTGGATAGAATGCACAGGGATTGGAACACCTGTCGGTTTTTTATTGCTCTCCCCGTTAAGGAGATACAACCTTTCCTATTTGTCCTGTTTATCATTATCATTGAAAGTGAAGGAAAATCACAAATTTTAGGTTGTCCCCTGAAAAATAATAGAGGGTAAATCTTCCAATGGGGACACTAGTTCTGAGCTGGGGGTCCCCAAGTAATTTCTCTTAATTTACAGGGATTTTCTCTCGCTTCTTGCTTGGCTATGGGGCAGAAAGTGAAGAGAAATCTCTGCAATGGTATACAGAGGCCGAAAAAATAAAATAAAAAATCTGACAGGAGTTATAACCCTCCCTTGCTCTATCCATCTAATATTGTAATTATAACTATTATACAGAATTATAACTTATATAATAGTTATTACATATTTGAAAAAATATATACATTGATGTAAACTTTAAAAAAAAATACAGATTACATTTTTATTCAATTATCTGCCTATGTTAAGAACATAGGCAAGCAATTTATTGAAAGAAGGGACAAAAATAGTCCGAAATACCATTAAAACGAATATATAAAAACTTATTTAACCACCCCAATCCCCCTCCCCTTTCCCACCACCCTCCAGGCTATAAAAATGAGTCAAATGGCTCAGAATACAAAACAGCCTAATGAAGCATTTGATTTGTGTTACCCCCTCATCTTATAGCAGTGAATGTTGCCTGTCTTGTCTCCATACACTACAGCCCTATTCACTTTATTGCCTCCCCAGAAGGCATCCCTAAGGCCCCTTTCACACTGGGGCGGTAGGGGGCGTCGGCGGTAAAACAGCGCTATTTTTAGCACTGTTTTACCACGGTATTCGGCCGCTAGCGGTGTGGTTTTAACCCCCCGCTGGCGGCGGAAAAAGGGTTAAAACCCCTCGTATAGCGCGGCTATAGCTGCGGTATTACCGCGGTATAGCCGCGCTGTCCCACTGATTTCAATGGGCAGGAGCGGTTTAGGAGCGGTGAATACAGCGCTCCTTCACAGCTCCGAAGATGCGGCTGACAGGAGATTTTTTCTTCTCCTGCCAGCGCACCGCTTCAGTGTGAAAGCCCTCGGGCTTTCACACTAAACAAACAGAGGAGGCTGTTTAGGGGAGGTTTGCAGGCGCTATTTTTAGCGCAATAACGCCTGCAAACCGCCTCAGTGTGAAAGGGGTCTAACAGAAAAGCAGGATATACAGTAAATTGATGAGCCCCTTGTGATTTATTTGCTTTGCTAAGCTCAAATTTGTCACATGACTCACCAGAAAATCCAAAGATATACGGATGCCCGTAGGTGTATGGGCTACTACTTTGTGAAGATCTTATTAAATAACTTTTAGGAAATGAGAATGAATATTCTACATAAACAGCAGTTATCCAGAAACCAGTTTGCAATACAGTGTCATACACAGCTGAAATCTCTATGCATGAACTGTTTTAGCTGCCATAGGTCGATAACCCATTTCCTAATTATGTGAAATAATTTGGCAGGTCATACGGTTCATGTATAGGTATTTTAAGCTTTTTCCTGGAGCTGCCAAGGGGTCCAAGTTAAGCAGTGTGAATTACAGCAGAAATGGTTCAACTTTGCTTTTAAATCACTGCTGCAGAATAACGCTCTTAACATAGCCCCTTTAGCTGTTCAGTTATAAATCCAATGCTCACAATTATGCAAAAATATGTGAGAATAAAAAATAGATCCATACCTGACCTGCAGTATCTAGGATCTCAAAATGGACAAATTCCCCATCTATAACCCCGGTGTGTCTGTAAATTGTTTCTGCCAAGACAGGATACCAACAATGAATACAGTGTACATATTTCTTGGCATCACTAAAACATTAAGAATGTATATAGCTGAAGCAGGTATGCATGTTTCCAAAATCGGCAGTTAAAGGATCAGCCTTCCCAGAAGTGCTTTTTACGTTAGAGATGGAGCCTTTTGGAGCGAGTCAGCCTCTAGCTTCTAAAATGTCTTGAATACGCCAACAGCCAGATTTCCCTGCCATAACTGCCAACTCCTTCCTGTTCTCCTGGTAATTGTGCGTGTTCCTGCCCACCAATGTTCCAGTTCCCACTGCTGTTTTCTATACAACATAAATCAATTAAAAAAACTCAATGGTAACCCGTGGTATTGGTCACAGCAAGTATGCAGACCAAGAAACTCAGCTGCAGAGATGTCCCAAAGGGATAGAATAAACGATCAGGTGGTTTACCATCTACTAAAAACTGAGATATCATAATTGGGTGGACTGAACCTTTAAAGCTTTGTTTGCAGTTGCAAAAAAAAAAAAGTAAAAATATAAAATAAAAGAACAAAATACACTTTATTAACTAGTCACATATTACATTTCTCAGGTTTTAGAACATATCTCTGTTGGGAACAAATACAATTTTAAATGGCTACCATTCACGACATTGAACTGAAAATACTTTTTTCAATTATATAGCAACAATGTATTTTACAGGGATTTATACAGTGGCTACTAGGCCTTCAGTGTAACTTTTTAAAGCAGAACTACATGTTAAAATTAATCAAATATACATATAGACAATTATATACATAGATATAGATATCTATATCTATAGATATATATATATATATATATATCTATAGATATCTATGTATATGTATATTGCTAAGTAGGGATGAGCCGAACACCCCCTGTTCGGTTCGCACCAGAACATGCAAACAGGCAAAAAATTTGTTCAAACGTGCGAACACCGTTAAAGTCTATGGGACACGAACATGAACAATCAAAAGTGCTAATTTTAAAGGCTTATATGCAAGTTATTGTCATAAAAAGTGTTTGGGGACCCGGGTCCTGCCCCAGGGGACATGGATCAATGCAAAAAAAAGTTTTAAAAACGGACGTTTTTTCGGGAGCAGTGATTTTAATAATGCTTAAAGTGAAACAATAAAAGTGTAATATTCCTTTAAATTTTGTACCTGGGGGTTGTCTATAGTTTGCCTGTAAAGGGGTGCATGTTTCCCATGTTTAGAACAGTCTGACAGCAAAATGACATTTCAAAGGAAAAAAAGTCATTTAAAACTACTCGCGGCTATTAATGAATTGCCGGTCTGACAATACACATAAAAGTTCATTGATAAAACCGGCCACAGGGGAACCCCGAACCAAAATTTTAAAAAAAAATGACGTGGGGGGTCCCCCTAAATTCCATACCAGGCCCTTATCCGAGCACGCAACCTGGCAGGCCGCAGAAAAAGAGAGGGGGACGAGAGAGCGCCCCTCCTGAACCATACCAGGCCACATGCCCTCAACATTGGGAGAGTGCTTTGGGGTTGATGGGGACAAGGGCCTCATCTCCACAACCCTTGCCCGGTGGTTGTGGGGGGCTTTAACAAGGGGACCCTCAGATCCCGGTCCTCCCCCCTTTGTGAAATGGTATGGGGGTACAAAAGTACCCCTACCATTTCCCAATAAAGTGTCAAAAATGTTAAAAACAAGAGACAGTTTTTGACAATTCCTTTATTTAAATGCTTCTTTTTTCTTCTATCTTCCTTCGGTTTCTTCCTCCATCTTCTTCTTCTTCTGGTTCTTCCTCCGGTGTTCTCATCTGGCATCTTCCTCCACGGCGCCGGCATCTTCTTCCCTTCGTCTTCTGGGCCGCTCTGCATCCAGCATGATGTAAGGCTCCCGCTGTGTGACGCTTCTCCTCTTCTGACGGTTCTTAAATAACGGAGGGCGGGGCCACCTGGTGACCCCGCCCCCTCTGACACACGGGGACTTCCCTGTGGCATTCCCCGTGACGTCAGAGGGGGGCGGACAGGGAAGTCACCTTGCATCAGAGGGGGCGGGGTCACTGGGTGGCCCCGCCCTTCGTTATTTAACAACCGTCAGAAGAGGAGAAGCGTTAAAACAGCGGGAGCCTCCCATCATGCGGTATGCGGAGCGGCCCAGAAGACGAAGGGAAGAAGACGCCGGCGCCGCGGAGGAAGATGCCGGACGAGAACACCGGAGGAAGAACCAGAAGAACCAGAAGAAGATGAAGGAAGAAACCGAAGAAAGATAGAAGAAAGAAGAAGCATTTAAATAAAGGAATTGTCAAAAACTGTCTCTTGTCATTTTTAACATTTTTGACACTTTTTTTGTGAAATGGTAGGGGTAAAGTACCCCCTTACCATTTCACACAGGGGGCAGGGCCGGGATCTGGGGGTCCCATTGTTAAAGGGGGCTTCCAGATTCCTATAAGCCCCCCGCCCGCAGACCCCCACAACCACCGGGCAAGGGTTGTGGGGATGAGGCCCTTGTCCCCATCAACATGGGGACAAGGTGTTTTGGGGGCTACCCCAAAGCACCCTCCCAATGTTGAGGGCATGTGGCCTGGTACAGCTCTCGTCCCCCCCTCTTTTCCTGCGGCCTGTCAGGTTGCGTGCTCGGATAAGGGTCTGGTATGGATTTTTGGGGAGACCCCACGCCATTTCTTTTTTAAATTTTGGCGTGGGGTTCCCCTTAAAATCCATACCAGACTTGAAGGGTCTGGTATAGATTTTGAGGGGAACCCCACGCCATTTTTCTTTTTAAATTTTGGCCGGGGTTCCCCTTAATATCCATACCAGACCTGAAGGGCCTGGTATGGAATTTAGGGGGACCCCCACATCATTTAAAATTTTTGGTCCGGGGTTCCCCTGTGGGGAATTCCCATGCCGTTTTTATCAATGAACGTTTATGTGTATTGTCGGACCGGCAATTCATTAATAGCCGCGAGTAGTTTTAAATGACTTTTTTTCCTTTGAAATGTCATTTTGCTGTCAGACTGTTCTAAACACGGGAAACATGCACCCCTTTACAGGCATACTATAGACACCCCCCTAGGTACGAAATTTAAAGGGATATTACACTTTTATTGTTTCACTTTAAGCATTATTAAAATCACTGCTCCTGAAAAACGTCCGTTTTTAAAACTTTTTTTTGCATTGATCCATGTCCCCTGGGGCAGGACCCAGGTCCCCAAACACTTTTTATGACAATAACTTGCATATAAGCCTTTAAAATTAGCACTTTTGATTTCTCCCATAGACTTTTAAAGGGTGTTCCGCGGCTTTCGAATTTGCCCCGAACACCCCAAATTGTTCGCTGTTCAGCGAACTGGCGAAGAGCCGATGTTCGAGTCGAACATGAGTTTGACTCGAACTCGAAGCTCATCCCTATTGCTAAGCAGTGGAAAACTTAAAGAAGGCTTTCACTACAATATTGACCTACTGTGTAGAAAATGTTTCCTACAGAGTCACCACTCCTGGTCACCACTCCTCTTCCTGGTTGAATGAAGCTCGACATCATTCAACATGCTTGTTCTGCCAAAATGCAAAGTGCTGGAGCTGTCATCTTCACACTTCTCTATTTAACAAGTCACTGATCTGGAACCAGTATACAGGTTGGGAGCCTTGGCTTCACTAGCTGTATTCTTGTTTCAATGATAAAGCTGAAATCTGGGATAGTGTAAAATTCAACCTTGCAGTGCCCCTTTTACCCATACTGCAAGGGATAAATGCTGGTTTAATCTAGCAGTGTAGAAATGAGGCCAGGAGAGGCTCCCGCAGGATTTCTCTGCTCCGTACGACCAATCCCTCAAAGTTGCTTCTCTTCACTGCCTGACATCATCATGATCAATGTAGGACCAGCATTGTACTTAAGGATGCTAAAGGCCCATCGACATTCTGGGTGCATTGAAAAAATGGAGGAGCGCGGCAGCTGTCAGGGGAGGAAGGAATATGGTAAGTAATTTTCTTATTCCTATACTGCTAGACTAAACAAGTCTTTAACCCTTGCAGCACAGGAAGGCACTGCAAGGTTAACTGTAACCCAGAGTTCAATTTTACAGATGAGAATGACAGTCCCAAAGCTAGCACTCGCAAAGGCATCTGTCATATTTCTGTCCTTTTGTGGCAGATTAAAGCAGGTAGGCAGCTAACTATGCATATTGTATAACTAAGGTGACCCTCCAATGCGCCATCGGTATCATCTGTTCCTGTTCATCTCTATCTTGTTTTTTTAACTACTTCAGTACTGGGCACTTTCACCCCCTTCCTGCCCAGGCCATTTTTCAGCTTTCAGCGCTGTCACACTTTGAATGACAATTGCACAGTCATGTGCAATTTTTGTCATTTTCTTCACACAAATAGAACTTTCTTTTGGTGATATTTAATCACTGCTGGCTGATGTGCGCTGATGAGGCTGCACTGATGGGCACTGATGAGGTGGCACTTATGGGCACTGATGAGGCAGCACTTATGGCACTAATTAGGTGGCATTGATGAGTAGGCACTAATATGCCACACTTATGGGCACTGTTATGAACTGATAGGTGGCACTGGTGGGCACTGATTGCTGGCACTTTATTGTAAGCAGGGCACTGATGATCAGTGCCCTGATTACATCTCCTGCTATGCCCTGCAAGGAGATGCCGCTGATCGGCTCTCCTCGACACACATACTTGCCAACTGTCCCGATTTTCCCGGGACAATCCCGGAACACAGATCTGTAAGGAGGGCTCCGCTGCTGGGCTACACCAGATGTAAAGGAGGGCTCCGCTGCCAGGGACACCAGATGTAAAGGAGGGCTCCGCTGCCGGGGACACCAGATGTAAAGTATTGCTCCACTGCCGGGGACACCAAATTTAAAGGATGGCTCCGCTGCCGGGGACACCAGATGTAAAGGAGGGCTTTGCTGCTGGGGACACTAGATGTAAGGAGGGGCTCCGCTGACAGGGACACAGATCTGTAAGGAGGGCCTCTGCTTCTGGGGGCACCTGATGTAAGGACGGACTCTGTTGGGGGCACCTGATGTAGGGACGGACTCTGCTGGGGGCACCTGATGCAAGGACGGACTCTGCTGGGGGCACCTGATGGCATCTGGTGGCAGGTGACACATTAAGGGGTCCCACTGATTCTGGATTATGGAGAGAATGATTTAATTCTATATTACAATGTAATAATAGTAATAATGCGCTTCAATCATCCTGACACCACAACAACCTTGGTGCTGGGATGATTAAAGCGCTAACACCAGGTGTTTGGAGTATCTTTATCTGCTGATTTGTTAAACTCTGGAATACACATTTCTATTGTGGTGTAGGATCTGGGCCTGCTGTCCTTCCATCCCTCTTTCCTTCCTTCTCTCTCCTTCCCTCCTTCTTTTTTTCTTTATCTCTCCCTCCCTCCTTTCCCCTTTCTTTCTCCATCTCTCATTCATCTCAAACTCTAACCACACCCCCATTTGAACCACGCCCATATAAGCCATGCCCACTATTTCACGTAAACCATGCCCGCACTGCGCCGCATTTTTCTTTTTTTCTATGTCATGCGTACAAACGCATGCCCCACCCCCTAATTATAATAAGACGTCACCTACAGCCAAAAAAGTGTCCCTATAAATTTTTTTACAATGTTGGCAACTATGCACACACTCTGCCAGTGTGAGGCGATGAGAGCCAATTACGGGCACTTCCATGTTCACATGTGACCGGCTGTGATTGGACACAGCCGATCACATGGATAAAGAGCCGCGTGAGCGGCTCTTTACAGAGATCGGGGTTGTGCTATGTCCTAGCAACACAGCGCGGCCACGTCACATGACGTCCACCCAGAACAAGCGCCGCACCATCCCCAGCCGTTATGTTGTGCAGTAGTCATCCCTCCACAGAGGTCATTGTGGCTGAATTTTCATGCTGTAGACTTGCAGAGCTCTTGCTGTAGACTCACCACTGCAACTTTGCTCTTGCTAGAGACTTGCCATGCAAATTTGCTACAAATTGGAAAAGTGTCAACTAGAACTTGTGCTTCAAGTGCTCTGCAAGTGTACAACTTGCCAGGTAAAATGTGCAGCATTTTTTCAGACTTACAATTCAAAACTGCCACAAATTTGTGGCAAGTTATCATTGCTATCTGGGCTGGTGCAATGGTGCCACAGTCTACTGTTAATGAATAATGCGGCTGGGCGGGCGAAACCCCGCATGCCTGCGTATTTTTTCTCTCCAGATTTTGTCAGCTAGCAGGGTGAGAATATTCCCCTCTAGCTGTCAAAACAGGGGATCGGGGGGGGGGGGGAGGGGAGCCGAGGCTTGTGCATCTGTAACATGTTACACCCTGAATATGGGTGTAACATGTTCGCTCCACTTTTAAACTCAGGTAGCCTGGCCATTTTTGCAATTTTTCCATTGCTTTTTCATTTTTCTCTTACAGCTTCCAGAGTTTGTAAAAAAAAAAAACATATATTTTCTGAAAGCACATGACCAGTAGAATCAAAAGATGGTGTTACTGATTTTTAAGGCCCTGCGATAATCGTGCAAGTGTTTATCAAAACAATATTTTTGTTAAAAATACACTAAAATCATTATTAGCAGATACAAACACAGCAAATTTTACAAAATTCCTGCTAAATTCATACTAAATATAAAAGCTTAACCTGTATTGAGTTAATAAATACATTTTTGTCTATTTTAAATTGCACCTTTTTACGACATGGTGAAAATCGAACGTACGTAAAATGTGAAATAACCAAATTCCTCTAATTAATAAATGTAAATAACCAATTTTCATTTACAGCTTTCAAAGTTTGTAGAATTCCCCCCAAACCATATATTTTCTGAAAGCAAATGATCAGTAGAATAAAAAGAAGGTGCTGGCTGATTTTTTTAGGCTCTACAAAAGTTGCGCAAATGTTTATCAAATCGCTATTTTCACAAAAAAAACCCACTAAAATCATTTTTTGCACACAAAACCACAACATAACTTACAAAATTCCTGCTAAATTCCTACTAAGGCCTCCTTTAATGGGATGTTCCTAGATTGTAAGCTCTAACGAGCAGGGCTCTGATTCCCCCCTGTATTGAATTGTATTGTATTGTAATTGTACTGTCTGCCCTAATGTTGTAAAGTGCTGCGTAAACTGTTGGAACTATATAAAGCCTATATAATAATAATGTGCTAAAGCATACATCCATGGAGAGCTGTGTTTACCTGCACTGGGATGCACAGATGTTCTGTGCTGTGCAGGCAGTCCTATCCATATCAACTGTGATGCAGCAGCTGCAAGGACAGATCTGACATCTGTGCAGGTGTTGGTGCATGGCCCCAAACGCAGGCAGTGTGAGTTCAGGGACATACACCCACATGGATGTCAAGTTGGGCACAGTGGCTGTGTCCATGCAGCCACTGTGTCCTAATTGATATGGATGGGGCTGCCTGCACAGGAATGCACAGAACACCTTTGCATCCCTGTGCAGCTAAACACGGCCTTGCTGTAGTATGCCTCTATTTTAGGTATATTGCTCTTACCAGAGCTATCAGTTTGTTCAGAATTGCTGAATAATTTTGCTATAAGTTCATGGTCACTGAAGTGACCATGAGCTTATAGCAGGGGATGAACCAGATAGCGAAAAAGTTAAAGCACATTTTTTAAAATCTGGTGTATATATTAGGTACAGGGCAGTAGAAAAGAGATATGATGAATGGAAGAGATCAGAGCAACACAAGGGAATATAGAAAATTTTAATAAAACATGGCAACCATGGATTACTTTTAAATATTCTGATTCATATACCACTTTCACATAAAGATAAACCTTTTATACTTAGACCAATATTTTTCCTATAATATATTTATTTTATTTTATTTTTATTTAATTTTCTTTCCTCCTCTTTACTCCTCATTTCTATTACTATATCTATATCTAAGGACACCTCTCAGGGGTCCACAAATTTATTCTCCCTTTTAAAATAAATAACAGATTTTTTTCTATACAAAGCTAGAGTATTTCCAAATAATTTATCAATATAACAATAGGTCGGATACGAAACCACCTTGGTGGCTTTACCAGTAAATACTCTATTATTGAAGTCAATTATTCACTGTTATATGAAACTTATGTACAAATGTTAATATGATTGTACCAATGTTATTTTCAAACATTAATAAAAGCTTTTTGTTTAAAAAGAAAAGAGATATGATTGGTTTTTAAAACCTAGAGAGGAGCTTTAAAATCACACGGCAAAGCTGTTTTCTGGTTTTGGATAAAGCATAGAGAGATTAGAACACCTGTCAGGTTTAATTGCTGCTTGTGCCCTCATTGCAGAGATTCACCCTCTCTATTTGTCTTGTTTACCATTATCATTGTAAGTGAAAGTAAAGCAAATCGCAAATTTTGTGTTGTACCTAGAAAAGTAGTAGAAAATCTTCCAAAGAGGACAGTGACCTGGGGGTCCCCAAGGGATTACCCTAATTTGCAGGGATTTCTTCTCACTTCCTGTTTGGCTATGGGACAGGAATTGAAGGAAAATATCAGAATGGGAAACAGATGGCGAAAAAAAATCTGTCAGGGGTTATAATGCTCCCTTGCTCTATCCAAAATGAAAAAGAAAACATTTTGCCTATAGTTCTACTTTAAGAAGGGGGAGAGACATTCAAGATCAAAGTATGTTGTTCCATTAAGTAATTAAAGGAATGAATCATTCCTTCATTCACATCAGTCTCTGTGCAGAAGAGTCATAAATACACCATGATTGAAGAAGGCAACCCCATCTTGATAATGCATGACAGGTGCCCAGATGAATAGAGGATTTTTTCTTGGAAATTCCTTTAAATGTGAAAGATTACATTATGTTAGAGAACAGTATCTAGACTGCCCTAGTGCACACATTACATTTACTTACACACTGTTAGTTTTCCTTAATCTAATATCTAAAATTTGCTAAGATACATTACTAAGATGTGCATGATTGTGTTGGATTATTATAGTATAATTGAGTTACAGTATATTAATATAATATGTATTTCTTCTAGATTGGGAAAAGTAAAATACACAGACTTCTATACTTTTGTGAGAATATATACATTTTTTCAGTTCACTCCTTCAGTCTCCTAACGTATCACTAATTTACTAACAGACATGTCAGTCTGGATGTCACACCACTTCCTCAAACTCAATCTATCCCAAACCGAGCTCATAATTTTCATTCCCCTGATCTCTCTGCAAAGATCGATATCACAACTATCAGCCCAAACCCGCATGCCAATTCTGGACTTTGAACTATCCTTTTGGCCCCACATCCATTCACTGTCCAACTCTTGCCACCTCTGCAACATCTCCAAAATACGCTCCTTTCTAACCAACGACACCACTATGCTCCTAATTCACTCCCTGGTCATGTTCCGCATTGACTACTGCAACTCCGTTCTCATTGGCTTACCTTTACATAGGCTATCCCCCCTTCAGTCTGTTATGAATGCTGCTGCCAGGCTCATCCACCTTAACAACTGTTCAGTGTCTGCTACTTCTCTGTGTCAATCCCTCTATTGGCTCCCAATCACCCAACAAATTACATTTAAAATACTAACAACAACTTACTAAACCATCCACAACTCTGCTCCCATCTACATCACTAGCCTAGTCTCAAAATACCAACCTAATCATTCTCTTCGTCCCTTCCAAGACCACCTGCTCTCTAGCTCCCTCATCACCTCCTCAGGATTTTTCCCGAGCCTCTCCCATCCTATAGAACTCCCTACTCCAATCTGTCAGATTATTCCCTACTCTATTTGCTTTTAGACGATCCCTTTTCTTCAGAGAAGCCTATCCTGCCTCCACTTAACAACTGTACTTTTATTTTCTCCATCACCTCCTCCCCCACAGCTATTACCTTTTGTATCACTTGACCCTCCCTCCTAGATTGTAAGCTCTAATGAGCAGGGCCCTCTGATTCCTCCTGTACTGATCTGTATTGTAACTGTACTATCTGCCCTCATGTTGTAAAGTTCTGTGCAAACTGTTGGCGCTATATAAATCCTGTATAATAATTTTAATATAGCTTAGTCCATGCATCTTTTTGGAGAAGCTTACATAAGGTAGTAATCAGCTTTTCTTCCCCCATCTCAAATGGTATAAAGTTTCACGTATGAGTTAAGAATATAAGTTCTTTATACTGTAATATTTCTTGATTAAGATATTAAATAAGAAAAAGGGCGTTTTGTGGAATAATACATATTGGCATTTGATTTAGATGATAAATAGTTACATCTTGTGAAGACTTTGTAGTTTAGGTGAGAGGTACCTCTCCTCGAACTAAGCAGAGACATTCTTGAGTATAGCATTTTAGTAGCTAGTCCTCTAGTAAGTCAACCCCCACTGTTACGTAAAATGGGGAGGTGGCCAAATTGAAGCCTGCGTTTATTGAAACAAAAAGGGACTGGTTTTTAAGTTAGGGGAGGGGAGACATTTTGGGGACACACATTCGAATGCAGAAATGCGGAAATACACACACATCTGATGAGACGCACAATATTTATCTCAAGAATATAACTACATTATTGATATTATTTTTACAGTCTGTATTTTAATATTTTTCTTGTAATCTTATACTATTTTATTATTAAATCAATTTTAATTTTTTTACACAAGAACTGGAAGGACTTTCTATTTTGGAACTTTTCTCATCAATATACGTTTACAGAATATCAGGAGAATTTTCTTAAATTTAACACACACCAACTTAAAACCAACCCATGTGTAGCCACGTCTATAAATCCTCATTTTCTTTATAATTAAATTTTTTTTTTTTTTTTCATTTACAACAAACCACACAATATTATACAAAAAAAATAAATGAGAAAGTAAACCATTATCTATATACTTCCATCCTTACTCCTCTATCTTAGGTCTTTTTCCCATTTATATAGGTCAACTTCTATGCGATATATAAAACCAGCCAAACCACACCCATACAAAACAAAACTCTTTCAGATGAAGAGTATACATTCCTTCCCAAATTTTATGTGCTATTGTGTGTCTATTCAGGGCATTATGGGGTGATGACATCACAGGGGGTGTGTCTTCTAACTACGTCATTGGGTGGCCCCACCCCATGCCAATATAAGTCATTGCACACGGCGGACCCAGCATTAAACCGGGAGATCGCGTCGAGTCAACATCGAAAGAAGAACAGGGGGAGAAGACCCAGCAAAAGAGCAGAAAATAGCGGAGCAGGACCGGAGAAGAGCCGGAGCTGCTTTAATAAAATACTTTAAAAAGCTGTGTAGTATGCAGGCCCCGACAACCACCGGTCAAGAGTTGTCAGGAAGAGGCCCTTGTTGTCAGGAAGAGGCCCTTGTCCTCATCAACATGGGGAACAGGTGCCCCCCTCTGCCCCAAAGCACCCACCCCCTATGTTGAGGGCATGTGGCCTGGTATGGCCTGGGGGGGCGCTCACTCTTCCCGCCCCTTTCCTGACCTGCCGGGCTGTGTGTTCGGATAAGGGCCTGGTATGAATCTTGGGGGGAACCTCGCGCAAAATTTTGTCGGGGTTCCCCTTCAAGATTCTCAACACACAAGTCGCATCATCTTGATCCGACTTCTGGTGAGACTTCTATTCAAATCAATGGGCTCCATATAGAGGATAGTGAAACAGGGGGAAAAAAAAAGGGGGGGGGGGGTGTCAACCCCGCCCCCCGTCCCACTCCTCCCCACTCCTCCCCACTCCACCCCACTCCACCCCACTCCACATCCCAATAAGGAAAAAAAAAACCCACACAAAATTATATAAACTACATTTACTTTACATACATTTACTAAATATCTGATGCGCCTATACAAGGGATGAGACTCTATGGCAATGTTACATCCTATTACATGCAATACCTGCCTATATCCACCTTCTAGTGCATTTTACTCTTTCCCAATCTCCGGGGAGTATTGTATCCTTTCTGCCCATATACTCTCAAATTTATCTTGTTGGTTTCTAACTTTATGCACCCATCTCTCCAGCTCCATTATCACCTCTACCTCCCTTTTCCATTCCAGAAGTGTGGGACATGTGATTTGTTTCCAATACCTGGGTATCAATGTTTTAGCTGCGTTTCAGCAGATGTGGGATAACACTTTTTAAATAATATTTCATTGATACCGGCATTCTGTGGAATAGAAAATGTAGAGGTGATACTTCTATGGGTTTATTAGATAACTTCTCCACCCATGGGGCTAACTCCTCCGAAAAAGGTCTAATTTTTGGGCAAGACCACCATATATGGAGAACTGTACCCCTTTATTTACAGCCCCTCCAGCAACTTTCATTTGATGTTGGGTATATTTGTGCCAATCATGTTGGTTTTCTATACCATCTAGCCATAAACTTATACTAAATTTCTTGTGTGGAGGAATTTATTGAGGTATAACGTGTTGCCTCCAACAATTTTTTAACCTGTGATGAAGAAAATGTATAGTTTAGTTCTCTTTCCCATTCCTTGATAAAGCAGGGAATTGGGCTATTTTGGCCACTGAGTACTATCCTATACATTCTAGATAACAGATGATTAGTCCCTGAAATTTTCATACACAAATTCTCAAATATGGTAACAGAGCTCAGAGGCCTTAGTTGGGTTTTTAATTTTTTTTTAATTTGACATTTGGGCATATCTCCACCTTGCCATAGGTATGCTTCCCAGCGATAACACTATCTCCACAAAGGGAGATAGGGTTCCTCGTGGAGCATACCTGGCACATGTTGTATTCTCCTCCGATCCCCACAGGCCCAACACCCCTGCCTCCTCTCCTGGGGGGAACCAGGGGTATCCTTCCAATGGTGTTAATGGTGCTACCCAGGGGGCATATTTGCCCGTTTTGTTCATTCTATCCCACATCAGTAAGCATCCCCGTGTTATTGGGGATGTCCACCTTAAGAGACCTCTTGATGCTGTCGGTATCCAGGGTGCCCCTGCTAGATTTCTGCCCGCCATTGTTCTCTCATGTGAGACCCATGCCTTACTTGCGTTGTCGTGGCACCAATTTAGAATACAAACTTAGACATCGCCCTGTAATACAGGGCCATGTCTGGAAGCCCAATTCCCCCTTCTCCTTTGCTTCTACGTAGTACATCATATGCTATTCTAGGGCTTTTATCCTTCCATACAAAGGATACAAAAGCTTTACATATCTGTCTGAAAAAATTCAGAGGAAGTGGGATAGGGATAGTATACAAGACATATATTATTCTAGGTATTATGTTCATTTTTAATGTATTAACTCTACCAAACCATGTTAAGGAGTGGCTTCTCCATCTCTGAAAATCCCTCATTATCTTTACCAATAAGGAGCCATAATTAAGTTTGTATAATAATTTTCTGTTTGGTGTTATATGTACTCCTAAATAATATAGAGAGTCTGCATTCCATATAAAAGGATATGTGTATTGCAGAGATGTTGAGACTGCTAATGGTACATGGCTTGGTAGCATCACTGACTTCTCATAGTTTATTTTGAAATTAGATAATATACTGTATTTCTGTACTTCATCCATCAGGGCAGGTATTCCAGAGGTTTTGAAAGATAGAATAATAAGTCATCCGCATATCCCCGACTATTTCCTTATTTTCCGTAACTTTGCAAAGGAAGGGCTCCAAGATCAAAGCGAATAGCCTTTGGGCTCGCATATAAGGCTGATACCCATCCCCTCATCCTCTCCCCCAAACCTATTCTCTTCAATACCTCCATCATAAACCCACAGCTCACTTTGTCAAATGCTTTTTCTGCATCCATTGACAGAGCTACTCTCTGGGTTTTATCAGGTCCATTTTCCATCCAATGGCGGACATGAAGGGCCCGAATAGTGTTATCTCTTGTTTCGCGGCCCTTCATAAACCCTTCATAAACCCTGTCTGATCAAAATGGACTAATTGAACTATATGATCCTGTAATTTATTGTAATAGGGGCATGATCTGAGATTGTTTCAATGGTAGCCAATCTCAAGAGATTCAGATAATATTGATCCAATAAAATGGAATCAAGCCAGAAGTAGACCTTGTGGGTTTTAGAGTAGTAGCTATATTCTTTCTTTTCTGCATGTGTTATCCGCCAACTGTCTACTAAATGCAGGGATCTAAAAGTTGTTTCACATGTTTAATTGCTCTGAAAGATAATGGACCTTTCCCCGTTGAAGTATCTAATCTTGGGGTCTAACGTCACATTAAAATCCCCCCCCCCAACACCACAAATCCTTCCCTAAATTTCTCTAGAAGCACAATGGTCTTGGACATAAAGTCCACTGTGTGAACATTCGGTGCATATATGGAAGCAAATGTATACCAGTGTCTATTCATCATACCCTTAACAAATAAGAATCGCCCTTCCGGGTCCTCTTGTGCTAATATAAAGGTCATGGGGCACGTTTTCCCAAAGGCTATCGTTACTCTCCTTGCCCTTGAGATAGGGGATACTAAATGGAACCACTGGTTATATGGCAGTAAGGGCATTCGAGGTATTGATCCCACTGTAAAATGTGTCTCAGTGTAAAAAGACCACATCTGCTGCAAGATGATGTAGTTCCTGCCACAGGCTCCTCCTTTTATGGGGTGAACACAAGCCCCTCACATTATAGGATATAATTTTCAATGAGCTGGCCATTGTTTATGTCTTAGGCGGACATATATCGCTCCTAAATCATTGCCAAATATCTACATTTTTCCCTCACTAGGAGCATCTGCAAAGTATACCAAACATCCCAAAAAATATAAAAACAACTTCACACTACACCAAAACATTCTACCTAGTAGAATATACCAACTAAAGGTAAGGAGGATCCATGTGGGTCCATAGTCCCCACTCCAGAGCCACTTTTCCATCTGCCACCATGCAGATTATTTAGCCCCTTACATCGGGGCCTACCTAATGGAAAAATAATGTCCTATAGACAAAAATGAAAAAGTACAGAAAAAGAAAAAACAAACCAAGAAGCAATACATATATCGAGTACATATGGGAATCTTATAGCACCCGGGAGTGATTTAATTTCTTCTTCTATGGCTGCATTTATGTATAAAAGAAGAATTGGGGACCCCTGACCTGCAACCCCCCCCTCCCAAAAAAAAGGGGGTTGCAAATGTTAACAAAGGAGAATGAAAATGAGAGAGAATTAACCCCCCCCCCCCCCCCCCAAGAAAAAAGAAACAAACTTTTTTTAATCCCCAATAAAGGGGGGGGGGGGATGAAAGGGGGGGGGTTGTCTTTCTTCATCCGCTTCTTAGTATTTCATAAAATTTTCGATTCCTCAAACCGGTCCTTGCGCTAAAAATCCATCCCTCTCCAAATGGGCCTTGCGTTGCGCCTTAATAGGGACCTGAGACCAGGGTTCGGGGCGTTGAAGAAAAGGACTGCAATTTTAACGTTTTGTGAGGCTGTCAAACGGAAAGGGAACCCCCAGCGAGAGCTGATCTCAAGGCCTCCAGCAGTGGCCGTACTGTTTGGCGCTGCATCAAAGTGGAGAATAGGGTGTAACACGTTGGACTCTGTCCACCTCTAATGCATCTTGCACTGTTTCCCCCAAAATCTGATGGAATAAACATTGTACATTAGCTACTAAATTGCTGGTGTGATGGGTTTTCAGGGAGACCTCGTATGCGTATGTTTTGTCTACGTTCCCTATTTTCAAAATCATCCAACTGATCCATATAAGA
Source organism: Aquarana catesbeiana (assembly GCF_042186555.1). NCBI lineage: Eukaryota > Metazoa > Chordata > Amphibia > Anura > Ranidae > Aquarana > Aquarana catesbeiana. The sequence goes on along the minus strand of NC_133334.1, from coordinate 77,808,154 downwards.
ATTCAGGGTCTCTTCCTGATATTTAGTGTTGTCCTGTACATCCACCACAGCTTGTATGATTTCTTCTTGGCTTTTTTCAACTCCTTCCACTCTATATCCTAATGCCTCCGTGTCCTCCCTTAGCTCATCTATTGCTTGTTTGCATGACTGTTCCACTGCCGCTATCAGTTGTTGAATGTCTGCCTTGTGGGAGAGTTCTTATGTGCCCTTTAATGTCCCAATCCCAGTTAGTTATCAGTGTGTCTGTTCCATGGGTGCCAAATGCACCTTACTCCTTTACAAATAATATATTACCTTCAGGTTTTTTGGTTGGGTGATTTAACTCATTTCTCCCCATGTCCCCTCCAAATGTCTCTCCTTACATCTGCTCATGGCTATTGTGCCTTAACGCACCATCTCCCTCCTCAGTTGAGTCTGTGGCGCCATCACTATGCCCCGTGGGGGTCTCTCTGCATGCCGCTGAGTCCCCTCCCTAGTTTCATCCAGCATACTTCCCTTATCCCCGGGGGGGTCTGGTGAGGGTTATGGCCATGGCCAGGAGTTGAGGGTCTTCCACCGGCTTCTGACATCCCACTACACGCTACCTGGTAATCACGTCCATGCGATGATCTCTGAGCTTCTGCCTGTGACATCATGTGGCCCACGACATCATGGACCCACAACCCAGCGTTACTTGATCTCCGCTTGTCTCCATTCTCCCACGCTTCCTCTCCTCCTGGCTCTGCATTTGATTCGGATGCCCATGATCCCCTCTCTGTGGGTTAAGGTAAGCTCTCTGTAGCATTACATATTCTAAATAGTATGTTTGGCCTCTTAAGTCGCATCAGTGGCCATAGTTGAGCCCACTATACCATTCACAATGCCCACAGCATCAAGTCAGCGTATTTAATTAACTTATACAAACGTTTTAGTCATAATCCAGTGAGTTTCTGTAGGCATCCCAAATTCAGACATTTTTCACATTTATTATACTGTTATTTTCTAATACCAGGGAGTTTGTTACTCAGGGGAAGGATTTTATTATTGGCGCTATCACCGTTTTCAACAGCACATAATACTAATCCCAGGATTTACATTCCTGTCGAAGGGCATTCCAAATTGCTTACAGCACTAAAAGGAACTAATTGGCTTTACAGTGAAGAGCAACTTATCCTTTGCAGTAAAAAATCACATGCAATTAGTACATCTTGCAGTGTTCTCTGAGAAAAGGTGATTATTGTACGAATAGGATAAACCCATTGTTTTCTGCTTGTACAGTCTGTGTGTAATAAGCTTAAAGCAAGGTAGAGATTTAAATTAATCATAGTCAGTTTAATCTTGTCAAATGTGAAGCTCCTTACATAGTGAACAAAAGAACCCAAAATCAAATGATGAGATAATAGTATACATTATGAAACCATTTATTTTAGTGTTGTATACCCCAGAATGTGGGACGCATGTAATAGTTGTTAGAAATCCTCACTTTAAGAGGTTGTGTAAGGCCATATTTTGGATTTCTGTGAAAGACATCTCTACGGGAGAATATGTACTAGTGTTAACAACCATACCTCCCAACCATCCCAGATTTGCCAGGACTGTCCCAGGATTTGATGTAAATCCCGGCATATCAAAGTTTCGTCCCCTAGTGGAGCCCAGTGGCGGAACATCAATAACTTGCCTGGCAGCCTACACTAGTGCGGGCACTAGTAACACCTGCCCTGTGGCTTGTGTGGGGTCCCGTACACACACACATTTATGTGTTTATGTGAGAGGCAGACGGCGGTAAGAGATGCCAGCTGCCTCACACATACACAGTGCACTGCAGGGCAGGCCTCCTCCTTGGCTGTGATGCTTTCCTGCACAGAGACAGGAGGGGGAGGCGCTGAGAAGTCATGGCCGGATTTAGGCCATGATTTCTCCTGTGCCCCCCCTCCCAGACAGGATATTGTGCCTGAACTCCTCTTCCCATCCCCTCACTTAGGACAAGGGGAAGGCAGCCTGGAGCAGGGAAGTGAAAAGTCCAGAGAGAGGTGACAGTGGCTGTGCCCTCTCCCTGTTTTCATTCCAGCAATCCTTTATATGGCAGGTGACATTGGATCCATAGCTTGGACTGTGCACGGTATGATTAGCACTCCCTATGGCAAGGACTATTCATCTTCCAGCAGCAGAAAATGGGGGGGATTTTTGCTAGGAGCAGGTGGGGGGATTTTGGTTAAGAGGAGGAATGGGGGGAATTCGATCTCCTGTGCCCTGCTCTACTGAACACGTCCCCTGCCTTACTGACCCTGTCTTCTGTCCTGCTGACCCCTGTACTATGCCGTACTGACTCCCTGTACTCCTTCCAAATGGCCCCCTGTCCTTCATCCTGCTGACCCCTGTACCCTGCCCTACTGACCCCCCCTGTCCTCCATCCTTTTGATCCCTGTACACTACCCTACTGACCCCCTGTCCTCCATCCTGCTGACCCCTGTACACTGCTCTACTGACCCCCTGCCCTCCATCCTGCTGACTCCTGTACACTGCCCTACCCACTCCCTGTCCTCCATACTACTGACACCCTGTCTTCCGTTCTGATGACTCCTGTACCCTGCCCTACTGACCCCCTGTCCTCTGTCCTGCTGACCCCTGCACCCTGTCCTACTGACTCCCTGTCCTCCATTCTGCTGACCCCTGTACCCTGCCCTACTGATTCCCTGTCCTCCATCCTTCTGATCCTTGTAAACTGTCCTACTGATTCCCGGTCCTCTGTCCTGCTAATCCCTTTTGCCTCTATACACTGCCCTACAAACTGCCGACCCTATCCTCTGCCCTGCTGATCCCCTGTACACTGCCCTACTGACTCCTATACATTGTCCTGCCCCCCTGACTTTTTTTTTACTGCACCCCCACATCAGACAGGCTATATCTGGCCAAAGTGTTCATTATATCAACAGTTGCTGGTTACTATGCAGTCCCTGGCTATTTTAATGAAGTTCTTCTTTAAGGCAGGCTCAGACAAAGCAATGAAAGCATACTCCTTAACCCCTCAAATGTTAAGAGTTTGCCCACACCAACATTTTACAGTGGTGCGATACGCCACAGATCACTTCCTCTGTGTCTCTCATTCTGAAATTCAAATGTTGGGAGGTATGCAACAACCAGAGTCATTGACTAGAGCAGTGGTTCTTATCCAGGAGTATATGAACTCCTTGGGGTACCTTCATGTGTACGAAGTGGTAACCTCTGGAGCTGCATCTCATAGGACCAATCATCAATCCACTCCACCTTCTGTGAACTAGAAGAAGGGTAATTTAGAGACCTTTACCAGTTTATTAGGGCTCGTTTACACTAGCAATTTGGAGCAGTAAAAGCATGCAGTTGAACCAAGTTTTTACTGTCCCTCAACCGCATTGTCTTTAGTTGGAAAGTCAATAGCCAGGAGTGTACACATTTTGTGACCACAGTGCTTTACTTGGCAGCTGGGGAAGGAATTATACCCACTTCACACTCAGTGGGCACTATCGGCTGCCGGACTCAACTTATTTAAAGAAGAAGTCCAGCCAATGGAATTTACGCAGCTTTTAGTTTATGACTGCCTATCCCATTTCTTGAGGTGCTAAAATGGCAGGGCAGTACACCCCCCCCCTCCCCCCACCAAATGACCCCATTTTGGAAAGTAGATACCCCAAGGAAATTGCTGAGAGGCATGTTGAGCCTATTGAATATTTAATTTTTTTGTCACAAGTGATTGAAAAATTACAAAAAAAATTACACAAAGTTGTCACTAAATGATATATTGCTCACATGTGTCATGGTTATATGTGAAATTACACCCCAAAATACATTCTTCTGCTTCTCCTGGGTACGGGGATACCACATGTGTAAGACTTTTTGGGAGCCTAGTCGTGTACAGGACCCCGAAAACCAATCACTGCCTTCAGGCTTTCTAAGGGCGTAAAATGGTGATTTCACTTCCTCACTACCTATCACAGTTTCAGAGGCCAGGAAATGTCAAGATAGCACAAAACACCCCAAATGACCCCATTTTGGAAATGAGACACTTCAAGCTATTTGCTGAGAGGCATGTTGAGTCCATGGAATATTTTATATTTTACCACAAGTTTTGGGAAAATTACAATTTTTTTTTTTTTTTTTACAAGTTGCATTAAATGAGATATTGGGGTTGATTTACTAAAACTGGAGAGTGCAAAATCTGGTGCAGCTGTGCATGGTAGCCAATCAGCTTCTAACTTCAGCGTGTTCAATTAAGCTTTCACAATAAAACCTGGAGGCTGATTGGTTTCTATGCACAGCTGCACCAGATTTTGCACTCTCCAGTTTTAGTAAATCAACCCTATTGCTCAAACATGGCGTGGTTATATGTGGAATTACACCCCAAAATACATTCTGCTGCTTCTCCTGAGTATGGGGATACCACATGTGTGGGACTTTTTGGGAGCCTAGCCGTGTACAGGACTCCAAAAACCAATCACCGCCTTCAGGCTTTCTAAGGGCGTAAATTTTTGATTTCACTCCTTACTGCCTATCATAGTTCCGGAGGTCATGAAATGGCCAGATAGCACAAAACCACCCAAATGACCCCATTTTGTAAAGTAGACACCCCAAGCTATTTGGTGAGAGGCATGTTGAGTCCATGAAATATTTTATATTTTACCACAAGTTTTGGGAAAATTACAATTTTTTTTTTTTTTACAAGTTGTCATTAAATGAGATATTGGGGTTGATTTACTAAAACTGGAGAGTGCAAAATCTGGTGCAGCTGTGCATGGTAGCCAATCAGCTTCTAACTTCAGCGTGTTCAATTAAGCTTTCACAATAAAACCTGGAGGCTGATTGGTTTCTATGCACAGCTGCACCAGATTTTGCACTCTCCAGTTTTAGTAAATCAACCCTATTGCTCAAACATGGCGTGGTTATATGTGGAATTACACCCCAAAATACATTCTGCTGCTTCTCCTGAGTATGGGGATACCACATGTGTGGGACTTTTTGGGAGCCTAGCCGTGTACAGGACTCCAAAAACCAATCACCGCCTTCAGGCTTTCTAAGGGCGTAAATTTTTGATTTCACTCCTTACTGCCTATCATAGTTCCGGAGGTCATGAAATGCCCAGATAGCACAAAACCACCCAAATGACCCCATTTTGTAAAGTAGACACCCCAAGCTATTTGGTGAGAGGCATGTTGAGTCCATGAAATATTTTATATTTTACCACAAGTTTTGGGAAAATTACAATTTTTTTTTTTTTTACAAGTTGTCATTAAATGAGATATTGGGGTTGATTTACTAAAACTGGAGAGTGCAAAATCTGGTGCAGCTGTGCATGGTAGCCAATCAGCTTCTAACTTCAGCGTGTTCAATTAAGCTTTCACAATAAAACCTGGAGGCTGATTGGTTTCTATGCACAGCTGCACCAGATTTTGCACTCTCCAGTTTTAGTAAATCAACCCTATTGCTCAAACATGGCGTGGTTATATGTGGAATTACACCCCAAAATACATTCTGCTGCTTCTCCTGAGTATGGGGATACCACATGTGTGGGACTTTTTGGGAGCCTAGCCGTGTACAGGACTCCAAAAACCAATCACCGCCTTCAGGCTTTCTAAGGGCGTAAATTTTTGATTTCACTCCTTACTGCCTATCATAGTTCCGGAGGTCATGAAATGCCCAGATAGCACAAAACCACCCAAATGACCCCATTTTGTAAAGTAGACACCCCAAGCTATTTGGTGAGAGGCATGTTGAGTCCATGAAATATTTTATATTTTACCACAAGTTTTGGGAAAATTACAATTTTTTTTTTTTTTACAAGTTGTCATTAAATGAGATATTGGGGTTGATTTACTAAAACTGGAGAGTGCAAAATCTGGTGCAGCTGTGCATGGTAGCCAATCAGCTTCTAACTTCAGCGTGTTCAATTAAGCTTTCACAATAAAACCTGGAGGCTGATTGGTTTCTATGCACAGCTGCACCAGATTTTGCACTCTCCAGTTTTAGTAAATCAACCCTATTGCTCAAACATGGCGTGGTTATATGTGGAATTACACCCCAAAATACATTCTGCTGCTTCTCCTGAGTATGGGGATACCACATGTGTGGGACTTTTTGGGAGCCTAGCCGTGTACAGGACTCCAAAAACCAATCACCGCCTTCAGGCTTTCTAAGGGCGTAAATTTTTGATTTCACTCCTTACTGCCTATCATAGTTCCGGAGGTCATGAAATGCCCAGATAGCACAAAACCACCCAAATGACCCCATTTTGTAAAGTAGACACCCCAAGCTATTTGGTGAGAGGCATGTTGAGTCCATGAAATATTTTATATTTTACCACAAGTTTTGGGAAAATTACAATTTTTTTTACAAGTTGTCATTAAATGAGATATTGGGGTTGATTTACTAAAACTGGAGAGTGCAAAATCTGGTGCAGCTGTGCATGGTAGCCAATCAGCTTCTAACTTCAGCGTGTTCAATTAAGCTTTCACAATAAAACCTGGAGGCTGATTGGTTTCTATGCACAGCTGCACCAGATTTTGCACTCTCCAGTTTTAGTAAATCAACCCTATTGCTCAAACATGGCGTGGTTATATGTGGAATTACACCCCAAAATACATTCTGCTGCTTCTCCTGAGTATGGGGATACCACATGTGTGGGACTTTTTGGGAGCCTAGCCGTGTACAGGACTCCAAAAACCAATCACCGCCTTCAGGCTTTCTAAGGGCGTAAATTTTTGATTTCACTCCTTACTGCCTATCATAGTTTCGGAGGTCATGAAATGCCCAGATAGCACAAAACCACCCAAATGACCCCATTTTGTAAAGTAGACACCCCAAGCTATTTGCTGAGAGGCATGGTGCGTATTTTGCAGATCCCGCTTTTTGTCACAAAGTTTTGAAAATTGGAAAAAGAAAAAAAAACATTTTTCTTTTCTTTCTTTATTTTCAAAAAACAAATGAGAGCTGCAAAATACTCAATATGCCTCTCAGCAAATACCTTGGGGTGTCTACTTTCCAAAATGGGGTCATTTGGGGGGGTTTTGTGCTATCTGGACATTTCAGGACCTCCGTAACTGTGATAGGTAGTGAGGAGTAAAATCACAATTTTACACCTTTAGAAAGCCTGAAGGTGGTGCTTGGTTTTTCGGGTCCTGTATGTGGCTAGCCTCCCAAAAAGTCTCACACATGTGATATCCCCATACTCAGGAGAAGCAGCAGAATGTATTTTGGGGTGTAATTCCACATATGCCCATGGCATGTTCGAGCAATATATCATTTAGTGACAAATTTGTGAAAAAAAAAAAGTTTGTAATTTTTCTGAAACTTGTGGCAAAATATAAAATATTCCATGGACTCAACATGCCTATCAGCAAATAGCTTGGGGTGTCTACTTTCCAAAAAGGGGTCATTTGGGGGGCTTTTGAACTGTCCTGGCATTTTATGCACAACCTTAAAAGCTTATGTCACACATCACCAATTGAAGACAAAGCCCTTTCTGACACTTTTTGTTTACATGAAAAAATATTTTTTCTTTGCTAGAAAATTACTTTGAACCCCCAAACATTATATATATTTTTTTTAAAGCAAAGGCCCTACAGATGAAAATGATAGGTGTTGCAATTTTTTTTTCTCACAGTATTTGCACAGCCATTTTTCAAACGCAATTTTTTGGGAAATTTTTTTTTTTAATTTTAATGCACTAAAACACACTTTATTGCCCAAATGTTTAATGAAATAAAAAAGATGATCTTATGCCGAGTACATGGATACCAAACACAACATGCTTTAAAATTGCGCACAAACGTGCAGTGGCGACAAACTACATATATTTTTAAAAGCCTTTAAAATTCTTTACAAGTTACCACTTTAGATTTACAGAGGAGGTCTACTGCTAAAATTACTGCCCTCGATCTGACCTTCGCGGTGATACCTCACACGCATGGTGCAATTGCTGTTTACATATGACACCAGTCCAACGCTTGCGTTCGCCTTTGCGTGTGAGCACTGGGGGATAGGAGTGCTTTCTTTTTTTTTTTTTTTAATCATTTTTATTGTTATCTCAGGGAATGTAAATATCCCCTATGATAGCAATAGGTATGACAGGTACTCTTTTTTGAAAAATTTGGGGTCTATTAGACCCTAGATCTCTCCTCTGCCCTCAAAGCATCTGACCACACCAAGATCGTGTGATAAAATGCTTTCCCAATTTCCCAATGGCGCTGTTTATATCCGGCGAAACCTAAGGCCGCATACACACGAGCGGACTTTTCGGCAACAAAAGTCCAACGGCCATTCCGGCGGACTTTCGGCAGACTTTTGACGGACTTCCGACGGACTTTTGAATGAACGGACTTGCCTACACACGATCACACCAAAGTCTGACGGATTCGTATGTGATGATGTACAACCGGACTAAAAGTTGATAGCCAGTAGCCAATAGCTGCCCTAGCGTGGGATAGCGTCGGACTAGCATACAGACGAGCGGATTTTTCGACCAGACTCGAGTCCGTCAGAAAGATTTGAAGCATGTTTCAAATCTAAAGTCTGTCAGATTTTCGACTGGAAAAGTCAGCTGAAGGTCCGATGAAGCCCACACACGATCGGATTGTCCGCCGGACTTGGTCCGTCAGACCAGTCCGGTCGAAAAGTCCGCTCGTGTGTATGCTGCATTAGTCACGAAATGCTTGTAGCTTCTGGTTTCTTAGGCCATAGAGATGATTGGAGCCATTCTTATCTCTGATCAGCTATATGGTCAGCTGGCGGAACCACCGGCTGCATTCTCGTGTTCCCTGTTGGGACAGGTGAGTCAGAGAAAACCATGGAAGACGGTAGGAGGTAGGAGGGGGGGGGGGACGTTCCCTCCCACTGCTTGTAAAAGCAGTCTAGAGGCTAATTAGCCGCTAGGATTGCTTTTAATGCCAAGATGATACCTAAACCTGCAGGCATCATTCCGCTATAACCACTCAAAGTCCAGCAACATACCAGTACGTTGCTGGTCCTTGTTGGGCATATATTGTAATGTTCTTTTTTTCATGCAGCCTGTGGGTTAAATGAAAAAAAGAGATTCATTGGTGGGTATGCCCACCATTAGAATATCGCTCTTCATCCACCCACTTCTAATGATGGGCATACATGCACCAATTTTTTTTTAACTGTGGTGTTGAAATCACCTCCTACAGCATTGGAGTCACTGATTTTCATATCGTGAGAGCAAACGCTGTTGCTGTCAAGTTAAATAAATCAGTGCTGCAGCTGAATGGTGTACCTGAAAAGAAAACAATGGTAAGGATAAAACATTAACTCAATAAAACAACTTGATTTTTTAACGCAATCTGTGCCTAAAAAACATATGCCGAAGCATGGGGGCAATCCGCCCCTAATGTTAGGAGCAAATCGCTCCTCCACCCCTGCCCCCATGCTTTGGCATATATGCTCTTTTTTTAACTGTGGTAGTGAAATCACCTCCTACAGTGCTGGCAGCTTTAAGTATTGTGGGAGCAAACGCTGTTGCTGTCAGAATAAATAAACTCGTGCTGCAGGTAAATGGCGTACCTGCTAAGCAAATGATGGCTAACAATAAAACAAAGTAACATTACAGTATAACAGTAAGACATACCATACCTGCAAAGCAAATACAATAAAACATAATAAAAATAAAACATTAGTTCTAAAATACAGTAACAACAGAGAGCGAACAATAGAGCGGACTATAGAGAGCGAACATAACAGAGAGCACAATAGAGAGAGAAGAAAAATAAAACCACAACTATTTTTGGCTTTTTTATTTTTTATTTATTTTTTATTTTTTTGCACTTTTATATAAACTGTAAACGTTCCAGATTAGGGTCTCTCAAAATGTGATGGCCATCTCATCTTTCGAGACCCTGTGTAAGTGTGCCCTAGAACTGTGCAATGCTATACCCTACGCTAATAGTCCACTAGTGTGTGGTAGCGTTCAAAACATTCACCAATGCAAAGACCGGGTTGGTCAGGACAGGAGGGACAATAAAAGTGGTTGTCACGCCTATATCCGCGTTTTCTGCTGACACGACATCTTCTATGGGGATTTCTTTGGGTAGGAGTACCAGGGAGGACATACGGAAAATGCCTCTCATGCAGCTGGCTCACTGCATTTGGATTGGGAAGTTGGGCCAGAGCACCGTCTGGAAACAGAAGGGCTGTGATGATCTCTTCCTGGAATTTAAGGAAGGATTCCGTTTGTCCTGAAGCTTTGTATAGCACATAAGCATTCAGCAGAGCCAATTGGAATAAATATATAGACACTTTTTTTATACCAGCACCTGGCCTTACGGGCAATTAGGTACGGCACCAACAACTGGTCGTTGAGGTCCACCCCTCCCATGTTAAGGTTGTATTCGTGGACACAGAGGGGTTTCTCCACAACACCAGTCGCCATTTGAAATTGGACCGTCGTGTCTACGTGAAGGGAGGACAGATCGAAAACATTCTTTTTATCCCTCCACTTCACAGCAAGCAAATTATTACATCTCAAGCAGGCTCTCTCCCCCAGTCTAAGATGGGAATCTACAAGCCACTGGGGTAAGCACCGACGATTAGATCGCATGGTGCCACATGCGCCAATTCCATGATCATGCAAGTGACTAAAAAGTGGCACGCTTGTGTAATAATTGTCCACATACAAGTGGTACCCTTTTCCGAATAAGGGTGACACCAAGTCCGACACAATCTTACCAGTGCTCCCTATGTAGTCTGGGCAGTTCTCTGGCTCTACGTGACTATCTTTTCCCTCGTAAACCATAAAACTATATGTATAGCCTGTTGCCCTTTCAAGATACTGTTTGAATGACAAGCGGCCAGAAAACGTAATCAGGGACTCATCAACGCAGACAACTTGATCGGGAGTAAACAAGGCTGCAAACTGCTGGTTGAAGTGGTTTACGAGGGGCCGAATTTTGTAGAGCCGATCGTATTCAGGGTCACCCCGAGGATGACAGAGTTCATTGTCATTGAAATGCATGACCTGCAAGATCTGCTAGTATCGTGCCCTGGTCATGGAGGCAGAGAACATGGGCATATGGTGAATTGGGTCAGTGAACCAATATGACTACAACTCACTTTTTTTAGTTATGCCCATGAGGAGGGTTAGGCCCAGGAAGGTCTTAAATTCGGAGACGCAATAGGTCTCCAATCCCTGGCAAGGGTCAACTGAGGATTAGCGGCGATGAATTGACCAGCATACAAATTGCTTTGGTCCATAATAGATCTATAGAGATCTTCCGTGAAAAAACAGCGAATAAAAATCCAGTGATGTAAAGTCAACTGTTTCCACCTGAATTCCGGGTTGGCCAGTGAATGGGGGACGTACGGGTGCTGCTGAAGTGGTGGGCTCCCAATTCGGATTGGCAAATGCAGCAGGAAGGGTACTATTACCTCGTCGGGCCTGTCGTCTTCTTGGTGGCTGCAGGACACTAGCTAGCCATCTCACCAGCTTGAACTGCACTTATGGGACTCGCCACGTCACCAACTTTTACTGCAGTGCTGGATGTACGACCAGGGTGTACTAGGCCGCTGGTGCTTGCCAGTTCACCAGAAGGACGCACTAGTACTGGCCCTCTGCTCCATACAAGAGCCCTGCGGTTCTTGCACCTCAACAACATCAGAAGAAGGGGGTTGGTTACACCTGACCTTGGCAGGGACCACTACTCCGTTGTCAGTGCTATATGTCAGGGTGCTGCTGTCTACAGGTTCGTATTCTGAACCTGAATCTGACAGATGAGTGACTTCCTCTTCACTATCAGTCATGCTCAGAACAGTGTAGGCCTCTTCACTAATGTACCTTCGATTGGACATTTTGGTCTCTAAATTTACTAGTACAACTAGTGAGACTCACAGGGAAAAAGAGCACCTGTCAGAGACTGCTTCAAACGCTACCAAAAAAACTGTTAGCGTTCACAGGGATCAGGCCTGACTCTGCGAATGCTGCAGTTATGTGTTTAGTGTTTTGTAAGTGCTCGATTGATACTGCACTTGGGTGGAGTAGGCTGGGCTTGTCGGAGGGGCTAAACGCAGGTGCTAGCAGGTATCTGGGCTGATCCCGTTTTTGGGAACCCTAAACTATTGGGAACGCTAATATAGTTCTGATCAGATCAAAGATAACGATACGTTCAAACACTATACTACTAAGGGAGGTGTATGGTGCATGTGTGGGTGTTAGCACTACTGGCACTAATCTGACACTGCCTGGGGCGACACAGACTCTAACTGATGCTAAAACCTAACTGATATCACCCGCCGGGTGATCAGGGGGTTAAACCTTTTATTAGGTAATGTACGGCGGGTGCCCTGACGCTATAAAAAGATAACAAACTAACCAGCGTCACCTGTGACACTAATACGGTGAGCACTGGTGACAGGGGGTGTTCAAGGGGTTAAACCTTTATTGGGGGGTTTAGGGACTAGACCTATCTGGGCCTACTACTAAGTACCCTAACTCTGATTAGTGTCACAAATGACACCAGTACAGTGGTCAAAGAAAAATAAGAACACTGCACTAGGTGACAGTTACAGGGAGTGAAGGGGTTAACTGGGGGGGGGGGGGGGCAATAAGGGGGTGAAATGTGTGCCTACATGAACTGTGTTAGTGTAGTGTTGGTACAACTCACGTTTGGATGTCCTCTCTCCTCTCTCTGGAACAGAAAAGAATTCCAGAGGGAGATGACATCACTTCCCCTGCCTGTGCTTACACTTACAGGCAGGGGAAGCATTTCATTAGTCAGAACCGATCAGCAGGTCCAGGCCAGAAATCATTGGCCTGGGCCTGGAGAATGATTGGTTCTGAAACTAAACAGATCATCGCGGCCGCCTAGGGGGCGCGCGCGCCCAATGTAAGGTAACGCCATTTCGTGCCATTCTGCCGCAGTAAAACCTTTTGTGTGTTTTTTAGAGGACTGGCAGCCTACCAAGATTCTGCTGCAACAGAAAGTAATAGAGAAACAGCAAAGGTTTTAGTACCTCTGCTGAGAATTTAAGGAAACATTTCCCCATAATGCCTGTAGCTACAGAGTTGATTGATATCTTGTTTTAAAGGTCCTTTCCTGTTTGTTCTGAATATGTAAATACTATAGTGCTCATAGTCTGGGTAGAGGTTTACCTATATACTAGGGGTTCTTGAGGGTTAAGTATGCAGAATGTGCCCATACAAACTAGAACTAAAAGAGAAGTATGGCCAAAGCTTTCTTGGCTATATTTCTTCTATGGATCACAGGAGTGCGGTTTGTTCTGCGCTCCTGTGACCCATTTTTAGCCAATAGCAGACTAAGGTCTGCTGTCGGCTAATGTCAATGAGCCGGTCTAGGCTCTGACATGATCCTAACCATATGGTCCGGATCAACCCAGCAGCCTGGACCAGCACCTGACTCAGCCTTCCAGTGATTCCCCGAGAGCCTGAGCCAGCCCCTTCCGCCCCCTCCTCAGCCCAGCTTTTCAGTGAGCACTGGAGGGGCAGATCAGAGAGCCTTTGACTGACAGTCCCTGCTCTCTGCTCAGAGTGGGGGGGGACTGAATGATCAGAGGTGTTTGATTGCTCAGCAGCCCGCAGGGAACAGATGCAGCATTGGATTGAGTATAATTTTTTTTTCAAAGTCCATACTTATATAAAAATAAACAGTATTTCCAGGCATAGAAAGGCTTGCAAAACACTCCATATGACAAGGCTGAGACAATCATCAATCACCAGTACTGTAACGATTTCCTTGACTGCGATGCATACTAGCACATTATGGCAATGACTTGCAGGGGGATAGGTTTTTTTTGTTTTGTTGCACACTTGACTACCACTTTAACAGGATAAATACAAACCTGTTGCTCTACCCTTTCATGGGAACATCACATATTCACTTTAACCACTTCTGGACCGTCCCAGGCAAATATACTGCAGCAGGGCAGCACTCATACCTACATGCAATTCCGATCACGGGGACTGGGGCGTTTGCCGCCAGCGACCCGCTTCTGCTGTGATTGGACACAGCAGAGAACCAATCAGCGGGTCCGGCGGACGCGATGTCTACCGGGACCCTCCGAGGAGAGGCAGAACGGTGGTCTGCCTATGTAAACAAGGCAGACCGTCGTCCTGCCAGAGGGGAAAACATCATATTTGCCTAAATTGATGAAGAAATTAGAGTTTGAGGTCTTTTTTTTATCTGTAAGTAAATAGACTCTAAATAAATTTGGAAAAATGGAAAAACAGAAACCTAAATATAAAAAAAAAAATTTTTAATAAAAAAATTCTTAGTAAGATAAACGAAGAAGAAAAATGTATTAAATGTATTTAAATATATGTGCATGGGAGGGGTTCAAACACATATTCCATGTGAGTTTATGCAGGATCAATAAAGCATTATTAACACAATTGGATACATTTACTTCAGATTTTCACATCATTTTGATCAGTAATATTAGCAGTGTATGGTGGCATAAGGTTAATCCAAGGTTGCTATAACAGCTACTTGCATTTGGCTTTGATGTACGTCTTTAAAGAATTACGAAGGAAATGGAAAATAGTGGACAGTAACCCATAATTAATTTGGTCTTTCTAGCTGTCAGAATTGACAATGGAAAGGAAATGACATGCCTCTGATCAAACAGAAATCTGAGAAGTTATTTTTTTGCCCAGGCCAGGATACACTGACATCATACAAACTGGTTAAAGTGGAATAAAAATAAACACATAAATGAAATGCACATCATTATACTACATAGAATAATATAATAAATTACTCGTAGGTGTGTGACACTGGGCTACTGCACAATATTAGTGTGATTCAGCAACTTGAGTATGTTTCAGTAAAACAAACAGTAATAATATGCTATAGGTGCCAGGAGTATCATCAATTTTCTTTATTTCTGTTTTTTCCTCTTGTTTTCTTTTATAGCATAGTACAGCTTGACTTTAAAATCATATCTAAACCCCAAAACAAAACCTTAATACTGTATATTGCAGCTTACAAGGCCTTATATAGGGTAGCTGCATTTTGTTTTCCTTTTTCAGGCTTTCTTTCCCTTATTTTCACCTGGTAATCTTGCAAATAACACAATTCCTGTACTTGATTGACTATGTTCATTCTTCTAAACCAAAAATAACTACTGCACTACCTCGTCAAAACCAGTAAAACCAACAAACAAACAGTTGATGCTAACACCTAATGTGTTCCTACATATACAAGCAAACCTATATAGGGTTGCCACCTTTTCTTCAAGTCAAACCCGAACACTTTAGCGGCGCAGAGCAATTTTTTTTTTTTTGTAGTATAAACTGTACATATATTTTGATATTAAATAACATTTCTAATCATATGAAATTAATAACAAGAGTCCACATTTACATCAGAATCCACAGAGTTCCCCTCTACATCAGAATCCACAGAGTTCCCCTCTACATCAGAATCCACAGAGTTCCCCTTTACATCAGAATCCACAGAGTTTCCCCTTTACATCTGAATCCACAGAGTTCCCCCTTTACATCAGAATCCACAGAGTTTCCCCTTTACATCTGAATCCACAGAGTTCCCCCTCTACATCAGAATCCACAGAGTTCCCCTTTACATCTGAATCCACAAAGTTCCCCTTTACATCTGAATCCACAAAGTTCCCCTTTACATCTGAATCCACAGAGTTCCCCACTACATCAGAATCCACAGAGTTCCCCTTTACATCTGAATCCAAAAATGTTCCCCTTTACATCTGAATCCACAGAGTTCCCCTCTACATCAGAATCCACAGAGTTCCCCTTTACATCTGAATCCACAAAGTTCCCCCTTTACATCTGAATCCACAAAGTTCCCCTTTACATCTGAATCCACAGAGTTCCCCTTTACATCTGAATCCACAAAGTTCCCCTCTACATCAGAATCCACAGAGTTCCCCTTTACATCTGAATCCACAGAGTTCCCCTTTTACATCTGAACTCGCAGAGTTCCCTTACACTGTAAGGGGGGACTCTGCAGACTCTGATGTAAGGGAGAACTCTGGGGACTCTAACATAAGGGATGCTCTGGGAACCCTGATTTGAGGGGGAACACTGAGAACTCTTGATGTACGGAGAGGACTCTGATGTAAGGGGGAACACTGAGGCCTCTGGTGTAAAGGGGAACTCTGATGTAAGGGGTGCTCTGAGAACCCTGATTTACCTTAGTGTACTTACTCAGAGGCAGGGGAGAGAAGGGTGGAGACTTCAGTCACAGACAGGGATGGATGGTGAGCTCACTCACCCCTTGGCACCTCTCATCCAGATGTATCTGAGGCTGCTGGACTTCAAATTTCCAGCCCCCACTTTCCTTTTCTGAGGCACAGCCCTGGGGATTGGAGTGTGGGAAGACACAGAGAGGTAGGGACGGGAGGAAGAGGAGCAGATCGAGCCCTCTCTGCTCTCCCGTCTGTCTGTGTGTGGGGGGGATTGTTAGAGTTGGTTTTGGGCAGCATGAAAGAGTGTAACAGACACACTCAGCTTAGACAACTGCAGCCAGCAACCCTGCTGGGAAGCCAAAGTTCAGTCTGAACAATGTGTCCAGGTTTCAGGCAGTGTGAAACCCGGAGGCATGATGCCAAACCCGAACTGTCCGGGTGAATCCTGGACAGGTGGCAACCCTAAACCTATAGTAGTAAATGGTGCAACGCATGATATGGTATATAACAATCAATATATTTGTGCCAATATAAGGTAAACAATAAATTTTTTTTTTAATAAAGTTCATAAATTATATAAAAGGTCGGTATTATTATTATTTGCCCTGATGAAGTCACACGACCCGTAACGTACCATGTAGGGCGGAGCCTGGGTGACACGGACTGGAAGTGCCGTTAGGTATATTGTTAGTGCAGCACCATTTACTACTATATGTACGTTCATTCTATCACTACAGTATTGACGGGAGCAATGATTGCTACCCAGTCTGTACTTCAAACATGTCTCTTCTAAATTACTTTCGAGATGATAGTATTAGTAGTTTACAGAAGAAAGGTAACATTGTTTTTCAACTTGTTCATCTCACAGAAGTTGATATAGACACTGCGGGGGCCGGGGGCTGTCCCCTGTCAGAACAGAACAGCTCAGTGGAGGAGATCGCTGTACTAATGTCGGCTGGTTAGTACAGCAGCTCTGACAGGAGCTGGCAGTTTTTTTTTTCCTGCAACCCAAAAAAAACTGTAGTGTGTACCAAGCTTAATAGGTATTTTCTGTACTTACCTTGCAATATTTAAAATGTTTGTTCTTGGGTTTAGTTTTACATTAATCCTGGGTTCACACATATGCGAACGCAGATATTGCATGTGACAGTTTGTATGGCTGAACTCACATTGGAGTCGCACAAAAAAGGCGCAGGGACTTTTTTCCCCCCGCACTGGAATCGGATCTGATTCCTGTCCGAATCCACAGTTTGCACGGCGATCTGTGAACCTATCTGGGGGTGTCATTAACCGGTTCCCAACCGGCTCACGCAGATATACTGTGGCCCAATGGCTCTCCTGGGCAAAATCCCATATGGATACATCCTTCCCCTTAGTGGCCGCCAGAGGGCGTTGCAAGAAGGGGGACCCAATGCGCGTGGGCAGCAGGCATAATCGGCGCCGGCCACATGCGATCGCGTGCACGAGCACCAGTACGGGGATTTGTGTGTGTAAACACACAAATCCCTGTGCTGTCAGGGCAGAGGAGACATGTTGTTTGTCCCTACTAAGTAGGAACAACGATCTGTCTCCTCCCCTAGTAAGTCACATCCCCATACAGTTAGAACACACTGAGGGAACACACATTTAACCCCTTGATCGCCCCCTAGTGTTAACCCCTTCCCTGCCAGTGACATTTACACAGTAATTAGTGCATTTTTATAGCACTAATCACTGTATAAATGTCAATGGTCCCAAAAATGTGTCAAAAGTGTCCGATCTGTCCGTCACAATGTCGCAATACCGCTAAAAATCACAGATCACCACCATTACTGGTAAAAAAATGTAAACAAATAAAAATGCCATAAAAATGCCATAAATCTTTCCCATAGTTTGTAGACGCTATAACTTTTGCGCAAACCAGAATATCAATATACGCTTATTGCGATTTATTTTTTTTTTTTAATCTTTTTTACCAGAAAATATGTAGAAGAATATATATCGGCCAAAACTGATGAAGAAATTTGTTTTTGAAAAAAAGTTTGGGGATATTTATTATAGCAAAAAGTATTATATTGTTTTTTTTTTCAAAATTGTCGCTCTTTTTTTGTTTATAGCGCAAAAAATAAAAACCGCAGAGGTGATCAAATACCGCCAAAAGAAAGCTCTATTTGTGGGAAAAAACGGATGCAGATTTTGTTTGGGTACAATATTGCATGACCGTGCAATTGTCAGTTAAAGCGACACAGTGCCAAATTGTAAAAAGTGCTCTGGTCAGGAAGGGGGTAAAATCTTCCGGGGCTGAAGTGGTTAACATTGTATTGACACCAGCAGCGGTTTGCAGAGAGCAGTGTGAACTGCCTGCGGGAGAGATACGATGCGGGAACCTGCACTGGAATCACGCTGGTTCTCGCATCGTTATAGTGTGAACCCAGTATAAAGCTGAATTCCAGGAAACATAAAATTTTTCCCTTTCAATGGGACTTAGGGGTTTAGGTCCAGAGGGCATGAAAAGTAATTTACTTACCCGATCCTCTGCTCCTCTGCCCTGCTAAACCTGCCCCTGAAGCATCTTTTCCTGCCACATCTGCTCTGTACACCCCTGGCTGCTGCCTCTGCAGCTAAAGTGGGAGAAGTTGAAGGGTGGGTAAAACGTGACTCAACTTCGGGGTTTTACCACCCAATGAGCCCTTTTACACAGAAGTAGTGCACTGTGGAAAAAAAAGCTATTTTGCCACTTTAACAAGAAAAAAAAACCTGTTGACATAAAAGAGCCTGCCTATACCTGCAGAAGATTTTAGTTTCCGCTGCGGGTGTACTCCCTCCTGTCCCTCATACATTCCTATTGGTCCATCACTATGATATGCAGCTTCAGTTTCCAAAAGAAATGCTTTGACATTACCAACACATTGATTTGAAGCAGTAAGTTTGAAAGCTACTGCAGGTATATGTAGGCATCTCTAGGATCCCCTGCTGAGGTCTAGGGGACCTATGTCCTTACACCACACTCATGATTACAGTGTGATGCCACTAAGCAAGTTTGATGTGCATTCTGCATCAACAAATGGTGGTGTGATTAGAACTTGGGTATATTCACATCGGATGCGGTGGGACAGCGTTGGGCGGATATTCCAGTGCAGTCTCACCGCATGACAAGGCAAATGGACTTGTCTCTGCTGTGCCTGGTTCACACCACTGTATGCAGCAGTGTGTGCTGACAAAAGTACTGTGCTTTTTTTTTTTTAGCACAGTGCTAAAATGTTTTTCTTTATTTGTTTTAAATATTACACCATTTTTTTGTTTACATCTTTCTCCCCGCTTGAGATCTGCCTCTATGGTAAGCTCCTACTGGGCGAAACATGTTAGATGGGCCCCTCCATCAGAACACTCTGATCAGCAGACCATGCCATTGGCTGAGAGCGCTGACTGGGAGTCGGTCGGCTGCTGGTTTTCCAGCTTGCATGTCCGACAGAAGCCGGCCGAACGGCTTCTGTCAAACAGACTGACATACACACACGGGCAGAATGTCGGCCAGTATTTTTTGTAGTGGCAAATGTCTCCCGACATTCATCCTGTGTGTACCCGGCTTTAGGGTTACCATTTCCATTTATTCTAGTAAATGTATTTGGCTACTATGAAGATGTTAAGTTGAAATTACTTGCCAGTGATTCCAAATGCTAGTATGCAAAAATAAAATTCCTTTTATAATCCACTAACGTGTCATTGTAAATTAATGTTTAGAACGTATTTATGACCAATACATTCCATCTTCCATATGTTATATGCAGGTCTAAAACGTGTTAAGGGATCTTTCAACTGTTGATGTGATGCCAATCCTTACCTCTTCGTGTCAGCCGCACGTAAATTTTTGGCCTCTCGGTGGGTGGGCCTCGTCACAGAGGGGCCGCATAGCTGTGTGCATTAGTGCAAATACTGCTGAGAGCTCACTCTTGGGACAATTACTAATGGAAAGCTCCTGATCGCTCCTTGTGATCGTGTCATGGTTGGGCTCAGCCCTTCCTTCTCTGAGCTGGCCGCACAGCTGTTGGCTAATTGCCAGCTCCTATCTCTCCACAGTGACTCACCTGTTGATGATATCCTGCTTGTCAGTCCTGCTTACTTAAGCCGTCCAGCCCAGATGATCTCTGCCTTCGCCTTGGTCAACATCACAGAGACTTTCTCCTGCGCTCCTGTTAAAGATTTGCTTGGCTGACATTCCTTTTGGCTCCAGATCCTGCTTGCTGTTCCACTACGCTGATTCCTGGCTTCCTGACTTTCTGGCTTGTCTGACTATCCGTTCCGGTTACCGAAATTTGGCTGACTACGTTTGTGCTATTTACTTTTATTAGTAAACAAGTGTGATTTAACTGTACTTTTGTCTTGGTCTGATTCATAGTTTCTGACAGATCGGGAGCTTTCCGATCATGTGACCGCATTGACAGCCAATCATGGCGGTCACATGATCATAAACCCCTCCTCCTGGCATCCTGAACCCCTAAAGGGCCGGGGGTGACGCCAGCTCCAAGAGGTTTACGTGTAATTTTAGTCAAAAATATTTTTAAAATCAGCATCTGGGACTGACTTACTATCAATGAGAAGTGTCCCTTGTGCTGCTGGCTGCTGTTTTTATTAAAATCTGAAGACCTCTGTATCTCTATACCCCAGCAGCTATAATCCTCTGCTGCTGCCAAGGGACACAGGCATTCCTCAAACGTGTCGACTATACCCTCCCTTTCCAACCCCCCACCCAATTCACTACAGTACAGTATAATATAGCTTCCATGAATGAAAAGTGCTGTATGAATGGGGGACAGGTGTATGAATAAAAGGCATTCATAGATTGCTTTTTATTCATGTAAACTAAAGTACAACCTCTCTTGATAAGTCTTTGACTAGGCCTTCAGCTCTATTAACATCTGTAGCATCAGAAGATAACTGCTGTGGGGGTTCAGAGGACTTCAAGTAAAACCGCAGCACTCATCATTGATGGTAGACGGTATCTCATTGATAGTAAGTACTGTCCCTTGTGCTGATTTAAAAAAAAAATTGAATAAACTTAGGCTTTAAATCTAGTCTGTTTAATTAAAGGAAATGTCGACTCCCTGCAGTCACTGCAACCCATACAAGCTCATTATGCCTTTCGGCAAGACGTGTGCTTCAATCTTCTTAAGTTACTTGAAAACACTGCGGCATCTGCAGTGAAATGGGTATACCACAATGAATGTTGGCACTGCCTTATGCCGTACATAAAACATTAGCTTCAGCCTTGGCACTTGCAAAGCATTTCATTAAAAGAAGTAATCCAGCAGTCCCTGTGTCTACTTTAATAAATGCTCAGTAATTGGAGGGGATGTAGAATATAGTGTCCATGCTTCCTTTAAATCAATTTTCTCTTTTTTTTTTATAAATACTGGACGTTTTGGAGGAAACGACACAAATGGCTGTTTGTTTGGTAAGACAAATGACTCATAGGATGGAGACTACTTGCCATCTGCCATTTGGAGTGATTCATCGAATGTTGTCTCTTAAAGTATACCCAGGAGATCAGCTATTCTTTACTGAGTGGCTCATTGCCTACGGACACCCACAGGCCTACTGTATACTCAATAGGTCAAACATGGCATGTTAAGGAATTTCATAACTAACATTGATTTTGATAGTTTTTATTGTATACAAAGAGGATTGATACAATTTTGGCTCTAAGGTCTCAGAACATTTCATAAAATGTATTCTTAACTACTTAAGGACCTAAAGAATTTCCCCCCTTACTGAACAGGCCATTTTTTGCGATACGGCACTGCGTTGCTTTAACTGACAGTTGCCCGGTTGTGGAACGCTGTACCCAAACAAAGTTAACGTCCTTTTTTTCCCACAAATAGAGCTTTCTTTTGGTGGTATTTGATCACCTCTGTGTTTTTTTTTTGCGCTATAAACAAAAAAAGAGCTACAATTTTGAAAAAAATATATATTTTATACGTTTTGCTATAATAAATATCCCCCAAAAAATGTAAAAAAAAAAATTTCTTCATCAGTTTAGGCCGCTATATATTCTTCATATTTTTGTTTAGAAAAAAAAAATCACAATAAGCGTATATTGATCGAGTTGCACACAAGTTATAGTGTCTACAAAAAAGGGAATACATTTATGGCATTTTTAAAATGTATTTTATTTTTACTAGTAATGGTGGCGATCTGCGATTTTTAGCGGGACTGCAACATTGGGGCGGACAGATTGGACACTTTTGACACATTTTTGGGACCACTGACATTTTACAGTAAACAGTGCTATAAAAATGCACTGATTACTGTGTAAATGTCAGTGGTAGGGAAAGGGGTGATCAAGGGGTTAAATGTGTTTCCTCCTGTGTGTTTATAACTGTGGGGGGATGGGACTGACTAGAGGAGAAGTCATATTGCTGTTCCTACTTAGTAGGAACAAGACGATCTGTCTGTCCTCACCTGACAGGATGGCGATGTGTGTGTTTACACACACACATCCCCGTTCTGGCTCTCATGTCTGTGATCGCATGTGGCTGGTAGACATCGCAGCCACGCGCATTGTGTCCCCCACCGTGCAGTGGGTGCGCGCCTGCTGGATCTGTTTAAAGGGCCAACATACAGCTATGGCGATTTGCGGGAATGTGCCGACCTGCCGCAGTATAATGATGGTGGCTGGTTGGCAAATCGTTTAATCAACATTTCCAGTTAAAGCAAAAGCCAAAAATACAGGGATGCAATCTAATAGCCCATTAAATAATAAAGGACAAAACTGCTTTTGCTGCAATGTTCACCTTCAACCCAAAGATTTCCTACTATTCCTTTTTTAATAGATGTCCTCATCAGTAGATGGCCAGCACCAATCACCCAATGCCTCTGAGCTCAAGCCATCCTGAACCCACCCCAGCCTGTCACTGGACAGTGAATGGAGAAGCAGTACAGTGATAAAGGCATGTCTGTTACTCTGCTTTCTCTTCCTATCGGCATGCTTCTAATCAGCATATGAACTGATTTGCTTCTTGTGCTGCTTTTTCCTTTGACACTCCAGCTCTGCTCTACAGAGATTGCGAGAGGCTGACGACAGGTCAAATTTGTTTTTTGCTTCTATCTAAAAACACATACAATTGTGCATGAATGATTACAGAGCTGTATTCATGTGTGTGTATCTGCCTAGAATGCTTCGGAGCTCCGCCCAAAAGGTAAAGCTCTGCTTGTTCCCCCCCTTCTGCTGCCACATTTTGGCACCTTTTAGTGGGAGGAGAGAGTGGGTACCTGGTTTTGACAGGTACCCGCTCCCACATCCGGCTGATCTTGCCGCTGCAAGATCAGCTGGAAGTTTGGCCCCCCCCCTTCCCTCGCCACGAGCCATTCACAAAGCACAGCATGCTTCGGGCATGCGCAGTTGCGGCTTCGCAACCGGTTTTATTTATTGGAGATGGCGGCAGGCAGCACCTGACAGCTGATCAGGCCCGTCACCACAGGACAGGAAAAACAAGCAATTGCTTGGGGCCCCGAGCTGGCCTGGGGCCCCAGCCGTACCGCCGCTTCTTATAAGCTGCAGCCTGTAGCGTGGCCAAGCTCCTCTTCCTTCCTCCTGCAGTCCGCGCTGTACAGGACTCAGGAGATTCAGTTTCCTGTTCCCGGCTGGACTGACAAGAAGTGCACACACTGAGTGCTCACTTCCTTTTAGTCCGGCCGGCTGGGAACAGAAATCTGAATCTCCTGCTGCGCGGTACGCGGTAGGGAGGGGGGTTAAAAAGAACAGGGGGGGGGGGAGTAGTAAGGGGGGGAGGCAGTCATCAAGACTCATTTTGTAATAAAAATATGGTAGCTTGCTGATCATAATAAAAACAATTACCATAGCTTTCTTTCCATTTTCTTCTTTCTTTACCATCCCATTTCCATCTTATTGCAATTTTTTGAATCAGGAAACATTGTTGAAAATGTTCAAATTTTATGCACATTTATGCAACAGCAGTATTTGCACTGTAAACCTTTTTTATTTATTTAAAAGTATTGGTGAACTTAAACTGTATCACTATGCTGTGATTCCTATAGGCTTTGCGTGCGTGCGGTGGGGGTGGTGGGGGGGGTGTATTTTGCTTGGGGCCCCAAAATTCCTTCAAACGGCCCTGCAGCTGATTGAAAAATCGACTCGGGTGAAGACACTGCTGGATTCATGGACAGGTAAGTGTCCTAATAATAAGATACAGCAGCTACAGTATTTGTAGCTGCTGACTTTACATTTTTTCTAAAGGAGCCTGGAGCTCTGCTTTAATGTTCTTTTTTTCACTTGTTATATAGCACCACACATATTGCTGTTAGGTCTATTGCTCTTAATGCAGTAGTAAACCGGCATCATCCATTCAGAGCCCAGTGCGCATGCGCCGGTGACGTCACCAGGGCCACTAAAGTAATTATCTCCTAAACAGTGCAGGTTTAGGAGATAATTTACTGTACCTACAGATAAGCCTTATTATAGGCTTACCTGTAGGTGTAAATCAAAGAGCGGACTTTACTACCATTTTAAGTATCATGTAAAACTGAACTCCAGGCAGATTTAAAAGGCACACATTAAAGCAACTCTGTAATCATTAATACATCATTAAATGTAATTTTGTAAATACAAGTAGGTTAAGTACCTGATTTAAAGAGGTATTAGCTTCTTGTAATTCTTGTACAACTTAGACTGTAAGAGGGAGAAAGCAGGTTGATGGAATGATAAAGCAGAGTAACAGATATAGTAGGTGAGCTTATCAGTATGCTGCCTCACTGCCAATACTGTGCAGTCATAGGGTGGAAGAAGAACAAAACCTTTAGCTGTTACTTAACTGCAGCAGAGAAAAATGTACAGATATGCGATGTCTTTAAGGGGAAAAACAGCTCCCATATGTGAATTTCAGCTATAACATCGCTGCAACATTTTGCAGCAACGTATACAAAATTGTGGCAATAAAAAAAAAAATGTTACCATACTTTTAGGGTCATCTAGCTATTAGTTACCTACCTTTAAAAAACTTAATTTTTTTTTTTGTCAAAAACACAATATACTGTGCAGCCCACCAATCAGAAGTTTGCAGGAAAAGAGGATATGATTGCATGTTTCAACAGCTGCAGAGAGACTTGCGACAACTTTTCTTTTTTTTGCAGTCCCCTAACCTCACTTTTTTTTCTGTTGTTGGGTTTACTCTGAAAGAATCCAACAATAGTCAGACAAGGTAAAAAAAAAAGTGAAAAAGTGAAACTTTTGGTTCTGAGCCTTTTTTTTTCTAGAATTATTGGTTGTTAGTGTGTGTTGTATAGTTAATAAAGCCACATGAAAAAAAAAGTAAGGATCACGCTAGGGATAAGGGCTGTGGTGAGTCCCTATGGTGAGACACATCTCTCAGAGCCCAACGTTCTACCTATGTTTGACACTGTAAGACAGGTGCTTTGTAACAGTAGACAGCAATGCAGTATGTTTTCATTACCAGAAACAATGACTGATTGTATGATAATTTAATCATCCTAGCAGAATCTGGCAAGAGAATACAAGAGTTATTTAGGTGGAAAATCACAGCATACCCTGCACCATTGTTCATTGGAAACTGGTTAAAGAATCATTTTTATTCTGTGCCATGTGTGGGAGTTTATAGAATACAGTTTAGTAGATTCATTATTATTGACTCAATCAGAAACATTTTTTTTCCCCCAGAACAAGTAGTATTTGAAAAATAAGATTTTGTCATGTGCCCTAAGGGAACTAAGCTAGCATATGCCACTGTTTTTAATCTGTAAATTAAATATAATCAGGGTAAATATCTAACAATAATTATTGTTTGTTGAAGATTGCTGCTAACACTTTCTAGAGTGTGTCCACCAGGCTCTCTTCATAACCATAAAGTGCAAATTGTAAGCGCAGCGCAATCACATGTACAATATTTCCTGGCTAACCTCACGTTAGCACACCATGGGTTAATCCTCCGTAGGTAACCCCAAGGACCACCTCCAATAGATAGATAGAATAAAAGACCCACCCTCCTAATCCCCTGTGTTCTTCATTTTTGGTCGCTCCAGGCCACCTGCCAAAAGTTTCCAGATCGGATGGATGTCGGTGAGCAGTACCCCCCCTACCGCACCTCCCCCCGGTTCTCTGCCTCTCCTGGGTTGGAATACCCTGTGTGTGGGTGGTAAACCCCCTGTAAGCCAGGGTACCCTTGTGCCTGGGTCGCAGGCATTGTTGCTTAGATAGCACATTATTAACTGAACTATGTGGTGATTCTCAGGGGCACTGTGGCTGCACTCCTTGTTTTTCTCACTTATTGTGTCTCCTTAGCAGAGTGCCAGGATCTTTCTCTCTTCCTTATCCTGTTTGGAGGGTGGTTCCCCTCCAATCACCTGGCAACTGATTACACAAATGGCAGAGAGTCAGATGGCCTGAGCGGCCGTGCTTCCTGTTTTCTCTGCATGTCAGTTCCAGGTAAGACAGTCTTTCTCTTCCTCCTTATTCTTATCAGAGAGGCTGTAGTGTAAGTAGTCTTTCTTTTCTCTTTTAATCTTTGATTGCACGAAGATCTAAAGAAAGGTACGAGGGGGCGGCGTGGGACGATGGGGAAAGAGTGCTAACCATTCACTCACGGTTGTCTGTCTTGGCTGATTTGCAGGAGCCAAATCCCAAAGCGCAGACGCTCATCAAAGCATAAGTCCCGCCAACGTTCTGTGTCACCGTGGCACCATGAATCCCGTCCATCGGTATGGAGGCTCTCGCTCTCTCCTGACCTGCATGAACTGGGTGTCCAGACATCTAGCCTTGCCCAGACCCAAGTGCAACATTCTCCACAGGGTCTGTGCTGGGCTTGCAAACTCCCAGCCTTGCCTGGAAAGCTTATCTGCAAGGGTTGCCTTGGAGAAGTGGCAGCAGATAAAGAGGATGATGTAAGGAGGTGTAAAGACTATACCGCGAGGCGGTACAGGAGAGCCTCTAGGACATGGTGATTCCAACGAGACACTCTTCCCATAGGCTTGCACAGCCCAAGACATCTCACGCCTCACCTGAAGAGAGTGTATCAGAGTTATCCTCGGATCCAGAGGATGCTGGGCCTGGGACCTTTGATTATAATCTGGTAGGCCCCCTTGTGCAAGCAATTAAGGAAGCCCTGGATTGGGAGTCAGAGTCACTCCCGCCACAAAAGATCCGTAGGTTCTTTCCTAACCTGAAAAAGGAGGAACCTACCTTCCCAGTGTTTCCGGAGATTAAGGAATTAATCGAGGACGAATGGGTGAAACTGAATAAAAAACTGAATTTGCAAAACAAACACTCAAAACTGTATCCCATGCCTTCTTCACAGGCTAGCCTTTGGGAGACCCCACCAAATGTGGATGCAGTCTTGCAGCGTTTGGCACGGCATGTGTCCTTACCTTTGGAGAACTTGGTTACTTTCAGGGATCCAATGGATCGCCAGGTGGACGCAGATGTTAAAAGGATTTATTCCATGGCTGGGTCAGCCCTTCACCCAGCCATTGCCCTGACGGCCTTGTCAAGGGCCTTGAAGACATGGCTTGCCAATGTTGAGACTGCTTTAAATGCAGGGGTATACCCCTCAAAGATCGTTACAGCATTGGAGAAGCCAAGCATTTCAGCGGATTTCCTTGCGAAGTCATTGGTAGATTTAGTAAAGCAGTTAGCCAGAACTATGGTCAGTGCTGTTACAGAAAGGAGGGCCCTGTGGCTCCGTCTTTGGACGGCAGACAGAACTACCAAACAGGCCTTGTGCAACATACCATACAACAGCAAACTACTGTTTGGAAAGACCTTGGATGATGCAATTAAGAGAGTCACGGAAGGTAAGTCGACTCTTCTCCCTCAGCCTGGCCGAAAGAAACCACTTGGACAACCCAGTCAGTCAACCTACAAACGCTTCCAGAAGGCAAAATGGGCCAGGATGGGAGAGACCTCAATGGAGAGGGACTCAAAGTTCCTTTCTCCGGGGCATCAAGTCTAAGGCAGCACAGGCAGCCAAGACAAATGAAAAGTCCTTTTGAGGGTACGCCCGCCCAGGCTTGTCCAGTGGGAGTGAGGCTAAGCTCCTGTTGGAGGGTCTGGGCAGCGAAGGTTACCGATCCTGACCCTGGACACTGTAAAAAACAGATACTCTATAGAGTTCTTACACCACCCTCCAAATTCCTTTGTGAGAACTCAGTGGACAGATGTCCTGAGAAGAGACGGTCCTTGTGAACCTATATAGACAAACTCTTCTCCAAGGGTCCATCAAGCATGTACCAGCAGAAGAGAGAGGGGGAGGTTTCTATTCCCCAATCGTTCTGCTGCCAAAATCTTAAGGCCTTGCTCACCAAGGGGGGACAAGGAGTCTAACGCTCCTTCACTTGTCGGCAGACATCTTTGCCTGGGCAGAGGAGCATCTTCAGGACCTGAAGCATACAGTCAGGTCCATAAATATTGGGACATCTACACAATTCTAATCTTTTTGGCTCTATACACCACCACAATGGATTTGAAATAAAACAAACAAGATATGCTTTAACTGCAGACTTTCAGCTTTAATTTGAGGGTATTTACATCCAAATCAGGTGAGTGGTGTAGGAATTACAACAGTTTGTATATGTGACTCCCACTTTTAAGGGACCAAAAGTAATGGGACAATTGGCTGCTCAGCTGTTCCATGGCCTGGTGTGTGTTATTCCCTCACTATCCCATTTACAAGGAGCAGATAAAAGGTCCAGAGTTCATTTCAAGTGTGCTCTTTGCATTTGTAATCTGTTGCTGTCAACTCTCAATATGAGATCCAAAGAGCTGTCACTATCAGTGAAGCAAACCCTCATTAGGCTGAAAAAACAAAACAAACCCATCAGAGAGATAGCAAAAACATTAGGTGTGGCCAAATCAACTGTTTGGAACATCCTTAAAAAGAACGAATGCACCGGTGAGCTCAGCAACACCAAAAGTAATGGGACAATTGGCTGCTCAGCTGTTCCATGGCCTGGTGTGTGTTATTCCCTCACTATCCCATTTACAAGGAGCAGATACAAGGTCCAGAGTTCATTTCAAGTGTGCTCTTTGCATTTGGAATCTGTTGCTGTCAACTCTCAATATGAGATCCAAAGAGCTGTCATTATCAGTGAAGCAAACCCTCATTAGGCTGAAAAAACAAAACAAACCCATCAGAGAGATAGCAAAAACATTAGGTGTGGCCAAATCAACTGTTTGGAACATCCTTAAAAAGAACGAATGCACCGGTGAGCTCAGCAACACCAAAAGACTCAGAAGACCACGGAAAACAACTGTGGTGGATGACCAAAGAATTCTTTCCCTGGTGAAGAAAACACCCTTCACAACAGTTGGCCAGATCAAGAACACTCTCCAGGAGGTAGGTGTATGTGTGTCAACGTCAACAATCAAGGGCAAACTTCACCAGAGTGAATACAGAGGGTTCACCACAAGATGTAAACCATTGGTGAGCCTCAAAAACAGGAAGGCCAGATTAGAGTTTGCCAAACAACATCTAAAAAAGCCTTCACAGTTCTGGAACAACATCCTATGGACAGATGAGACCAAGATCAACTTGTACCAGAGTGATGGGAAGAGAAGAGTATGGAGAAGGAAAGGAACTGCTCATGATCCAAAGCATACCACCTCATCAGTGAAGCATGGTGGTGGTAGTGTCATGGCGTGGGCATGTATGGCTGCCAATGGAACTATTTCTCTTGTATTTATTGATGATGTGACTGCTGACAAAAGCAACAGGATGAATTCTGAAGTGTTTCGGGCAATATTATCTGCTCATATTCAGCAAAATGCTTCAGAACTCATTGGACAGCGCTTCACAGTGCAGATGGACAATGACCCGAAGCATACTGCGAAAGCAACCAAAGAGTTTTTAAGAAAAAGAAGTGGAATGTTATGCAATGGCCAAATCAGTCACCTGACCTGAATCCAATTGAGCATGCATTTCACTTGCTGAAGACAAAACTGAAGGGAAAATGCCCCCAAGAACAAGCAGGAACTGAAGACAGTTGCAGTAGAGGCCTGGCAGAGCATCACCAGGGATGAAACCCAGTGTCTGGTGATGTCTATGCGTTCCAGACTTCAGGCTGTAATTGACTGCAAAGGATTTGCAACCAAGTATTAAAAAGTGAAAGTTTGATGGATGATTGTTTATCTGTCCCATTATTTTTGGTCCCTTAAAAAGTGGAAGGCACATATAGAAACTGTTGTAATTCCTACACCGTTCACCTGATTTGGATGTAAATACCCTCAAATTAAAGTTGAAAGTCTGCAGTTAAAGCACAGCCAAAAAGTTTAGAATTGTGTCGAAGTCCCAATATTTATGGACCTGACTGTATCTCCCAGGAAGTCAGAATCAACTGGCAGATCAGCTGAGCAGACATTTCCCCGAACACAGCGAGTGGTCACTCCAACAGAGGCACCTTCAGACAGTTTTCAGGAAGTTGGGCACGCCCACGGTCGATTTGATGGCGACCCCACAAAATGCTCAGTTTCCCCTGTTTGTGACGAGATACAGTTATGCAGGAGCACTAACACAGGATGCATTTTCGATCCGCTGGGCCTTTCCGATGGTGTACATTTTTCCACCAATCCCATTATTATTGAATGTCCTGTTGAAGATCAGAGCAGAGAAAGTCCACACGATGTTGGTGGCTCCCCGATGGCCGAGGAGGCCTTGGTTTCCTTTTATTCATACAGATGTTGTCAGCCCTGCCAATCCTGTTTCCAGCCAAGAGGGACCTTTTGACCCAGAACCAGTGGCCACACTCCAACCCGGCAAAACTAAAACTAGCGGCATGACTGCTGAATCGGCCTGATTAAGGGCTCAGGGACTTTCCTCACAGTTGGTACAGACTCTAATGAAGGCCAGAAAGACCGCAACCAAGCGCACGTATGAACGTGTTTGGACAAAATTTGTAGAGTTCGCTGAATGCAAGCACTTTTCTCTTGAATCTCCTTCTTGGCCAAACATACTGGATTTCCTGCAGTCAGCCCTAGATAAGGGGTTATCATATAACTCGATTTGGGTGCAGGTCTCTGCCCTATCAGGCATTTTCTGCAGACTGCAATTCACATTAAACCACCAAAGAAATGCCTTATACCTTCCTGGGATCTCGGCTTGGTCCTCAGGTCACTCACACAACCTCCATTTATACCTCCAGACTCTTACTCCTTATGGACCCTGACCTTAAAAATTGTGTTTTTGGTCGCCATAGTCTTGGCACAGACAGTTTCAGAATTGGCAGCTCTGTCCTGCAAAGAACCTTACTGTGTGATTCTTCCACAAAAAAACATTCTCCAACCTGCTCCAAGTCTGAGGTCTAAGGTTGCATCTAGCTTCCATGAGAATTGGGAGGCAATCCGCCCAAGTTTTGACCAAATACCTTCATCTGTACTAACAGAGGATTTCAGCTCACTGGATCTGGTGAGCCTGCTGTCCATGTATCTGAAAGGATCTGCTCCTATTAGGAAGGTGGTATAAACTTTTTATCCTCCCAGTGGGTGCCAAAAGGGGTGAGGTGGCAACGTCAAGAATGATCTCTTCCTGGGTATCAAGGGTCATCACCCTAGCCTACAAGAACCAAGGTCTGGCTCCTCCGGAAGTGATACATGCTCTTTCAACGCAAGGGATGGCAGCCTCCTGTGCAGCATACGCTAAAGGTCTGCTAGAAGACATCTGTAGGGCTGCCAGTTGGAGTTCCTGCACAACCTTTGCGTGCCACTATAGCCTGGATATTCAGGCCACAGCATCCACAAAGTTCAGGACAGCGGTGGTCTCAGCAGCCTTACAAGAGAAATAAAATGTGTTTTTCTTTATTATGCAGCATATCTTGGCTAATTGTCCTTTATGTTTTTCCCGCCCTTCTTCTTTATTGCTAGTTAAATCCCATGGTGTGCTGACCTGAGGTTAGCCAGGAATATGAAAAATTGTTATCAAATACTTACCGTAATTTTCCTTTCCTGGCATACCCTTACGTCAGCGCAACTTTACCGCCCTGGTGGCCTGTCGCTATCTAGTTAAAGAACACCGGGGATTAGGAGGGTGTCTATTGGTGGTGGTCCTTGGGGTTACCTACAGAGGATTGCTGACGTGAGGGTACGCCAGTAAAGGAAAATTATGGTAAGTATTTGATAACAATTTTCCATAATCCTGAGAAAAATAATAAACAGAAATACAAAAACTCCAATAGTTGATATAATAAGCAACAGTGTCAGAGTCCCAAATATAAATGCTTCACTGCTGTGCAAACTCAAAGTGATAGTTCATATAGTAACATCCAATGTATTCAGTGACCACCACCTCCAGAAAAGTTGCCTGCTCACCTCCAGTCTTTGACCCTACTACAGAGTCATAATAGCCTTAGTGAACCCCATTCAGGATGGTGCTGGAACACTCCTGCAAGAATCGTCCCTAAAACACGCTACTCCTCTTCTTAAAACTTGATCAACCATGTGACATACCATAGAATAGAAATGGAGAAACCATAGCGCTCTCTGTTTCAAATTATTTATTAAAACGGAATAAAGGGATTAAAAACACTCACATAGATATGTGTAAAACAAGCATATATTCAGCTCAACAAGCTGATGCAAAATTAAGTAATGACGTCACGGACAACGGCTCCTCCTACCCATACGCATTACGCCCTCCTAATGGGCTTCTTTAGCAGGCCAGGCCTTGAGAAAGGGACCCTGCATTGCCTCAAAATGTCAGCTATATTGTATTTAAGTGATCTTTCACAAATAAATCCATTAAAGAAATGCAATCTTTAATCAAGCCCTGCTGATTATTCATCCCTTTTATTAACCTTGCTGAGGACATGGATACCAAGGAATGAACTGCGTGTGCTAGAGTACTGATTTTACTGGTGGGATGAATATTGGGGAGTGAGTCGGTCATGTACATATCAGGAGAAAAATCTACATTTCTTATTTTAGCTTTATTCAGTTGTATTCTTTACAGCAAATGATTATTTAGAGGCAGGTAAAAGTTTTCCACAAATCCTCTTGTAAAAATACAATTCCAGTCCTTATAAATTTGGCAAATCCCCCTTTCACATTATAAATAGATCTAAAATTAAAAAACAAGGAAAAGGAGAATTCATGGCTACTGTAATTAAATTGAATAGGTTTTACCAATCAATATTTGGCAAGCAATAGGCAAAATAAGAATAAACATTAATTGATCCTAAGTAAACATCAATTATCTGCTAAATATATAGGACAATAAATCAATAGTATTGACCCTTCGAGAACAAATTGAGGCTGAATGATGCATTGACATTCTATCCAACTAATAATTCTGTTATCTTTACAACTTCTACTTACCGAGGGTGGGATCGTATTCTCCAATAAACCGTTTAGTGATAAATCTGACAGTCATTGCTGTGTCAGGAAAGAAAATGATATTGTATTATTATTATTATTATTATTGCGTTGCAGTGATGTGAATTCCTAAAAAGTACAATTTAGTTCACACCTTTATTGAGTATCATATACTTTTATTAGTAAAAAAAAAAAAAAAATTGCATTTCTACATTCGAAAAAAGCACACAGCCCCAAAGTTTGCAGTGGACCTCATGTCAACATGTTTAAAGGAAGAACGACTGAAGAACTACTTTACAGAAATGGCTGAATAGTTGATTCAGGTAAGGGGGAGTGTGGACAGGCTTTGGGCATCTGTTGATGGGGTAATACAGCTGCTTTTAACATCACAAACAAGTGGCCACTGCCCCCACCTATAACTGGCCTATGCAGCAAGGAGCACTGGAAGAGTAACGCATATCAACCAAAACCAGTACATTTCCAAGCTCAACTTACCAACCAGCCTGCGACCAAACCAAATTGACTTGTCTAACAGTATGCGTTAAAATCAGGGGTTTAGTCTGCACACATTTTCTTTCTTTCAGGCGCTTATATAGCGCTGTCAATTTTTTGCAGCTCTTTATTATTTTTATTATTATTATACAGGATTTATATCGCACCAACAGTTTATGCAGAGCTTTACACTATAAAATGGAGTCAATACAGTTATAATACAATCAAATCAGGATTAAGAGGGCCCTGCTCAGAAGAGCTTACAATCGAATAGGGTGGGGCAGGTGGTACAAAAGGTTGTAACTGTGGGGAATGAGCTGATGGAAGTGGTAAAAGATTACTTGGAGATGTGATAGGCTTCCCTGAAGAGATGAGTTTTCAGGGATCGCCTGAAGGTAGCATGAGTAGTGGATAGCAGGACAGGTTGAGGTAGCGAGTTCCAGAGGATGGGAGAGGCTCTGGAGAAATCCTGGAGACGAGGGAGCTTGAGAGTAGGAGGTCTTGAGACGAGTGGAGAGCACGGTTTGGGTGATATTTGGAGACAAGGTTGGTGATGTTGCTCGGGCAGAGTTGTAAATGGCTTTGTATGTTGTGGTTAGCATTCTGAATTCAATTCGCTGGGTGATTGGGAGCCAGTGTAGGGATTGGAGGAGTGGGTTGGCAGACACTGAGCGGTTGGTAAAGTGGATAAGTCTAGCAACAGCATTCATGATAGACTGAAGAGGGGATAGCCTATGGAGAGGCAGGCCAATGAGAAAAGAGTTGCAATAGTCAAGGTGAGAGATAACGAGGGAGTGAATGAGGAGCTTGGTGGTTTCATTTGTTAAAAAGGGGTACATTTTAGAGATGTTACGGAGGTGAATTCTACAAACTTTTGACGATTGGATTTGAGGCTGAAAGAACAAGTCATAGTCTAGGATTACACCTAGTACTCTGGCGTGAGGGGAGGGACTGATAGTTGCATTGTTGATGTTGATGGAAAAGTCATGGAGTGGGGCACGGGCGGGGGGGGTAATATTAATAGCTCAGTTTTAGAGAGATTTAAGGAAGTGGTGCGACATCCATGACGATATGCCAGTTAGTGGGTTAGTAAGGCGAGATGAGACTGAAAAGGTGAGGAGTAGACAGATAGATTTGGGTGTCTTCAGCGTATACCGTATATACTCGAGTATAAGCTGAGTTTTTCAGCACATTTTTTTGTGCTGAAAGTGCCCCCTTCGGCTTATACTCGAGTCACTGCCGTCTGCCTACCTGATCAGCGTGTCATGCGGTCAGACGGCAGCCATTCCAGTGTACAAAAGCCACGCCTCCTCCTCGTCCTCGTCTGTGATAGGGAACACTCAGTTTCCCAGCAGTGAGTCAGTGTTCCGCCTATCATGGACGTCCTCTCATCCTCATCCCACGGATGAGGATGAGAGGATGTCCGTGATAGGCTGAACACTGACTGCTGATCTGCACAGGTAGGCTGCAATGGACACAGTGAGGTAGGCAGATCTGCACAGGGAGGCATACAATGGACACAGGGAGGTATGCAATGGACACAGGGAGGCATGCAGCTGCAGATGGGCATTGTTGACCCTCTTTTCCACTTACAGTAGCTGCTGCATTTCTCAATCTCGGCTTATACTCGAGTCAATAAGTTTTCCCAGTTTTTTGTGGTAAATTAGGTGCCTCGGCTTATACTCGGAACAGCTTATACTCAAGTATATACAGTAAGTGGAATTGGAAGCTGGGGGGCGGTTATCAAGTGACCAAGGGAGGAGGTGTAGATAGAGAGGAGAAAGGGTCCAAGAACAGAGCCTTGGGGGACAGAAAGGGACAATGGAGAGGAGGAGACAGAGTTGTAAGTAACACTGAAGGAGCGCCGTGATAGATAGGCAGAGAACCAGGATAGAGCAGAATCTTGGAGGCCAAGGGAATGGAGTTTATTGAGAAGGAGTGGGTGGTCAACAGTATCAAAGGCCGCAGAGAGGTCAAGTACATATACTTTGTACATTCATATCAGGTCCTGCCCTCAAGGAGCTTACAATCTAAGGTCCCTAACTCACAATTAATACATACACATACCCGGAGTACCCAGAGAAAACCCACGCAGGCACAGGGAGAACATGCAAACTACAGGCAGGTAGTGTTATGGTTGGGATTCACACCAGCGACCCTTTTGCTGCTAGGCAAAAGTTCTAACCACTACACCACTGTGCCACATTTGCAAATACATGCGTAAGCTATAGGCCCAGTCATGGCACCCCATTTTCTGTAGTCCCTAACTCTAACTTGTAAGAGTCTCCACAGTGGAAGCACATGTATTTTGATGGATAGGTAGAGGGCAGCTGAGCCGGAGGGAGCCCACCCCTCCTTAAAGGCACAGGGACACACTGAACACCCAGCACATAGCACCATGACAGCAAAGGCGTCAGTGCGTTGCCTGACCGATAGCCTCTGGCTCACCTGCCCTCTACCTATCCATCAAAATGTGCTTCCACTGTGGAGACTCTTAAAAGTTAGAGTTAGGGACTACAGAAAATGGGGTGTCTTGATGGGGTCTGTAGCTTACGCATGTATTTGCAAATGTGCGCAGACTAAACCGCTGTTTTTAACGCATACTGTCAGGTGAATTTGGTTGGTCGCAGGCTGGTCTGTAAGTTGAGCTTGAAAATTTCTCCGGTTTTTGATATGCTTTTAACATCAGTTTGAGACTCTTCTAAATCATTCAAAATTTATTGACGGGTGCATTTGACCTGCACTTGGTCTCATTTTGACTTGCTTCTACCTTCTCCTACCTGGTAGCTTTTTATGTTCATTTTAACAGCCCAAGAGCCACACCTGTGCACTGCAGCAGCTGTCCAAGTGAAGAACGGATGTGAGCAGTGCCCAAAATAGTGAGAGGCAGAGACGTGAAGAGAAAGATCACACATAGGGGGGGATTTACTAAAACTGGAACGTGCAATTCTGCATAGAAACCAATCAGCTCACAGGTTTTATTGTCAAAGCTTAATTGAACAAGCTAAAGTTATAAGCTGATTGGTTTACTGTGCACAGCTGCACTAGATTCTATGTGCTCCAGTTTTAGTAAATCAACCCCTGTATCTGAAGTTTGTCTTGGGCATTAGAGACTTGAGGCAGAGCCATTCCTAGTTTTTTTGCACAAAAATACATCTGCTCTTTCAGGGATAGCTTTATGTTATTCCATAGTATTCCACAAAAGAGAAAAGTCAGATAAGTGCCTCTGCACAGCATTTAATTTGTGCTTTGATACACTACTGTGCAAAAGTTTTAGGCAGGTGTGAAAAATTGCTGTAAATTAAGAATGCTTTCAAAAAATAGAAGTGTTAATAGTTTATTTTTATCAATTAAAGGAGAAGTACAGCCAAAGCTTGTTTGGCTGTACTTCACCTGTGGATCAAAAGGAGTTCAGTTTGTCTTGTACTCCTGTAACCCGTTTTCTGCACACAGCGTGCTGAAGCCCGCTGTCTGCTGGCATCACACAGCCGGTCCAGGCTTGGGCAAGATCACGACCATGGAATCGGAATCCACCCACATGCCTGGACCAGCACCCGGCTCTCAGCGAGCCGCTGAGAGCCTAAGCCAGCCACTCCCGCCCTCCTCCACAGCCCTGCACTCCAAGTTGGGGGCAGAGCAGAGAGCTGTGAGAACCCAGTGACCTGCAGTATTAGATCTCTCTGTTCTCATTGTCAGAGCTGGCGGGGGACAGATGCAGCATCGGACCGATGCTGCCTCCACCTAGGTAAGTATGAATCTAAAAAAGTCCATTCTTCTCTTTTAACTAAATTGAAGGTAAATGAACAGAAGAGAAATCCAAATCAAATTAATATTTGGTGTGACCACTCTTTGCCTTCAAAACTGCATCAATTCTTCTAGGTACACTTGCACAACAGCTTTTGAAGAAACTCAGCAGGTAAGTAGTTTCAAACATCTTGAAGAACTAACCGCAGATCTTCTGTGGATGTAGGCTGCCTCAGATCCTTCTGTCTCATCATGTAATCCCAGACAGATTTAAAGGGGTTGTAAAGGTAAAAATTTTTTCACCTTAATGCATTCTATGCATTAAGGTGAAAAAACTTCTGACAGAACCGCCGCCCCCAGCCCCCCCGTTTTACTTACCTGACGCCTCGAAAGTCAGCTTCGCGTTCCCGACATCTGTTCCTCCGCTCACCCTGGCCGCTGATTGGCTGCAGTGGATGGATTGAAAGCAGCGCAGCCATTGGCTCGCGCTGCTGTCAATCACATCCGATGACGCGGCGCGCCGGGGGGCGGGGCCGAGTGATACAGCGAGCGGCTATAGCCGCCGGCTGTATCACGGGAGCGCGCCCGCAAGCACTCACCACCGTGCGAGGGAGCTCGCATTAAGGTGGTGAATGCTTGCGGGGAGGAGCTGAAACAGCCGCCGAGGGACCCCAGAAGACGAGGTTCGGGGCCACTCTGTGCAGAACGAGCTGCACAGTGAAGGTAAGTATAACATGTTTGTTATTTTAAAAAAAAAAAAAAAACACCTTTACAAACACTTTAATGATGTTGAGATCAGGGCTCTGTGGGGACCAAACCATCACTTCCAGGACTCCTTGCTCTTCTTTGCTGAAGCTGAAGATAGTTCTTAATGACATTGGCTGTATGTTTGGGGTCGTTGTCCTAATGCAGAATAAATTTGGAGCCAATCACACACCTCCCAGATGGTATGGCATGGTGCATAAGTGTTTGCC
Organism: Aquarana catesbeiana; assembly: GCF_042186555.1. Classification (NCBI taxonomy): domain Eukaryota; kingdom Metazoa; phylum Chordata; class Amphibia; order Anura; family Ranidae; genus Aquarana; species Aquarana catesbeiana. The sequence continues at coordinate 77,769,505 of NC_133334.1, read as the reverse complement.
TATATTTCTCAGCATTGTGCACACCATTCATCCTGACTAAATCTCCAACTCCAGTTGCAGAAATGCAGCCCAAACGTCCAAGGAACCTCCATCATGCTTCACTGCTGCCTGCAGACTATTTATTGTACAGCTCTCCAGCCCTTCATTAACAAACTGCCTCCTGCTACAGCCAAATATTTCAAATTTTGACTCATCAGTCCAGAGCACCTGTTGCCATTTTGTAAATTGATACAGATAAACAATAGAATCTATGTTTTTGAAAGCATTCTTACTTTACAGCATTTCTTCACACCTGCCTTAAACTTTTGCACAGTACTGTATACCCAAATTTCTATAACTACAAGGGAGGTCACAACCACCAAGCTGAGACTGAGTAAAATATCCCCAAAGTTTTCGAACATATTCCAGGTCCCAAAACACTCTTACCTCTATTTTGTGGGCCTTCTTCAGGATTATGGAACAGCATATGGAAAACAGTTCTAGGCTGGGTTCACACTTATGCGAATTGGATGCGGGTTTCCCCGCATTCAATTCGCATGACAGGAGAGTGTGTCCGGCTTTCAATGGGGCCGGTTCACACACCTCCGGGGCAGACACGGTCCACATTGAAGAAGGGTCCTGTCTGTCTTTGGCTCCGAATCAGGTGCAAATTCAAGCAGGAATTCAGACCTGATTCACACATGAATCGGTGTAGAGGGACGTATAGGACTATAGGGACACACCAGACCCCCTGCTGTGAGCCACGGCAGCAGCAAGTGTAAACCCAGCCTTATTTGCTTGCAACTTCAAGAAGCATGTCCCTCACATAACCTTTACATTGTAGCTACCCTTGCCAAACCCTGCAGAACCTCCAGGGTACCCAAATTACAGATCTGCCTTGGTAATGGTCCACCTATACTCACAGATGAACAGTGCCCATCTCCAAAGATTGCATTGTCTTGTGTACCACATTCTGCCCATTTCTCTTTCAGATACTGAACTACTTTCCTACAAGGAACCAGCAAGAACAATGATACAGACATTCTTCTTTGTTAAATCCAAACTTTTCCCTCTTGGTGGTCACTGGTATTGGGTGTCAAAACCCCTTATCATCACTATCCCAGGGATCAAAATCAATTCACCATGCAGGGACAATTTTCCATACATTTTTGGAAGCATTTTGTTGTGTTTTGTTTTGATAAGAGCCAGTAAAATGGTATAGAGGTGATCAGCAGAGGAAGAGAAGCCAGTTCCAGGCAACCTGTTTTCCACCATATAAACCCGCAAGTCTTTTTTTTCCTTGTCCATCCTGGACATGGATGGTAGAGTAAATGCCTATTTAGAAGGGTCTGCCAATACTTGAAATAATAAAAATATATTAGTGTACAAAAGTCATATGGATAAAAATTAAAAGTCAGAAGAGGCCAACGGATTTCTGAACTTTTGTTTCCAAAAAAATGATCTTTAAATATGATCAAAAGCAATGACTATAAACTCTGACAAGGTACGCTGTGATGCGAATGATTAATAAAGAATAAGCTGAAACCTCTGTTTGTTATTAGATTAAGGCCAGTTAATCTGCCAGCATGTGCTACTATACCGCCCAAGTGTTTGAGAACCAGCAATGTTCACGTATACATGTAAATATATGGACCCCTGAGGCTTTCTGAGTCACCCCTGCTGCTTTAGCAACATCCTTTTAGCATTTACGTATATACTATACTCCAGGAGCCTTTGTTTAGTTTTAGAAGAGTGGGGGGTAAAACACTCATAGGATTTTTTTTTCTTTATTTTAGATGGTGCTTTAAAGGGCATATATTTTTATTAGGTTTTTTTTATTTAGTGTTATTCTTGTTTGTGTTTTTCACCCTTTTTGTGTGTATTTAGTTAATTGTGCACTGTCATTTTTTTTTTCTTTCTGTGTAAACAAATGTAAAATACTACGGCTGATGTGATGAAAACATTTTCAGTTATTTTTTTTGCCACAGCAGACACTATGGAACACTCTTATCAAAGCAGGACACAGACTGCAGTACCCATAACCAAAAGATTAGTGTTACCAAAACCCTGCAGCAGAGGGAACCCCAATCCACCTGATGTTTTATATCATACAGTATGTTTGTTAAAGCCTAAGGCCCCATGTACACTGCTGCTGCTAAATGGACGTTCAGAAGCAGCTGGACACTTTTTTCAACTGCCCCTGAACTCATTCAATGTTATCTTATGTGTACATGTACACAGGTTCAAGTACTGTTGTTTTTAGGCAGTTGCTTTTATAGGCCTTTTTTTTAAGGCAAAAAAATGAGTTCAGACGCCGAAGTTTCCGACGTTTCAGACGCCAAACACTTCTAAACATGGCTAAACGTGGTAACCCGCGTTTAGCAGCATTTTTTTTATAGGCGTTTTTCGTTTTTAGCCATTTAATAAAAAAAATTTTTTTAAACGCTTCTAAACACAAGCACGGCAAATCGGATGTTTTAAACGTGGGTTACTATCTGTTAAGTTAAATAGTTCAGGAGAGGTTGTAAAAACGTCCCGTGTACATGAAGCCTAACTCCATCTTTCCTTTCCCTTTATATGGTGTAGGCTAAGCTGGCTCAATTGATCTATTTCATTTACTAATTGTTGCAGGCACTGTCAGTGGTGTATAAACTTAATGTAGTAGCAGCTGTACATCCACTTGACCTCCAGAAGATTTACAGTGCCTTGAAAAAGTATTCATACCCCGTGACATTTTTCACATTTTGTCATGTTACAACCAAAAACGTAAATGTATTTTATTAGGATTTTTTTGTGATAGACCAATACAAAGTGGCACATAACTGTAAAGTGGAAGGAAAATGATAAATAGTTTTCAAATTTTTTTACAAATAAATACCTGAAAAGTGTGGCGTGCATTTTTTTCAGCCCCCTTTACTCTGATAACCATAACTAAAATCTAGCGGAACCAATTACCTTCAGAAATCACCTAATTAGTAAATAGAGTCCACCTGTGTGTAATTTAATCTCGGTATAAATACAGTTGTTCTGTGAAGCCCTCAGAGGTTTGTTAGAGAACCTTAGTGAACAAACAGCATCATGAAGGCCAAGGAACACACCAGACAGGTCAGGGATAAAGTTGAGAAGTTTAAAGCAGGGTTAGTTTATAAAAAAAAATATCCCAAGCTTTGAACATCTCACGGAGTACTGTCCAATCCATCATCTGAAAATGGAAAGAGTATGGCACAACTGCAAACCTACCAAGACATGGCCGTCCACCTAAACTGACAGGCCGGGCAGGAAGAGCATTAATCAGAGAAGCAGCCAAGAGGCCCATGATAACTCTAGAGGAGCTGCAGAGATCCACAGCTCAGGTGGGAGAATCTGTCCACAGGACAACTATTAATTGTGCACTCCACAAATCTGGCCTTTATGGAAGAGTGGCAAGAAGAAAGTCATTGTTGAAAGAAAGCCATAAGAAGTCCCATTTGCAACTAGCAAGAAGCCCTGTAGGGAACACAGCAAACATGTGGAAGAAGGTGCTCTGGTCAGATGAGACCAAAATGTACCTTTTTGGCCTAAAAGCAAAATGCTATGTGTGGCCGAAAACTAACACTGCACATCACCCTGAACACTCCATGCGCACGTGAAACATGGTGGTGACAGCATCATGTTGTGGGGATGCTTTTCTTCAGCAGGGACAGGGAAGCTGGTCAGAGTTGATGGGAAGATCGATGGAGCCAAATGCAGGGAAATCTTAGAAGAAAACCTGTTAGAGTCTGCAAAAGACTTGAGACTGAGGTGGAGGTTCACCTTCCAGCAGGACAACGACCCTAAACATACAGCCAGAGCTACAATGGAATGGTTTACATCAAAGCATATCCATGTGTTAGAACAGCCCAGTCAAAGTCCAGACCTAAATCCAATTGAGAATCTGTGGCATGACTTGAAAATTGCTGTTCATAGATGCTTTCCATCCAATCTGACAGAGCTTGAGATATTTTGCAAAGAAGAATGGGCAAAAATGTCACTCTCTAGATGTGCAAAGCTGGTAGAGACATCCCCAAAAAGACTTGCAGCAAAAAGGTGTTTCTACAAAGTATTCACTCAGGGGGGCTGAATACAAATGCATGCCACACTTTTCAGATATTTATTTGTAAACAATTTTGAAAACAATTTATAATTTTCCTTCCATTTCCAAATTATGTGCCACTTTGTGTTGGTCTATCACATAAAATCCCAATAAAGTACATTTACGTTTTTGGTTGTAAAAATGACAAAATGTGGAAAATTTCAAGGGGTATGAATACTTCAAGGCACTGTATCCCCCTTCATGACCAGACCATTTTATGCGATACAGCACTGCCTTATTTTAACTGACAATTGCAATGCTGTACCCAAATACCATTTGTCATTTTTTTCCCACAAATAGAGCTTTCTTTTGCTGGTATTTGATCACCTCTGCAGTTTTTATTTTTTGTGCTATAAAACAAAAAAAAGACCTACAATTTTGAAAAAAAAAAACAATATTTTTTACTTTCTGCTGTGAAACATTAACATTTTTTAAAAAATCTAATTTCTTCATAAATTAAGGTCAATGTGTCTTCTTCTACATATGTTTGGTAAACAAAAATCCCTATAATGGAAATAGCGAATATTGAGTGGTTTGCACAAAAGTTATAGCATCTACAAACTATAGGATATATACTGAATTTTTTTTTTTTTTTATATTAGTAATGGGGGCGATCAGCGACTTACAGCGGGACTGTGATATTGTGGCGGACAATCGCACACTAACTGACACTTTGTGGGAACCAGTGACACTAATACAGTGATCAGTGCTGAAAATATGCACTGTTGCTCTACTAATGACACTGGCTGGGAAGGGGTTAAACATCTAGGGCAATCAAAGAGTTAAATATGTACTTAGCTAGTGTTTTTGTGTACTGTGTGAAGTGCTTATACTAAGGGAAGTGATGGATTGTATTCCCTGCTCTGTGGGGAAAGAATATCCATTACTTCCCCCCTATCAGAACAGAGCTCTGCCTTGTTTACATAGCCAGAGCTCTGTCCTGTGTGTCTTCCTGACGATTGACGGTTGCTGGCAGACATCCATTGGCCAGCACCTTATTGGCTTCTGCTGCGACAAATCACAGCAGAAGCAGCGTGCCAGCATTGCGCCCCCTACCCAGAAGTGCAGTATCACGTACAGTATATAAACCGATCAGCCATAACATTATGACCACCAACTTAATATTGAGTATGGCCCCCTTTTGCTAAAACAGCCCTGACCCATTGAGGCATGGACACCAAAGTAGCATCCACATGAATAGCAGGACCCAAGGTTTCCCAGCAGAACATTGACCAAAGCATCACACTGCTTCTGCCAACTTGCCTTCTTATACCGCATCCTGGTGCCATCTCTTCCCCAGGTAAGTGATGCACACGCACTCGGCCATCCACATGATGTAAAAGAAAACGTAATTCATCAAACCAGGCCACCTTCTTCCATTGCTCCATAGTCCAGTTCTGGTGTTCATGTGACCATTGCAGAAGCTTTTTGCTGTAGACATGGGTCACCATTGGCTTCACAGCCCCATACACAACAAACTGCAATGCCCATTTTTTCTGCTTTCAGCACATCAACTTCATGGACAACATGTTCACTTGCTGCCTAATATATCCCACCAATTTTCGGATGCCATTGTAACGAGATATTCTCTTTACCTGTCAGTGTTCATAATGCTATGGCTGATCGGTGTATATATGTGATTCTGAACATGTCGCTCTGTAGCAGTAAATCTGCTATGGGGTGGTCGGGAAGTGGATATAGTGTGCAGTGCTGTGTTCTGGAAGAGTTACGTAGATGTCCCAACTACTGCTGGAACAAAATCAAGTCAGGTTGAGTGCCTCTCTGCCATTCATAGGAAGCCTTGTATTTATATCAATGTCTAGAGGTGGAAATCATGATATTATCAGCTTGCTTCCCCATGTTGACCATTCACAGGAAGCCTTGTATTCATTGATACAAATACAAGGCTTCCTGTCAATGGCTGAGAAGCACTCATGCCCAATTTGATTGTTTTCTGGTAGCAGACAGCAAGGCCCAATACCACTGCTGGAACACAGCCCTGTTTACTGTATGTACCTAATGCTAAATACAGTTTATATGGTGCTAAGAGCATCTGCAGCAATTAGTAAATGAAATGAAGTTCCCTTTGGTCAGCTGGGCCCAAACAAACTATTTAATCACTTAAGGACCGTCTCACGCCGATTTACGTCGGCAAGGTGGCACGGGCAGGCAGAATCACGTACATATACGTGATCTGCCTCCCGCGGGCGGGGGGGTCCGATCGGACACCCCCCCCCCGGTGCCCGAGGCGGTCCGCTTCTGACCAGCGGCGATCAGAGATGAGGGGGAGACCATCCGTTCGTGCCCCCCCCCCCGCGATGGCCGCCGGCCAATAAAATCATTCCTTTGCTGCTGTATGCTAAACAGCAGCATAGGAAATGATGTCATCTCTCCTCGGCTCGGTATTTTCCGTTCCGGCGCAGAGGAGAGAAGACTGCAATGTGAGTGCACAACACACACACATACAGTAGAACATGCCAGGCACACAAAACACCACCCTTTACCCCCCGATCCCCCCCTAATCCCCCCCCCCCCCGTTTTTTTTCTGATTACTGCATGGTGTCAGTTTGTGACAGTTACTGTGTTAGGGCAGTTACTGTTAGCCCCCTTTAGGTCTAGGATACCCCCCTAACCCCCCCTAATAAAGTTTTAACCCCTTGATCACCCCCTGTCGCCAGTGTCGCTAAGCGATCATTTTTCTGATCGCTGTATTAGTGCCACTGGTGACGCTAGTTAGGGACGTAAATATTTAGGTTCGCCGTCAGCGTTTTATAGCGACAGGGACCCCCATATACTACCTAATAAATGTTTTAACCCCTTGATTGCCCCCTAGTTAACCCTTTCACCACTGATCACCGTATAACTGTTACGGGTGACACTGGGTAGTTCGTTTATTTTCTATAGTGTCAGGGCACCCACCGTTTATTACCGAATAAAGGTTTAGCCCCCTGATCGCCCGGCGGTGATATGCGTCGCCCCAGGCAGAGCCAGATTAGCGCCAGTACCGCTAACACCCACGCACGCAGCATACGCCTCCCTTAGTGGTATAGTATCTGTACGGATAAATATCTGATCCGATCAGATCTATAATAGCGTCCCCAGCAGTTTAGGGTTCCCAAAAACGCAGTGTTAGCGGGATCAGCCCAGATACCTACTAGCACCTGCGTTTTGCCCCTCCGCCTGGCCCAGCCCACCCAAGTGCAGTATCGATCGATCACTGACACTTACAAAACACTAAACACATAACTGCAGCGTTCGCAGAGTCAGGCCTGATCCCTGCAATCGCTAACAGTTTTTTTGGTAGCATTTTGGTGAACTGGCAAGCACCAGCCCCAGGCAGCGTCAGGTTAGCGCCAGTACCGCTAACACCCACGCACGCACCGTACACCTCCCTTAGTGGTATAGTATCTGATCGGATCAATATCTGATCCGATCAGATCTATACTAGCGTCCCCAGCAGTTTAGGGTTCCCAAAAACGCAGTGTTAGTGGGATCAGCCCAGATACCTGCTAGCACCTGCGTTTTGCCCCTCCGCCCGGCCCAGCCCAGCCCACCCAAGTGTAGTATCGATCGATCACTGACACTTACAAAACACTAAACGCATAACTGCAGCGTTCGCACAGTCAGGCCTGATCCCTGCGATCGCTAACAGTTTTTTTGGTAGCGTTTTGGTGAACTGGCAAGCACCAGTGGCCTAGTACACCCCGGTCATAGTCAAACCAGCTGCAGTAACACTTGGTGACGTGGCAGGACCCATAAGTGCAGTTCAAGCTGGTATGGTGGCAAGCACAAGTAGTGTCCCGCTGCGACCAAGAAGAAGACAAACACAGGCCCGTCGTGCCCATAATGCCCTTCCTGCTGCATTCGCCAATCCTAATTGGGAACCCACCACTTCTGCAGCGCCCGTACTTCCCTCATTCACATCCCCAACCAAATGCAGTCGGCTGCATGAGAGGCATTTTCTTTATGTCCTCCTGAGTACCCCTACCCAACGAACCCCCCAAAAAAGATGTTGTGTCTGCAGCAAGCGCGGATATAGGCGTGACACCCGCTATTATTGTCACTCCTGTCCTGACAATCCTGGTTTTTGCATTGGTGAATGTTTTGAACGCTACCATTCACTAGTTGAGTATTAGCGTAGGGTACAGCATTGCACAGACTAGGCACACTTTCACAGGATCTCCCAAGATGCCATCGCATTTTGAGAGACCCGAACCTGGAACCGGTTACAGTTATAAAAGTTAGTTACAAAAAAAGTGTAAAAAAAAATATATATATATATAAAATAAAAAAAAATAGTTGTCGTTTTATTGTTCTCTCTCTCTCTATTCTCTCTCTCTATTGTTCTGCTCCTTTTTACTGTATTCTATTCTGCAATGTTTTATTGTTATTATGTTTTATCATGTTTGCTTTTCAGGTATGCAATTTTTTATACTTTACCGTTTACTGTGTTTTATTGTTAACCATTTTTTTGTCTTCAGGTACGCCATTCACGACTTTGAGTGGTTAGGTTTAGGTATCATCTTGGTATCATTCATTTCAGCCAGCGGTCGGCTTTCATGTAAAAGCAATCTTAGCGGCTAATTAGCCTCTAGACTGCTTTTACAAGCCGTGGGAGGGAATGCCCCCCCCCCCCCCCACCGTCTTCCGTGTTTTTCTCTGGCTCTCCTGTCTCAACAGGGAACCTGAGAATGCAGCCGGTGATTCAGCCAGCTGACCATAGAGCTGATCAGAGACCAGAGTGGCTCCAAACATCTCTATGGCCTAAGAAACCGGAAGCTACGAGCATTTCATGACTTAGATTTCGCCGGATGTAAACAGCGCCATTGGGAAATTGGGAAAGCATTTTATCACACCGATCTTGGTGTGGTCAGATGCTTTGAGGGCAGAGGAGAGATCTAGGGTCTAATAGACCCCAATTTTTTCAAAAAAGATTATACCTGTCACTACCTATTGCTATCATAGGGGATATTTACATTCCCTGAGATAACAATAAAAATGATTAAAAAAAAAAAAATGAAAGGAACAGTTTAAAAACAAGATAAAAGAGCAAAAAAATAATAAAGAAAAAAAAAAATAAATAAATAAAAAAACACCCCTGTCGCCCCCTGCTCTCGCGCTAAGGCGAACGCAAGAGGCGGTCTGTCGTCAAACGTAAACAGCAATTGCACCATGCATGTGAGGTATCACCGCGAAGGTCAGATCGAGGGCAGTAATTTTAGCAGTAGACCTCCTCTGTAAATCTAAAGTGGTAACCTGTAAAGGCTTTTAAAGGCTTTTAAAAATGTATTTATTTTGTTGCCACTGCACGTTTGTGCGCAATTGTAAAGCATGTCATGTTTGGTATCCATGTACTCGGCCTAAGATCATCTTTTTTATTTCATGAAACATTTGGGCAATATAGTGTGTTTTAGTGCATTAAAATTTTAAAAAAGTGTGTTTTTTCCCCAAAAAATGCGTTTGAAAAATCGCTGCGCAAATACTGTGTGAAAAAAAAAAATGAAACACCCACCATTTTAATCTGTAGGGCATTTGCTTTAAAAAAAATGTATAATGTTTGGGGGTTCAAAGTAATTTTCTTGCAAAAAAAAATAATTTTTTCATGTAAACAAAAAGTGTCAGAAAGGGCTTTGTCTTCAAGTGGTTAGAAGAGTAGGTGATGTGTGACATAAGCTTCTAAATGTTGTGCATAAAATGCCAGGACAGTTCAAAACCCCCCAAATGACCCCATTTTGGAAAGTAGACACCTCAAGCTATTTGCTAAGAGTCATGTCGAGTCCATGGAATATTTTATATTGTGACACAAGTTGCGGGAAAGAGACAAATTTTTTTTTTGTTTTTGCACAAAGTTGTCACTAAATGATATATTGCTCAAACATGCCATGGGAATATGTGAAATTACACCCCAAAATACATTCTGCTGCTTCTCCTGAGTACGGGGATACCACATGTGTGAGACTTTTTGGGAGCCTAGCCGCGTACAGGACCCCGAAAACCAAGCACTGCCTTCAGGCTTTCTAAGGGCGTAAATTTTTGATTTCACTCTTCACTGCCTATCACAGAGCAAAAAAATAATAAAGAAAAAAAAAAATAAATAAATAAAAAAACACCCCTGTCGCCCCCTGCTCTCGCGCTAAGGCGAACGCAAGAGGCGGTCTGTCGTCAAACGTAAACAGCAATTGCACCATGCATGTGAGGTATCACCGCGAAGGTCAGATCGAGGGCAGTAATTTTAGCAGTAGACCTCCTCTGTAAATCTAAAGTGGTAACCTGTAAAGGCTTTTAAAGGCTTTTAAAAATGTATTTATTTTGTTGCCACTGCACGTTTGTGCGCAATTGTAAAGCATGTCATGTTTGGTATCCATGTACTCGGCCTAAGATCATCTTTTTTATTTCATGAAACATTTGGGCAATATAGTGTGTTTTAGTGCATTAAAATTTTAAAAAAGTGTGTTTTTTCCCCAAAAAATGCGTTTGAAAAATCGCTGCGCAAATACTGTGTGAAAAAAAAAAATGAAACACCCACCATTTTAATCTGTAGGGCATTTGCTTTAAAAAAAATGTATAATGTTTGGGGGTTCAAAGTAATTTTCTTGCAAAAAAAAATAATTTTTTCATGTAAACAAAAAGTGTCAGAAAGGGCTTTGTCTTCAAGTGGTTAGAAGAGTAGGTGATGTGTGACATAAGCTTCTAAATGTTGTGCATAAAATGCCAGGACAGTTCAAAACCCCCCAAATGACCCCATTTTGGAAAGTAGACACCTCAAGCTATTTGCTAAGAGTCATGTCGAGTCCATGGAATATTTTATATTGTGACACAAGTTGCGGGAAAGAGACAAATTTTTTTTTTGTTTTTGCACAAAGTTGTCACTAAATGATATATTGCTCAAACATGCCATGGGAATATGTGAAATTACACCCCAAAATACATTCTGCTGCTTCTCCTGAGTACGGGGATACCACATGTGTGAGACTTTTTGGGAGCCTAGCCGCGTACAGGACCCCGAAAACCAAGCACTGCCTTCAGGCTTTCTAAGGGCGTAAATTTTTGATTTCACTCTTCACTGCCTATCACAGTTTCGGAGGCCATGGAATGCCCAGGTGGCACAAAACCCCCCAAATGACCCCATTTTGGAAAGTAGACACCCCAAGCTATTTGCTGAGAGGTATAGTGAGTATTTTGCAGACCTTACTTTTTGTCACAAAGTTTTGAAAATTGAAAAAAGAAAAAAAAAAAGTTTTTTCTTGTCTTTCTTCATTTTCAAAAACAAATGAGAGCTGCAAAATACTCACCATGCCTCTCAGCAAATAGCTTGGGGTGTCTACTTTCCAAAATGGGGTCATTTGGGGGGGTTTTGTGCCACCTGGGAATTCCATGGCTTCCGAAACTGTGATAGGCAGTGAAGAGTGAAATCAAAAATTTACACCCTTAGAAATCCTGAAGGCGGTGATTGGATTTCGGGGCCCCGTACACGGCTAGGCTCCCAAAAAGTCCCACACATGTGGTATCCCCATACTCAGGAGAAGCAGCTAAATGTATTTTGGGGTGCAATTCCACATATGCCCATGGCCTGTGTGAGCAATATATCATTTAGTGACAACTTTGTGCAAAAAAAAAAAAAGTGTCATGTTCCCGCAAAGTGTCAAAATATAAAATATTCCATGGACTCAACATGCCTCTCAGCAAATAGCTTGGGGTATCTACTTTCCAAAATGGGGTCATTTGGGGGGGTTTTGTGCCATCTGGGCATTTTATGGCCTTCAAAACTGTGATAGGTAGTGAGGAATGAAATCAAAAATTTACGCTCTTAGAAATCCTGAAGGCGGTGATTGGTTTTCGGGGCCCCGTACGTGGCTAGGCTCCCAAAAAATCCCACACATGTGGTATCCCCGTACTCAGGAGAAGCAGCTGAATGTATTTTGGGGTGCAATTCCACATAGGCCCATGGCCTGTGTGAGCAATATATTATTTAGTGACAACTTTTTGTAAATTTTTTTTTTTTTTGTCATTATTCAATCACTTGGGACAAAAAAAATAAATATTCAATGGGTTCAACATACCTCTCAGCAATTTCCTTGGGGTGTCTACTTTCCAAATTGGGGTCATTTGGGGGGGGGAGGTTTGTACTGCCCTGCCATTTTAGCACCTCAAGAAATGACATAGGCAGTCATAAACTAAAAGCTGTGTAAATTCCAGAAAATGTACCCTAGTTTGTAGACGCTATAACTTTTGCGCAAACCAATAAATATACGCTTATTGACATTTTTTTTTACCAAAGACATGTGGCCGAATACATTTTGGCCTAAATGTATGACTAAAATAGAGTTTATTGGATTTTTTTTATAACAAAAAGTAGAAAATATCATTTTTTTCAAAATTTTCGATCTTTTTCCGTTTATAGCGCAAAAAATAAAAACCGCAGAGGTGATCAAATACCATCAAAAGAAAGCTCTATTTGTGGGAAGAAAAGGACGCAAATTTCGTTTAGGTACAGCATTGCATGACCGCGCAATTAGCAGTTAAAGCAACGCAGTGCCAAATTGGAAAAAGTCCTCTGGTCCTTAGGCAGCATAATGGTCCGGGGCTAAAGTGGTTAAAGTGAAAAAAACAATGAAGTTAGGCTTTAACTGACAGGAGTTTCCTAGACTTTGTATTTTTCGCATGGTGCTCCCCACCAACTTCCACAATCTTCACAGACAAAACAGGTGAGGAGAAATCCCCCAACGGGAACATTAAAACATTTTTCAATAGAGTAAGAAATGTATTGTGTCCCTGTCTGGATTTTGTTGCTGTCCTTATCCCTATGAATAAGATTTCCCCTCACGTCCTCTCTAGGTGACAGCTGGACAGAGCAGAAAGTGAATAAATAAAAATAATATTTTACACTCTTACAGAAATTCTTCCTTAGGCCCCTTTCACGCGGGGCAGATCTGTTTTGATGGACTCCGCTTGCTCAGCTGGGATCGCTCCTCTAATCCCCGCTGAGCCGGTGGATGACAGGTCCATCTCCTCTCACTGTGCATAGAAGGACCTGTCAGAGTCCAGTTCTCCTCTATGGGAGATCGGATGAAAATTGTCCATTTTCATCCGATCCGACCCGCTGGACGGATGGCGAGCGTATAACCATACGTCTGTCTTCAGCAGATTTTGTCGGATCAGATGACATCCTCCTTCCTATAGAGGACAATGGGTGACCCGATCGGGTCCACCTAAAAATCAGATAGGCGGACCCGATCACTCTGATCGTGTGAAAGGGGCCTTATTGGGGACACAAATAACATTTAAACTCTGGCAAGGGTTCTAATGCCCCATACACACGGTCGGATTTTTCGACGGAAAATGTTCGATGGGAGCTTGTTGTCGGAAATTCCGATCATGTGTAGGCTCCATCGGATGTTTTCCATCGGAATTTCCGTCACACAAAATTTTAAATCTGGATCTCAAATTTTCTGACAACAAAATCCGTTGTTGTAAATTCCAATTGTGTGTACACATTTCCGAAGCACAAAGTTCCACGCATGCTCGGAATCAAGCAGAAGAGCCGCACTGGCTATTGAACTTCATTTTTCTCGGTTTGTCGTACGTGTTGTACATCACCGCGTTCTTGACGTTCAGAATTTCCGACATTTGTGTGACCGTGTGTATGCAAGACAAGTTTGAGCCAACATCCGGCAGAAAAAATCCATGGATTTTGTTGTCGGAATGTCCGATTGTGTGTACGCGGCATTAGTCTTTCTTGATTTTTCAAAAACGAAAAACAAAGGTCTTACTGGAGTTGATGAAATCTCAAAAGACTACTCCCTCTGCCCTAGAATGTGTGCCAATACCATCATCTAACTGTATCCATACCCTTTGGTCTAGCATAATTCTATTCCTGTTATTTACTTACTGTAGTCCCGTTTCTTAGTCCTAAACTGTCACCTAAGCTTTACCTTTTACGGAGATATCAGTGCAGGGATATTTGGTTGAGGAATTTTCTGGCTAATGAAATGGCAGCAGCTTTTGTTTTGCAATTTCTTGGGTAGATGCCCTTAAGTGTTTTTTGTAAGACAGCAATGCAGTTCCCAGTTCAATCTGGCTGCAACCAGCTTTATCACACATACTATACGAGATACTGATTTTTAGCATAGAAATTGCCTGGTGTCTAGATTCACAAATGTATTTGCTTACTTAACCACTTCAGCCCCAGAAGATTTCCTCCCTTAATGACCAGGCCATTTTTTGCAATACGGCATTGCATCGCTTTAACTGACAATTGCGTGGTCGTGCGTTGCACCCAAACAAAATTTATGACCTTTTTTTCCCACAAATAGAGCTTTCTTTTGGTGGTATTTGATCACCTCTGCGGTTTTTATTTTTTGCTCTATAAACTAAAAAAGAGCGTCAATTTTGAAAAAAAAATATATTTTTTTTTACTTTTTGCTATAATAAATATCCAAAAAAAATGTTAAAAAACACATTTCTTTATCAGTTTAGGCCATAATGTATTCTACTTTTTCTTGGTTAAAAAAAAAAAAAAAAATTACAATAAGCGTATATTGATTGGTTTGTGTAAAAGTTATAGCATCTACAAAATAGGTAATAGATTTATGGCATTTTTATTATTATTTTTTACTAGTAATGGCGGCGACCTGCAATTTTTAGTGGGACTGCGACATTGCGACAGACAGATCGGACACTTTTGGCACATTTTTGGGACCACTGACATTTATACAGCGATCAGTGCTATAAAAATGCACTGATTACTGTGTAGGGTCACTGGCAGGGAAGGGGTTAACACTAGGGGGCGATCAAGGGGTTAAATGTGTCCCCTCATGTGTTTTTCTAACTGTGGGGGGGATGGCACTGACTAGAGGAGGAGACGGATCTCTATTCTTAATTACTAGGAACAGACGATCTGTTTCTCCTCTCCTGTCAGAACAGGGATTTGTGTGTTTACGCACACAAATCCCCGTTCTGGCTCTCGTGCCCGTGATCGTGGGTGGCCGTCGGACATCGTGGCCGCACGCATTGGGTTCCACGTCATGCAGCGTGCGCCTGCTATGGCTCTTAAAGGAGCCACGTACAGTTACGGCGATTTGCAGGAACGAGCCAACCTACCGCCGTATAATGACGGCGGCTGGTCGGCAAGTGGTTAACCTACTTGTAAAGCTGGCCATACATTATACAATTTTCTTGTTCAATTTCCTTTAAATTTACCTTCAACTATGTGGTGCAAGAGTCCTCAAACTTTTCAAACAGGGGGCCAGTTCACCGTCCCTCAGACTGTTGGGGGGCTGGACTCCTCGCCATCACAGAACCCCTCCATCACAAAGCCCCCCCATCATAGAGCCCTCCATCAGACTCCCCCCCCCCATCACAGACTCCTCTCCACCACAGATCCCCCCATTACAGACTTCTCTCCATCACAGAGCCCCCCCCCCCCCTCCCCCATCACAGATTCCTCTCCATCACAGATTCCTTACCATCACAGATTCCTCTCCATCACAGAACCCCCCCCCACCCATCACAGATTCCTCTCCATCACAGATTGCTATCCATCATAGAGCCCCCCCTCTTCACAGATTCCTCTCCATCATAGAGCCCCCCATCACAGACTCCTCTCCATCACAGAACCCCCTCATATCACAGAGCCCCCCCATCACAGTCTCCCCTCCATCACAGAGCCCCCCATCTCACAGAGCCCCCATATCACAGAGCCAACCCTATCAAAGAGCCCCCCATATCACAGAGCCCTCGATCACAGAGTCCCCCCATTAAAATTACACACTTGCATAAGATCACAGAACTTGCACTCCTCCTCCCCTCTGCTACCTTATTCACGCAAGACAGGAAACATGATAGGTCTGGAAAAAGGGTTGGATTTTTCATGTTAAAGGCAAGTGATTGATTGCTTACTAGACAGCAGGGCGGTCCCAGCAATCACCCACTTCTTAACACGAAAAGTCCAGCCCTTATCACCTGTCATGTTTCCTGTCCTGCGTGAATAAGGTAGCAGAGGGGAGGGGGGGGTGTCAGGGCTGAGCTTAGCCCTTCCTTCTTAGAGCTCTGTGCTCAGCTGTCGGTTAATTGCCAGTACTCTTTATTCCACAGTGACTCACCTGGTCTTTATTTGCTGCTCGTCAGCTAGCTCTGCTGGCTATTTAAACTGCTTGGATCAGATCTCCTGTGCCATCGCCTGGTCAACATATTCTCTGCTGTGTTTTCCTGTTAAAGACTTTTGCCTTGCTGACTTCCCTTCTGGTTCCCGATTCTGTTTACTGCCTCTACTACGCTGATCTTTGGATTCCTGTTTCACTGGCTTGTTCCAACTACATGCTCTGGTTATTGAACCCTGGCATGTTTTGACTACGTTTGCTCTGTTTGTACCATTTTACCATTTTATTAAAAAGTGTGATTTTTACTGCACTTCTGTCTCAGTCTGATTCATGGTTCCTAACAGTGTGCAAGTGCTGCAATCTTATGGAAGGGGCAGTCCACGGGCCGGGTAAATTGAGGACCCATGATGTAGTGTAAGGGCCTGCCTGATTGCATACAAAGTGAAAGTGTTTAGGTTTGACCTCATATTTTATGGTTTTGGTAAATGTAAAGGAAAATTGTACAAGAGGATTGTATTATGTATGGCCAGCCTAAAGCTGCTGTCACGCGGTATTTCTCTGCAAGGCAACATGCTCTGCTTACCACAGGTTTAAAACAGTTTAAGAAATGTCTATGAAGGCAGCTGCCTACCCTATCAACAATTACAGCATTAGCATAATTAGATAGGCAGGTTGAAAAAAGACACAAGTCTATCTAGTTAAAAAAAAAAACACAAAAAAAAACCTTGATTACTCTAGTTTATCGGATACCATTTTATATTCCAAATGGCTTTGTCAAGGGCTTTCTCACACCAAGGAAGGGTTGGAGAACTAACTTGATATGATACCATATAAATCCTCTATATACATACAGAAGGTAGGCTGAAAATTCAAAAGGGTGCTAAGACAATACAAATCACTATTAAAGTGCATGTAAGGCCATGACTATTTTTTATTTTATTTCTTTGTGTGCTTTGAATGGAGAAAGTGTTAAAACCCCTGTTTACTCTGCTAGTGAGATTCAGCCTCTCTAATATCTATCTCTGACAACTGTTGATGTACAATGGAAATAAAATCATCAATACAACAAGAGAAGAACGTGAAAGAATAGAGGCTAGTATCTCCAAAGACATGGTTCTCTCCCCGCCACCCCATATTTAGGTTGGCATAAGTGGGTGCAAACTTGATGCCCATTGAATCACCACATCTTTGGAGAGAGTAGATGATCTTCTTCGGGATTGTAGTACTAGGAATAGGATGGGGATACAAGAAGTATGACTCTCAAATGGTTTATTTTGTGACCCATTTTAGTTTGGAGCTTAAAAGGTTAAACATATTATACACAACAGGTACTTACCTATACCACAGGTTGATTCTGAGATTAATAAGGTACTGACTCCAGGAATTTTATTTGTGGCCAAGTGTAGGCATCCATAGTTGACAATGTACAGTCTCCTAGTTTGCTTTAATGCAGTAGAAATCAACGTACATGGCTGGACACCCTGGGCATGTTCTGGTGTGGGTCCACTCGTTGTTTGAAGTGTCTCTATCTGGGCAATGCCCACTCTGTCTGTCAATGGTTACTCATTTATTATTGGTAAGTTGGTGAATTGTCACATAAGGTATGTAATTTGTGTTATTTTTGTGTGATCTGCTACAAACAATATGTTGACAGAACTGCAAGCCAGTTAAGTAACCCTTTCAACAAAAATCTTAAGATGCACATTATAGAAAGGATCAACAACCCCATTAAGGGGAGATGATCAATTTTCCTTACCATTAAGAGGAGAAGTATATTGGTTCATTAACTTTGAGACCAAAATTGTAAAAGCAATAAGATTTGAATTTGTTACCCACAAATATGAATGAATTGATAAAATACACACGTTCTCTTTTCTATAATTTTATTTAGCTTTCTGGGTTCTATATCCTTTTTCTCCCTTATTTTTCCTTTAGCCATACAGTTTTCCTTCATTCCCTCCTTCCCATTGTTTTTTGTTATTCTTCCTCCTCTATTCTCTTAGAATTGTGCAATCATTTAGCACTGACTATTATCCGATCCGCTGGACAGATGGGGAACTGAGCCCCATCTGTCTGTTTTTAGCTGATTGGATCGGCATACATATGTCCGCTGACATCCACTGCTCCCTAGAGAGCAATGTATGATTTGATTGGGTCAGCCCGAAGAACTGACAGGCAGACCCGATCGATCCGTCACAGATGAACACTCTGTGTCATTCTGCTCTCTCCTGCTATTAGCATGTCCCTTGTAAGGACAAGTGCTGCAGCACAATTGACTGGCTCAGTTTCAGGTGCTTACTTAATATATACAGTATCTCACAATAGTGAGTACACCCCTCACATTTTTGTGAATATTTTATTATATCTTTTCATGTGACAACACTGAAGAAATGACACTTTGCTACAATATAAAAGTAGTGAGTGTACAGCTTGTACAACAGTGTAAATTTGCTGTCTCCTCAAAATAGCTCAACACACAGCCATTAATGTCTAAACCACTGGCAACAAAAGTGAGTACACCCCTAAGTGAAAATGTCCAAATTAGGCCCAATTAGCCATTTTCCCTCCCCAGTGTCATATGACTTGTTAGTGTTACAAGGTCTCAGGTGTGAATGGGGAGCAGGTGTGTTAAATTTGGTGTTATCGCTCTCACTCTCTGATACTGGTCACTGGAAGTTCAACATGGCACCTCATGGCAAAGAACTCTCTGAGGATTTGAAAAAAAGAATTGTTGCTCTACATAAGAATGGCCTAGGCTATAAGAAGATTGCCAAGACCCTGAAACTGAGCTGCAGCACGGTGGCCAAGACCATACAGTGGTTTAACGGGACAGGTTCCACTCAAAACAGGGCTCGCCATGGACGACCAAAGATGTTGAGTGCACGTGCTCAGCGTCATATCCAGAGGTTGTCTTTGGTAAATAGACGTATGAGTGCTGCCAACATTGCTGCAGAGGTTAAAGGGGGTGGGGGGTCAGCCTGTTAGTGCTCAGACTATACGCCGCACACTGCATCAAATTGGTCTGCATGGCTGTCGTCCCAGAAGGAAGCCTCTTCTAAAGATGATGCACAAGTAAACCCGCAACCAGTTTGCTGAAGACAAGCAGACTAAGGACAAGGATTACTGGGATAATGGCCTGTGGAACTAATGAGACCAAGATAAACTTAATTGGTTTTAGATGGTGTCAAACATGTGTGGCGGCAACCAGATGAGGAGTACAAAGACAAGTGTGTCTTGCCTACAGTCAAGCATGGTGGTGGGAGTGTCATGGTCTGGGGCTGCATGAGTGCTACAAGCACTGGGAAGCTATAGTTCATTGAGGGAACCATGAATGCCAACATGTACTGTGACATACTGAAGCAGAGCATGATCCCCTCCCTTCGGAGACTGGGCCGCAGGGCAGTATTCCAACGACCCCAAACACACCTTCAAGACGACCACTGCCTTGCTAAAGAAGCTGAGGTGATGGACTGTCCAAGGATGTCTCCAGACCTAAACCCTATTGAGCATCTGTGGGGCATCCTCAAATGAAAGGTGGAGGAGTGCAAGGTCTCTAACATCCACCAGCTCTGTGATGTCATCATGGAGGAGTGGAAGAGGACTCCAGTGGCAACCCGTGAAGCTCTGGTGAACTCCATGCCCAAGAGGGTTAAGGGGTGTACTCACTTTTGTTGCCAGCGGTTTAGACATTAATGGCTGTGTGTTGAGTTATTTTGAGGGGACAGCAAATTTACACTGTTATACAAGCTGTACACTCACTACCTTACATTGTAGCAAAGTGTCATTTCTTCACTGTTGTCACATGAAAAGATATAATAAAATATTTACAAAAATTTGAGGGGATACTGTACCTTTACTTATGTTTTAAACAATGCGGTATCGCATTAAAGTACAGTTTACTTTATATATACCTGGAGTTCAACTTAAAAAAAAAGTTTTCCTGTGGTCATATGTTCTATACATATGACAAAGGTGGCTAGATCATAAGATTTGCTTTCCTATGTAAAGCATGTCTAAAATGACATGGGAGGTGAAGATCACGCAATCATGGATAACATGTCACAATTCTTTTTGTAGCAGAGACAAAAATTTAAAAAAAACAATGGTTCCTTTTACATTTTCTTGTAAGCCATCTGCATAATTTGGCAGTTTTGCTAGGAAATATATCTTTGATCTCTGCATCCATGTTTTGCAGACAAACAAAGTAATTGCATAGAAAGGCAAAATGAGTGCCAATCACTTAATGCAGCAAATGTTATAGAACTGTGGTGTGGTTTTGCATTTCTTCCTGTAGATAGGTAGCTGCCGCCTGTGCTGTCTCCCAGCATGCCAGCACAATCTGTCATTTATCAAGCAGTGAATCATCTGCCTCATGGATTCATGGCTTACTACAAGGTTATGAAACAAATAATCTGTGTTTATACTGTGTAATTAAATTCTTTAGATCTGTCAGACAATTGTTCTTCTTTTAACATGCAAATCATTACCCTTAATTCTCTTTACCTTTTTTCCTGCAGGCCAAAATCAGGCTAATTCGGCCCATTTCCAGCCAAAATGTGTTAACTTGTTTTGGACAGAACAGTTTAGTACAATAGGGAAAAGTTAGAACTTTGGTCAGGTTTTGTTTGCTGTCTGCACCTTCTTCTTCTGTTGACCCCTTCCCTTTGTGTCCTGCCTTGGTTTCACATTTCTCATTTATCCAGGTCATGGTATAGCTAATAGGAGTTAATAACATTCAACTGGACATGTTTTGTGATGATGAAGATGTTTTAACAGCCTTCCATGTAGCTCACTCAGTTCTGAGGTAGGGATTAGGGTCCCGCTTGTGGCCATACTATTACTACTGCCACCAAATGACGACTTTCCACAGTGCTGTCTCCATCCTAAAAAAAAAACCAGATGAGCCACTTGCCTGCTAGACACCAAGGACATCATTTATTGCTAGGATGCCAGAGGCTGCAAAGTCATTGATTGTTATTGTGCACCAATGATGATGTGAAATAAAAGAATGAGGGGATTCCCTCCCAAATCCATAGCAGATCCTTATCTTAGAGGGCTGGGCTGGTTTTAAAGGGGGACCCCACACAGAAAAAAAAAGTGTGGGCATGACAAACAGCAGGTCAAATCTCACTGTGCTCCCACCAATATGTGACTGTAGTGCGCAGATCCCTCACTAGTCACATCACTAGTTCTGATTAGCAGAAACATACAGTGCTGTGAAAAAGTATTTGCCCCTTCCTGATTTTTTTTTCTCTTTGCATATTTGTCACACTTAAATGATTCAGGTCAAAATGTTTTAAAATTACACAAAGGTAACCTAAGTAAATACAAAATGCAGTTTTTAAATGATGATTTGTTTATTAAAAAGGAAAAAAGATGTCCAAACCTGACTGACCCTATGTGAAAAAGTAATTGCCCCTTATACCTAATAACTTGTTGTGCCATTCTTGACGGCAACAACTGCAATAAAGCATTTGCAATAACTGGCAATGGGGCTTTCACATAATTATGATGGAATTTTGTCCCACTCTTTGCAGAATTGTTTTAATTCAGCCACATTGGAGGGTTTTTGACCATGTTTAAAGTCTTGTCACAGCATCTCAGTTGGATTTAGGTCCGGGCTTTGACTAGGCTGCTCCAAAAACTTGAATTTTTTTTTTTTTTTCCTTTTGAGCCATTCAGAGGTGGACTTGCTGGTGTGTTTTGGAGCATTGTCCTGCTGCATAACCCAAGTGTGCTTGAGCTTGAGGTCACAAACCAATGGCCGGACAATCTCCTTCTGGATTTTCTGGTAGAGTGCAGAATTCATGGTTCCATCAATCATGGCAAGTTGTGTAGGTCCTGAAGCTGCAAAGCAGCCCCAGACTATCACACTACCACCATCATGTTTGACTGTTGGTATGATATTTATTTTATGAAATGCTGTGTTAGTATTACGCCAGATGTAACGAAGCGCACACCTTCCAAAAAGTTCAACTTTTGTCTCATCAGTCCACAGAATATTTTCCCAAAAGTCTTGAGGATATTCAAGATGTTTTATGGCAAATGTGAGATGAGCCTTTGTGTTCTTTTTGGTCATCAGTGGCTTTCATCTTGGAACTCTCCCATGGTTGCCATTTTTACCCAGTCTCTTTCCTATAGTTGAATGAACACTGACCTTAACTGAGGCAAGTGAGGCCTGCAGTTCTTTAGATGTTGTTCTGGTTTCCTTTATGACCTCCTGGATGAGTCGTCATCGTGCCCTTTGAGTAATTTTGGTGGGTCGGCCTCTCTTTGGAAGGTTCACCACTGTTCCAAGTTTTCTCCATTTGTGGATAATGGCTCTCACCATGGTTCGCTGGAGACCCAAAGCCTTAGAAATGGCTTTGTAACCCTTTCCAGACTGATACATGTCAATTACATTGTTGCTCATCTGTTCTTGAATTTCTTTAGAATGTGAATGTGAAAGCCTCATTGCCAGGTATTGCAAACGATTGATTGCAGTTGTTGCCACCAAGGGTGGCACAATCAGTTATTAGGTTTAGGGGACAATCGCTTTTTCACATAGGGTCATGTAAGTTTGGACAGCTTTTTTTCCCTTAATAAATGAAATCATCATTTAAAAACTGCATTTTGTATTTACTCAGGTTGTCTTTGTGTAATTTGATGATCTGAATCATTTAGGTGTGACAAATATACAAAAAAATTAAAAAAAATAGGAAGGGGCAAATATTTTTTAATAGCACTGTAGCATTTATAGCCACACTAGTAACTCAGTCATTTACAGTATCTCACAAAAGTGAGTACACCCCTCACATTTTTGTAAACTTTTTATTATATCTTTTAATGTGACAACACTGAAGAAATGACACTTTGCTACAATGTAAGGTAGTGAGTGTACAGCTTGTGTAACAGTGTAAATTTGCTGTCTCCTCAAAATAACTCAACACACAGCCATTAATGTCTAAACCGCTGGCAACCAAAGTGAGTACACCCCTGAGTGAAAATGTCCAAATTGGGTCCAAAGTGTCAATATTTTGTGTGGCCATCATTATTTTCCAGTACTGCTTTAACCCTCTTGGGCATGGAGTTCAAGAGAGCTTCACAGGTTGCCACTGGGGTCCTCTTCCACTCCTCCATGATGACATCATGGAGCTGGGGGATGTTAGAGACCTTACGTTCCTCCACTTTCCATTTGAGGATGCCTCACAGATGCTCAATAGGGTTTAGGTCTGGAGACATGCTTGGCCAGTCCATTACCTTTACCCTCAGCTTCTTTTGCAAGGCAGTGGTCGTCTTGGAGGTGTGTTTGGGGTCGTTATCATGTTGGAATACTGCCCTGCGGCCCAGTCTCCGAAGGGAGGGGGTCATGCTCTGCTTCAGTATGTCACAGTACATGTTGGCATTCATGGGTCCCTCAGTGAACTATAGCTTCTCAGTGCCGATAGCACTCATGCATCCCCGAACCATGATACTCCCACCACAATGCTTGACTGTAGGCAAGACACACTTGTCTTTGTACTCCTCACCTGGTTGCCACCACACATGTTTGACACCATCTGAACCAAATAAGTTTATATTGATCTCATCAGACCACAGGACATGGTTCTAGTAATCCATGTCCTTAGTCTGCTTGTCTTCAGCAAACTGTTTGCGGGCTTTCTTGTGCATCATCTTTAGAAGAGCTTCTTTCTGGGACGACAGCCATGCAGACCAATCTGATGCAGTGTTTGACATATGATCTGAGCACGACAGGCTGACCCCACACCCCTTCAACCTCTGCAGCAATGCTGGCAGCACTCATATGTCTATTTCCCAAAGTCAACCTCTGGATATGACACTGAGCACGTGCACTCAACTTCTTTGGTCGACCATGGCGAGGCCTTTCCTGAGTGGAATCTGTCCTGTTAAATCGCTGTATGGTCTTGCCCACCATTCTGCAGCTCAGTTTCAGGGTCTTGGCAATCTTCTTTTAGCCTAGGCCATCTATTTTTCAGATCCTCAGAGAGTTCTGTATGTTCAGTATGAGAGAGTGAGAGCTATAACACCAAATTTAACACACCTGCTCCCCATTCACACCTGAGACCTTGTAACACTAACGAGTCATATGACACAGGGGAGGGAGAATGGCTAATTGGGTCCAATTTGGATATTTTAGGTGTATTAGGTGTGTACTCACGTTTGTTGCCAGCGGTTTAGGCATTAATGGTTGCGTGTTGAGTTATTTTGAGGGGACAGCAAATTCACACTGCTATACAAGCTGTATACTCACTACTTTACATTGTAGCAAAGTGTAATTTCTTCAGTGTTGTCACATGAAAATATATAATAAAATATTTACAAAAATGTGAGGGGTGTACTCACTTTTGTGAGATACTGTATAAGTTTATATCTGAACACATCTGCAGTGCTGGACTGATACTCTTAAATGGTGCCAGCGAAAGACCAGGATGGCAGATTAAGGTGAGTAAACTGTGCTTTAAAAGCTTACTGGGGTAGAGGGGGGTGTAAGTGGTGGGGGAAAGGGGGGTGTAGAATGTGTGGGGCAGACTTTATGGCTTCTTAAGTGATTAAATTATGTACTTGGAACACAATAATTTCAAAAACTTTAACACCTCCCTTCATGTTCTTGAACCATCAGCATCTACCTTGATATCTACTTTGAGTTACCCATATGGGTTTAAATGCTTTAGCAATTTGTTTAAAAATGCTACTTCAACATTACAAAATAAACCCAGCTGAATATGACTAACTACTGCTAGCTACATTTCATTGGTCTTACTGCAGTAAAAACACTGCTTATCTACATTTTAGACCATTTTTTAAGGGTAAAGAAACTTTCCCACAAAGTTTCCTTACCCTTTTGCTCCCACACCCAGCAGTTGTAGACCACTTTTTTCATCCCAAATCGCTGCATACCTAGATCTTGGTCCGTGATCCACTGCATTCTTTACTTTCATCCTCCGGCTGCACATGCACATGCACATTTGTTCCATAGGCTTTTATGGGGTTGGCAGACGGATAGGAAGAGATTTACCTACCAACCCTGTGGAAGTCTTTTGCCGCGTACATACGATCGAAAATTCGGCCAGCAAAAGACCTATGAGAGCTTTTGGTAGGAAAATGCGACCGTTTGTATGCTCCATTGGACTTTTGCTGGCCGAATTCCAGCCAGCAAAAGATTGAGAGCATGTTCTCAATTTTTAGGTCGGAAAATGTTCCTATACAAAAATGCAATCGTCTGTAGCAATTCCGTCGCGCACAATTCATACGCATGTTTGGAAACAATTCGACGCATGCTCTAAAGCATTGAACTTCATTTTCTCAGCTCGTCGTAGTGTTATACGTCACCGCATTCTTGACGGTCGAAAGTTCAGCGAACTTTTGTGTGACCGTGTGTATGCAAGGCAAGCTTTAGCGGAATCTTGAGTCAAAATACAATAGCTCTGCAGGATGAATTCCCTCATCAACACCGAGCGCGTTGATAGGGAATCGAAAATGCATCATCATATCTTTTTCCAACCAAAATCCCGATCGTGTGTACACGGCATTAGAGGCTGAACTGCACATGCAAGGATCAAAAAGCTGGAAGAGAATGTAAACAATGTTGTAGGCCTCAGAAGGAGATCTAATTAACTATAGCAATTTGGGGGAAGAGGGTGGGCTACACTTAGGGTAGTGAGGGGCAATACATTAGGGAAATGTTGTGGGACAGTTTTCATATTCTATAGGTCTAATAATTGATTGCTTGGTACTGAATAGCCATAAATATTGGAAAGCAACAAGTGCAAAGTAAAGCAGACAACCCCTGATCTCTCGGCCTGGGAGTGGGATCTAATTAAGTATAGTAATTTGAGGGACGAGAGTGGACTACATCTGCCTAGGGTGGTGGGGGCAAAAGGGTGAAGAAAATTTTGTGGAAAAGTTTATTTCCCTTCAAGGTGAATAATTGTTTGCTCTTTATTGAATGGCCATGGATATTAGAAAGCAACAGGTGCAAATCAAAGATGATGTTTGGAACTAAGTGTTTTCTAATATGTAACATTTAGATTTCTTTGCAAGGTTAAAGTGCATCTGTGTTCAAACTATGGACACAGGTGCACTGAAATAGTAGCAGGGGCATATAAGAAAGTTGGCAGGCTACCATGTCCCTGCTGCTGTGTAAAGTAAGGGCAAAGGAGCTGAAATTTCAGTGCTTTTTGTAAAATTTGAGGATTTAGTTCTCCAGTCTATAAGATTACAGAATCTGTAAAATCCTGATGTCCCCAGTCTGTACCGTTTCTTCTTTCATGCAATTTGTTTGATTCATTTCTTGTTATTTGTATTCCAATGTAATTGTGGCATTCAACCTTTTAGCTGGCCATAGATCGAAATTTGGCCAGTTCATCAGGGACCAGATGAATTTCAATCCATCTATGAGCAGGCTGGTTGTACAGAAGTCAATTTTTCGACTTCTGTACTGCCTGCTGTGTTTTATTTTTTTGTTTTGCTCGATCAATGCCGCCGGTTATAACCATCAACGCTGATTGTTGTATTCTGACAGCATAGAATTCTCCCCGCTGTCAAAATACCAAGCGCGTTGATAAGGAATCGAAAATGCATCATGTATGGCCTGCCTTTGTGCATTTATGTATCTGTTTGAAATATAATTTATTTACAGCATTGTTCGTCTCCCTTTTGTTGGCGGACCATCTTTTGTTATTTTTGATAAATATTTATATGAATTTTTGTATAGTATTATCAATAATCAAATATTAAGCGTCCAATAGATTTACTGTTCTGTGCTTGTTCTATAAAGGTTTATTCGTGTAGTATGAATATGATGTTGCTAAGATCAGGAACAGTTTGTGCTGCTAGATTGCTACAAATGTACTTTAACAAGCAGTTTCAAGAAGATTGTCACAACAACTAGTGCTATAAAAATGGTTTCTTCACGTTCAGAATACACATATCCTCTGATTGCTTGATTATAATTCTCAGCTCCTGCCAATACTCATTTAAGTTCACTTTGTAGGAAACTTTCTTTAACCCTATAATGCAGGCGCGGCTTCTGTATTATGTGACCACCGTGATTATTTCATGCGTTTGTTTTTTTTTCATTTTGGATAGAGTAGAGATGTATTAGAACACCTGCCAGTTTTATTGCTGTCTGTGCCCCTGTTAAGGGGATCCCCCCTCTCTATTGGTCCTGTTTACCTTTATCATTGAAAGTGCAAGTAAAAGAAATTACGCAAATTTTGGGTTGTCCCTAGAAAAGTAATAGAGGGGAAATCTTGCAATAGGTAAACAAGACATTCCCTTGATTTACACTTTTTGAGATGGGAATGAGGGACACCTATCAGCAAAAGTATGCAGGCGTAGGACACACCCCTTGCTACGCCCCTTTAAAGGGGAATTGTACAAAAAAACAAGATTGGTTAACCACTTGCTGACCACCTAACGCAGATATACTGCGGCAGAATGGCACGGGCAGGCAAAATCACGTACCTGGTACGTGATTGCCTTCCCGCGGGTGGGGGGTCCGATCGGACCCCCCCCGTGCTGAGGCGGTCGGCTTTGGTCTGGGAGCGATGAGAGGCGAGGGGGAGACCATCCATTTGTGGCCCCCCCCTCGCGATCGCTCCCAGCCAATAAGATCATTCCCCTGCCTCTGTATAGTACACAGAGGCAGAGGAAATTTTGTCATCACTCCTTGACTCGGCAGTTTCCGTTCCGGCGCCGAGGAGAGAAGACATCTGAGTGAGTTGCACAACACTACACCTCACAGTAGAACATGCCAGGCTCACTTTACACCCCCCTTTACCCCCCGATCCCCCCCCGATCACCCCCTAATCACCCCCCCCCCCCCGTCATACTGACACCAAGCAGTTTTTTTTTGTTTTTTTTTTGTTTTTCTGATTACTGCATGGTGTCAGTTTGTGACAGTTAGTGTGGTAGGGCAGTAAGTGTTAGCCCCCTTTAGGTATAGGGTACCCCCCCTAACCCCCCCAATAAAGATTTAACCCCTTGATCACCCCTTGATATGTGTCGCCCCAGGCAGCGTCAGATTAGCGCCAGTACCGCTAACACCCACGCACGCAGCATACGCCTCCCTTAGTGATATAGTATCTGAACGAATCAATATCTGATCCGATCAGATCTATAATAGCGTCCCCAGCAGTTTAGGGTTTCCAAAAACGCAGTGTTAGCGGGATCAGCCCAGATACCTGCTAGAATCTGCATTTTGCCCCTCAGCCCAGCCCACCCAAGTGCAGTATTGATCGATCACTGTCACTTACAAAACACTAAGCACATAACTGCAGCGTTCGCAGAGTCAGGCCTGATCCCTGCGATCGCTAACAGTTTTTTGGTAGCATTTTGGTGAACTGGCAAGCACCAGCCCCAAGCAGCATCAGGTTAGCGCCAGTAACACCCACGCACGCACCGTACACCTCCCTTAGTGGTATAGTATCTGAACGGATCAATATCTGATCTGATCAGATCTATACTAGCGTCCCCAGCAGTTTAGGGTTCTCAAAAATGCAGTGTTAGCGGGATCAGCCCAGATACCTGCTAGCACCTGCGTTTTGTCCCTCCGCCCGGCCCAGCCCAGCCCACCCAAGTGCAGTATCGATCGATCACTGACACTTACAAAACACTAAACGCATAACTGCAGCGTTCGCAGAGTCAGGCCTGATCCCTGCGATCACTAACAGTTTTTTTGGTAGCGTTTTGGTGAACTGGCAAGCACCAGCCCTAGGCAGCGTCAGGTTAGCGCCAGTACCGCTAACACCCATGCACGCAGCATACGCCTCCCTTAGTGGTATAGTATCTGAACGGATCAATATCTGATCCGATCAGTTCTATACTAGCGTCCCCAGCAGTTTAGGGTTCCTAAAAACGCAGTGTTAGCGGGATCAGCCCAGATACCTGCTAGCACCCACCCAAGTGCAGTATCGATCGATCACTGTCACTTACAAAACACTAAACGCATAACTGCAGCATTCGCAGAGTCAGGCCTGATCCCTGCGATCGCTAACAGTTTTTTTGGTAGCGTTTTGGTGAACTGGCAAGCGCCAGCGGCCTAGTACACCCCGGTCGTAGTCAATCCAGCACTGCAGTAACACTTGGTGACGTGGCGAGTCCCATAAGTGCAGTTCAAGCTGGTGAGGTGGCAAGCACAAGTAGTGTCCCGCTGCCACCAAGAAGAAGATAAACACAGGCCCGTCGTGCCCATAATGCCCTTCCTGCTGCATTCGCCAATCCTAATTGGGAACCCACCACTTCTGCAGCACCCGTACTTCCCCCATTCACATCCCCAACCAAATGTATGAGAGGCATTTTCTTTATGTCCTCCCGAGTACCCCTACCCAACAAACCCCTCCAAAAAAGATGTGTCTGCAGCAAGAGCGGATATAGGCCTGACACCCGCTATTATTGTCCCTCCTGTCCTGACAATCCTGGTCTTTGCATTGGTGAATGTTTTGAACGCTACCATACACTAGTTGAGTATTAGCGTAGGGTACAGCATTGCACAGACTAGGCACACTTTCACAGGGTCTCCCAAGATGCCATCGCATTTTGAGAGACCCGAACCTGGAACAGGTTACAGTTATAAAACTTACAGTTACAAAAAAAAGTGTAAAAAAAAAAAAAAACAAAACAAAAAAAATATAAAATAAAAAAAAATAGTTGTCGTTTCATTGTTCTCTCTCTCTCTATTCTCTCTCTATTGTTCTGCTCTTTTTTACTGTATTCTATTCTGCAATGTTTTGTTATTATGTTTTACCATGTTTGCTTTTCAGTTATGCAATTTTTTATACTTTACCGTTTACTGTGCTTTATTGTTAACCATTTTTTTGTCTTCAATTACGTCATTCACGAATTTGAGTGGTTATACCAGAATGATGCCTGCAGGTTTAGGTATCATCTTAGTATCATTCTTTTCAGCCAGTGGTCGGCTTTCATGTAAAAGCAATCCTAGTGGCTAATTAGCCTCTAGACTGCTTTTACAAGCAGTGGGAGGGAATGCCCCCCCCCCCCACCGTCTTCCGTGTTTTTCTCTGGCTCTCCTGCTCAACAGGGAACCTGAGAATACAGCCGGTGATTCAGCCAGCTGACCATAGAGCTGATCAGAGACCAGAGTGGCTCCAAACATCTCTATGGCCTAAGAAACCGGAAGCTACGAGCATTTCATGACTTAGATTTCGCCGGATGTAAACAGCGCCATTGGGAAATTGGGGAAGCATTTTATCACACCGATCTTGGTGTGATCAGATGCTTTGAGGGCAGAGGAGAGATCTAGGTTCTAATAGACCCCAATTTTTTCAAAAAAGAGTACCTGTCACTACCTATTGCTATCATAGGGGATATTTACATTTCCTGAGATAACAATAAAAATTATTAAAAAAAAAAAATGAAAGGAACAGTTTAAAAATAAGATAAAAAAGCAAAAAAATAATAAAGAAAAAAAAAAAAAAAGCACCCCTGTCCCCCCCTGCTCTCACGCTAAGGCGAACGCAAGCGTCGGTCTGGCGTCAAATGTAAACAGCAATTGCACCATGCATGTGAGGTATCACCGCGAAGGTCAGATCGAGGGCAGTAATTTTAGCAGAAGACCTCCTCTGTAAATCTAAAGTGGTAACCTGTAAAGGTTTTTAAAGGCTTTTAAAAATGTATTTATTTTGCTGCCACTGCACGTTTGTACGCAATTTTAAAGCATGTCATGTTTGGTATCCATGTACTCGGCCTAAGATCATCTTTTTTATTTCATCAAACATTTGGGCAATATAGTGTGTTTTAGTGCATTCAAATTTTAAAAAGTGTGTTTTTTCCCCAAAAAATGCGTTTGAAAAATCGCTGCGCAAATACTGTGTGAAAAAAAAAATGAAACACCCACCATTTTAATCTGTAGGGCCTTTGCTTTAAAAAAATATATAATGTTTGGGGGTTCAAAGTAATTTTCTTGCAAAAAAAATAATTTTTCATGTAAACAAAAAGTGTCAGAAAGGGCTTTGTCTTCAAGTGGTTAGGAGAGTGGGTGGTGTGTGACATAAGCTTCTAAATGTTGTATAAAATGCCAGGACAGTTCAAAACCCCCCCCCAAATGACCCCATTTTGGAAAGTAGACACTCCAAGCTATTTGCTGATAGACATGTCGAGTCCATGGAATATTTTATATTGTGGCACAAGTTGCGGGAAAGAGACAAATTTTTATTTTTTTTTTTTGCACAAAGTTGTCACTAAATGATATATTGCTCAAACATGCCATGGGAATATGTGAAATTACACCCCAAAATACATTCTGTTGCTTTTCCTGAGTATGGGGATACCACATGTGTGAGACTTTTTGGGAGCCTAGCCTCGTACGGGACCCCGAAAACCAAGCACCGCCTTCAGGCTTTCTAAGGGCGTAAATTTTTGATTTCACTCTTCACTGCCTATCCCAGTTTCGGAGGCCATGGAATGCCCAGGTGGCACAAAACCCCCCCAAATGACCCCATTTTGAAAAGTAGACCATGGCCTCCGAAACTGTGATAGGCAGTGAAGAGTGAAATCAAAAATTTACACCCTTAGAAATCCTGAAGGCAGTGATTGGTTTTCGGGGCCCCGTACGCGGCTAGGCTCCTAAAAAGTCCCACACATGTGGTATCCCCATACTCAGGAGAAGCAGCTAAATGTATTTTGGGGTGCGATTCCACATATGCCCATGGCCTGTGTGAGCAATATATCATTTAGTGACAACTTTGTGCAAAAAAAAAAAAATTGTCACTTTCCCGCAACTTGTGTCAAAATATAAAATATTCCATGGACTCAACATGCCTCAAAGCAAATAGCTTGGGGTGTCTACTTTCCAAAATGGGGTCATTTGGGGGGGGGTTTATGCCATCTGGGCATTTTATGGCCTTCAAAACTGTGATAGGTAGTGAGGAGTAAAATCAAAAATTTACGCCCTTAGAAATCCTGAAGGCAGTGATTGTTTTTCGGGGCCCTGTATGCGGCTAGGCTCCCAAAAATTCCCACACATGTGGTATCCCCGTACTCAGGAGAAGCAGCTGAATATATTTTGGGGTGCAATTCCACATATGCCCATGGCCCGTGTGAGCAATATATCATTTAGTGACAACTTTTTGTAATTTTTTTTTTTGTCATTATTCAATCACTTGGGACAAAAAAATTTAATATTCAATGGGCTCAACATGCCTCTCAGCAATTTCCTTGGGGTGTCTACTTTCCAAAATGGGGTCATTTGTGGGGGTTTTGTACTGCCCTTCCATTTTAGCACCTCAAGAAATGACATAAATTAAAGGCTGTGTAAATTCCAGAAAATGTACCCTAGTTTGTAGGCGCTATAACTTTTGCGCAAACCAATAAATATACACTTATTGACATTTTTTTTACCAAAGACATGTGACCAAATACATTTTGGCCTAAATGTATGACTAAAAATGAGTTTATTGGATTTTTTTATAATAAAAAGTAGAAAATATCATTTTTTTTTTCGGTCTTTTTCCGTTTATAGCGCAAAAAAATAAAAACGGCAGAGGTGATCAAATACCATCAAAAGAAAGCTCTATTTCGTTTGGGTACAGCATTGCATGACCGCGCAATTAGCAGTTAAAGCGACGCAGTGCCAAATTGTAAAAAGTGCTCTGGTCAGGAAGGGGGTAAATCCTTCCGGGGCTGAAGTGGTTAAACCCACAAGTGATTTTTTTTACCACTACTATTCCTTTATATTGGCTTTCGGAATTTACAAATGCCGCAATTTAGAAATCAGATGAAAGGTTTAGCACTGGAAAACACTTTTTGATAGATAAAAAGTGCATTTTATATACAGCTATATAGATCAGACCAAAATGAGGGACAGAGGGACATTGCTCCAAATCAGGGACAGTCCCTCGAAATCAGGGACAGTTGGGAGCTATGTGTTTGTCTATAGGACAGGAAG
Organism: Aquarana catesbeiana; assembly: GCF_042186555.1. Lineage (NCBI taxonomy): Eukaryota > Metazoa > Chordata > Amphibia > Anura > Ranidae > Aquarana > Aquarana catesbeiana. Next base: position 77,736,411 of record NC_133334.1, on the reverse strand, counting down.
TGAAGGGAAATCTCTGAAATGGGACACAGATGCTGAAAAGAAAACCTGACAGGGGTTATAACCCTTACGATATCCAAAATGAAAAAAAACTTTTGTCTATAGTTCTACTGTAAAGCTACTGCATATATGCGTTACATGATCAGCAGGAGGTAAAAGAGACATTACAGTTTGTTTTTAAAATGTACTCATTGGGGTTGATTTACTAAAACTGGATAATGCAAAATCTGGTGCAGCTCTGCATCGAAACCAATCAGCTTCCAGGTTTTTTTGTCAAAGCTTAATTGGACAAGCTGCAGTTAGAAGCCGATTGGCACAGCTGCACCAGAGTTTGCACTCTCCTGTGTTTTTGTAAATCAAGTCCAGTGATTTTTTTACATTTACCGTTAAGCCCACGTTCACACTGAGGGCTGGTTTGAAATCAGCTGAACTCGCACAATTTCAAAATGGCATTTTAGTCCGACATCGGGGCAATTTGACAGACATCTGTGCGGGTTCATGCACAGATTTCTATTCAAATCGCCCCCCCGAAGTCGCCAAAAGTAGTGAAGGAACATCGTTGACGGCAATAGGTGGCGATTTGACATGTCAACACGGTCCGATGTGAATGTGGGCTAAGCCACTTTAACAGGGGGCAGACTCAGTTTAAATCAGCAGGGGATCGGTCCACCGATCCCCTGCTGATCAGAGCATAGCGGATGCATGACACATCCATGTCCACTCAGTTTATGCAGACAGAGCCCACTCTGCTTTATGGGCGCCGGGTGTAAAAAAAAAAAATCCATTGTCCGTTTACAGCCATCTGCCCTCTGATCCTATCCGCCTAGATGAAGGGGACAGATCCCCTTCCATTTGTTTTTTGGATTGGAGGTTGGCGGGTGTAAACATACACAAGTCTCTTTACACCCACTGGTCCATAGGAGTGAATAAAGGGTTCGATCAGGTCTGCCTGCAAATCTAAAAGGCAGACCTGATTGGAACCTTTGCGTTGAAGTGGCCTAAGGTGACTTTTACAAATTTAAATACAGTGAGGGAAAAGAAGTATTTGAGCCTCTGCTGATTTTGTACATTTGCCCACTGAAAAAGAAATGATCAGTCTATAAGTTTAATGGTAGGTTTATTTTAACAGTGAGAGACAGAATAACAACAAAAATATCCAGAAAAACGCATTTTAAAAAAAGTTATAAATTGATTTGCATTTTAATGAGTGAAATAAGCATTTGATGCGCTATCAGAAAGATTTCTGTTTCCCAGGTGTCTTCTTTACAGGTAACGAGCTGGGATTAGGAGCACTCTCTTAAAGGGAGTGCTCCTAATCTCAGCTTGTTACCTGTATGAAAGACACCTGTCCACAGAAGCAATCAGTCAATCAGATTCCAATTTCTCCACCATGGCCAAGACCAAAGAGTTGTCCAAGGATGTCACGGACAGGATTGTAGACCTACACAAGGCTGGAATGGGCTACAAGACTATTGCCAAGCAGCTTGGTGAGTGGGTGACAACAGTTGGTGCAATTATTCGCAAATGGAAGAAACAAAAAATAACTGTCAATCTCCTTGGTTCTGTGGCTCCATGCAAGATCTCACCTCGTGGAGTTTCAATGATCATGGGAATGGTGAGGAATCAGCCCAGAACTACACGGGAGAATCTTGTCAATGATCTCAAGGCGGCTGGGACCATAGTCACCAAGAAAACAATTGGTAACACACTACGCCATGAAGGACTTAAATCCTGTAGCGCCCGCAAGGTCTGCACAAGAAAGCACATGTACAAGCCCGTCTGAAGTTTGCTAATGAACATTTGAATGATTCAGAGGAGAACTGGGTGAAAGTGTTGGCATCAACTCAACTCTCCGTGTTTGGAGGAGGAGGAGGAATGCTGCCTATGACCCCAAGAACACTATCCCCACCGTCAAGCATGGAGGTGGAAACATTATGCTTGGGGGTGTTTTTTTGCTAAGGGAACAGGACAACTTCACCGCATCAAAGGGACGATTGACAGGGCGATGTACCATCAAATCTTGGGTAAGAACCTCCTTCCCTCAGCCAGGGCACTTGGAAAGCATCTGCATCAATGACTTGGAAAGGATCTGCAAAGAGGAGTGGAACAAAATCCTTCCTGAGATGTGTACAGACCTGGTGGCCAACTACAAGAAACGTCTGACCTCTGATTGCCACCAAGTACTAAGTCATGTTTTGGGAAGGGGTCAAATACTTATTTCACTCATTACAATGTAAATCAATTCATAACTTTTTTGAAATGCATTTTTTCTGGATATTTTTGTTGTTATTCTGTCTCTCACTGTTAAGATAAACATACCATTAAAATTATAGACTCATCATTTCTTTGTCAGTGGGCAAACGTACAATATCAGCAGGGGATCAAATAGTTTTTTCCCTCACTGTACTTGCTGTTCTATATTTTGATCACAGCATTTATTATACAAATTTCTAAGGACACCACCTAGTGGTCTATTGTATAATAGTATATGGTATATCAGGAAACATCATATGCATTCCTTTCTATAAGGGACTGTTGGGATAAGCTCATGTAAAGTCTATTTTCTTACAGTTCAGTCCTAATCCATAGACCTGCATTAACAGAGAGTTGTTGTGAAGCACTGCCACTGTGCAATAATACCAAGCACGAAGTACAACTTGCAAATGCATTGAGCAAATATGGATACCCCTATGTATACATATTTATAAACTAAACTTTATAAGAAAAATATGTTTAAAACATGAATAGCTACTGATCTTATTTGCAATAAAGTGGAGCTTAATAAATAAGTTGCATTCAGGAAGCTTTTTATTGTAGAAAAGACTCTGTATGTCGATTCCGCAATAAAAGCATCTTACCTGCCCGCTAGCAAGTCCCATAAGATTTTAAACTGAGCTGATAAACAATCTTGGCATTCTTTGGTGCTGGGATGAATTAACTCCCCTGTTCGCATGTGGAAAAATTCTGGAAGAAGATGTCAGCGGTGACAAAGGAGCACACAAGCAGACTTTACTTCCACTTTAAAGCGGAGTTCCACCAATTTTTTAATTGTGCAGTCATTCTCATGGTCTTCCAGACAACTATGCTAAATGACAATCATTTTTTTTTTCTAAATACCCTTTTTCTATGTTTTTGGCTCTGGCCGCCTAGGTGATTACGTCACAAGGCGATTCTCATGGACTCCTGGGATATCAGTGTCATCTTTCCCAGGAGTCCATGAAAATTGCCTAATCCCGAAATCTCCCGTGATTTCCATACAGGAAATTACACGAACGGGAGGAGTTAGGCACTATTTTTGACTAAGGCTATCTGCTGGGAGGAAGTGGAACCTCTCTCCTCAGGACCAGCCAGTACGGGACCAGCCAGGAAGAAACTTTGCCGCGCAGTGGCATTACTGCGCATGCGCAAGATCGGGAAGTGCATGCTGGGTAGCCAGCTACACCGAATCCCGGAAATGAAGATAAGCAGGCTTCAGATGCCCTCAACAGCGATGGACCCTGCCTGCTTCCAAGATCCGGTTAGTTTATAATTAGGGTTGTCCCGATACCGATACTAGCATCGGTATCGGGACCGATACCGAGCATTTGCGTGAGTACTTGTACTCGCACAAATGCTCCCGATGCCTAATCCGATACCTGGGATGCGAGAGAGAGGCGGCATGCAACAGGAAGTCAGCGGGTGGAGTAGAGAGCGAGTCCTCAAGCAGGTAAGCTGGCAGGGGTGCTGGGTGCAGCCGCATCATCCATCGGGATTGGTGACCGAAGCCGTCACATCTGGTAACTGAAGTGATGCTCCGTGTTGCCATCAGTGCTTGACGCTCCGCCGACGCCCATCTTGGTACACCCTGCACTCGGCCACATTACGTCAGCAGCGGACATCTTGTTACACCCAGCCCATATAGTTTGGGCTGGGTGTAACAAGATGTCCGCTGCTGCTTTTAGGCGGCCAAGTGCAGGGTGTACCAAGATAGCATAGCAAAATAGTTTAGTTTTCTTTCTTTTCCTCTCATGTCATTTATTTCAGTGCCTGCCCATCAGTGTCCATAAGTGCCAGCCATCAGTGCCAGCCACCAGTCAGTGCCATCTCTCAGTGCCATCCATCAGTGCCAGCCATCAGTCAGTGCTCATCAGTCAGTGCCATCTGTCAGTGCCCATCCAGAGCCACTGCCAGCCATCAGTCAGTGCCACCTATCAGTGCCAGTCATCAGTGCGTGCCACCTATCAGTGCTCATCAGTGCTGCATAATCAGTGCCACCTAGCAGTGCTCATCAGTCAGTGCCAGCCATCAGTGCGTGCCACCTATCAGTACCCATCAGTCAGTGCCTCCTATCAATACCCATCTATCAGTGCCACTGCCAGCCATCAGTCAGTGCCACCTTTTAGTGCCCATCGGTCAGTGCCATCTATCAGTGCCAGCCATCAGTGCATCACTGTCACATGACATTAAAAAAAAGTATCTGTAATCGGTATCGGTGAGTACTTGAAAAAAAGTATCGGTACTTGTACTCGGTCTTAAAAAAAAGTGGTATTGGGACAACTCTATTTATAATTATTTAATACAAACAAAAAGGACCACATTGCTGACAGTATCTAAGTGTTCCAGTGGAAGTGGTAACAAATATGGGGAAGCTTTTAGAAAAAAATTTTATTGGGGGACTGGAACTCCGCTTTAAACTGGCTACCTTCACTTTTATACCAAAAAATAGTAGACTTCTCTACAACTAAACCTGGATGGGTGAAACGCTTTAGTGGGACAGACCTAGGGTGGAAGGATGCAGTGTGTTTGTATCATGAAAGCTGTCAAGCTTTAGGGACTTCATTGGAGTGGCCCTTTTCAGGACAGTTTGCCAATGCCATGGGTAACTTAGTGGCAAAAACAATTTTGGTTGAGGAGCCAAGTATCTTGTCTGCGGTGAGCTGGTGAATGGCACGACCTGCTGTGGTGGCTGCCGGACCCAGAGGCCATGGAGGTGACTCCAATGATGAAGGGAACAGGTGGTGGTAGCTGCTGGCAATGGGCCTAGTGGGCACAATGGTTGTGGGAGCAAGGCGAGATTACAAGCAGCACAGCATGTGAGGAACAGAAGCCCGCCAGCTGGCCAAATTAGACAAGGCATTTTTTTTATACAGGACCAAATAAATTGAGAGGGAAAAGGCATATTTTTTATGTGGGTTGCCTGTAACTGAGGCTGAGCTGGTTTAATATAATGAGTGAGTGCCTGGAAGAAAGGAAAACCTGCTGCTGACTGTCATTCATCATCACTAATGCAAACGCTAATAAATATTTCTAAAGGGACACAGTTCTACTTTATTCCTTTTTTTCCCTACTGTTTATTTCTGGTTTATTTATACATATTCTCTTGTGCTCCTTGGTGGAAGAGGTCTGTTGTGGCCAATAAAACTGCATTGTTTACAAAGAAAAGAAAAGAGGGTTTTGGGACTTTAAATGAGGTAACAGGGGCCGTTCAAGTCTCCTCCTCCATCCCGGTTCAATATATTAAAAAAAAAAAAGCAAGAGGCGGGACTTTGCATGAAGCACACAGAAGCAACAAAATGCAGATGTACATGTAAGTGTGTGGGTCAAGAAAATATATGGGGGGGTCCCTCTCATGTTTTTGTTTTTACCCACTTGATTTTTTTAGATCATTAAATATGATTGTTCCTTCTTATAGATGATCTTTTTGAAGTGACGCTTTAATGCACCAGCTATCTGTATAAGTATTATTTACAATACATATAATCATGTATCAAGTTGACCGATGTATTTGTATAATACTGTTAAAAACTCCATGTTGGAGTATCAATTTATGTGCAATATTTGGTTCTAATGAATTATAAAAATATTGATATATAGCCTAATGCGAGAAATTAAATATAAAAAAATTCTTTTGATGTATTGAACCAATTAAAAGCTGATTTTTAGTCAGTTCATTTTGTTGCTTCTGTGTGCTTCATGCAAAGTCCCGCCTCTTGCTTTCTTTTTTAAAACGGTATTGTGTTTTTGATATTGATTTACTGTAGACTCCAGACCCTTTGTTCACAATTTTTCCACACCTAACATTCCATGATTAGCCCTGCCCTCCTTCCAGGATTTATGATATCCAAAAGTTCATAGGCATAAGTGTCAGCCAGCCTAATAATGCAGTCCCAGAAGGAGTGTAATTGTCAAATTGGGCTCACAACAAGTGGTTTGTAAGATGCTGGATGTCATTCAATCCAGAAGACTGGTGGTGAGTCTGTGGGGGATAGTGCTGAGCAGTGGCGGCTGGTGCTCAAAAATTTGGGGGGGGCGCAAACAAACTGAAAAATTCTGAAAAATACTTTAAAAAAAAAACATCAATTGCAGCCTCACTGTGCCTATCAAATTCAGCTACTGTGCCCATCAATTGCAGCCACTGAGCCCATCAAAGGCTGCCACTGTGCCCATAAAATGCCACCACTGTGCCTATCAAATGCAGCCACTTTGCCATCAAATGCAGCCACTTTGCCATCAAATGCAGCCCCTGTGCCCATCATATGCAGCCCCTGTACCCATCATATGCAGCCCCTGTGCCCACCAAATACAGCCACTGTGCCCATCATATGCAGCCAATGTGCCCACCAAATACAGCCACTGTGCCCATCATGTGCAGCCACTGTGCCCACCAGCCACTGTGCCCATCAAATGCAGCCAGGCGTGTCCCCCGGCTGTCACTTTAACCAACCCCCCCCATTGCTGGTCCGGCGGCACTTACCACTTGTGTGGCGGGGCTCTGCTCCTCTCCTGGAGTGACGGGGCTCTCCTTCTCTGAAGGCAGTGGAAGGAAGAGGCCACTCCTGTGTCTGTTCGGCTCCTCCAGTGGCTTCTTCCACCCGGTCTCCTCTTCCGCCAAAGCGTTAGGCATCCAATAGGATTGCCTAATGCTTTGGCCAATCAGGAGACAGGTCTCACTAACCTGCCTCCTGATTGGCAGGGAGGAACGTTAATGTGAAAATAGCGAAAATTGATTCGATATGTCACACAACAGGGTGGGATGGGGACGCAGTGCTCTGCGCCCCGAGCCCACCCTATTTTGAAGCCTATTAGAGCCTCTGGCTTTAATCACGTGCTTCAAAATACACCCCCCCCGCCTATTCCGGCCTTAGTATTTCATGTGTCCGGCGTCCTGAAAGGGGCCAGGCACATGAATAGGGAGGGCAGCGCCTGTGCATTGTGGTTAAAAATATAACGTATAACGTATAAAGTATATTTTTGAGAGAGGGGCCTGACTTCTTGTGGACCTGGCTTTCAGTACCTCCATCCATCCCAGGCGTCTGTTGCGACTCACAGAGGATATGTGGATTGACTCGGGGCTACATATGAAAAGGCCCACTTTTTTCAGGTGTTTAAGGGAAACTATTACCTAAGTGCAAAGGTTCAGAACCTACAACCGAGCAATCAATTGTTGCTGGGGAATCTAGGTATCCCCAGAAAGCACAAGCTAGCTGACTGGTGCAGCTCACAATCCTACATGATTCACAATCAACTGTCTGACATGAAAAGGTATCAGATCTGCCCAGAGTGCAAGGTGGGACCATTAAAACTCTGGCACTGAAATCATGATCTGCCCCTTTGTTAAACTGTTTGGATGGAATCACCCTCTACTAGTGCACCATCTTCAAGCAAGGACCAGAAACCAGATCACAGTCTTTCTCATCTACCAGAGAAGAGGAGGGAGACAGTAAAAAAGGAAATGTCTGTACAAATTCGTTGTGGCCATCTGAGTCAATGGACTTATTCGGGGCTCTCAGTTGTGATGCCACTTAATTTGTGCATCAGATTCAAGAGAAGGAAAGAAAGGAGGAGGCTTTGTTTCAACCCATTAAAGAGAAAGTAGAGCTCTCAACCACCCCCTGAATCTGATGAAGAGTCCCTAGAAGAAGTTCAGTCAGAGCCTAAGGAGCAAAAAGTGAAGATATCTAGACACCCTCGTAAGAGACTAACCTACAAACACCTAGGCCACAGTTGGGAACAAGTGTTCATATCTCGTAAATTACAGGAGCTGCTAATGCTGTCTGCTACGGTTTTGGAGGACAAAGACCCTGGACTGCCTCCTGAGTCCTGACACCTTTGTGGGTGGTTCATTTGGCTGATATGTTTACTAGAAAATGTGTCATATGATAAGTTCATTTTTAAGTAAGTTTGTTCAGTTTGTTGTTAAACTGTTGTATGAATTCCTATGTCAGGTTTACTGTTATATATATATTTTTTTTTTTCAGGTTTACTTTTATATTATACCTGCCTGAATAAATGTTGCCTCATTGTGGAACAAAGAATTTTTTTTTGGGGGGGGGGGATATGCAGCTAAGTTGGCACCCAGCCAGGCCCTGTAAGGGGGCATATGCTGCTGCAGGCAGCTTAGTAAAGACTGTACAGCCCTTCAGTTTCATGTTGTCAGCTGCTAGACAGGACAGAGGGCTAGCCAATATAGAAGATCAGTGTTAGGAGGACTTGGATTGGCTGCAGAGCCATGGGGATGTGGTCCCCAGAAGAGCAGCATGAATCCAGACAGAGGCAGTGTGGGACTACAAGTCCTGGAAGCTGGAGGCTGGACAGGGAGATGGAGGACTAAAAGCCCAGGCCGTAGCAGTCTCATTCTCATTTGGGGAGGATGTCTGTCCAGTGCTGAGAAAGAGACATGTTTATTTTGTGAGAGGAGGATGAACTGCTTCTGAGCCCTGTGCTGCTGAACTGGGGGGGGGGGGGGGGGGCACAAAAGACACATGCTGGCTGCTAGACCAAGAGATTGCTACTGCATTTGAATCACACACTGGGCTGCTGTGGAACCAAAGAGCACAGTATACCTGCTGTAATCAGTCTGCTGTGCTGAATCCAGATGCTGTGGCTCCAGAGGGTATTGTATCCACATCCCAGGGTTCCTGAGGGTGCTGTTCCAAATGAGGTTCTAAACCTGTTACCTGCAAAGCGAGGACCCTGTCATCACCAGCTTGTGCGGTGGGCCTCTAGACCTCTCACCTAGACATTGAGCCCCAACATATACTAACAGTTATCTCCCCACTGACTTGTGGAGTATGGAGGGGCTATGCACTAGAATTGCCCCAAGAATGGTATCATTAGCAGCAATCAGCATGGATTCATGAAGAATCGTTCTTGCCAAACCAATCTATTAACCTTCGTTGAGGTGGTGAGTTGCCATCTAGATAAAGGAAGGCCCATAGAAGTGGTGTATCTGGATTTTGCAAAAGCATTTGACACAGTTCCCCATAAACGTTTACTGTACTAAATAAGGTCAGTTGGCATGGACCATAGGGTGAGTACATGGATTGAAAACTGGCTACAAGGGCGAGTTCAGAGGGTAGTGATAAATGGGGAGTACTCAGAAGATAGATAGTGAGGTCCCCCAGGGTTCTGTGCTGGGACCAATCCTATTTAATTTGTTCATAAATGACCTGGAGGATGAGGTAAAACGTTCAATCTCTGTATTTGTGGATGATACTAATCTAAGCAGGACAATAACTTCTCCGCAGGATGTGGAAACCTTGCAAAAAGATCTGAGCAAATTAATGGGGTGGGCAACTACATGGAAAATGAGGTTTGATGTAGAAAAATGTAAAATAATGCATTTGGGTGGCAAAAATATGAATACAATCTATATACTGAGGGGAGAACCTCTGGGGGAATCTAAGATGGAAAAGGACCTGGGGGTCCTAGTAGATGATAGGCTCAGCAATGGCATGCAATGCCAAGCTGCTGCTAACAAAGCAAACAGAATATTGGCATGCATTAAAAAGGGGATCAACTCCAGAGATAAAATGATAATTCTCCTGCTCTACAAGACTCTGGTCCGGCCGCATCTAGAGTATGCTGTCCAGTTCTGGGCACCAGTCCTCAGGAAGGATGTACTGGAAATGGAGCGAGTACAAATGAGGGCAACAAAGCTAATAAAGGGTCTGGAGGATATTAGTTATGAGGAAAGTTTGTGAGCACTGAACTTATTCCCCCTGGAGAAGAGACGCTTGAGAGGGGATATGATTTCAATTTACAAATACCGTACTGGTGACCCCAGAATAGGGATACAACTTTTTGTGGAAGGGAGTTTAACAAGACATGTGGCCACTCATTAAAATTAGAAGAAAAGAGGTTTAACCTTAAACTAATTAGAGGGTTCTTTACTGTAAGAGCGGCAAGAATGTGGAATTCCCTTCCACAGGCAGTGGTATCAGCGGGGGGGGCGTCGATAGTTTAAAAAAACTATTAGATAAGCACCTGAACGACCACAACATACAGGGATATACAATGTAATACTGAAATATAATATTTACAGCTTCTCACAAAAGTGAGTACACCCCTCACATTTTTGTAAATATTTTATTATATCTTTTCATGTGACAACACTGAAGAAATGACACTTTGCTACAATGTAAAGTTGTAAGTGTACAGCTTGTATAACAGTGTAAATTTGCTGTCCTCTCAAAATAATTTAACACAATGTCTAAATTGCTGGTAACAAAAGTGACTACACCCCTAAGTTAAAATGTCGAAATTTAGGGGGGGAGTTCTGAAGGTGCAGGAAAAGGAGAATGGAGTTATAGGTAGCTGCCGCAGGGTGTCCCTATCTGGGGGTGCGCCGAGCGCGGAGGAGGGATGGAGGAGCTGCTAGGATGTATTCCTGGATAAAGATCTTCACCATGGAGTTGGTGTCAAGCTGCTGTGACTGGGGAACACAGGACTTGCACACAGGTGAAAATAGCTGAAGGAAAAGCAACAGTAGGATCGAGGAGAGTAGATCAACGTTCTGTGACCGGGGAACACAGAACTTGCCATTTGGAGAAGGTCAGCGTGAAAGAAGCAAAAAGGAGAATTGTTGAGAGTAGTGCAGAATGCTGTGGCCGGGGAATGTAGCGTTTGCAGTTATGGACTGGCTGGGAACAGTAGTCCGCCTATTACCATGTGCTAGACTGTCGGGGAGAGGTACCGAGTATCTCTGGCCTGGTAAAGCACTTTGGTAATACCTTCCAAGAGACTGTGTAGCTACCAAATTCACTGAGCCACCAGGGAGAGGTATTGCATGCCTCTGGCTTATTGACTTGCTAATGCCACACCATTCAGAGACTTTACTACAGTAACAAAGTACAGCCAGCAAGCTGGGGTTATTCAGAGCGATCCCTTCTTGTTCTATTGGAAGCGAAGCAACAGTAATCTAACAGTTTTGTAGTAGAGGATTTGTACAAGAAGAGAGGAATTCAGAGGAGTGATATTCTGCAGGAGTCAGTACAGAGGAGGAGGAGCAATAGTCTGCAGAGGAGATATGCAGAGGAAATAGACTGTGAATGTTAGAGGTGCATCATTTCAAGGCTAAAGCTGCTAATCAATGTCTTACCAATGTGATGACAATTCAATAAGTGCTATGGGCATCCCATATCTTCCTTTACCCCAACCAAGTGGTATTCCACAATAAACGCAACAAAACTACGCAAATGACTGCTCATTGTCTCAAGTGATATATGGGGTCTGGCAGCAGGGTGATTTGGCGGATTGTTTGTCAGTAGTGCTCACACCATGGCTACATAAGAGACACTGTTTAAAAAGGGACTTCGCAAAGGGGCTGGTCAGATTTGAGTGCATGTGTTAGCTTTGTTGTTTTACTATGTTGTGTTAATTCACCATTTATTGTGCCCCTTTAAAAGGGAAATCCCTTTTATTTAAGCCTGTCAAACCTCACAAGGTGTGTTGGTGAGTTTTGGACCAGTTTGGGGGGGGGGGGGGGGGGTCATTGCAGAAAGATAAAGACAGAGGAATCCATTTCCTTTTGGGGTGAGCGTAACATATGCTATGAGTGATCAAGTGCTGCTCTATACTTTTAAGTACCATGTGATTTCTTCAGTTCCAGGTGCTAATAAATAGAGCAGCAAGGGACACTATTAAATCAAGTATATGCTGGCAGTATATAGTATACATATATATAAAGGTTTGCTTTAATGCAGAGGTGTAACTAGAATCTTCAGGGCCCCAGTGCAAGAAACCATGAAGGGCCCCCACCAGGGGCGTTGCTAGGTCTACAAAAGATCTCGGGCTAGAGCCCATAGCAGCTAAGTAAGGAAAGTCATACACTTTGGCGGGCATACACATGTATATAATATATATGTGTGTGTGTATGTGTATATATATATATATATATATATATATATATATATATATATATATATATATATATATATATATATATATATATATATATATATATATTGTTACATATCTGAATGTGGATCCCCCACTTACATCAGGGCCCCCAGAGAGCCCCCCCTTACATCAGGGTTCTTAGAGAGCCTCCCCCTATATTAGGGTCCCCAGAGAGCCTCCCTCCTTACATCAGGGTCCCCAGGGATCCCCCCTTACATCAGGGTACCAAGAGAGCCCCACTTACATCAGAGTTCCCAGGGAGCCCCTCCTTAAATCAGGGTCCCCAGAGAGCCTCCCCCTACATTAGGGTCCCTAGAAAGCTTACCCTTTCATAAGGGTCCCAGAGAGCCTCCCCCTACATTAGGGTCCCTAGAGAGCCTCCCCTTACATCAGGGTCCCCAGAGAGCCTCCCTCGTTACATCAGGGTCCCCAGGGATCCCCCCTTACATCAGGGTACCCAGAGAGCCCCACTTACATCAGGGTTCCCAGAGAGCCCCCCTACATCAGGGTCTCCAGAGAGTCCCCTCCTTATGTCAGGGTCCCCAGAGACCCCTCTCCTTACATCAGTGTCCCCAGAGCCCCCCATACATCAGGGTCCCCAGAGAGCCCCTCCTTACATCAGGGTCCCCAGAGAGCCCCCCTTACATCAGGGTACCCAGAGAGCCCCACTTACATCAGGGTTCCCAGAGAGCCCTCCTACATCAGGGTCTCCAGAGAGTCCCCTCCTTATGTCAGGGTCCCCAGAGACCCCTCTCCTTACATCAGTGTTCCCAGAGACCCCTTTCCTTACATCAGTGTCCCCAGAGCCCCCCATACATCAGGGTCCCCAGAGAGCCCCTCCTTACATCAGGGTCCCCAGAGAGCCCCCCTTACATCAGGGTACCCAGAGAGCCCCACTTACATCAGGGTTCCCAGAGAGCCCTCCTACATCAGGGTCTCCAGAGAGTCCCCTCCTTATGTCAGGGTCCCCAGAGACCCCTCTCCTTACATCAGTGTTCCCAGAGACCCCTTTCCTTACATCAGGGTCCCCAGAGAGCCCCCCTAACATCAGGGTCCCCAGAGAGCCCCTCCTGGCATCAGGGTCCCCAGAGAGCCCCTCCTTACATCAGGGTCCCCAGAGAGCCCCTCCCATACATCAGGGCCCCCAGAGAGCCCCCCCATACATCAGGGTCCCCAGAGAGCCCCCCCATACATCAGGGTCCCCAGAGATCCCCTCCTTACATCAGGGTCCCCAGAGAGCCCCTCCTTACATCAGGGTACCCAGAGAGCCCCACTTACATCAGGGTTCCCAGAGAGCCCCCCTACATCAGGGTCTCCAGAGAGTCCCCTCCTTATGTCAGGGTCCCCAGAGACCCCTCTCCTTACATCAGTGTCCCCATAGACCCCTTTCCTTACATCAGGGTCCCTAGAGAGCCCTTTCCTTACATCAGGGTCCCCAGAGAGCCCCCCTAACATCAGGGTCCCCAGAGAGCCCCTCCTGGCATCAGGGTCCCCAGAGAGCCCCTCCTGGCATCAGGGTCCCCAGAGAGCCCCTCCTTACATCAGGGTCCCCAGAGAGCCCCTCCCATACATCAGGGCCCCCAGAGAGCCCCCCCATACATCAAGGTCCCCAGAGAGCCCCCCCATACATCAGGGTCCCCAGAGAGCCCCTCCTTACACCAGGGTCCCCAGAGAGCCCCCCTTACATCAGGGTACCCAGAGAGCCCCACTTACATCAGGGTACCCAGAGAGCCCCACTTACATCAGGGTTCCCAGAGAGCCCCCCTACATCAGGGTCTCCAGAGAGCCCCCCCCATACATCAGGATCCCCAGAGAGCCCCCACTTACATCAGGGTTCCCAGAGAGCCCCCCTACATCAGGGTCTCCAGAGAGTCCCCTCCTTATGTCAGGGTCCCCAGAGACCCCTCTCCTTACATCAGTGTCCCCAGAGACCCCTTTCCTTACATCAGGGTCCCCAGAGAACCCTTTCCTTACATCAGGGTCCCCAGAGAGCCCCCCTAACATCAGGGTCCCCAGAGAGCCCCTCCTTGCATCAGGGTCCCCAGAGAGCCCCTCCTGGCATCAGGGTCCCCAGAGAGCCCCTCCTTACATCAGGGTCCCCAGAGAGCCCCTCCCATACATCAGGGCCCCCAGAGAGCCCCCCCATACATCAGGGTCCCCAGAGAGCCCCCCCATACATCAGGGTCCCCAGAGAGCCCCTCCTTACATCAGGGTCCCCAGAGAGCCCCCCTTACATCAGGGTCCCCAGAGAGCCCCCCTATACATCATGGTCCCCAGAGAGCCCCCCATACATCAGGGTCCCCAGAGAGCCCCCCCCATACATCAGGATCCCCAGAGAGCCCCCCCATACATCAGGGTCCCCAGAGAGCCCCCCATACATCAGGGTCCCCAGAGAGCCCCTCCTTACTCCAGGGCCCCAGAGAGCCCCTCCTTACATCAGGGTCCCCAGAGAGCCCCCCCATACATCAGGGTCCCCAGAGAGCCCCCCCATACATCAGGGTCCCCAGAGACCCCCCCCATACAGCAGGGTCCCCAGAGAGCCTCCCCATACAGCAGGGTCCCCAGAGAGCCTCCCCTTGCATCAGGGTCCCCAGAGAGCCCCCCCATACATCAGGGTCCCCAGAGAGCCCCCCCATACATCAGGGTCCCCAGAGAGCCCCCCCATACATCAGGGTCCCCAGAGAGCCCCCCCATACAGCAGGGTCCCCAGAGAGCCTCCCCTTGCATCAGGGTCCCCAGAGAGCCCCCCCATACATCAGGGTCCCCAGAGAGCCCCCCCATACATCAGGGTCCGCAGAGAGCCCCCCATACATCAGGGTCCCCAGAGAGCCCCCCCATACATCAGGGTCCCCAGAGAGCCCCTCCTTACTTCAGGGCCCCAGAGAGCCCCTCCTTACATCAGGGTCCCCAGAGAGCCCCCCCATACATCAGGGTCCCCAGAGAGCCCCCCCCATACATCAGGGTCCCCTGAGAGCCTCCCCATACATCAGGGTCCCCAGAGAGCCCCCCCATACATCAGGGTCCCCAGAGAGCCTCCCCTTGCATCAGGGTCCCCAGAGAGCCCCCCCATACATCAGGGTCCCCAGAGAGCCCCCCATACATCAGGGTCCCCAGAGAGCCCCCCCCATACATGAGGGTCCCCAGAGCGCCCCTCCTTACATCAGGGACCCCAGAGGGCCCCTTCCTTACATTAATGTCCCCAGAAAGCCCCCCCCCTACATCAGGGTCCCCAGACAGCTGACCCCCCTCACCCCCTCCTTCAAGGGGTTCCCCATGTACCTGGCTGGTGGAAGTGGAAGGCGGCGATCGGCAGCTCTATGGTGTCCACAGGCAGGGAATCTCTATGAGGCTTGTAGTTCTTCTCCCGAATGTATACAGTGAAGAGGGGAGGGGCCTCTGACCCAGGCATGTATCAGCAGCAGTGTACAAGCAGAGCGGAAGAGAGAACTACAAGCTCCAGGGAGATCCCACCGCCCACAGGCACAATAGAGCTGCGATCGCTGCCTCCCACCTCCCCCCACTGCATTCTAAACGGCAAACCAGAGGTGCAGGGGGAGATGCCGGGTTTTGGGCCCCCCCACAGCGGCAGAATGGCAGGGCCCAGTCGCAAGTGCGACTGCAGCGACCCATATAGTTCGCCACTGCTTTAATGTGTATGTCTGGTCAGGATAAAAATAAGTTTAGTGCATCTCTGAAATACAGGTATATTCCTCCATTAATTAATCCATTTTAACCACTTGTGCACCGTCCCACGTACATATACGGCGATGGGGCGGCTGTTCTGCGCCCTATCCCATACATGTCCGGGATTCGACATTTCCAGGTATCGGGCACGCACGTGCCCCCCGCCCGCTCTGTGCTGTCATTCAGTACAGAACAAGTCGGTCAGCAGGTCCTGGCCAATGATTTATGGCTGTGACCTGCTGATCGGCTTAGCCAATCACAGCACAGAGCCCTGTGTCTAATAACAACACAGGGCTCTGTAAAGAAAGCAGCGTGTGACTGTTTTTTTTCTCCCTGCTTTGCAGGGAGAAAAATCAGCCACATCTGTTAGTAAAAGCAGCACATATTGCACACATTACACTTCTTAGACACACACTTAACCCTATTATTGCCCCTAGATGTTAACCCCTTCCTAGCCAGTGGCATTAGTACAGTGTCATTGCATAGTATTAGCACTGATCACTGTATTAGTGTCACTGGTGATGTCTCGTTAATCAGTTCCCACCCAGTGTCAGATTGCCTGCCGCACTATCACAGTCCCAATATAAGTCGCTGATTACCTCCATTACTAGTATAAAAATAAAGAAAATCTAGTCTATATACACACCATAGTTTGTAGACGCTATAATTTTCCCACAAATCAATTAACCACTTCAGCCCTGGAAGGTTTTACCCCCTTCCTGACCAGAGCACTTTTTACAATTTGGCACTGCGTCGCTTTAACTAGTAATTGCGTAGTCATGCAATGCTGTACCCAAACAAAATTTGCATCCTTTTTTTCCCACAAATAGAGCTTTATTTTGGTGCTATTTGATCACCTCTGCGGTTTTAACCCCAATAATGTTTTTAAAAAACAACATTTCTTCATCAGTTTAGGCCAATATATATTCTTCTACATATTTTTGGTAAATAAATAAAATAAATCGCAATAAGCGTATATTGATTGGTTTGCGCAAAAGTTATAGCGTCGACAAACTATGGGAAAGATTTATGGCATTTTTATTTATTTATTTTTTTTCAGTAGTAATGGCGGTGATCTGCCATTTTTAGCGGTATTGCGGCAGACAGATCGGACAATTTTGACACATTTTTGGGACCACTGACATTTATACAGCGATCAGTGCTATAAAAAATGCACTGATTACTGTGTAAATGACACTGGTAGGGAAGGGGTTAACACTAGGGGGCGATCTACTTACTAGGAACAACGACATGTCTCCTTTCCTCTGACAGCACATGGTTTGTGTGTTTACACACACAAATCCCCGTGCTGGCGCTTGTGCACGCAATCGCGCGTGGCCGGCGGCAATCGCGTCTACCCGCCACGCACATTGGGTCACCCGCCGTGCAGCAGGCGCGCCCTCTAGCGGCTCTTAAAGGAACCCCGTACCTATACGGGGTTTCACGCAGCGGTGCCATTGTGCCGCAGTATATGTACACGAGTCAGTCAGGAACCGGTTAATATATTGGGATATTTTTTTTTTTACCAAGGACATGTAGCTGAATACATATTGGCCTAAATTTATGAAGAAATTAGATTTGGGTCTTTTTATTGAATATGTTTTATAGCAGAAAGTAAAAAAAATATTGTTTGTTTTTTTTTTTTCTAAATGTTCTGTTTGCATTTTTAAAATAAAAACCTAGTGGTGATGAAATACCACCAAAAGAAAAAACTCTCTTTGTGTGAAAACATTTTATAAATTTCATTTGGGCACAGTGTTGCATGACCGCGCAATTGCCAGTTAAACTAGAGCAGTGCCGAATAGCAAAAAATATCCTGGTCATGAGGAGGGTAAAACCTTTTGGAGCTTAAGCGGTTAAACCACTGCAAATAGAAAAACCTACTGGTCTGCCAGAAATTCATTTCATTTGCACTTTCAAGTCTGCCACTACTGCTCTGGCATACCAAGCCTTGCTTTAAACCTGCACAGTTCTCTCTGCAGGACTACAGAATACTCTTCACTTTTGTCATCTCCATACCGTAAAGGGTGAAGTGTTCTGTAGTCCAAGGAAGGAACTGGACAGGTCTCATAACTCTGGTTAGGATTTCAGTGCAGCAAAGACAGATTTAGAGCTCTTTAGACTTCTGACAATTTCAACAGATAGTTTCAGTACTTTCAGAATTTTTAACACCTAGGCGCCGACCGTACGCAAATATAGACCTGGGCCTTGCACTGAAGGGCCCCAAAATTTGCGTAGATTAGTGCCGATAGAGCTGTGCCGAGAGTGCGGGCTTCCTGCAGAGTGACCGGCTCACAAAACGCTCCCGATCGCTTCTTACAATTGGAAGTTTTCCACTTATGTGACCACCGTGACAGCCAATCACGGCAGTCACAAGCCCCGCATCCCGGAATGCCAAACCCCTAAAAGGTCTGGCAGAAGCCGATGCCAAGGGGTTGGAGAGAAAGGCCTCATTCGCAAAGCAAAAGTGGGAAGAATGCATGTATTGCAGAGTTTTACTGAATATCTTTTATTTTTTGCCCAGTCATATGTTTTAGCTTCTTTTTAACGCATTATTTTTTCTTCCTAAAAGTGCACAGACTGCAAGTGATCTTGTTCCGTTCCTTATGAAAAATAACACAAATGACCTACTGACATCCTTAAAATACCAATTAACTCTTTTACCCCCATTTCTTGCAAATAGTGAGCAACTCTTGTGGAATTTAGTAGACATGTGCAATACGTTTCGTAACGAATCGAAATTCGGCCGAATTTCGCATCTTTCGGACATTCGGATGTATCCGAAAGTCCGAATAAAAAAATAACGAATTTCAACGAATACGAAAGAAATTATAGCGAATATAACGAATGTATTTGACATTCGGTAGTCCGTTAAAGATCTAATGAAACAAAAGGTCAACTCAAAGTAAATCTTACAGTCCAATCAGCTGATTCATTTTGTGCTGGAGGTTGGATTACTGGCAAAGTGCATTCCTGAGAACTGAGTGAGAGTGTTGTATTGTATTTGAGCAGAGGAGAAGAGATATTGTCATTGTGTGTGTTAATACATTCAATAAACAAACGACTTTCCAAACTACGAATCATTATCATGAATATATATACATACATAAAAATCGAATTTCAACTAATACGAAAGAAATTATAGCGGATATAACAAATGAATTCGACATGATTCATGGTTCAGTATAACGAATATCGACACTACGAATAATAACGAATTATCCCAAAACGAATTAACGTAACATAACGAATATAAGAGAACGAAATTATGTATTTTACAAAAGACAACAAACCGAAACTAAACAAAATTTCCAGTTGTGCACAAGTCTAGAATTTAGTGCCTAATACCTTGAGTATTGTGTCTGTACCTACCTCTCATTATACCATGTGGACTGATACAAGAGTTCACGGTAGAGCAGAAAAGTACAAGCTCTTATTGCATCACACTCAGTTTTTATCTAGACACACATAGCTGCGGCTGTCCTTGCGTTTTAATATTATTGTCATACAAGGATTTGATTTTGATGTGTTTTTGTGTTCTATTTGATATGGTAAATAAATTATCTCCTAGTAGACATCTGCTGGTAAAGACTAGAAGATAATGTCTGAATCGTTATGTCTGTAAAATGAAAATGACTTCCTCGCAAAAGGGAATTTACCGACAAAAGCTGGAGAGGCTGGATTTATGTATGATTAGAAAAGGCATAGTATGCCCGAGGTTTAGTAGTATGACTAACGAGTTTAGATGATAATTGGGCTGCTTACAAGGAATATAAAACCTCAGTGGATAACATTCCTTCCATGCTATAATCCTGTACCTTGGTGGATTACATGTACCACCATCTTATGCTACAATGTGGTAGGTATATCATTTCACTATATTTGTTGCTGAACTCCAGGAAACATCTAGGCGATCAGTTTTACCTACCAAAAGATTAGTATTTCTGTCCATCCATTCATGAAATTAACTCCTTTTCGCCCACTGGCTGTGGGCCTGGCGTATTTATTGCTAAAGTCCAGACAATTTCTAAGGGGTATGTTTTACCTACCAACGGATTTGTATTTATGTCCATCCATTCATGAGATTCCAACCTGCCCCTTAAATGGGTCTTAAAAAGTGGAACTATGCTCACCTTCCACCTTCACTTCAGCACTGTAGTGTCCCGGAGCTGCAACATGGGAACATATGCATGCTGGAAAATCAGCAGCTGACCGACTCCCGATCAGCCAATGGCAGAGAGCGCTGATCGGAGTGATCTTGTGGGGGGCCGTCCTCCTGTCAGAACACAATAGCTCAGCGGGGGGAGACCACTATAATCCAAACACGCATGCTCCGAATCAATGCTCACTAAACACGACATTAGCAGAAGGTGCCCAAAGGGTGGCGCTCTTCGTGTTTGTTGGCCCACAATTTTGTACCGTTTGTATGCAAGACAATTTCCTGGCACACGCCCTTCGGACAAAAGTCTGACGCTTTGTTGGCCAACAATCTTATCGTGTGTACAAGGCTTTGTGCTACTTCTCCTCTCACTGTCCAGTCACAGGGTGGGCGCTAGGGAAGAGACCTCATGCACACTGAGCATTTAAAAAAGAAAATTCTGTCGAGTGAAAATAGCTCATCTAATTGTGCCATCAATTGTTTTGTTTTTCTAATAAAAATCCATCATGTTGGATCAGGCACTTTCGATTGTGACACAAAAATCACGTGTCGCAGCTGGCGCACTAGTGATGGAGGGTGTGCTTTGGATATCAAATGAGTGGTGAAACGCAAATAGAGTTCCCCGCGGCCCATGCTTGATTTTGGTGGGAAAAGTACACACTCACTTTGATTGACATGAATTGGTTTCCATAATTAGGAATGAAACTTACGCCGGGGCTTGGACTTCCTGTTTTGGGTGAGAGGGCGGAGCTCACTTGCCTCTTATGGTCAATTACACTAGTTATATATATGAGCAATGTGGGGGTGCAATGTTATGCCCCTGTTGAAGACAGGGCCGGACTGGGAATAAAAACCAGCCCTGGAAAAAATGTCATACCAGCCCATAGCATTATTATGCCAGCCCATGAAGGGAAAAACCATGCATTTTAAAGCACATTTGAAGAGCGTATTATATATATATATATATATATATATATATATATATATATATATACACACCTGGCACTGCTCATCACCTGTCCAATACAGTCCCAACAGCGAAGCATGGTGGTGGCAGCATCATGCTGTGTGGGTGTTTTTCAGCTGCAGGGACAGGACGACTGGTTGCAATCGAGGGAAAGATGAATGCTGCCAAGTACAGGGATATCCTGGACAAAAACCTTCTCCAGAGTGCTCAGGACCTCAGACTGGGCCGAAGGTTTACCTTCCAACAAGACAATGACCCTAAGCACACAACTAAAATAATGAAGGAGTGGCTTCACAACAACTCCGTGACTGTTCTTGAATGGCCCAGCCAGAGCCCTGACTTAAACCCAATTGAGCATCTCCGGAGAGACCTAAAAATGGCTGTCCACCAAAGTTTACCATCCAACCTGACAGAACTGAAGAGGATCTGCAAGGAGGAATGGCAGAGGATCCCCAAATCCAGGTGTGAAAAACTTGTTGCATCTTTCCCAAAAAGACTCATCGCTGTATTAGATCAAAAGGTTGCTTCCACTAAATACTGAGCAAGGGGTCTGAATACTTAGGACCATGTGATATTTCAGTTTTTCTTTTTTAATAAATCTGCAAAAATGTCAACAATTCTGTTTTTCTGTCAATATGGGGTGCTGTATGTACATTAATGAGGAAAAAAATGAACTTAAATGATTTTAGCAAATGGCTGCAATATAACAAAGAGTGAAAAATGTAAGGGGGTCTGAATACTTTCCGTCCCCACTGTATATATCTATATATATATAAATATATATATATATATATATATATATATATATATATATATATATATATATATTTATATACATAGACGGCAGATATGAAAGCACATAGGGCTTCCAGAGACCACCTTCCTCATAAAGAATGGGGGGGGGGTTACTGATATAAGGGGGAAACCTTTATATCAGTGCCCCCTTATATTATTGCATTCACTCCCCCCTAACATCATCGGGCGGCACAGTGGTGTAGTGGGTAGCACTCTCGCCTAGCAGTAAGAAGGGTCGCTGGTTCGAATCCTGACCACTGACACTACCTGCCTGGAGTTTGCATGATCTCCCTGTGTCTGCGTGGGTTTCCTCCGGGTACTCCGGTTTCCTCCCACACTCCAAAGACATGCTGGTAGGTTATTGGATCCTGTCTAAATTGGCCCTAGTATGTATGAATGTGAGTTAGGGACCTTAGATTGTAAGCTCCTTGAGGGTGTAGGGACTGATGTGAATGTATAATGTATATGTAAAGCGCTGCGTAAATTGACGGCACTATATAAGTACCTGAAATAAATAAAAATAAATAAATAAACATCAGTGACCCCCCTCAGACTTGACTGGCGACACTGTCACTGACCTCCTCTCAGGTGCACTGTGCAGGGGTCAGTTAGACGGCTCCAGGTTGGTGGCTCTGGTTTTATCCTATGGTCTCCTCTCCACAGTCCACACACATCTGACTTCTCCACCCTCATCCTGGCGGCAATCCCACTCTTAACTCCTCTCCAGACTCCCCCTCAGAGACTGCACACATGATATAAGACAAGAGATGGACAGAGGTTGCGGACATGGTACAAGAGATGGTTAGAGACTGAGGACATGATACAAGTGATGTTTAGAGACTGAGGACAGAATACAAGAGATGGCTAGAGACTGAGGACATGATACAAGAGATGGCTAGAGACTGAGGACAGGATACAAGAGATGGTCAGAGGCTGCGGACATGATACAAGAGATGGTCAGAGGCTGCAGGCATGATACAGGAGGTGTCAGAGGCTGCGGGCATGGTACAGGAGATAGTTAGAGACTGAGGACATCATACTGAAGATGGTCAGAGACTGCAGACATGATACAAGAGATCGATGCAGCCTCATCAGTGCCCATAATTGCAGCCTTACTGTGCCTATCATTGCAGCCTCACTGTGCCCATCAAATGCAGCTTTATGGTACCCATCAATGCTGCCGCACTGTGCCCATCATTGCAGCCTCACTGTGCTCATCAATGCATTCTCACTGTGCCCATCAATGCAGCCTCACTGTGCCCAACAATGCAGCCTCACCGTGCCCAACAATGCAGCCTCGCCGTGCCCACCAATGCAGCCTCACTGTGCCCATCATTGTAGCTTCATGGTGCCCATCAATGCAGCCTCTCTGTGCCCATCATTGCAGCCTCATTGTGCTCATCAATGCAGCCTCTCTGTACCCACCAATGCAGCCTCTCTGTGCCCAACAATGCAGCTTCGCTGTGCCTACCAATGCAGCTTCACTTCATTGCAGCCTCACTGTGCCCATCAATGCAGCCTCACTGTGCCCACCAATTGCAGCCTCTGTGTCCACTAATAGCAGCCTCCATGTCCACTAATTTTACCATCTGTGTGCCCACCAATTACAGCCTCTGTGCCCACAAATTGCAGCCTCTGTGCCCACCAATTGCAGCCTCTGTGCCCACTAATTGTAGCCTCTGTGCCCGCCAATTTCAGCCTCTGTGTGCCCACCAATTGCAGCCTCTGTGCCCACCAATTGAAGCCTCTGTGTGCCCACCAATTGCAGCCTCTGTGTCCACCAATTGCAGCCTCTGTGCCCACCAACTGCAGCCTCTGTGCCTACCAATTGCAGCCACTGTGCCCATCAATTAAAGCCTCTGTGTGCCCACCAATTGCAGCCTCTGTGTGCCCACCAATTGCAGCCTCTGTGCCCACTAATTGCAGCCTCTGTGCCCAACTTATTTTGTTTTTGTCTAATAGGATTTGGACTTCATTATGTCATAGTCACCATTTATTATTGTTTTATCACGTTTCACCTTCCTTTATGTTTGTCCATATCTATTGATATATAGCTCACTATCATAGTGATCTATGTTTACAAGCACTACACTTATTTTTATCTTCATTTATCTTGGACTTTGCTTGTTCTAGTGTTATCAGCTGCATACATTTCATTATTTTGATTATTGTATTCACAGTGGGGTTTAGCGCAGCAATTTTCCGCATATTTACATTAGTGATGCGAAAAACAAACGATTCAAAATTTTCATTTGGTTTTCGCATTGTCTATGGCCTTAAGTGTGACTGAGCTCCACCAGAAAAACTCAGGCCACCTTCTCTTCCAGCCAGGGCTATGCTGTGTGGCAGAACTGTGTAAATCTAGTACTGGATGGACAGAAATATCAATTCTTTGGCAGGTAAAACAGCCTCCTTATATGATTTTTATCTGTTTATTCAGCTGTTTGCCTGAAGTTCAGTCCCCAGAGTGTTGGTATTTTTTGGTAATGAGTAAATGCCGCCAACTGCAATCCCTTATGGAGTGATTGAAACTGAATTTATTTCTGTTTTACATAGCTTGTCAAGATTGTTTGGACACCCATATATGTCCATGGTATAGGTAGCCCACTGACTCACTCACCCACTGTGCTGTACCTTGGGCTGGCACATCATGAAACCTGCCCAGGTTTTGTTTTGTTCTGACAGGTTCACTTTAATGTCAGCATCAAAAAGGCAAGAATTATACAGATTGTTAATCTAGTTTCTATCATTCGGCAGTGCAGTGCTGCCTAAATCATAATGTGTCTCTCTGGTAATTCAAATTGTTTCTGATGACTGCAATATGAAAGTAAATCCTTGTTAACAATTACATTTGATCAAAAGCAGACTCACAGATGGAACCAAACCACAGAACTATTATCAACACTTGTCATTTAAATTATGCATTATAAAATAAAATATAACCATGTTACAATGCACATTAAATGCATCTGTTTGTTTTTTAAATTACAAACATAAAAGAGATGTACATCAGTGAATTGAATGTGTCTAAGCAGAAGAATCATCTGAGCATTTTTGCACTTAAAACTTTTTTTTATTTTTTTGCTTTGTGTACTTTTGAATGCAGTTTGTTAACAATAACATACAGCAGCACAGAGTATGCAGATGGCAATAATAATCAATGCATAGGAAATAAATAGGTTTACCATGGTTTTCTTTGCCATGCTTCTATAAAATGTTGTACCCTTCAGGTCTGGTATGGATTTTGAGGGGAACCCCACACCAAATAAAACAAAATGGCTTGGGGTCCCCCACAGACTCCATACCAGATCCTTATCCGAGCAAATGGAGGGGGTGCTCCCCCTTCCTGAACCAAACCAGGCCACATGCCCTCAACATGGGGTGGTTTGTGGCAACCCTGGCCAGTTGTTATGGGGATCTGTGGGAGGGGGGCTTATTGGAAATCTGGAAGCCCCCTATAGGAAGGGGGCCCCTAGATCCCACCCCCCATGTGAATGAATATGGGATACCCCTACCCATTCACCAAAAAGTGTAAAAAGTGTGTAAAGACACAACAGACATTTTTGTCCTTTTATTAAAAAATAAGAATTAAAAAAGAAAAAAAAAATGTCCCCCCGGTGTAGAACCATTGTCAATCATGCCGCCACTACTAACCCGAAAAAATAAAAAAAGAGGCTCCCACCTTCTGCCTGGTCCACCTCCTGACAGTTCTAACATAGCTAAGGGGCACTGCCCCCTGTGAGATCATCAACCAGTGCATGCTGGGCTGCTGACACCCATTGGCTATGTAAGAACTGTCAGACAGCAGAACAGACAGATGGCAGAAGCCTTCAGCGTGAGCGGAACTTTTATTTTCTTTCTTTTTTTTGGGTTGGCGGTGGTGGCAGGCAGCGTGGCTGACTATGGATCTACACCTCTCTCTCTCTCTCTCCCTCTCTCTCTATATATTTATTTTTTTTTTTTTAATAAAGGACTTTTCAAAAACCCTTGTTGTGTCTTTACTCACTGTCTACACTTTTTTGGTAAATGGGTAGGTGGTACTATGTACCCCATACTCATTCACATGGGGGGGCGGAATCTAGGGGCCCAAAGAACCCCCCATGTTGAGGTATGTGGCTTGTTATGGTTCAGGAAGGAGTGGGGGTGCTTGCACGTTCCCTTCATTTTCTAGCCTGCCCGGCTGCATGCTCGGATAAGGATCTGTTATAGAAAATCGTTGACTTATGAAAAACCTTGACGCCGTCACTTCCAGTGCAGCTAAGTCACTAAACAGCTGTTTGCACAGCTTTACCGTGGCTATATCGTGCATGCGCAGATGCTATTTTTGGGTCCAGAAGGAGAGGGCCCCTGGGTGGACGTAAGAGAAGGAGAGGGCCCCTGGGTGGATGTGGGAGAAGGAGAGAGCCTCTGGGTGGCTGGGGGAGAAGGTGAGGACCCTTGGGTGGCCGGTTGAGAAGGAGAGGACCCCTGGGTGGCGGGGGGAGAAGGAGAGGGCACCTGGGTGGCTGGGGGAGAAGGAGAGGGCCCCTGGGTGGACCTGGGAGAAGAAGAGGGCTCCTGGGTGGACCTGGGAGAAGGAGTGGGCTCCTGGGTGGACCTGGGACAAGGAGAGGGTGGATGTGGGAGAAGGAGAGAGCCCTTGGGTGGCTGGTGAAGAAGGAGAGGACCCCTGGGTGGCTAGGGGAGAAGGAGAGGGCACCTGGGTATTTGGAGGAGGAGAGGGCCTCTGGGTGGCCATTTAGTGAAGAAGAGGGCCCCTGGGTGGGCGTTTGGAGGAGGAGAGGGCACCTGGGTGTTTAGAGTAAGAGAGGGCCCCCCAAGGTGAATGGGGGAGGAGGAAAGGGCCCCAGGATCGTTGGCAGAGAAGGTGTGGGCCCCTGGCTGTTTTGTGGAGAAGGAGATAGCCCCAGGGTTGGCCAAAATTGGAAGAGCTGGTCCTTGGGTGGTTGGAGAAGGAGAGGGTGCCATCCTTCTCCCCTGGAGGACAGGGACACCCCTTCTCTACTGGGGATAGAGTCCCCCCTTCTCCCCTAGGGACAGGGACCTCTTCTCCCCTAGGGACAAGAACACAATCTCCCCTAGGGATGGGGAACCCATCTTGCCTACGGACAGGAACCCCATCTCCCCTGGCAACGGGACTCCATCTCACCTAGGGACCTGATCTTCCCTGGGGACCAGGACCCCACCTCCCCTAAGAACAGGAACCTGATCACCCTGAGTGTGCCAACCTCACTGCCCTGCCTGCCATGTGTCCTGTGTGAGGGCCCTCCTGTGACAGCTCTTATCAGGACTTCACCCCACTGTGTGCTTCTCTTACATGGATGTGCTCCCACTACACGACTGACCCCTCTGTGTGCTCCCGCTACACGATGACCCCTCTGTGTGCTTCCCCTACACAGAGGACCAGTCTGTTTGCTCCCCCTACATGTCTGCATACTCTGACCACCTCCTATATCCTGTCCGCAGCCTCTAACCATCTCTTGTATCATGTCTGCAATCTCTGACTATCTCTTGTCTTTTCTCATGTCTGCAGTCTCTGAGGAGGAGTCTGGAGAGGAATCAAGAGTGAGAGTGCCGCTGGGATGGGGATTACAGGAGGAGTCAGACGTGTGTGGATTGTGGAGAGGAGACTATAGAATAAAACCAGAGCCACCAACCTGGAGCCGTCTAAGAGCCCTGCATGGTGCACCTGAGAGGAGGTCAATGACAGTGCCGTGAGGCCAGTCTGTGGGGGGGGGGGGGGGGTCACTGATGTAATGAGGGAAGTAAATAAATAATGTAATGGGGCACTGATTTAAAGGTTTCCCCTTATATCAGTAACCCCCCTTTACCTTAGTGTATTCACTCTGCAGAAGGTGGTCTCTAGTCACCTGAGTCTCCCCCCACCCCCCACATCATAATCCCTGGCATTCCCCTTTACATCAGAGTCTGCAGGATTCTCCCTTGCAGTGCAAGGGAACTCAGATGTAAAGCAAAATGCTACGGAGCATGATTTAAGGAGGAACTCTGGTGTAAGGGGTGCTCTGGTCACCAGACACCACCTTATATCAGAGTCCACTGCATTCCCATTTACATCAGAGTTCCCACTTACATCAGAGTCTGCAGCATTGCCCTTTACATCAGTGTTCCCCTTTACATCAGGGTTCGCAGAGTTCCCCCTTGCACTGTAAGATTAAAAGGGGTGAGGCCCAGAGACATGTCCAGGGATCACAGAAGATACATGGGTTAGATTAGAAGGGATGGAGGCCTTAGAAGGAGATGCTCTGGCACCCCTGCAGGCTTCCTACATATATTCTGGGATTGCCCACAGGTTTAAGAGTATTGGAGGGAGGTAACTCAACTTATACATGGGTTAACTACCATACCTATTCCTCTGACAATCAGCGTCTGGCTCATCGGCCTTTTGGAACACCTGGTGTTAGCTAAAGCAACCCGTACTTTAATAAGTATCCTATTATTTTACGTGAGGAAAGCCATAGTACTAAAATGGAAGTCAGCTAATCCCCCTACCCTGTCATCATGGAAAATATTAATCAATACAATGATACCCCTCTACATATCTGTTCCAGGGATGCCCCAAAAAAATATGAAAAAGTTTGGCATTTGTGGGCAGACTCAGAGTCTACGACGGATGACCATGGGGGATCGCCCTGGCTAGCTACACTCCACAATTACCTGGCCCTGTTGAGTGCTGAGGTCCCTGCCCCAAACAAGTGAGCGGTGGGGTTAGTCAGAGGTCCAGTGATCACACTTAATCCTAAATGTTCTCACGATGTCCACCTCAGACAGATGGGAGGGAAGAGTAGTTCCACAGGAAAATATGTCTCCTACCATCATCCTAACATGTGAAACCTGGGTATCGTATTTACAAATGTGTAGTTGTTTTAGTTTTTATTTATAGTACTATATGTTTTAGTTTTGAGATGCATGGTGAGTTGTACAATGGTATGCAGATGGCCATGTGCACCAATTGGCCGGGGTATGCCCCAATGGCCCTGTTTTGTACCTTCACAGTGAACATTTTCAATAAAAAGAATTAAAAAGAAAAACACACAAACAATTACAATACTGAGATTTTTTTATTGCATAAGTTACTAGAAATATATTACTACTCAATAGGTGGAAATATACTCTAATTAAGTGATCAGTTGGATGCCTCAGCTGAAGGTTATGAGTTGTGGCACAATTTCAGCCTGTGTGCATCAAGGAGCAATTTGGAAAACTAATAACCACAATGAGCATGGCCTAATGACATGAACTGTATGACTGTGTCTGGGAAAGAACATTGTGCCCTAGACAGAAGAGACAGACCACACACCACCACTCTCTACTGTCTCAGCACTGCAGGAGATCACACTGGTACATCAACTCGCCCTATCCTATATAACAGTGATAAAACCAGCTAAAGGGGCTAGAATATTGTACCAACCTAGGCAGCGTCTAGCTGTGGAAGGACAATGGGTCTCATTCATCACAAAAAGGCAAAACGGTGCAAAGAAACATCTTTAGAGTCTTTCATGGGACAAAACAGTAATACGTATAAGAAGAATAGAGGAAATCATCTGCAGGAACCAGGGGAGCTGCAGGGAAGAGATCAGAACTGAAGAGTGCCCTATTTTCACTACTGATCTGTTCCCCATGTACTTGGACAAAACCCTAATAAAAAAAAGTAATTGTGTTTATATGTTGTGCTATAGGATTAGGGTAGAGATTTGCTAAGGAGTAAAATGGACAGCTGCATTTGCAAATACAATATGCTGAAGGACATGACCAGTGTAGATCAGATGTCCCCAACTTTCCTTTTACCTGCCCAACCATAAGTACTCACCCCCACCCCTTCTCATTACCTAGATTAGATTAAACGAGACCAGACATGAAATGGAGTACAAATGGCCATAGCAGCTTTTTTATTAACCAAAACACTTATTCAAATAACATTCTTTACATCAACATCTGAAACCAAAATAAACAGTCCTCAGGCCTATTGGTCTGTGACGGCAACCCCAACATTCCAAAACATGTTCCACTGTGGGACTTTTACCCTGATAAGGCCTCCAGCCGTGAACACCAACTCTGAGACAACCCCACTACCCACAGTGCAACCATTACCCTATTCCAGCTAAACCATGTTAACTGGAATCCACCAGAGGGGCACATACCACCGATGAGTCCCCCACACTTCCATTGCGTAAGTAATTTATTACACTGTCACAGACCATGTACTGCCACCGCCCGTAAGGGTGACACCTTACCCTTAAGGGCCCCTCCACACCTCCAAGGCACGTTGAATCCCATCCTGCAACCCCAGGGACCACAAATCTATCTCCACCACCAATAGATGGACTCCATCCCCCTTAGGTAGATCCTGGCATCAGATTCTAATTCCCTATCCCGAATGACCATGCCCCCATTTCTCATTAAAAAAAAAAATCGGCCCACCATTTTATTGACTTTAATTCGAGTCTTGTTGAGTCTTGTAACCGACCTCGCCATGCGCTAAGTCGTCCTAGCCACCATGTCAGACCACAAGACCAACATATCAGGGAAGGCCGTACGGAGCCGCAGAAAATCTAACTTGATGTCCATAATAAGCTCCCTACTGGAACGAATCCCCAGATCATTCCCTCCAACATGGAGCAGCATAATGTTGGGTGACCTGTCAAGGCACGCAAAACGATGTACCTCCGGCACCACCCTATTCCACATCATCCCTGGTACGCCTAGCCAGCAAATACACGCCTCCCTCCTGGAAATACCTAGCTGTCTGCCATCCGGCCTAACATCAGCTCGCCTGGCCCCCCAAAATACATATGAGTGGCTCAAAATCCAGACGAGGCGTGTCTGCACTCCATCTGAAAGAAAAGAACGAGAACCACAGGATAACACAAAAACACTATGAATACTCACCCACAAGCAAGACCCTTCCTCTATTGGGTACCCCCCCTCCCCCCATTATCGCCTAATCGCTAAAAATGTGGGCGAATGTAGGTACAAAATCTCCTTGAGTCCCACCTACCAATGAATGAATGAATTAATGATTTGTAAAGCACTGCAAATGCGAACTGAATTGCCTCAAGGCTCTGGATGCATTCTCTGTAGTCAGCCTCTAGAAAAGGAAGGTCTTTAGTTTTTTTCCTGAAGGCCTGGTGGTTTTCTTCCATGCGGATGTTAGTTGGGAGAGCATTCCATAGTCAAGGTCCTTGGACTGCGAAACTTCGTTCTCCCTTAGCTTTGTAGCGGTATTTGGGAGCGATAAGGAGGTTTTGGTTAGCTGATCGAAGACTGCGATTCGGTGTGTAGTGTTTTATTTTCTCCCGGAGATATAGTGGAGCATTTCCTTGTATGCATTTGTGGGTGAGGCAGAGGGTCTTGAATGTGATCCGATTCTTCATGGTTAGCCAATGAAAGCGCTTTAGGGATGGGGAGATGGATTCCCAGGGTTTTTTTCCTGTTAACAGTCTTGCCGCCGTGCTTTGGATGAGTTGCAAGCGCGCAAGCTGATATTGTGGTAGTCCTACGTAGAGCGAATTTGCGTAGTCGAGTCGGGAATTGATGATTGTTCCCACAACTGCCGCTCTGTCCTCTTCTGGGATGAAGGAGATGAGTCTGCGTAGCAGGCGGAGGAGATGGTGGGATCCGCTCACCACTGAGCCTATTTGTGCATCCATTGTCATTCCTGAGTCAAAGATGACTCCGAGACTCTTGGCTTTGGAGCTAGGAGAGATGGTCTGTCCGAGGATGGTGGGAGGTGTCCACGGAGTCTTTATTTTGGAATTTTTGTTAGCTTGCAGGAGAAGAAGTTCTGTTTTTGATCCGTTGAGTTTGAGGGAGCTAGTGGTCATCCAGTCATCTATTAAAGTGAGGCATTTCTGTAATTGCTGATGAAGGTCTTTTTGTCCGTTGATGCGAAGGTAGAGTTGGGTGTCGTCAGCGTATGAGTGGAAGCAGAGATCGGTTTTCCTGATGATATTGAGAAGTGGGCAGATGTAGATGTTAAATAGCACTGGTGACAGGGGTGAGCCCTGAGGGACTCCACAGGAGACTGCCCGAGTTTCCGAGGTGAATGTTCCTAGTTTCACTGTCTGGGAGCGATTCTCTAAGAAGGATGTAAACCATTTTAGAGCAGAATCTGTAGATCCTGCAACTTCTGCGAGGCGGACAAGTAAAGTATTGTGGTCCACTGTATCGAATGCTGCGCTGAGGTCTAACAGTACCAGGAGACTCTGTTCTCCGTCATCTGCTGCTTCAAGGGCGTCGTCCCATATTTTGAGAAGTGCTGTTTCTGTGCCATGGCCTGGGTGGAAGCCTGATTGCAGAGGCTACAGGAGTTGGTGAGTGTCCAGGTGGCGTTGTAGCTGTTGTACTACTGCTTTCTCTATAATCTTGGAGATGGTGTTGAGGCTTGTTATTGGTCTGCGGCAGTTAGGGTCCTTAGGGTCGAGATTGGGTTTCTTTAGCAGGGGTTTGACGATGCCTTGCTTGAGGGAGGTTGGCACAGTCCCTTCTTTGAATGACTGATTTATGAGATGTGTTTGGGTAGGGGCCAAGATGTCGGAACATTCTTTAAACAGTTTGGTGGGGATGATGTCGTTCGGTGATGTGCTGTCTCGCAGGCTTCTGATGATGTTTTTAGTGGTGTCCGTAGTGATTGGGGACAAAAAGAAATTCGGTGGTTGAGTGATGTTCGTGTCGATATCCTCTTTTTGCTTTGGTTGAATGAGGTTGGTTGTTATTTTCTGATGAATTGCTTTCCGAATGTTGTCGATTTTGTCGATGAAGAAATCTGATAACGCGTTACAGAATTCTTGAGTATCGTTTGCTGGGGGCTCTAAGCAGGTTGGGTTCATTGACTGAGCAACTATTTTGAAAAGTTCCCACGGGCGGTTTAAAGCGGATGAGATGGTGTCTGAGAAATGCTCTTTTTTGGCTTTGAAGATTGCCTTGTGGTATTTCACAGTGAGTGCTTTGTAGTTAGCATGGTTTTCCTTGGTGGGGTTTCTTCTCCATGCTCTCTCAGCTCTTCTACGTTCTTGCGTGAGTAGGGTGAGAGTGCCATTAAACCAACTCGAGTTTTTTTTGCGGACAAGTGTTCTGCGTTTTGGCGCCACTGAGTCTGCTGTTTGTAGTAAAACATTGTTTAGGGAGTTGAGTGTTTGTTCCGTTGAGAGGTTTGAGTTTAGCAAAATAATTTTGCTTGATAATGTAGTTTTGAAGAGTTCAGAGTGTAGTTTCTTCTGAGATCTATTCCAGTGTGTTGCTGTTGCGCGTTTCTGTTTTTGGAGGATGGTGTTAGTGGTGATTTTAAATTTGATATCATGGTGGTCCGTCCATGGTAGTGGAGTGTTGTCAAATACGTTGATGTCCATATTCTGTTTGAAGATGAGATCTAAAGTGTGTCCTGAACCATGCGTGGGAGAATTTATCAGTTGTCGAAGGCCAAGTTCTTCCATTTGGTTGACGCAGGCGGTTGCGATAGAGTCTTGGGCAGAGTTTGCCCACAGGTTAAAATCCCCAAGTACCAGAAGGTTTTTGGTTTTCAAGGTGTGCATTGAGAAGAATTCAGTGAGCGGAGTAAGGAGATTGGCCTTTGGTCCAGGTGGTCTGTAGCATAGTAGCATGTGAATGGTGTCTTGAGGTGTTGTTTGAAAATGCAGTGAGAGTGTTTCCATGAAGGGCACTGAGTTCTGTAAGTTTGATTTGGTGAACCCAAGGTGTAATTTGAAAATCACTGCTAGGCCTCCTCCTTCTTTTCCTATTCTATGCTTGGATAGGATACTGTAGTTCTCAGGCACCAATTCAGTTAGGATGGTGTTGCAGTCAGATGTTAGCCAGCTTTCTGTAATGAAGAGGCAGTTTATGTTGTTTTCGATGATGAAGTCGTGGATTTCCAGCCTGTGCTTGACTGAAGATCTGGTGTTGATCAGGGCGCATGCTAGTTGTTGCTGTTGGATCGGAGTCTCCCTGCATTTGATGGTTGATTGTGGGTTGGTCCTTAGTAATTGTTCTTTTTTTAGTCTTTTTTGAGTGGTGGTCGGTAAAGTTGCGGAGGTGTTTCTTAGCCTGTGGAGGGTATCTGCTGTGTATTTGAAGTTGCACATGATGAGGAAGACAGCGTTGCTTGAAGGCAGGGTGTTCTGATGATGGTACTGATGTGGGGATGATACACTTGCAGGGGGATGAAGGGATCAGATGGCTGACCACTGCTTCCGGAGTGGTGAGGGTGACGGGCTGAGTGTTTGGAGCGGAGGTGCTGGAGGGGTGGGGCTGCCTACCCCCCTCTCGTTGATCCAGAGGAAGGCGAAAAACCCCTAGCTGCGAATGCCAATAGTGCAGCAGAGGAAAAAATTCCTTCCTGACCCCCCCCGAGGGGCAATCGGACTTGGCCCCTGGATCAACTGCTAAGTGCCCCCAGTGGCTTACCTGTGCGGATGGTCCAGGAGACGAATGGAGGGGGAGCTGCGCTACTTACTGTAGGTGGTGCAGTGGCTGCGTCTCGGGCGATTTGAGATGGACTAGCCTCCGGTGAATATCCAGTGCCCCTGCGGTGAGGTCCAGTAGCGGGAGGGGTGATTCCAGGTGTGGAGGGGCACGAGGCTCTGTTGAACAGTGGGAGGGGGTATGGGTAGCTGGCTGCTGGAGCTAGGCCACAGCCGTGGTCTGTCCCACCGAATCTAGCAGCTAGAACGAGGTGATTTAGACCGCGGCTGCGGTGGTGACCGGGGGGGGCTGCATGGAGGGACCTAAGGGATGGTGGGTCCAACCGGGTGGAGACGCGGCTGGGGGCTAGTGGCCTCAGGAGGGGTTCCTAGGCTGCTGCACCGTTCGGCACTGGGTGTGCCAATATGGCCGCCGGCTGGGCCCGAGCCGCAGGCTGGCCGGCGGTGGGAGTACCAAGATCGCCGCCGGCTAGGCCCGAGCCGCGGGCTTTCCTACGTTGTTACCCGGACCGTCCGATGATGGTGGGCGGGTAAGTCCGGTGAGAATAGTCGAGCAGGAGAGGGGGGGTGCGGCCCTGCCGGGCGAGCGACTGGTCGGTTGAGGGAGGAAGCGGAGAGGAAGCGGTGAAAGTGCTGCCGGCTAGCCGCCGCAGCTAGGCTGGAGCTGTGGAGTGTCCTGGGCGGCCAGCCGGCTGGCTGGAGGCGGCGTCCAGATGGGTCAGAGTGCGGATAGGAGGGGGAGGGGGTACCCGTGTATTGCTGTAGGGGCAGCTGGGCCGGAGCCGCGGAGTGTCCTGAGCGGCCGGCCGACTGGTAGAACGGGCGTCCAGGTGTGGGTCAGTGTCAGTGTGTGGATAGGAGGGGGGAGGGTCCTGGTGTGCTGCTGCAGGGGGAGACAGGGATGGATCCAAGGATGGGAGGCCGGATGGCTGGAGCTGGGTGGTCGGCGGCCAGAGCTGCTTTACAGAGCCGCTTGACGGAGGCCTGCTCTCCACAGTGTCAGCACTCAGACTGACAATCCTCCTTACAGACAACCCATCCAGCCTGCACCGAGCGGCCTCAGTGGCCGCCCCTATATGGAAGGCGTGCGAGGCATACTGTTCTTCTTCGAAAAATGCCGCCCGATGACTCTTCCTGAATATGGCAATGAACTGAAACTTGGACAACAGCGACCCATCCCCGTGTAACAGAAAGGGCCCGGGCGCACACCAAAAGTTCCCGTACAGTTCCCGGCAGTTGAAACAGCTGTATCCATGCGCCCTTGCCTGTCTGGTCCGTCTTTGACCTACATACCAAAAAATGCCAAGGAAAAAGCTGCTTTAAACAAGGATACCTCATACCTGGAAGTACAGATGGTGCCCAAGAATGGCCTGCAAGATAGCAAAGGACAGGGGTCGAATAGCATCCTTGAGCGTATGCAACTTCCGATACCCCTTTAAAGCTTGGCGGACCCGAAAATCTTTTGTAAAATCAACCCCAACCTCTAGTTTAAAGATAAAGGCCAAGGCCGCCAGTTTCCGCTCAATGGCAGACACCGACACGCCCCGCTCCAGGTTCCTGGAAACAAAGTAAAGGACCAGCAGCCTTACCTTCGAATCCTCCCGAACCCCTTCTGCATTCTGCACCAACTCCAACCATTCCTGCCATACCTTGGTATATGTCGCCCACGTGGCCTCACTCACCGACCTTTGATCCATCCAGCCAGCGATGGCTCCAAGGCAAATCTCCCACAGCCAGCCCGGACAAAGAACCCCCCGTTGTTCCGCCAGATCTTGGAACCTGTCCCACTGAACCCGAGAAAATGAATCAGCCACCTTATTGTCAATCCCCAGGAGGTGTACAGCATATAGAAAAATATTCATCTGCAGGCAGCGGAGCACCATGTGGCGCAGCAGCTGTATAACAGTTTGCAACGATGCCGAGATGTTAATGACCTGCACCACACCCAGGTTGTCGCAATTCAACCGAAGTTTCAAATTCCTAAATGATTCACCCCAGATTTCCATCAACAGCACTACCGGAAAAAGCTCCAGGAGCACTAGGTTACGAAGGAACCCCCCACGTCTGACCAGGAACTCGGCCAAGGTTCCGCGCTCCAGTGACCCTGGTAGAATGCCCCATAACTTGTCAACCTTGCAGCATCCATAAACAGCTCCAAATCAAAATTACTCACCAGTCCGGACATCCAAACCGATCTACCATTATAGCTTTCCAAAAACGTATGCCATATCTGTGCCATATCTGCAGATCTTCCAGATGTTCCCTAGCGAGACAAATAAAAATGGGTAGGGGACCTAATCCTTGCCGTCGCAGCAAAACACCCTGCCCATAGGAATAATGCGACATACAAAGTTAAAAACGTACCCAGCAGAGATTGTAGCCTCCGAAGCTGGACCTTGTGCAGCCCCACTATCCCCCGAATCTCCGTCTTGAGTGCCAACAATTTATCCTCTGGCAAGCGACACTCCATGGTGTCCGAGTCAAGTACTATGCATGGTCATCAGACCCTCTGTCTTGTCCTCTGCCAAAGGAATACCAAAACGCCCCACAATGTGCCGCAACGTAGATAAAAGGATCGCATCCACATTAGAAGCGGCCCCACGAAAAGAAAATCATCCAAATAATGAATGACAGAATTCACCCCCGACAGATCTCGAACTACCCATTCAACAAAAGAACTGAATTGATCATTTGTATGACTATTGTCCATTACTTTGATTGAGATTAGGATGTAAATGTTTTACTGCTGTACCTGATTGTTATATACCAAAACCAGCTGACTGTAATTTTTCTGTTATTTGTATGGAAATTTCAATAAAAATTCTTTAATGATAAAAAAAAAAAAAAGAACTGAATGTTTCGAACAGAGTGCAAGAAATGGAACAGCCCATCGGCAAACAGCGATCGATATAAAATTCGTCCTGCCAACAGCACCCCAACAATTGAAAACTGTCAGAATGAACTGGGAGCAGACGAAAAGCAGACTCAATGTAAGATTTTGCCATTAGAGCCCCTTTGCCGTAGCGGCAAACCCAGCTCACTGCTGCGTAAAAAGAAGTATACAACACCGTACATGCTTCAGGATCGATTGCATCGATAACAGAACCTTTCTTCGGGAAGGATAGGTGATGGATTAGTCAGAACTTGTTTGGTTCCTTCTTAGGCACCACCCCAAGTGGCGAGACCACTAGGTCCGGCAGCGGCTTCACTGCAAAAGGCCCACCC
Organism: Aquarana catesbeiana; assembly: GCF_042186555.1. Classification (NCBI taxonomy): domain Eukaryota; kingdom Metazoa; phylum Chordata; class Amphibia; order Anura; family Ranidae; genus Aquarana; species Aquarana catesbeiana. The sequence continues at coordinate 77,698,988 of NC_133334.1, read as the reverse complement.
ATGCGACCCAGCGCCACCTCCTTAGCCAATTTTTCAGATACCACCCCCGGATGCTGCAAGGCCGAATGCAAATTCTGCGCCATAGGCAGCAAGGCCGCCAAGGAACATGGGAATGCGAAAACCATCCAAGAATCCCTCCCGCAACAGGAACGCAGCATCCTGGTCAGGATATCTACTTAGAAAAGGATGCATCCTTTCCCCCCTCACGGGAGTCATTCCCCTTGTTTGCAAAATCTCCGGCACGGCCCTTGCCTTTTTTAAAGCAGCAGGACACAGGGTGAGAACTTCCACAACCCGAGCACTCATGTTTAAAACGGCATGATCCCCCAAACTTACATGATCCCTCGTTGTATCGCCAGCATATGCGCCATTTTTTATTGGCCAGTTGTCCAGTGGATGCTGCACCACCAGCCCCCCTAGAAAAAACTGATTTGGGGCCCGTGCCTAGGACATGAGCCACATCCAGAGGCTAATGTCCTTGTGGTCCCAGCGAAGGGCCGGCAGGATAGCCCGACGCTGCCGAAACTGCTCGTCATAACGTAGCCAAGCGGTTCCACCATAAACTATGAGCTTCGCCGATGGCGTCCATGTAGCAAAAGAGTGCAGAACAATGTTCTGGATTCTTATCCTCTATGACGCTCGTCATAATGGCAAACGATTGCAGCCAGTTGGCGAAAGTCCGTGGAATCAATCGATACCGCCGCTTCTCCTCATCCTCTTTTTTAGTGTCGTTGGGCTTGAGCCTGTCCAGATTAAACTTCTCTAAAGGCAGTAACGAAAAAAAAATCTCTACGTACACACCCTTGCAAATCTTCTCCCAGACATCCTGTTTTGAAATGCGCCCCAACGGACCCTCAAAGCATACATAAACTACGCATTTTGCCGCGTCAGCTAACCGCACTGCATCCGTTTTTCCTGAGACCTTCTGCGACCCTCCAGTCTTCTGAGGCACCACACTAACTGCCCCCGAGGCCGGAGGCGACACAGAAATCCCTGTAGCTACCCGGGCTACCACCGAGACTGAAGGGGAAGGAGTGGGCACCGCCGGACTAGCCCCATCTAACACTGCCCCTCCACCCGGCTGGACCCAAGGCGACACCTGCAGGGACTGTAACCCTGTTCCCTTCGCAAAACGCTGCATGAGATCCTGCAGTTCTCCCAGCAAATTGCGCAGCTGCGCATCTGTAATGGAAGTGGCAGTTGTATTACCTGCTCTTTGCAGTACAGCCGCCGAGTCCCCAGCCTGCAGTGCGGCCCTGACATTCACTGAATTCCCCCCATCCCTAACAGCCAACAACCCACCCAATGCAGCATTGAAAGAGGTAGTAGATAAAGAGGCAGACTTACCAGGCTGACCAGGAGAGACCCCCCAACAGCCGCCGCTCCCGAATCCACCGGTGCCGGCTGGTTCCGCGACTCTTCCTCCTCAGAGCATGCCAGCTCACCCTCGGACCGCTCTCCTGGAAGATGCTGCTCCTCCACTCTTAGCAGCCAAGGCGTGGAGGGCCTGGATGCCGAGGACCCGTGCCGGTGTTGGCCCCTCCTCGCAGCACCGGATCCGCTCCCTGCACGGCTGATGAGTTGTTCCGCCCTTCTGTCGCCCCGGAAACCGCCGGCGCTCTCCTGTAGCTTCTACCCCTTCCGCCTCCTACAGGGGGTACTGGCCTGCTGTTGGAGCCAACGGCCTCGTCTGGTGACGGCCCGGCAGCCGCCGCTGATCGTCTACCTCACAGGGACCCCCCCTCGCCTCCACATCAGAAGTGGTAGAGTCCGCTGGCTCCCTACAGCGATGCCAAGCGGGTGCAAAGTTTGAACGTGACCCACCACCTCGCTCGTAGAGCTCTGCCTGCGACTAGGATTCCATCCAGGCGATCCACCTGCTGCAGCCAATGGTGGCCCAGCAGGTGTGCCTGGCAGGTCCCGCAGAGGGTTCCTGACCTGGCGCAAAGTTCGGGGGGTTGATGTACTCAGGGAAAAACGCTCTGGGGGCTGAGACCACCGCGCATGTGCGCATTCACTTTACGGTCAACACTGAGGACAAGGGGGCACTATTTACGTCTAGAGGAAAAGAGATTTCATCTCCAAATATGAAAAGGTTTCTTCACAGTAAGAGCTGTGAAAATGTGGAATAGACTCCCTCCAGAGGTGGTTCTGGCCAGCTCAGTAGATTGTTTTAAGAAAGGCCTGGATTCTTTACTAAATGTACTTAATATAACTGGGTACTAACATTTATAGGTAAAGTTGATCCAGGGAAAATCCGATTGCCTCTCTGGAATCAGAAAGGAATTTTTTCCCCTGCTGTAGCAAATTGGATCATGCTTTTTTGGGGGGTTTTTTGCCTTCCTCTGGATCAACTGTGGGTATAGGATTGGGTATATGGGATTGTATGATATTTTTTATTTTATTTATTTGTTATGGTTGAACTAGATGGACTTGGGTTCCAGTCAGGACAACCCAACACAATGGTTCTTGCAGCCCACTACCAATGTGGTTCTGCACTTGGTTACCCAGCACTGTTCCCTATAGCATTCTGCTATGCCCCAGGTTTGTATAGCATGTGTGTGCTAGGATTCCTGACCAAGTAGCCATCCAAAAATAACCTCCACGCTACAATAGTCATATGTCTTTGCCTGATCTGAGGCAGGGGCGGATCCAGAGTCTAGTCTCAGGAGGGGCACTGCCAGAAAATAAGGTTTTTCGCGGGCAATTTGTCGCGGCAATGGCTGGTGTTGGCGCTTCAATCATCACAGCACCATGGTTGATCTGGTGTCAGGATGATTGAAGAGCATTATTTCTATTATTACATTGTAATATAAAATGAAATAGTTCAACTCACCATAATGCAGAATCAGTGGGTGCCCTGAGTGTGTCACTTGCTGCCATTGCCTGCCACCAGATGCTGCGTGTCACTTGTCACCTGGGGGCCCTAGTAGATGACAGGCTCAGCAATGGCATGCAATGCCAAGCTGCTGCTAACAAAGCATACAGAATATTGGCATGCTTTAAAAAGGGGATTAACTCCAGAGATAAAACGATAATTCTCCCACTCTACAGGACTCTGGTCCGGCCTCACCAGGAGTATGCTCTCCAGTTCTGGGCATCAGTCCTCAGGAGGAATATACTGCAAATGGAGTGAGTACAGAGAAGGGCAACAAAGCTAATAAAGGGACTGGAGGACATTAGTTATGAAGAAAGGTTGCAAGCACTGAACTTATTCTCTCTGGAGAAGAGACGCTTGAGAGGGGAAATTATTTCAATTTACAAATACCACACTGGTGACCAGGGGAGGGCTGGCAGCATTATGCCTGGGGGGCAAGACCAGTCAAGTTGCCCATACATAGTTGCCAACATTGTAAAAAAAATTATAGGGACACTTTTTTGGCTGTAGGCGGAGTCTTATTATACTTAGGGGGCAGGGCATGCATTTGTAGGCGTAACATAGCAAAAAATTAAAATGTGGCGCGCAGTGGCGATAAATGGGCGTGGTTTACGCGAATAGTGGGCGTTGCTTAAATGGGAGTGTCTCAAAGGGGGTGTGGTTAGAGTCTGAGATGAATGAGGGATGGAGGGAGAAAGAAAGGGGGAAAGAAGGAGAGAGAGAGAGAGAGAGAGAGAAAGAAAGAAAGGGAAGGAGAGAGAAGGAAGGAAAGAGGAGTGAAGGGACAGCAGGCGCAGATCCTACACCACAATAGAAATGTGTATTCCAGAGTTTAACAGATCAGCAGATAAAGATACTCCAAACACATGGTGTTAGCGTTTCAATCATCCCGGCACCATGGTTGTCATGGTGTCAGGATGTTTGAAGCACATTATTTTTATTATTACATTGTAATATAAAATGAAATCATTCAAATCACCATAATGCAGAATCAGTGGGACCCCTGAGCGTGTCACCTGCCACCAGATGCCATCAGGTGCCCCCAGCAGAGCCCGTTCTTGCATCGGGTGCCCCCAGCAGAGTCTGTCCTTGCATCAGGTGCCCCCAGCAGAGTCCGTCCTTGCATCAGGTACCCCTAGCAGATCCGTCCTTGCATCAGGTGCCCCCAACAGAGTCCCTCCTTACATCAGGTGTCCCCAGCGGAGTCCCTCCTTACATCAGGCATCCCCAGTGGAGTCTCCCCTTGCATCAGGTGTCCCCAGCGGAGTCTCTCCTTACATCAGGCGTCCCCAGTGGAGTCTCTCCTTACATCAGGCATCCCCAGCGGAGTCCCCCCTTACATCTGGCGTCCCCAGGGGAGTCCCTCCTTACATCAGGCGTCCCCAGTGGAGTCCCTCCTTACATCAGATGTCCCCCTTTACATCAGGTGTCCCCCCTTACATCAGGTGTCCCCCCATTGGAGCCCCCCTTACATCAGGCGTCCCCCCCATTGGAGCCCCCTTACATCAGGTGTCCCCCCCATTGGAGCCCCCCTTAATTAGGCATCCCCTATTGTTGCCCCCCTTAATCAGGCATCCCCCTATTGGAGCCCCCCTTACATCAGTCATCCCCCCCATTGGAGCCCCCCTTACATCAGTTGTCCCCATTGGAGCCCCCCTTACATCAGTTGTCCTCCCATTGGAGCCCCCCTTACATCAGGTGTCTCCAGCGGAGTCCCTCCTTACATCAGGCGTACCCAGCAGAGTCCCTCCTTACATCACGCATCCCCAGTGGAGTCCCTCCTTACATCAGGCATCCCCAGCGGAGTCCCTCCTTACATCAGGCGTCCCCAGTGGACAACTCACAAAAAGCACAGTTCCCCCAAATGCCAGGGCCCATAATCGCAAGGCAAGAGGCTAGCATTTAGTCCTCTCCAAAGTCTTTGTCCCGGCTAGGTCTGTCACAGAGCCCCCCTTACATCAGGCTTTCCCCCATTGGAGCCCTTCTTACATCAGTCGTCCCCCCATTGGAGCCCCCCTTACATCAGGTGTGCCCAGCGGAATCCCTCCTTACATCAGGAGTCCCCAGAGCAGAGTCCCTCCTTACATCAGATGTCCTCCCATTGGAACCCCCTTACATCAGTTGCATACTTGCCAAATTTCCCTGGACATTCCTGAGATTTAGACCCTTTTCCCGATTTTATTGTGTCCTGAGAAATGTCCCAAGAAATCCGTTTTTTCCTGATTTTTCGCCGCCACCGCTAGAGGTCAGCGGCCAGGGGAGACAATGTCTTCGCCGGCCGCCATTTTTAAGAAGACCAGAAGAAGAACATGCTGCCAGTCCGTCTATGGTGGGTGGGTGGCGCGCACCTTAATTTCTATTGTAGCCACATGGCCGGCTCCGCCTCTATTTTGTTCCCCCTCAGGGTATGGGGAAACCGTAATAGCGGCGGAGACACCGCTATACGGTGTTAGGGGGCTCCAATGGGGGGACAGCCATAGAGCCGGTGGTGGCAAAGTGATGGATCGGGGAAAACAGTCTAAGGTTTTACATGATCACAAAGGTTGGTGGGGGGCAGGGAGGACAATGTGGCCCTTTAGGGCCCCTGGGGAACTTGTACCACCATGGCCTCCAGGAACTAAAGTGCAAACAAGTCCCTATACGAATCCCTCAGAGCTGAGGACCTGACCACCCCCCTGCCACTAGTGAAGGACTACAAGTCCAAGCATTAACGCCTGAGATCTAAGGATGTGACACCCCCCCCCATTTAGTGACGGAGTACAAGTCCCAGCATGAACCCTTGAGATCTAAGCATGTGACTTGTAGTTCTTCACTAGTGTGGGTGTGTGTGGGGGGGGGTGACACATCCTGAGCGCTGAGGGGTTCATGCTAGGACCTGTAATCCTTCACTTTGGGGGGTCACATCCTCAAAAGCATGAACCCCTGAGATCTAAGGATGTGGCCCCTTAGATCCCATGGGTTCATGCTGTGACCTGTAGTCCTTCACTAGTTAAAGGGCCGGGGGGACACATCCTCAGCTCTGAAAGGTTTAAGCTGGGACAGTGAGATCTGTACTCCTTCACTAGTTGGGGGGGGGGGTGTAACACATCCTCAGCTCTGAGGGCTTCATGCTGTGATATGTAGTCCTTCACTAGTTGAAGGGATGGGAGGACACAGCCTCAGCTCTGATGGGTTTAAGCTGGGACAGTGGGACCTGTAGTCCCTCACTAGTTGGGGGGGGCAGGGGTGTGTGACATATTGATGGGTTCATGCTGGGACCTGTAGTCCTTCACTTTTGGGGTGTCACAGATGATATAATCTCTCTGCTGCCCACAGCTGCACAGTGAGGGCGGAACTGCGGTGATGCAGGGCAGGCGGTGAGAGATGATGTCACCTGTCTGCTCGCTTGCCCGCGCGCTCACTGTACTGCTATTCCGTTCACCCACTAGCCCGCTTACTGGCATGACTGCCCGCCCGATCTGCTCACCCGCTGGCCGGCTCACTGGCCTGCTCGCCCGCTCCGCTCACTTGCCGGCCGCTTACTGACCTGACTGCCCGCCCACTCACCGGCCACCTGGCCTGCTCACTATTTTCTCAGGGGGAGCAATTGCCCTGTTGCCCCTCCCCTCCCCCGGATCCACTCCTGATCTGAAGGCAAAGCTTTTCCTATACTACAGAAGTTACTTCTCTGCAGCTTAATTTCATCCTAATTTCACCCAAATCAACCAAAGATGATAAAAAAAAAATTATATTGTGCCCTCTAGTAGATGCTCTATAACAACAAGAGCTGGGAAAAATGGAAGTTCAGATGAAAAGCCATGCTCATTCTGTCACCGTTGTGTAAAATGGCTGTACAATAATACCCAGTGACTATTTCATTTTAGGTGTTGTTCTCCTAAAATGTAATCTCTTACAGTTAGCAAAGAAGAGATGTTTGGAAAATTATGCAAACATTACATTGTAAGTGGATCTACACTGTATCTGAACACCACAAAACAAAAACACTTTTTAAATTATTTTTATTATTCAAAGGAAACACCCCCATCCATCTATGTCTCCATGCTTTATTTTGCTGAGAAATCACTTTCAAAAACATCCCCTAGCTTTTCCGGCCACGGCAATCTTGCGTAAGGGCAGATGATTCATGTAGCATTTACTTCCTGGAATCCATCTGCCCTGAGCTCAGACACGCAGGCAGGAGGGTGTGCTTAGCTGAGAAAGCCCCTCCTACCCTCCTGAAGACTCCTGAGATGAATGACGTAATTTGACTAGGCATAGAAACTAGGAAGTAACTGAAGAAATGGATAAAAAAAGGTTTTAACACAAGTAAATATAATATACCTTGTTATCTATTTACTAATGCTAGCAGCATAAGGATTACAAATAGTCAATGTTGATTGAGAGAGTGAAGTTTAACCACTTGACCTCAGGAAGGTTTTACCCCATTCATGACCAGGGCATTTTTTTGCTTAGTCATTGAATACTGTATGTAAATTAAATTTATATAATTTTTTCACACAAATAGAGCTTTCTTTTGGTGGTTATTGATCACCACTGGGTTTTTTATTTTTATTATATAAATGAAAAATTGCCAAAAATTTTGAAAAAAAAAACCAACAACAATATTTCATACTTCCTGCTATACAACATATCCAATTAAATCAAATGTCTTAATAAATTTAGGTCAAAATGGGGGGCGTGGCCTGACCTGGCATGAAGATGGCTGCCTAAATCAGAAGCTCCTGCTACCATACGGCCTGAACTCAGCCTAACGGAGGTATATTCGACCTGAACTCGGCTAAACAAATGGGGACTGCCTCGCGGAACTTCTCTGCCTCACGGTCCCGCTCGCCCAGGGAACAACCGGAGAATACGGGCCACAATATCCCTGATATGTTCCGCTCAGGCAGAGGAAACATGGCGTCTTCCCGCCGTAGGAACCCACAGCCCGCAGCTTCCTCGCATCTGGAATCGCCATCGGTCACTCTCCCCTCAATCTCAGCGGACAGGGATGACTTGGTGGACCAACCACAACCTCACCTAAGCATCCATGATCTGCGGACGATCGCCACAGATATAAAGGATACCCTCTCGGCAGCCATTTCGGAACTACGCTTAGACATCCACGCTCTCACTGACAGAGTGCAGGCTGCAGAAAAAATTCCAGAGCGCCAGGACATACAGCTGCGTAAGACCACACAGCATGTAGATACTCATACCCTCCAAATGAGGGATATGCAAAGACCACAACCTCACCTAAGCATCCATGATCTGCGGACGATCGCCACAGATATAAAGGATACCCTCTCGGCGGCCATTTCGGAACTACGCTTAGACATCCACGCTCTCACTGACAGAGTGCAGGCTGCAGAAAAAATTCCAGAGCGCCAGGACATACAGCTGCGTAAGACCACACAGCATGTAGATACTCATACCCTCCAAATGAGGGATATGCAAAGACACCTAGAAGACCTTGACAATAGGGGCAGACGTCACAACTTGAGGATCAGAGGGCTCCCCGAAATGATCGAGGGGGACCAAATATCACCTTCGATCATGGGTTTGTTTAATGGACTTTTGAAAAGACCCCTTCAGACCCCCATTGGAATGGAAAGGATCCACCGTGCTCTGAGGCCCAAAGGGCAGGATACAGATCCCCCCAGGGATGTAATTTTCTGCCTTGTCGACTTTAAAACCAAAAAAGAAATCCTCAGACAGGCCAGAGGCAAACCACAAATCGTACATGAGGGGAAGACCGTCCAAATCTATCATGACCTCTCAGGTATAACGCTTCAACACCGCAGAGACCTGAGACCCCTGCTGGACAGCCTCTGCTCGAAAGGTATTGCATACAAGTGGAAGTTCCCTTTCTGCCTATCGGCCACCCCTCAAGGTTGCACGGAACTCTTGAAAGTACCTGAAGATCTCCCTCTCTTCTGTGACACCCTAAACATACTGATGGTTGAAGTGCCCAACTGGTATGCTGACTTTCGCCGCTCTGCTGTGAGGAGGGAACACCCGCCTGAAGAGCCTATGGAGGCACAAGGCACCAGATACAGGAGGAGACGTTCTCCCTCAGCTCCGGCTCATCACAATTCTCACTGCATTACCCACCACGACTCCAGCCCATCCAATTCTCCCAGCTCGAGGAGAGCCAAACGGGACCGTTAAACTCCCTTACAGGTACTCAGTAATCCATCAATGCTGTTACGCCATGTTCGCCTCCTTTATGCTTTAATAGCTGCAGTTTTAATGTTTTGACTGTTTTCAAATATTCTACAGCAGATACTACTATATGGTCCTTGTATCCACAGTGCCTTTAATATCTGCCTGCCTGCATCTCATGGACTATCCCCTTCGTACTGCAACTGGTAAGGTATGCACTACGTTTGCTTCAAGCAGTGTCCATACAAATAACTAAATGACTATGTACCTAAAACTACAATCCCCATAATGCTTGGCGACCGACTGCCGGATCTACGCAGCAGGACTTGCACACATGACCCAAATCTTCCCTTTCCGGATACCACCCATCCAGAAAACACTATGGACCACAATCTGTACCCTACAAGTCACTACGATGGACTACCAATCGTCAAACCGACAGACCCTGGACAAGAGAACCTCCGACGCCCAACCGCCGGATCCGGATTGGAATACTTACCGCTCTCTCGGATATGGAACTGCAGCTTATGTATACACAGACACTAGTCTGGAACTCAACACAGCTCTGACCGGCTCACGGACTTACCTCCTTCCACCACACATGTAGGCACCCCTACAGAATGTCGCTATGCTGCCAGCCGACCCTCTTGCTCCCGGAGTCACTACCACCACCGGAAATCCTGACTGCGGTTACAAACAGGCATACAGATCTATGGATTTCAAACCCGCAGCTGTTGCCCTGGGACACCTTTTCAACGGGCCTATTGTGGTGTATACGTGCCATATACTGACCGGGTCTATACTCCTCATCTGTACCCTATCTACTAAGGACTAGAATCTGCACCCTAACAATACTCATACGAGTGATTGTATTTTTACAGGTACTCTAATATGCTCTCCTCCTAAATGTTACTCTTACCTGAAGTTGTTTTATTTTTCCAGTTATAATATTTGAATGTATATTCCTTCTTATAACTGCTGTACTAGTTACACGATTTAAAAGCCCTCTACTTGCTAAACGATTGCCATTATATAATTCGCAGTTTGGACTTTACGCTGATGGCCTCACTGAGGCCTGGTGGCATCTCCAGAAGTTCAAAATAACCACAAGTGCGATGAAATGGATTGCTAATACACTTCCACACAGGTGGTGGAATATACTTATACATACCTGAATTCACCTAATGCCCATAATCCACATGACTTTATCCCCCCAATAATCAGATATTGTCCCATCTCTTATTACACCTCTTAGAACTGTACACACCCTCCCTCATTCCTTTCAATGGTCAGATGGTAGTGGGACACTAGTACCTTGCAGACTCTTAGACACTCTCTTGTGTCAGGTTATAACCAACCCCCACACAGTAGCGGGGCAGTGTGCAATTACGTGTGGCGCGGGGTGCATGCTGTTTCCGTTCTGTACATTACCGATTCTCTACTGTTACTGAGGCTAGTAGATAGAATCCTCGTGGCCTCATCGGTTATCCCGTAGAGTTTACTATCCCAAACTCCAGGTCACTCACATTACAACAGCCTATTACCCTCTATCCCTCATACCTATCCATCCCCGGCGGAGGAAATGGGACCCACTCCCATACACACGATAAGGCTCAACCTTACACACAACTCAAACTTAGCTCTATAAACATACGCGGTCTCAACATACCCGAAAAACGGTCACACCTACTCTCCTCTTTACTGAAATCTAAAACCCATATTGCACTTATTCAGGAAACACATTTCAGAAGGGACAACATTCCTAAACTACATGACAGACACTTCCCGACAGTTTACCACGCATCCAATAAAGACGCCAAATCAAAAGGGGTATCCGTTCTTATATCTAAAAACTGCCCAATTAACATAACATACATCCAAAGGGATCCACAAGGAAGGTTCCTTTTTGTAAAGGGCAACCTTAATAATAGGCCTCTTACCATTGCTAATCTCTACACCCCTAATACACAACCAGCGGCCTTCTTCCGTAAAACACTCCAACAACTACTGACCTTCCGCTCGGGCACCCTAATCGTCGGTGGCGATTTCAACGTGGCCCTTAACCCCTCGCTCCACACGTCCAATGGTCTATCATCACTTACATACCGGGCTCTGCGCACAATAAAGACATAATTCAGCGAATTACTGTTACACGACACTTGGCGTACATTACATCCGACTGGTAAGGATTTTACCTTTTTTTCCCCACCCCATTCCAAATATTCAAGACTAGACCATTTTTTTGTCTCCCAAAATGATCTATCCTTTCTCACTACAGCAACTATTGAACCGATGATCCTGTCGGACCACAATCCCATAACCATGACCCTAAACATACCCACCACAATGGTTAGTTCTCACATTTGGTGCCTTGATAACTCCCTACTCACTCCCTACTCCAGAAATATCACAGACCATATCCCAAAACCTTACACATTACTTCTCAGAAAATGTGCAAGGAGACTCCTCTCCGGAGGCAATCTGGGCTGTGCACAAATGTGTAATTAGGGGAACCTTCATATCTATGGCCGCTAAAAGAAATAAACTCAGAAAAGCAAAAATAGTGGAACTAACTAACCGTATTTCCACCTTGGAACAAAAACACAAGGCCTCCTTAGCCACAGAGGCACTGGCGGAACTGATGCGCACAAGAGAAGAACTCTTGGAAGAATTACACAAGACACTAAAACGTAGATACACATTAACTCAAACGTGCTTCTACGAATTTGGTAATAAATCGGGGAAACTTACAGGCTAAAAAAGCGGCACATACTATTCACATGATCAAAGATCCCACTGGTACAGCCTTAGTAACATCGGAAGATATAGCAGACCAATTCGTGCAATATTTCTCTAAATTATACAACCTACATACCCCTCAGCCAACAACCACCTCAGATGACCGGACGGCAGCAATTCAGAAATTCCTTAACCAATATTCTCCTTCACCCCTCACAGCAGAAGAATCCACAAATCTAGACCTACCACTGACTGTGGAAGAAACATTAAACGCTTTAAAACAATTGAAACCAGATAAGAGCCCTGGTCCAGACGGCCTGACGGTCAGCTATTAAATCCTTCCCTGACACACTTATTCCCCAGCTAGTCAAGGCCTTCAATAGCTTCACACCCTCCAGCATAGCCAGCAAAGATATCCTAGAAGCTCACATCACCCTTATCCCTAATCCAGGTAAAGACACCACGCTGGTCTCCAACTATCACCCCATCTCTCTACTAAATGTAGACATCAAACTATACGCCAAAGCCCTATCCAACCGCATACTCCCCTTCATCCCCAGACTGGTATCTATGGATCAAGTAGGATTCGTCCCTGGCAGGGAAGCTAGGGACAACACTACAAAAGCTTTGAACATTCACCACTGGCTATCCACCACGTCTATGCAAGGCTTTTTTCTGTCCCTGGATGCGGAGAAGGTGTTCGACAGGGTGGCTTGGGATTTTATGGAAGCAACCCTACGAGCAGTGGGCATACCACAACACCTACTTCAAATGATTTTAGCTTTATACTCAACTCCTACAGCCAAAATTAGGGTAAACGGTCGCCTGTCGGACGCCTTCTCCGTCTCCATTGGTACCAGACAGGGATGCCCTTTATTCCCTTTGATTTTTATTATTATTTATTTATAAATCCAATGCTTCTCTACACAGAGAACCCACGCCTTTTGAATTCATTTGCAACAGTGAAGAACCCCAACGACACCTAATCTCAACTGTCTATGCGATCCTATTCTTGACCTACAAACTTAAAGAAGACAAAATAGTACGACAGTGGGAAACTGACCTAAACTTAGACCTAACCTCTGAAGAGTGGGGACACATATGCAATCATATCCACAAAGGCTCTGTTAATATATCAACACAGGAAAGCAGATATAAAATTTTCACAAAATGGTACAGGACTCCTGACAAAATTCACAAATTTCACTCTAACCTCCCTCCAATATGCTGGAGATGCAACGCAGCACACGGCACACTACTCCACATTTGGTGGGAGTGCCCACTCATCCAACTCTACTGGATAGAAATTCATCGCCTAATTACCCAAATTACGACACCCCCGATTTTACTCCCACTCAATTCCTACTGCACCACACCTCCATCCCACAATCGGCGTACAAAAAATCTCTTGTGCTCCACCTCATTAATGCGGCAAATCAATGTATCCCGGTACACTGGAGAAGCACCTCCCCACCCACAATCACAGAATGGATACAACGAGTAGACAGAGTGGCTGAAATGGAAAACCTCATACACCAATCTACAGATACCCCATCCAAATACAGAGAAACCTGGGCCTGCTGGTCACACTATAGGGAATCACAATCAACGAACACTCCCGACATTATTTCCTCCACCGTTACCTGAAGCAATACGAAATCAACAGTGACTAACACGCCCTGAACCTCCGCCCCCTTCCCCTTTTCTTCTTCTCCCCGTACAACACCCTATCTCCAAAGTCGCCTATCAATTCATGCTTACAATACTAACTAACTCCTTGATTGCCTCTCCGCATGACGACCCTTGAGACCCACACAAATAAGCTCACACCAATGGAGGACCATCAGTGACAACCTATTACCCACAATCTTGGGCCTTCTGGAATGTAAAACTTTCACGCGTATAGTTTGGGCTCCTGTATCACAATAACACGTACCGACCCGACATGCCCCTTAAACACACCTATACACCCTCCCACCAGGCACAGTCAGAACCCTTTAGGGGTGTCCGGAGGCGAGGGTTGACTTGGTCGGTAAACGCTCATTACACCCCCAGAGCTCATCAAACACTTAAACCCCTACGTTCTGATATAGAAATCTATATAAAACTATAGATCATCTCTTAGATCCACCAAAATTGACCAGGCTGCTCAAATAAAAATACAGAAAACACTTGACGATCGTAAACCAAATATCTTGTACTCTTCCAAGAATTGATAAGTAATTGACCAATATAATTAACAACGCTTCTGATAATGCAATGGTCACCCTGGTTATGCTTGATGACTATGTATTGTATAATTCTGTTATGATTACTGTAAACCTGTTAAAATTCAATAAAATAACTTTAAAAAAAAAAAAATAAATACATTTAGGTCAAAATATGTCCTACTACATGTCTTTAGTAAAAACTAACCTGCGTTTTCGGGACACTAGTATAGTTCTGATCGTGATCAAGATACTGATCTGTACAGACACTATATTGGTAATGGCAGTGATCAGCGACTTATAGTGTGACTGTGATAGTGTGACAGGCAATCTGACATTACCTGGCACTTGGGAGGGACACTAATTGCCACTGATTTCACTAGTGACACTTATACAGTGATCAGTGATAATACTGTACACTGTACTAATGACACTGGCTGGGTGATAGGAGTAATCAAGAGGGCAATCAAGGGGTTAGCTGTGTGCCTGACAAGTGTATGTGTGCTGCTTTACTCACAGATCATCTGACTGGGTCTCTCCCTGCTTCCAGTTCTGAACGGTAACCGATAGCAGGAAGGAATCCAGTGAGATCTGTGTGAATGGCCACAACCATCAGCAGGTACGCAGCCAAAATTTGGCTGTAACCTGCTGACAAACTTGTGTTGTGTCCAATCACAGCAGAGGTCAGAAGGGAGTGCGCGCATAGGCGCCCCTAAACCAGAACAATGAAAGGGTTGCTGCTGCTCCAGGCAAGTGACAGGTGAGATCCCTCTTGGCTCTCTCAAGCAGGTCCCCACCCAGCTCACCACTATAGAGACGTAGACTAGAAGGAGTGAAATAAGTATTTGATCCACAATCAGCACGATTTTTGGCTCCCAGGTGTATTCTATACAGATAACGAACTGAGATTAGAAGTATTCTCTTACCCTAGGTTCACATCTGTGCATTTTGCAGGTTGTAGAAACGCACTACAGTCCATTTAACATGGTTTCCAATGTAACAAGTTCACAACTATGCGTTTTGCGGCCATGCGTTTTCGGAAAGGGTCGGGGACTTTTTTCCCGTGATTTGCGGGTAAAAGACTTCAATGTAACCGCACCAGAAACACAAGTGTTATGTTTGTGATGCAATTTTTGATGTGTTTTGTGGTTTTTATTTTATTGTATATAGTTGGTTGCTAAGCAGGGGGCCGGAAAGCCGGCTGCTGCATCCTTAACTGATGAGTCATTAGCTGTCAGCTGAAAGGAAAAAAAAAAATGAAAAACACGGGTGGGTGGGGGGTGAGGGGTGGGGTCCCCCCCAAAATCCATACCAGACCCTTATCCGAGCATGCCCCGCACATTGCTTCAAATTGGTCTGCATGGCTATCATTCCAGAAGGAAGTCTCTTCTAAAAGATGATGCACAAGAAAGCCCCCAAACAGTTTGCTGAAGACAAGCAGACTAAGTACATGGATTACTGGAACCATCTCCTGTGGTCTGATGAGACCAAGATGAACTTATTTGGTTCAGGTGGTGTCAAGCGTGTGTGGCGGCAACCAGGTTAGGAGTACAAAGACAAGTGTGTCTTGCCTACAGTCAAGCATGGTGGTGGGAGTGTTATGGTCTGGGGCTGCATGAGTGCTGCCGGCACTGGGAGCTACAGTTCATTGAGGGAACCATGAATGCCAACATGTACTGTGACATACTGAAGCAGAGCATGTTCCCCTCCCTTTGGAGACTGGGCCACAGGGCAGTATTTCAACATGATAACGACCCCAAACACACCTCCAAGACAACCACTGCCTTGCTAAAGAAGCTGAGGGTAAATGTGGTGGACTGGCCTAGCATGTCTCCAGACCTAAACCCTATTGAGCATCTGTGGGGCATCCTCAAATGGAAGGTGGAAGAGCGCAAGATCTCTAACATCCACCAGCTCCGTGATGTCATCATGGAGGAGTGGACTAGGACTCCAGCTGCAAACTGTGAAGCTCTGGTGAACTCCATATATAGTTTAATTATTCTGCGCTCACCAAACCTAATAATATGACCAGTTTTGTATAAAAATTACAATATTATGAGTGAAAAAAAGATGTGTATATATATATGCTGCTATCTCCAAGAATTAAACACTAAATTCAACATATATATATATATATATATATATATATATATATATATATATATATAAAAAGATTGCGCAAACATTAAACACAATATTAAAAAAACATACAAAAACACATAACGTGAGTGAATCGATTCACTCACATGTTATGCGTTTTTGTATGATTATCTGGTGAACTCCATGCCCAAGAGGGTTAAGGCAGTGCTGGAAAAAAATGGTGGCCACACAAGATATTGACACTTTGGGCACAATTTGGACATTTTCACTTAGGGGTGTACTTACTTTTGTTGCCAGCGGTTTAGACATTAATGGCTGTGTGTTGAGTTATTTTGAGGGAACATAAAATTTACACTGTTATACAAGCTGTACACTCACTACTTTACATTGTAGCAAATTGTCATTTCTTCAGTGTTGTCACTTAAAGATATAATAAAATATTTACAAAAATGTGAGATACTGTATAGCCATGGGGCGTAGCCATCCAATGACATCACCCTCCAGCCCGTCCCCTAGTGAGGTCAGAGATGCCACACAGCGGGCGACAACGAAATGGAGGAAGAAAGCCACAGAAGAAGAGCTTTTTTTTATTATTAATAAAGGACTTGTCAAAAACTATTTTGATGGGGTTTTTTTTACATTTCACTGCTTTTTGGGTGAATGGGTAGGGGTACCCAATTCCTATTCATATGGGGGGGGCTGGGATCTGGGGGCCACCCTTTTTAAAGGGGGGCTTCCAGATTCCAATAAGCCCCCACCCGCAGATCCCTGACAACCACTAGCCAGGGTTCTCAGGAAGAGGCCCTTGTCCCCATCAACATGAGGGCAAGGTGCTTCGGGGGGGCTCCCATCCCCCCCATGTTGAAGGCATGCGACCTGGTATTGTTCAGGAGGGGGGGTTACACCCACATTCATACTAGACCTGAAGGGCCTGGTATAGACTTGGGGGGGAACCCCACGCCATTTCACAATTTAGTTTCGCTGACAGCTTATGACTCATCGGTTGTTAAGGACCCGGTGGCCAGCTTCCCAGCCCCCTCTTTAGCAACCAGCTATATACAGTGTGTTTAGAGTGCATTTAAAGAGAAAACAAAATGCATGAAAACTGCATGAAAAAAAAAAATAAAAGGGTCCTAATCTCAGCTTATTACCTGTATAAAAGACACCTGTCCACAGAAACAATCAGATTCCATTCTCTCCACCATGGCCAAGACCAAAGAGCTGTCCAAGGATGTCAGGGACAAGATTGTAGACCTACACAAATCTGGAATGGGATACAAGACCATCGCCAAGCAGCTTGTTGAGAGGGTGACAACAGTTGGTGTGATTATTCGCAAATGGAAGAAACACAAAATAACTGTCAATTTCCCTCCGTCTGGGGCTACATGTAAAATCTCACCTTGTGGAGTTTCAATGATCATGAGAGTGGTGAGGAATAAGCTCAGAAATACACGAGCGAATCTTGTCAATGATCTTAAGGTAGCTGGGACCATAGTCACCAAGAAAACAATTGGTAACACACTACGCCGTGAAGGACTGAAATCCTGCAGCACATGTACAGGCCCATCTGAAGTTTGCAAATGAACATCTGAATGATTCAGAGGAGATCTGGGTAAAAGTGTTGTGGTCATATGAGACCATAATTGAGCTCTTTGGCATCAACTCAACTTGCCGTGTTTGAGGAGGAGAAATGGTTTCCACCGTGAAGGTGGAAACATTATACTTTGGGGGTGTTTTTCTGCTAACGGGACAGGACAACTTCACCCCATCAAAGAAACGATGGACGGGGCCATGTACCATCAAATCTTGGGTGAGAACCTCCTTCCCTCAGCCAGGGCATTGAAAATGAGTCTTGGATGGGTATTCCAGCATGGCAATGACCCAAAACATATGGCCAAGGCAACAAAGGAGTGGCTCAAGAAGAAGCACATTAAGGTCCAGTCTCCAGATCTTAATCCCTTAGAAAATATGTGGAGGGAGCTGAAGGTTCGAGTTACCAAACGTCAGCCTTGAAACCTTAATGACTTGAAGAGGATCTGCAAAGAGGAGTGGGGCAAAACCCCTCCTGAGATGTGTGCAAACCTGGTGGCCAACTACTAGAAACATCTGATCTCTGTGATTGCCAACAAGGGTTTTGCCACCAAGTACTAAGTCATGGTTTGTGCTGGGGTCAAATACTTATTTCACTCATTAAAGTGCAAGTCAATTTATAACTTTTTTTAAATGCTTTTTTCTGGATTTTTTTTTTTTTTGTTATTCTGTCTCTCACTGTTAAAATAAACCTACCATTAAAATTATAGACTGATCATTTCTTTGTCAGTGGGCAAACGTACAAAATCAGCAAGGGATAAAATACTTTTTTCCCTCACTGTACACCATACCTGGCCAATCCCTCAAGAAGGTGGATATCACTGTAGTTGACATCGCTACTCTAGTGATTTCCACTTGTTTCTGAGTCCTGTGTTGATCGGTTGCCCTGTTGCATTCTAAACACAGGAGGTTGACTGTTTCTTAATAAATGCAAAGCATTCTCCAATTAGACAAGGTGGAGTGTCACCTTCCAGGGAGATTCAACCAGGTATAGTATATGCATAGTTACACTAGTCCAATCTGGACCACTGTTACAATGTATAAAATATCCATATCTGGAATTCTTTAAGTATGTATACTGTATGTCAACTGGGACAGTCCTACATCTTGGACCTCAGTCTCAATTGTGCTGTCGCAGGCGACATCCTGGGACACAGTGTCAACCTTATTTGTGTTACTCAAAAAGCCAGTTATTATGATGCTGAGGGGGTGGTCCCCACATAAGTAGAGGTGAGGCTGGGGGAGCCACTATGTAAAAGTTTTTTTCTCACCCAGGGGACATCTCACTGATGGGTTGCAGAGACAAAAAGAAAACTTTTTGTTTTTTTAATTACATAGAACCCCAGGTGGGTTATGCCATAATGCACCGCATATTAGCACATTATGGCACACTTACCTGACAGATAAAGCCATCTAGCGATGTGTTGTCATCCCTCACGCTGGTCCTGGACGCTTCCATCTTCACCCGGTCTTCCTTCCAAGTTCTGTCTCTTTGGCCGCTTGAATGGCTGGGCTGTGACGATATCACTCCCGCACATGCACAAGGAAGTCACATCACCACAGGTCAGATCGACGCTGTAAGGCTGGGTTCACATATACTGTATGCGGGTCCAGTTTCTGTGCAGAGTCTGGTGCGGTTTCCATTCAGAGGTTCAGGTGCAAATTTGACACTGAAATAGCACCTAAACCAGAATGAAAAACACACAGGGCCCTTTTTTCATTTGCACCACAACTGGCCCACATATATGTGAACTGGCTCCATTGAAAGCCGGATGCAGTTGAAAACGGATCTGATTTGCATATGTGTGAACCGGGCCTAAATGTATGCTGAGCTGCGCATGTGCAACTCAGTGTACATGACAGCTGACAGGCAGGGGGAAGCATTAATGACAGAAAGACAAAGAGGTTCTCTTCGGTCATAAAGGCCCAACTGTCAGCACTTTTTTAAAATTAGAGTTTAATACCACTTTAAATAGTTTTAAAGTGGTCGTAAACTGCACATTTTTTTTTTTCTAAACCCGGCAAGGCAATGGCATAATATGCTAGTATGCATCGCATACTAGCACATTATGAAATACTCACCTTAGAACGAAGCCCTCTTACCCCTGAGAGGGCTTCCATCTTCACCCTGTCTTCCTTTCCAGGTTCGCGGTCCCCCGGCCATGTGATTGGTTGCGCCACGATGATGTTACTCCCATGCATGCGCACGAGAGTCACGACTGTGGCATGGGGCTCTGAAGGGACGGCACAGGTATGCTGTCCATGCGCCAGTGACATTACCGGCTGCATACAGTGTGGATATATCCTAAATAGTGCAGGTTTAAGAGATATTCACGCTACCTACAGATAAGCCCTATTATTGGTTTACCTGTAGGTACAATTGCAAAAACAGACTTTACTTCCACGTTAAACCATTATCTTCACTATTCAGAATTAAAAAAAATAAAATGTGACTTTAGATAACTGAGTAACCATTGCTAATGCTCAAATTCTAGAGATGTTTTTCTTCAAATGAACAAACTACTGAATAGGCAGGTTCACAGTCTCTAGCAGACTACTCATACTCAAAGCAGACTTTCACTCTCCCCAGCCACTATACACCATTCTTCTCTCACAACTGCAAATTGTGTTTTTACATTTATTTATTACCTTTTTAGGGAGTTCTCCCCACTTTCTAGGTTATTACCTTGGCAAGAATGACATGTCATTAGCCTCCTGTGATAACCACATCACACATTCCAATAAGCCATGGGGGATGCTACCGCGCATGTGCCAGAGTGCATCATCAGGGGGACAGTTGTTTCTTCCTGTTACTTGCAGCCAGCCCCGGTGACACAACATGGTGCTTTCACATCATCAGGAGGCCAGCTAGGGTCACCACCTCATCCCCTTAGGCCAGGTTCACACTGGTACGACATGACTGTCATCCTACTTTATTTATTTCAGGTACTTATATAGCACCATCAATTTATGCAGAGATTTACATATACATTGTACATTCACATCAGTCCCTACCCCTCAAGGAGCTTACACTCTAAGGTCCCTAACTCACATTCATACATACTAGGGACAATTTAGACAGTATCCAATTAACCTACCAGCATGTCTATGAAATGTGTGGGAGGAAACTGGAGTACCCGGAGGAAACCGGAGTACCTGGAGGAAGCCCACACAGGCACAGGGAGAACATGCAAACTCCAGGCAGGTGGTGTCATGGTTGGGATTCGAACCAGCGACCATTCTTACTGCTAGGCGAAAGTGCTATCCACTTCACCACTGTACAGTCCCTGTGTACTTTTCCCTGCTACATCTGTCCTACTTTGGTCCTACTTCCATCTGATCTGAACAAACAAGATAAGATTTTGCTCTGACTTTGAGATAGTACCACTTGTCCTTTGACCAATCAAAACAATCCCAGAGTGACAAATTCATTTTACTAATTACCATGTCGGATGTTTCAAAGTCAGACCATCTTGTGTTGGATCAGTTAAGACAGCTCTCATAGGGAACCATTGATTTTCACAGGTCATGCGACATGAGCTCTCAATGTCGGAGCGTATGTCGTACAAGTGTGAACCCAGCCTTAAACCCTAACACATATGAATTGCACAGGTTCTGCAGCTAATTAAATGCAGATAAGGCAACAAGTGAGTTTAATTACCACCGTAATCAGGCACAGAACTTGTGTAATTAATATGTGTTTGGGTTTAAAGGGATGAGGTGGCAACCCTAAGGCCAGCTGCAAGGCCTAGGAGACAGGTGGCCTTCTGAAGTCACAGATGAAGATGCCAGGGTGGGACCTGGTGTGCAGCACCTCACTGGGCATGTGTGTATGTTTTTTGTGGATTATCCAGTGAAAAAGGTCATGAGGTGGGGAAATAGGGGGACCCATTGGCTCCTGCTGCTGTCATTCAAATCCAGTAGGAGGGAGTGAGGGGCATGGCCGAGCCGCACTGTGTGTCTATGGACGCACACAGCTTGGCTCGAGAACATGACAGCTTGCTATGGAGGCACGCTCAGGAGGGGGGTGGACTACACTGGCAGGGGACTCCAGAAGAGGAGGTAAGGTGTTGCTCTTTGCAATATCCTTGCACAGAGCAGGTGGGTATAAACCTCTTTTTTCATTTTAGGTGAAAAAAAGAGAGACTTTAATTATCACTGGCTATAGATGGTACAAATTCAGCAGGAAATTTCTAGCTGAAAATTTGAGCCATGGGGGGCCATGCAAGCACCAACTAGCTTAACAAAAGTCGATTTAAAAGTCAACTGAAGTAGGAATGTTATCAGCTGAATAGTGACTGCATCCTATCATTAGCAGCATTGTTCAGCATAGCCACTTTATTTAGACAGCCGTGGTTGCTGAATGCAATAGACGGCAGTAGAGATTCCCCCCTGTTTAGCATGGATGGGAGATTTGGTTGATTTTCTCTTGTTCAGCCCACGAGCTGAACCATGATCCATGTTTGGCTGTGTGTAATTTCATAACAGCTGAAGCAGCACCTATCTGGTTTATAGAGCTAACAAGTGACATGACACACAATAAACCCACCTATGTAAAATAAGGCAAGATATGGTTAAAGTGCAACAATTCATATTAAACCATCAGAAATAGGCTGTAGGTTGGTAGCCATACACAGTTTGATTTTATTGTCCGATCACTGCAATTCAGTCAACTTGATCAAATCAGCTTACTATTGAATAGGTATAACTTCCCTTCCAATCAGTTTGGACTTGAATTAGATCGGATTTGACAAAACTAAGTCTATTGGCCAGGGCTGAAAATGATCAATACATCGATCAGCAGGCACTGAGTTGCCTTGTTCATGAATTTGATCATATTTGTATCAGATTATGAAACTGCGTTCTGAAAACTGAGCTGCAATCGATATCTTACAAATCAAAATCCACTTCCCTGTTTGTCATATCGATTGAATGGATTATAGACTATAAACCGATTATTCCTATCGGGGGGGGATTGATCGGAGAAGAAATTGATAGTTTGTTGAAGCTTGTATGGCCACCATGAGGTTTATTTAACGAAACAGTTCAAAGTGGAATAACCTCTATTATCATAATTTCAGTTTACTGTAGTCTATCAGTTAAAAATTATTTCTGATTGGTTGCTGTGGGTTACTGCTCATGGCACATCATCGCTTACCTTTGCACTGTCACTGTGTATTGGTACATGAATTGGCAACAAAAATGTATTCTATTATATATTTCAAGAACTTCAGCAATGAAATTATGAACCCCAAATACCCAATTCTGCCTACCTGCTGTGGTCATGACAAGGAAGTCCCAGTATCAGTTCTGGGATTACAATTTTACAATTGCACAGGCAAGTGATCTTACTGCAGCTGAAGGAGTGAGAATCTTATGTTAAAGATAGAGCATTTCCAAGGGGGGATTTATCACCAGAGTTTCCGGGAGATCTAAGAAACTAGCACCTTACGCCCATGACTGAAACATCAGCTTTGGGTGGACATGGGACAATCAGCAAACCTGTGACCTCTAATAACACAAATATTTCGTATTGCTTAGTCAAGCGAGGGGCATAAGGATTGAAAAATAATTCTGAATCATTGCTACGTCACTTGCTCCTTGCTTGATTATTAAGCTTGTAGATAAGTATAGTGCATCTATAATATAAAGCAAAGGTACCTGTTTTGCCTACTGCACTTTGGCCCAGCACTACAATGCGGATGTTCCGTGTCGGAGGTAAACTCCACGATCGTCTCAGAGTTTTTGAGAGTGGAAAGTTCGAGGTCATCTTAGAACGGGCTCCGTATCACTGGCGCAGCCAATTCAATTAAGCAAACAGCAGCGAGGCTACGATGAGTGTCAGCTGAGGGCTAAGCTGTCCTGATGTACCATGTAATTCACTCTCTGGTGCTGCGCTTTTTGGTTTGGCAAGAAATAAATACATTTCTGAGCTGCAGCCAGCCTCTCTTCTCTAAATCGAATATTTCCTGCCTACTTCCCAGTGTATTCCCGCCTCCTATTCTTCTGGCTGTTCAAGCAGAAAATTGCATGCAATGTACTTCGAGACTTTCTGGCAAAGATTGGGATTGTTTAGAGACAGAAATCATTATGGAGCGTCGCCGGGTCACACTGAGTAAATGGACTTTGCATTTAACCCTTTGCAGCCAAGGATGCTTGTCTGGCGCTCCGTTAGGAGCATCTAAGCACATAATTTGGAATGTAGAACCTTTTAAAGGAAACCTGTCATGAGAGAAAAATGTAGAACCCTGGTGTCCAACCTGCAGCATAGGGGCCACATGGGGCCTGTTGAGACTTTCGGGGCCCCTGCAGACAGTTGTCTATGTTTTTCATACCTAGTCGTTTACTTAGCCCACTGAAGGAAAAGTGCTCTTTAAGCTGACTTTTAGGAGTTAATTGGCTTTTATTACTATCTTACTTCTGTTCTGTGCTGTCACTTATGTTTCTATTTTTAATATTTTTTTTTTTATCTGGTCTTTTTTAATAGGTCTTACTAAGGAACGTAATGAATCTGTATAACATGCTGTACAAACGTCAATAAAGGCGGTTCCTGTTGGAGAACATTTAGGTGCTCTGGCAATTTATTCTTGCGCTCGATTACTGAAGGAAATATCAACAGGGAAACAAGCCATTTGTAACGGTGGTAAAGGGAGTTCAACTATGGAAGCATTGGTTTGTAAATGGGCTGCAATAGCAGTGATCTTTATCAGTCTTATGAAATATTTCAGCAGTTTGTGGCTGTCCTCTGAAGCTTGACCGCGGACTCAAATAGGGATGATCTTAGGTTCAGTCCGAAACCAAGAGTTGAAAATGAAGTGCCACAACACTGCTAAGAGGTCCAGATACAACTTTATTCCAATAAAAGTGAGGGGGACAATCCAAAATTAGCCAATGCGTTGCTGAGACAATGAGCTGCAATGGGAGATTTTCTACATTGCATATGCATGTATACAAATGGGTGTTGATGCTTGTGACATAATTGACCTAATATGTCTACATAACCATATTAGGTCCAAGACATGGACCTAATATAGCTATGAGTCCATAGCAGGTCAATGATGTCATCAGCATCCCCGCCCCATGGCTGATGTACACAAAGGGGCGGGGATGCTCATGACATCATTGAGCTAATATTAGCATATTGCCATATTAGGTCAATGATGTTACCAACGCCCCTTTGTACACTGTGGGGCGGGAAAATTCCCATTCACAGATCATTGGCCCAAGTATGACAGGTAACTTCCAGGTTTGGACTATACTTGGATTCGGAATGAAAAAGCATGTGGGAAGATGTGTTATGGTCTCATGAGACTAAAATTGATTTATTTGGCCATAATTCCATAAAGCATGTTTGGTCCAAAAGCAACACAGAGCATCACCAAAAAAAAAACACCATACCTACAGTAAAGCATATTGGTGACAGCATTATGTTTTGGTTCTGTTTCTTCAGCTGGAACTGGGGTTTTAGTCAAAGTGCAGGGACCAGTCAATTTTGCCACAAAGCCTTCAGGCCTCTGCTAAACAAAATTAAAATTAAGAGGAATTTCATCTCTCAGCATGACAACTACCTAAAACATACCTCCAAATCAACAAAAGAATGGTTTGGAATGTCTGAATCAGAGCTTGGACCTGGATCCAATTGAAAATCCATGAGTTAACCTGAAGAGGGCTGTGCACAGGTGATGCCCTCACAATCTGGCAAGGCAAGATGTGTCATGCCGATAGACTCCTACTCCAAAGGACTATATGCTGTCCCAAAATAAAAAGGTGCTTCCGCAAAGTATTAGTTTAACCACTTGACCTGTGGAAGGTTTTACCCTCTTCATTACTGGAGCACTTTGCAGTCCTGCTAAAAGTCACTGATCGCCACCATTACTAGTAAAAATAAATAAAAATTCCAAAAATATATGCCCTAGTTTGTAGACGCTTTAACTTTTGTGCTAACCAATCAATATTGGGTTTTTTTTTTTTTTTTTTACCAAAAATATGTAGCAGAATACATATTGGCCTAAATTGATGAAGAAATTAGATTTTTTAATTTTTTTTTTATTGGATGTGTTTTATAGCATAAAAAAAGACAGACAATTTTGAAAAAAAAGGAGAAAAAATAAAAATAGCAGAGGTGATCAAATATCACCAAAAGAAAGCTCTATTTATAGGAAAAAAAGGACATATATTTTATTTGTGTACAGCACCACACGGCCGCGCAATTGTCAGTTAAATTAAGTCAGTTAAAGTACATGGCTCAGCCTGCCCGTACCGCCCGACTTCTGTAAATGTACTGTGGGTGGGAACTGGTTAAGGGTGTGCATATTTGTTCAACCACATTATTGTAAGTTTTTTTTTTTTCCCCCTGCCAAGCTTTCAGTTTGTTTTTAATTGGATTGCACAAATTATATACAGTATACACACTATATTTTCAAAAGTATTGGGACACCTGCCTTTACATGCACATAAACTTTAATGGTATCCCAGTCTTAGTCCGTAAGGTTCAATATTGAGTTGGCCCACCCTTTGCAGCTATTACAGCTTTAACTCTTCTGGGAAGGCTGTCCACAAGGTTTAGGAGTATGTCCAGTGGCAGCTCTTGTTTTTTTGGGGGGCCGGCAAACAACCACCCCTCCCCCTGAGCGGGAGCATGAAATTGCCCATAAATGCCTTGGTATGCTGACGCCTTAAGAATTCCCCTTACTGGAACTAAGGGGCCAAGCCCAACCCCTGAAAAACAACCCCACACCATAATCCCCTCTCCACCAAATGATTTGGACCAGTGCACAAAGCAAAGTCCATAAAGACATGGATGAGCGAGTTTGGGGTGGAGGAACTTGACTGGCCTGCACAAAGTCCTGACCTCAACCCGATAGAACACCTTTGGGATGAATTAGAGTGAGAACTGCGAGCCAGGCCTTCTCATCCAACATCAGTGCCTGACCTCACAAATGCGCTTCTGGAAGAATGGTCAAACATTCCCATAGACACACTCCTAAACCTTGTGGACAGCCTTCCCAGAAGAGTTGAAGCTGTTATAGCTGCAAAGGGTGGGCCAATTCAATATTGAACCCTACAGACAGAGACTGGGATGCCATTAAAGTTCATGTGTGTGTAAAGGCAGGCGTCCCAATACTTGGTAATATAGTGTATACAATATCTCACAAAAGTGAGTACACCCCTCATATTTTTGTAAATATTTTATTCTATCTTTTCATGTGACGACACAAATGGTGAAGAAATGACACTTTGCTACAATGTAAAGTAGTGAGTGTACAGCTTGTATAACAGTGTAAATTTGCAGTCCCCTCAAAATAACTCAACACACAGCCATTAATGTCTAAACCGCTGGCAACAAAAGTGAGTACACCCCTAAGTGAAAATGTCCAAATTGGGCCCAAATTGTCAATATTTTGTGTGACCACCATTATTTTCCAGCACTGCCTTAAACCTCTTGGGCATGGAGTTCACCAGAGCATCACAGGTTACCACTGGAGTCCTCTTGCACTCATGACAACATCACATAGCTGGTGGATGTTAGAGACCTTGCTCTCCTCCACCTTCCGTTTGAGGATGCCCCACAGATGCTCAATAGGGTTTAGGTTTGGAGACATGCTTGGCCAGTCCATCACATTCACCCTCAGCTTCTTTAGCAAGACAGTGGTCATCTTGGAGGTGTGTTTGTGTCAGGGCTGGGCTCAGCCCTTCCTTCTCAAAGCTGGCAGCTCAGCTGTCAGCTAATTGCCAGCTCCTATCTCTCCACAGTAACTCACCTGTTGATGGAATTCTGCTCATCAGTCCTGCCTACTTAAGCTGTCCAGTCCAGATTATCTCTGCCTTCACCTTGGTCACATCTCTAGAGATGCTCTCCTGTGTTCCTGTTAAAGACTTGCTTAGCTGACATTCTTTCAGGTTCCAGATCCTGCTTGCTGTTCTACTAAGCTCCTCTCTGGCTCCCTGACTATTTGGTTTGTCTGACTATCCGTTCCGGTTCCTGAACTCAGGCTATGTTTTCACTATGTTTACTCTGTTTACCTTTTTTATCATTATTAAACAAGTGTGATTTAACTGTACTTCTGTTCTTCTGATTCATGGTTTCTGACAGTAGATAAAGGCCATGAATTCAGAAGATGCAGTCAATCCACTTGTTGGTAATATTTTTTCCAGATTGGATGAGCAGGATCATCACATGGATCAGTTTGTCATGGTGTTACAAATGCTCCTGAGTCGCACGGCTCACCTGGAACCTCCCACTGTGGTTGCTCTGGTACAACCTGCTGCTGCTCCAGTCTCTGTGCAGACACCCGCCTCGAGTATTACCTCTTGAAGAGGTATGCCTGGTTCCGCTCCGCTTTCCCAGTGATTTGGGGGTGATCCAGTTCAATGCAGAGGGTTTCTCAACCAGGTTGAGATATACTTTCAGATGCTGCCCCAGGCGTTTCCCCCAGACAGAAGCAAAGTAGGTTTCATGATATCTTTGCTTTCTGAGAGATATGGAAGATGCAAAAACCTGTTGTCTTGCGTTACCCTGAGTTTGTGACTTCTTTTAAAAGGGTATTCGACGTTCCCGCATGCTCCGCTTCTGCTGCCAAGCGCCTCATGTCCATCAAACAGAGTACGAGAACTGTTGCCGATTATGCCATTGAATTCCGTACTCTGGTAGCAGAGGTTGCTTGGAACAATGAGGCCCTCGTGGCTGCTTTTTCTCATGGTCTTTCGGATACCATCAAGGATGAGATAGCAGCCCGAGAAATACCCACTGAGCTGGAGAGGTTGATCATGTTTTCCATCCTCATTGACTCCAGACTCAGAGAAAGACTCCCTTTTAAGGAGCGCTTGCGGAAACCTCCTGTACATTTGTCTCTGAACTTTGCAGTCCCACCCTTGCCTCCCTCACCTCCCATGCCTCCTGGTACCGAGTCGGTCTGTGAAGATGAACTCATGCACTTGGGCTTCACGCGTCTCTCTGCTCCTTAGGAGGAGGGAGAGATTGTGCCTTTATTGTGGCTAGGCTGGACACTTTTTGAAGTCTTGTCCTACTTGTCCACCTTGAGGTTCTGTCACGGACAGACCTTTGGTGGCATTGTTTTGTCCCCAGTTATCCAGAAGGATAAGACCCTGGTTTTCGTTACCCTTTCTTGGGCTGACTCATCCGTCAAGATACAGGCTCTAATTGACTCTGGGGTTGCAGGCCTATTCATTGATGCTGCCTTTGTATCAAAGCACTTGATTCCGCTGCAGCTGCGTGACACTCCACTTGCCATTGAGGCTCTTGACCGAAGACCTCTACAGCCTGCCCATGTGACTCATGAGACTGTTCCATTGTCAATGGCCGTAGGGGCTCTTCACCATGGGATAATCCAATTCCAAGTTATTTCTTCAGCTAAGTTTCCACTGGTTATTGGTTATTCTTGGTTACAGAGGCACAACCCCTCTTTTGATTGGCTCCATGCTGAGGTTCTCTCCTGGTCGCCACAATGCAGTAAGACATGCTTCCAGAAGGTAGCCAAGGTCCTGTGCACCTCTTCACTCTCCACCCTGTCGGAGGAATACCACGATTTTACCGATGTCTTTGACAAAGGTCAAGCCGGTAGTTTGCCTCCACAGCAGTCATATGATTGCGCAATTGACTTCAACCTGATGCCATACCCCCTCGTGGCGGGGTTTACCCTTTGTCGGTCTTGGAGGATAAGGCCATGGAGGAGTATGTTGCAGACGCACTTTCTCGAGGTTTCATCCGCAAATCCTCCTCTCCTGCTGGTGCTGGTTTCTTCTTTTGTGAAGAGGAAGAGTGGTGAACTGAGACCTTGTATCTATTATAGGGGTCTCAATCATTTCATGATTAAGAATGCCTATCCTATTCCGTTGATTACGGAGTTATTTGAGGGCCTCAAGGGAGCAACGGTTTTCACAAAGCTTGATTTGAGAAGGGAATACAATCTCGTGGGGATTAAGGAGGGCGATGAGTGGAAAACTGCGTTTAATACCAGAACAGACCATTATGAGTACCTCATAATGCCTTTTGGCCTTTGTAATGCCCCGGCAGTTTTCCAGGAATTTATTAACGATGTCCTCCGAGATTTGTTGCAGTTATGTGTGGTGGTTTATCTCAACGATATCCTCATGTTTTCCAAGTCCCTGGAGAGCCACCACACAGATGTCTGTCATGTGCTTCAGAAACTAAGAGAACAATCTCTATTGTAAATTGGAGAAGTGTGAATTCCATCTTGAACAGGTTAAATTCCAGGGTTATGTTATTTCCACTGCTGGTTTTTCGATGGACCCAGAGAAACTTTCAGCAGTCCTACAGTAGCCCTGACCCGTGGGTTTACGTCCTCTGCAGCGTATCCTTGGCTCTTCCAACTATTATCGGAAGTTTATTCGTAACTTTTCGTCTCTGGTCAAGCCCCTGACTGATATGACCAGAAAGGACGGTAACCCACAGAGTTAGTCTCTGGAGTCTATTAAGGCCTTTGAGAGTCTCAAGGTTGCCTTTGTTTCTGCTCCTGTGTTGGCACATCCTGATCCTACGTTACCTTTTATCCTTGAGGTTGATGCTTCTGAGACTGGAGTTGGCGCCCTTCTTTCTCAATGTCCTACCTCTGAGAGCGCTATGCATCTGAGAGCGCTATGCTACTTTTCCAAAAAATTGTCACCTGCGGAGTGCAATTATGAGATTGGTGACAGAGAGCTGTTAGCGATCATTTTAGCCCTGAAAGAATTGAGATATCTCCTCGAAGGTACTACTGTGCCGGTTCTCATTCTTATTGACCATAAGAATCTCACATTCTTGTCTGAGGCTAAACGCCTCTTTCCGAGAAGGGCGTGATGAGCTCTTTTCTTGTCTAGTTTCAATTACATTGTATCATTCTTACCCGGTACTAAGAATGTAAGGGTTGACGCTTTGTCACGCCAATTTTCCACCACTTCCAAGATGGAGTCAGTTCCGGTTCCTGTGATTCTGTCAGAAACCATGAATCAGTTAAACACACTTGTTTAATAATAATAAAAAGGTAAACAGATTAAGCGTAGTCAATACATAGCCAGAGTTCAGTAACCAGATCGTTAGTCAGCCAATGCCAATGTCAGAGAGCCAGAGATCAACGTAGTAGTACAGCAAGCAGGATCAGGAGCCAGAAGGGACGTCAGCCGAGCAAGTCTTCAACAGGAACGCAGGAGAAGGTCTCTGAGATTTGACCAAAGGCGAAGGCAGAGATGAAGTGAGCTGGACAGCTTTAAGTAGCCAGGACTGACGAGCAGATCTTCAACAGCTGAGTCACTGTGGAGAGAAAGGAGCTGGCAATTAGCCGACAGTTGAGCGGCCAGCTCAGAGAAGGAAGGGCTGAGCCCAGCCCTGACAGTACCCCCTCCTCAATGACCCCTCCCCCTCGGGTTTGAGGGGAAAACGCCTATGGAAATCACGGAGAAGGACAGGGGCATGTACGTCCAAGGATGAGACCCAAGAGCGTTCATCTGGACCGTACCCCTTCCAATGCACCAGGGACTGTATGCGCCCACGAAACCTATGGGGATCAACAATGGACTGTACTTCATACTCATAATGGTTCTTAACCTGTATAGGGTGAGGACGTGGCACCGAGGTGGTAAAGCGGCTGCAGACCAAAGGTTTCAATAAAACATGAATAACACATTGAATAACATGAAATGCATTAGAGATGCGCATACTGGGAGGAAGGTCCAACGCCTAAGCCACTGGGTTAATCCTGCGAAGGATACGGAAAGGCCCAATAAACCGAGATGCGAACTTCAAAGAAGGAACACGAAGTCAGAGTTTGCGAGATGACAGCCAGACTCTGTCCCCAACCTGGTAGGAAGGTGCAGACAGGCGTCTGCGTCAGCATGGAGTCTGCACATATCGTTAGCATGTCGCAAACCCTCCTGGACTTGTGCCCAAGTGGAACCAAGGCCAAGGAGATGCTCCTCTAACGCAGGAATACTCTGCGGAACAAACGAGGCAGGCAACACGGATGGTTGGAAACCATAGTTCGCCATAAATGGGGACAAACGGGAAGCTGAATTCAAGGCACTATTGTGAGCAAACTCCGCCCATGGTAAGAGGTCTAAACAGTTGTTATGATGGTCAGAAATATAGCAATGTAGGAATTGCTTCAAGGACTGATTGGCTCATTCTGTGGCCCCATTAGACTGCGGGTGATACGCAGAGGAGAAAGAAGATGTCAGAGTAGGACTCCACGACATCTTCCAGTGGGTCTCCTACAACCCATACCCAATGGAGAGAGGCCCTGCACTCACCTGTCTATGGAATGGATTTCATTGTGGAGTTACCCAACTCCCAGGGCAACACAGTTATCCTTATGGTGGTTGATCAGTTCTCAAAAAATGTCCTATTGTATTCCACTTAAGAAGTTGCCCACTTCTAAGGAACTGGCTTCCATTTTTGCTTGGGAGATCTTTTGCTTACATGGGCTACCCAAGGTGATTGTCTCGGACAGATGTAGTCAGTTTGTGTCCCGGTTCTGGCGAGCCTTTTGTGCACAGTTGGGAGTTCAGCTTGCTTTCTCCTCTGTGTATCACCCACGGTCTAATGGGGCTGCAGAACAAGCCAATCAGTCCTTGGAGCAATTCCTACGTTGCTATATTTCTGACCATCATAACAACTGGTTAGACCTCTTATCGTGGGCAGAGTTTGCTCACAATAGTGCCTTAAATTCTGCTTCCCGATTTGTCCCCGTTTATGGCGAACTATGGTTTCCAACCTTCCATGTTGCCTGACTCATTTGTTCCGCAGAGTATTCCTGCATTAGAGGAGAATCTCCGTGGTCTTCTTTTCACTTGGGCACAAGTCCAGGAGGCTTTGCTACATGCTAATGATAGGTATAGACTGCATGCTGACGGCAGACGCCTGCCTGCGCCTTTCTACCAGGTTGGGGACAGGGTCTGGCTGTCATCTCACAACCTCCGACTTCGTGTTCCCTCTGAAGTTCGCACCTTGGTTTATTGGGCCTTTCTGCATTCTTCGCAGGATTAACCCAGTGGCTTACGCATTAGACCTCCCTTATAATATGCATATTTCGAATGTATTTCATGTCTCATTATTAAAACCTTTGGTCTGTAACTGCTTTACCACCTCGGTGCCTCGTCCTCACCCTGTACAGCTTGAGAACCATAAGGAGTATGAAGTACAGTCCATTGTCGACTCCCGTAGGCGCATACAGTACCTGGTGCATTGGAAAGGGTCTCATCCTCGGACGTACATGCCCCTGTCCTCCTCCGTGATTTCCATAGATGTTTTCCCCTCAAGTCTGGTGGAGGGGTCATTGAGGAGGGGGTACTGTCAGGGCTGGGCTCAGCCCTTCCTTCTCAAAGCTGGTCGCTCAGCTGTTGACTAATTGACAGCTCCTATCTCTCCACAGTGACTCACCTGTTGATGATATCCTGCTCATCAGTCCTGCCTACTTAAGCCATCCAGTCCAGAAGATCTTTGCCTTCACCTTGGTCACATCTCTAGAGACACTCTCCTGTGTTCCTGTTAAAGACTTGCTTGGCTGACATTCCTTTTGGCTCCAGATCCTGCTTGCTGTTCTACTATGCGCATCTCTGGCTCCCTGACGTTTTGGCTTGTCTAACTATCCATTCTGGTTCCTGAACTCTGGCTATGTTTTGACTATGTTTACCTTTTTTTTATTATTAACCTCCCTGGCGGTATGATTATGTCAGGAATTTTATACCAAAAGCGGTACAATTTTTTGCATGGAAATTT
Source organism: Aquarana catesbeiana (assembly GCF_042186555.1). Lineage (NCBI taxonomy): Eukaryota > Metazoa > Chordata > Amphibia > Anura > Ranidae > Aquarana > Aquarana catesbeiana. The sequence goes on along the minus strand of NC_133334.1, from coordinate 77,665,600 downwards.
GGTGTTATATATTGTAGGCCTGCAATTCTTAGTAATTACTTACTTAAACCTGACCAAACAAGCCTCTAGCAGACATCCCAGATGTGATAAAGTTTAAAACACAAAATCTTGAATTATAATCTAATAAATAATATAATTTTATTCAATAATGTAATACAAAATAATGAAATTTCTCAAAGAAAGTTCAATAAACATCCTGAGTGTGATAAATTTTGAAACAAGGTACAACACAAAGTCCGACGTCACAATCAGGACAATGGAACCTGCTTTCTTTTTAGACTATCTTTCCATTGCCATCTCTCTTTGAACAGCAAACCACGCACATCCTGGTAGGTGCTCCCTTTTTTGCGGTAGGCGGTATGTAGTTCATAAAGTGACGACCAGTCAGGCGTTCTGGGTTGGCAACGTCAACAGCACGTCGTCCTGGTCTGTTCACAGGTACTGATGGCATCTGGTGGTTGACAAAAATCTGCTCAGCTACCTTCCAGATAAAATCAGAATGAACAAGAGGCTTGTCACTCTTTGCTCTGTACAGGATATATGCACTCCAAAGGCATTATTCCAGAAGATGCCTGAAAATCTTCTTATAATATTTTTTTTGCTGTTTGGGCATAGCCAGATAAAATGTCATTGCCAGATTGGCTCTGTCGACACCTCCCATTGTGTTATTATAGTCTATCACGACTTGGGGCTTCAGCACATCTTTCCCACCTTTTGTGTGGACCATGGCAGTGGAGGTATTGTGCACAGTACTCATGAGACACATGTCCTTCTTGTCACGCCATCGCATTGCCATCATCTTACCCTTCTGCCAGGCAACCATTTCTCCGGTTTTTAGTTTTTTCTTGGCAAACATAGATGGCACATCGGTTAGGCCTAACGGTACCATACGCATCAGTCTTGTTTTGAGACATGTAGAAATTGTCCATGGTCACACAATACCCCTGGTTCAGCAATGGCTCCAGCAGTGTAAGGACAGATGATGTGGCCATCCCATAGCCGCTGTACCTGGGGTTGAACTTCGTGCCTTTACCGATGTAAATGACCAAATTCCAGATGTACCCAGTGGATGACTCGCAGAGCATGTAGGATTTGATGCCAAACCGCGCTCTTTTGGATGCAATAAACTGTATACAGCTTAGGCATCCCTTGTAGGCCATCAAACTTTCATCCACGCTGACGTCCCTTTCTGGCACGTAGGTCCGCTGGAAATTGGTCACAATAATTTGGCATACCTCCCAGATTTTTTTTAGTTTGTTCGTGAAGTGGAAATACTTCATGATGAGAGAAAACCGGTATTCTGACATCACGGTGCCAAAAAACAAAGTGGCCAGTAACTTATTGGTGGTCCAGTACCATTTCTGGAGTGGTTTCCCCACCACCCCCTGAGGAATGATGAGTCCCAGAAACTGCCAGATGTCCTCTTTGGTCACCGGTTCCCACTTACTGCTTCTGGAAAACCTGGCATGCAGCCTAGCGGATTGCTGCTCTTGGTAGCAATTTGTCTCTGTGACAATTTTTTCAATTACCTCCTCAGTGAGGAATGATTGCAGGTATAGCAGAGGGTTGTCACGATCAACATCTACCTTCATCAAAGGTGATCCAGTGAAGGGGAATCTTGGGGGCGCTACCTGGTCCTTATCGCAGTCAATAGGGCACCAAATGCGCACATCGCTGAGGTCAGGTGCAAGATCATCACCATTGTCACTTGCCAGATCAGTGTCAGACGACAAATCTCCCCACGACTCACTATCGCTCAGTTCTGCGAGCAACTCCGTGTCGCTGTTGCTGTCACTCAACTGGTCCAAAAGTGCTTTTGTAGTAAAGTGGCGCATTTTTAGTGCCATGTTATAAATATTTTATGGGCACAAATGAACGTAAAATGACAGGCAAGGAGCACTGTACAGTAATCTTGTGTCAGATCTGAAATGATACAGTGTAATACAGTGTAATCCTCTTTTATGTGTGTGTCACTTTTGAATGTGTGTGTCACTTCCGCTCCCATGCACCGCTGCTGCTCGCAGGGAATGGAACCAGGAAGTCAGATGCCGGTCGGTGATCTCGCCGGTGATCACAGCGGAGAATGTCGCTGGATCGCCAGGAGAAGGTAAGGGGACTCCGCTGACAGCTCTGCAATGTTACCCTGAGTGTGACTCGGGGTTACCGCTCCTGGCAGAGAAAATCAACCCCGTGTCACGCTCGGGAATACCGCCAGGGAGGTTAATAAACAAATGTGATTTAACAGTACTTCTGTCTCAGTCTGATTCATGGTTTCTGACAGTTTGGGGTCTTTTCCATGTTAGAATACTGCCCTGCGGCCCAGTCTCTGGAGAGAGGGGATCGTGTTCTGCTTCAGTATGTCACAGTACATGTTGGCATTCATGATTCCCTCAATGAACTGTAGCTCCCCAATGCCGGCAGCACTCATGCAGCCCCAGACCATGACAATCCCACCACCATGCTTGACTGTAGGCAAGACACACTTGTCTTTGTACTTCTCACCTGGTTGCCTCCACACACACTTGACAACTTCTGAACCAAATAAGTTTATTTTGGTCTCATCAGACCACAGGACATGGTTCCAGTAATCCATGTCCTTAGTCTGCTTGTCTTCAGCAAACTGTTTGCAGGCTTTCTTGTTCATCATCTTTAGAAGAGGCTTCCTTCTGGGACGACAGCCATGCAGACCAATTTGATGCAGTGTGCAGCGTATGGTCTGAGCACTGACAGGCTGACTCCCCACCCCTTCAACCTCTGTGGCAATGCTGACAGCACTCATACATCTATTTCCCAAAGACAACCTCTGGATATGACGCTGAGCACATGCACTCAACTTCTTTGGTCGTCCATGGCGAGGCCTGTTCTGAGTGGAACCTGTCTTGTTAAACCGCTGTATGGTGCTGCAGCTCAGTTTTAGGGTCTTGGCAATCTTCTTATAGCCTAGGCCAGCTTTATGTACAGCAACATTATTTTTTTTTTTTCAGATCCTCAGAGACTTCTTTGCCATGAGGTGCCATGTTTAACTTCCAGTGACCAGTATGAGAGAGTGAGAACGATAACACCAAATTTAACACACCTGCCCCCCATTCAAACCTGAGACCTTGGAACACTAAGGAGTCACATGAGGGGTGTACTTACTTTTGCTGCCAGCGCTTTAAACATTAATGGCTGTGTGTTGAGTTATTTTGAGGGGAGAGAAAATTTACACTGTTATACAAGCTGTACACTCACTAATTTTCATTGTAGCAAAGTGTCATTTCATTAGTGTTGTCACATGAAAAGATATAATAAAATATTTACAAAAATGTGTACTCACTTTTTGAGATACTGTGTGTGTGTGTGTATATAAATAAATATATATATATATATATATATATATATATATATATATACTGTATATACAGTAGTTCCTTGGATTACGAGCATAATCCGTTCCAGAAGAATGCTTGTAATACAAAGTACTCGTATATACAAAGCGAGTTTCCACATAGGAACCAATGGAAACTCAGATCATTTGTTCCAGTGTCACTGCTAGTGTATGCAGGACCGCATGTGGTCAGAGGTGGGGGGGGGCACCGGAGACACTCGGAAACACTCAGAGATGCTCGGAGACCACTCGGAGTTGCTCGGAGACACTCGGGAACGGAGTGTTTCTGAGTGCCTTCGAGCGTTTTCGAGTGTGTCCGAGCGTCACCAGCGCCCCCGCACCTCTCGCCACATGCAGTACTGCACACCCCAGAGGCTTGAATCCTGCTCGTCTTGGGGGACAACGCTAGCAAATCAAGTTAGGATTTAACAAATAAATCTCGCAATCCGAGGTTTTACTGGAATCTCATAAAACCGTGGTTTTTTTTATAGGAGTGTGTAGACTTTTAATATCCACTGTAATTGGGTATTTACAAAAGGAGCAGAATGTTAAACTAGGGTAGGGTCACGCTTCAGGGGACAGCTGCATAAGAAAATTACTGCAATTTACTGCATAAGAAATATATGGAACTCTTCAAAAAGGGCACATAGAACACAGTGGTTTTATGTGTGTCCTGTTTGCACTTCCTGGACGCTGTCAGCAGCAGGGCAGAGTGATGCAGAAAAATGTAACATGTCTGCATTTTTTCGGCAAGTCTGCAGGTCTCTGTGCAACCCTGCATTCTTATGCATGCCAACTAAGCTGCCTTGCATAGAAATTAGGGGTATGTAATATAACCTTGTGACATTTCATTCAAGTATAGAAAAAAATATTAATTTCCATATTGTATTCCAATTATGATTAGCCTGCTCTTACTATTCTGAATGATCTTGAAGTCTGTAAACTTATTTGACAATCCTCACTCATTTACATTCTTGAAATCTGTGACCCATATTCAAACTATGGCCTGTGAGTAGGCACTGCAGCATCACACATTTCACAGATCCTGCCTGCTGAACTACAGAGGTGCTGACAGGAGGAGTTTGGAGGATATGGAATCAGTACAGGAATCCCTGCCTTGCAGGCAGCACAATACCATGGGATATGCATACAAAAGTGCTTTTTTTAAACACCTGATTAAAGCCACAGGCTCTAATAGGCTTCAAAATAGGATGGCTTGTGGCGCAGAGCATTGCGCCATGAGCCCACCCAAGTGTTACAACTGCAAATGAATATTTGCTGTTGTAATACTGATCCTCAATCCGACCAATCAGTAGCGGGTGTGAGACCCGTTTTCTGATTGGCAGAAAAGAGAAGACCCTCAATTGGCCACCGTCGTGGTGACCCGTGGAGAGCAGGGGAACGGGAGGCCACTGCCGAGCATGGGAAGCTGCGATGGGGTAAGTGCGACTGACCGTCCCACCGACTGACCGACACGTAGGGGGGGGGGTGTCGTGGCATACTGTATGCCCCCCCCAAAACAAATTCCACCGGCCACCACTGCGTTTGGGTGGTGACACATGTTGCCTCCCTCCTTTGCATTATGCTCTGACACAAGCCCATTGGCTTATTTCTGCCATGGGGATGCTAGAGGGTTGTCAAGCACCTGGGCTTTATTAGCCCAGAGCTTGACTCAGTTGCTTTCCATCTGCAGCTGGGAGTGGATCACAGATCTCCATTAGGTATGGTCTTTTTAATTTGCCATGTATTAGGGCACTTCATTTGTTTTGTATTGATTTCTTGGCTTTTCTGCTTGAAAATGTTTTTAGCCATATGTACACCTGTTTTGTTTGCACAATTTATTTTGGTGCAGTGGGTCTTTTGACTCAGTGATAACAACATCCCTCACTATGGGCTGACAGCTTAATAGCTGCACACATCAGCCTTTAATAAGCATGTTTCATTTTGTGCGGCACTAAGTCTCCTTTATCAATAGCAGTAGTCACTTTGTTTTCGTAATAGACACATTTTTGTTGTTTTAGAGTCTAAGCACAGCATATTTGTCTTACTTTAGGGATATATAATTACGCTAGTAATCAATTGGTTTATTTGTACATTCACTAGGTCATTTTTGTTGTGACGGTTTGGATTTTTTGTTTTTTGTCTTTTCATTGTGATTTGTTGGGACGCCTGGAGATCCACATATTGGGCACCTGTTCTTTCCATCTTCCCCGCCTCTCTGCAACTCCCAGGTAGAGTCTGATGTGCATCTGGGATGGCCCCTTCCTGACCTGTTACACGTTTGGAAGTTTCAGTTATTGTATTTTAATTATAAGTTGTTTATATTATTTTATTTATGTGAAGGCTTTTGGACAGATTTCATAATTATGTAAGTTTCTAACATCAAGCCGGATAGGGATTTCTATTTTGTTTTATTTTTTATTTTTTTATACCTTTTAAATCTCTCATGTGCTTTCTATCTTCAGATATCCCTGTGTGCTTCTTCTGAGGAAGCAAGTTTTTATCTCACGAAACGCGTAGAGAATTTAAGCACAGACCATCTTGATTGATGGACAGCATCAGCTCAGTTGTCATATGTTGATGACTGGTCTTTTCAAACTTGAAGGTTTTTGAATGCCATTTGATGATGTTTTTTCACTGTTGGTATACATGTATAATGATATGTGTTTTATAATATATGTATTTTTTCATGCACTATATTTTACCTTGGTGTTGTGACTCGATAAAAGTCCCAGGGGCTATAGATAGTTGTGGACCATGGGATGTGTATTCTTTAGAAATTGAAAGTATATTTCAGAGGAGAATCTGCAAAGTATGCTGGGAATCCAAGAAGTTGTGGAAACAGATGGCTTGCAGACAGGCAGAAGTCACAACATGAAGGTCGGTTTTTCGTGTAAGCTTATATTGCAGACATCCCAACCTGCAAAAACTAATTTCAGGGAGGTGGCAAACGTGGCTTAAATGGGCTGTGGTTTAATAGAGTCTGAGATGACTTATGTATAAATGTTAAATAGGGAATATACACTTTTTATCAGGGAACTGATCTGTGCCAACTAGTATGTCATATCATTTGTAGAGTTGTGTCCGACTAAGGTAAACACCTAGTATTTAGCACCTCATCCCAAATATTCAAGTATTCAAAAAGGGGAGAAGTTGGGAGGGGATTATCACGGTGCTTGCAAATAATAATGGAAACACTATATATATATATATATATATATATATATATATATATATATATATATATATATATATATACACATATATATAACTTTTTTTGTATAGTTTAATAAGAACAAGATTAAAAACCAAACAAAGCAGTTTATTGAGTGTTTAACATTTCCATTATGGAGGTCACATGACAAATTCTGGTTGAACAGGGATCCCATATTTGTGTACTATCCCGACATGTTTCGCCTTAAGGCTTCATCAGGGGATATACGAATCAACCAATCACTACGAGAGACTGTAAAGAAAATAGGAAATATTACATAAGCAAAATATGTCAGATGTAAACATACATTCGTACATATAACAAAAGGATCTAAATCATTTGCCAATATCCACCCAAAAGGGGAGCTTACCGCCTCAAAACCTCAAGAAGGGCCACCGCTGAGAAAGGGACCACCAAGAGGAAGAGGCACTATGCGGCCACAGAGGACACACAACGACCAGGCTAATAAATGAAAATAGGGGCGGAAAAGACGTAAGTCCCAAATGTTTGCAAAATCAATCATTTGGAGAAATCGCAGCAAAATGCAAATCGCAAGAAAGTGCATAAAGGATAAACCTTTAGAAACACTGGGGAGAAAGAGGATTTTTCCAAGTAAATTACTTAAAAGAGTAGGGGGTGCCTAAAATACAGAACGTATGTCCAATAGGGATGGAGTAAATGGCACTAAAAAAGAAAAAATGGGAAAGGGAAGGAAGAAAAAATGGGAAGGACGCATCAAAACAGAGTATAAATTCAATAATGATGTTACTAGTAGTGGTATTGGGTAGATTTAAGGTCCTAAAATTAGATTTTTACAGAAACCGTACATTTGAATCTTTTTGGTAATTTGTTTTGTAAAGTAGAATAAACAAGATTAAGTATAAAGATATCCATTCAATAGTTAGATTTCATGGATCGGTACCACAAGGTACCTAGGACTAGTGTCTCAATCTATTCTAAAAAGAAATTAAATCACAGATATCAAAAATATAAAAATAAAAATGGAGAGGATTTAAATTAATGAAAAAATATATATATAGGAAGGATATCAGAGGACAGTAGATATGGAGCCCACAATATAGACACCTAATTAGCCAGCAACAACCAAGGGGCATATGTGAGACTAATTCAGTCATAATATGTTTAAACCAGCAATGTCCAAACCAGTCCTAGAACCGACCATAAAGTCAATATAAAGAAGCATGTATATAGTAGCAAAACTTTACCTTACAAGCATAAAGAAATGGTTCGTAGGTCGCGATCAATCTCTGGCAATGGTGCTGCCTGAGAAGCCGGCTTAAATGTGTCCTCCATTTGGTCGGCGTCTCACGTCACCGACCAAATGCTGACGTGATGGCACCACCACGCATGTGCGAAAGCTCCAAATAACCTCTCAGACTACAATGACCAGGAGGCCTAGCGGCAGGCGGAGTAGGGAGCAGCTAAAGGTGTCGACAGGGAGAGAAAACCAACCAGTCATCACACCGAGGAACAGCCCTCCCCGGGGCACGGCAAGCCCCACGGATGGTTACCTGGTCAAAGGGAGAGAGACACAGCACTATTGGATAGAATCAGTGTGCTGGGAATTAGATGGACACCATGAGATGTAAACATCTCAGGGAGAGAAGGAAACAGGCACAGCGCAGCGACGTGGAGTGGGCGCTGACTGGGGAACCCCCTCAGCGTCCTGGACGTCCATGTGGTCGCAAATGTGCCCACCGCCCCAAGGGGGGCCCATATAGCGGTAACCCCATCGGGGCAAGTGGCGGCAAGATCCCAAAGAAAATGTGGGACTGATGACCACATATCAGTAACCCACAGTAAGTGGTGGAAAGGGCAAATGAATTCATAAATCACACCTAAATATAAAATTATCATCACAATTTTGTATATTTAACAAACAATACAATATTTACAGTCAAATATCTGAACCTAATACAGTAAATGAAAAATCACACAGAAATTACAGTAATCAACATACATAATAAAGATGAAAACAAAAATAAAAAATTCAATGCAAAAAACAATTGAATAAAGGGGAGGGGGGAATAGAGGGAAGAAGAAGAGGGAAGGGGAGGAAAAAAAAGGAAAAAGGTTGGCTAAATAAACCACTCCACAAGCGGAACAGAGAGGGAAGGTTTATACACATGACATTATAAAAATGGCTTGAAACTCAAAGTTTCATTAAAATCAGGATATTCGTGGCTTTTAAGTTATAAATCCACCGGGCCTCAAGTTGTAGCAGTGTTTTATCTGTACTTCCACCTCTAACATGTATGGGTATGTGTTCCAAAGCCATACATTTTATCATATTAGGTTTAAATTGGTGATAAGTGCCCACATGTCGGCTGATGGCCGTCTCCATCGTACACTTGCACAAAGGCCCAAGTCCAGAATGTTTCCTTTGTTAAATACCAGTTCCAATATCTGGGCATTCATCCAGCAGACTACCAAAGAAATATATGAAAATATGAATCTGAACTATCAGGGACACACTAATCTTTCACAGGTACAAAAACAGGCTATTAAATCCTTGCAGACTAACTCTGAGATAATTATTAAACCCACTGACAAAGGGGGAAACTTTATGATTGTGGATACTGCACAATACGAAACTATGTGTAAGAACATTCCAACAAACAAAAAATGGTACCGACCTATTTCTAAAACAGTATTGGAAAATGTATGCAACGAATATAATATGCTATTATCTTTAGAGCATATCAACAAGGGACCATTGATAAAAATACCTGGAGCTTTTTAAATACCAAAGATCCAAAAATTCCAACGTTTTATGCCTTACCAAAAGTATACAAGTCCGCCACTCAACCCCCTGGCCACCCTATAATATTGGGATGTGCTAGTTTAACCGAAAATGCAAGCTCTTTAATTGATAGCTATTTGTATCCTCATGATACTTCCTTATTCTCTTACATTAAAGATACTATAGATCTTTTGAAAACAATTCACCTCCCTAAAAAATCATGGCTTGTAGCTTTGGATATAGAGAGTCTGTACAATACCATCCCTCATGCCAAGGGGGTTGACGTTGTGGAGAGTAATTTACGTGAAAGAGGACCCTCCTATTACAAATGCAATCAATTTGTTATTGAACTGCTCAGATTCATCCTTACACATAATGTATTTATGTTTGGCTCATCTCATTACCTCCTGGTATAGGGGGTTGCGATGGGGACTAAATGTGCCCCATCGTATGCCAACCTGTACCTGGGGGGATGGGAAAGAGACCTTTTTGCTCGTGAGGACTTGGCTGATTTCCTTGCTAACATCATATCATGGTATTGTTACATTGATGATGTACTTATTATTTTTGTCTGGCACCGGTTGAACTTGGGCAGTTTTTACAAGTTACCTCCCATAATGATTTTAACCTAAAATTCACAATGAACTGCAGTCAAGTGAAAATTAATTTTTTGGATTTGGAAATATCTTTGGATGATGACAGCATTATAAACTCCTCCCTCTATAGGAAGCCCTCAGCAGGCAACACAATTTTACATGCCACGAGCCGCTTCTTAAGAGTATACTCTATAGCCAATACCTACGAGTCAGACGAAACTGTAGTAAGGAAGAAGATTTTTAAAAAGCTGCTAAAGATTTATATCATAGACTCAAAGACAGAGGATATAGTCATGTTTGCCTCAAGAAGGCATACAATAGGGTAATCCAAAAGGATAGAAATTCTCTAATTTTCTGTAGTAGATCCCACAAGGAATCTGAATCTGTCAGAATAATTACTCGCTATTCTACTCAGCACCAACAGATTAGACAAATTGTTGGTAATTTCTGGCCCCTTTTGTCAGCGGATCCAACCATAAAGAAATATGTAAAAGATTATATAGAAATTACATATAGACGTGCACCTTCTTTGAAAGATCTTGTTCACAGCCACTTTGACATATCGAGCCCAGTTGAATCCAAAAGTCCATGTGGGCATTGTGATGTTTGCCCATTTTTGATTAACAGTCGTGATTTTCTGCTCCCTGATGGCCGTACCCATTCTATTAAACACAGTCACCTGCCAAACATTGGGGGTGGTCTACCTAGCTAGAGCTAGTTGCCTCTGTGGAGGCTTCTATATAGGGAAAACTAAGCGTCCGTTCTTCAAGCGCATTAGAGACCACATTAAACCGGTTCGTAAGTGTAAGATTGAGACGGCTATCAGCCAACATGTGGGCACTTATCACTAATTTAAACCTAATATGAGAAAATGTATGGCTTTGGAACACATACCCATACATGCTAGAGGTGGAAGTGCAGATAAAACACTGCTACAACTTGAGGCCCGGTGGATTTATAACTTAAAAGCCACCCGATATCCTGGTTTCAATGAAACTTTGAGTTTCAAGCCATTTTTATAATGTCATGTGTATAAACCTTCCCTCCCTGTTCCGCTTGTGGAGTGGTTTATTTAGCCAACCTTTTTCCTTTTCTTTTCCTCCCCTTCCCTCTTCCTTTTCCCTCTATTCCCCCCTTTCCCTCCCCTTTATTTAATTGTTTTTTGTATTTTATTTTTGTTTTCATCTTTATTATGTATGTTGATAAATTACTGTAATTTCTGTGTGATTTTTCATTTACTGTATTAGGTTCACATATTTGACTGTAAATATTGTATTGTTTGTTAAATATAGAAAAATTGTGATGATAATTTTATATTTAGGTGTGATTTATGAACTCATTTGCCCTGTCCACCACTTTCTGTGGGTTACAGATATGTGGTCATCGGTCCCACATTTTCTTTGGGATCTTGCCACCACTCGCCCCAATGGGGTTACCGCTATATGGGCCCACCTTGGGGCAGTGGGCACATTTGCGACCACATGGATTCCTAGGTCATTGAGGGGGTTACCAGGTCAGCACCCGCTCCGCGCTGCTGCACTGCGCCTGTTTCCTTCTCTCCCTGAGATGTTTACATCTCATGGTGTCCATCTAATTCCCAGCACACTGATTCTATCCAATAGTGCTGTGTCTCTCTCCCTTTGACCAGTTAACCATCCCTGGGGCTTGCTGTGCGCCCGGGGGGCTGTTCCTCTGCGTTATGACTGATTGGTTTTCTCTCCCTGATGACACCTTTGGCCGCGCCCTCCACCGCCTGCCACTAGGCCTCCTGGCCATTGTAGTCTGAGAGGTTATTTGGAGTTTTCGCGCATGCGTGGTAGTGCCATCACGTCCGCATTTGGAGGATACATTTAAGCCGGCTTTTCAGGCAGCACCATTGCCAGAGATTGAGAGTGACCTACGAATCATTTCTTTATGCTTGTAAGCATAAAGTATATATATATAGTTCAGAGAGGCTGCAATTATGGTCACAGAGTGGCTGCAATTATGGTCACAGAGAGGCTGCGATTATGGTCACCGAGAGGCTGCGATTATGGTCACAGAGAGGCTGCATTAATGGTCACAGAGAGGGTGCGATTGTGGTCACAGTGAGGCGGCATTAATGGGCACAGTGAGGCTGCGATTATGGGCACCGATAGGCTGCGATTATGGGCACAGAGAGGCTGCTATTATGGTCACAGAGAGGCTGCGATTATGGTCACAGAGAGGTGGCATTGATGGGCACAGTAAGGCAGAATTGATGGGCACAGTGAGGCTGTGATTATGGGCACCGAGAGGCTGCGATTATGGGCACCGAAAGGCTGCGATTATGGGCACAGAGAGGCTGCTATTATGGTCACAGAGAGGTTGCGATTATGGTCACAGAGAGGTGGCATTGATGGGCACAGTAAGGCAGCATTGATGGGCACAGTGAGGTTGCGATTATGGGCACAGAGAGGCTGCTATTATGGGCACAGAGAGGCTGCAATTATGGTCACAGAGAGGCTGCGATTATGGTCACAGAGAGGCGGCATTGATGGGCACAGTGAGGCTGCGATTATAGGCACAGAGAGGCTGCGATTATGGGCACAGTGAGGCGGCATTGATGAGCACAGCGGTAGGCTGCATTTGATGGGCACAGTGAGACTGCATTGATCTCTTGTATCATGTCTGCAGTCTCTGACCATCTTTAGTATGATGTCCTCAGTCTCTAACCATTGCCTGCATCATGTCCTCAGTCTCTAACCATCTCTTGTCTTATATCATGTCTGCAGTCTCGGAGGCAGTTTGCTTAGTTAGCAATGGTATTGGTAATATGAAGCAGGAAGGGGGTTAATGCACTGTTACTGATGCATTAGTATAGATCCCATTGTCTGTAGGCGCTGTAGCTTTTCACAGGGGGGGGGGCGCAGTTTTTCATCTTCGCCCTGAGCACTGAATGACCTTGTCCCGGCACTGGGAAGTAGTTAAAGTGTTACTAAACCCAGGACCCTGCTTTTATTATTTCTGGTCTCCCACAGTACACAGAACATGGAAAAGCAATTACTTTCGTAATTATAAACGGCTAAATACCTTTTCTCATCAGCAGTATATCGCAGTCTTGCACTGGTTAAAGTTTGTAGGAGGAATTTTCATTCTCTTCTGACTGTCCTATGTGGTTGCATGACCCCTGACCCTCTGTCTGGGCAATACACACCAAACTGAGCATGTGCAGAGTGCCCCCAAGGCTCTGTAATATCAGGAGATGTATTGGGAATTGTGTAAGAAGGGAAGGATCAGAGAAGACAGGATCAAATAGCCTTTTTACACAATACACAGGATTAACCCCTTGAGTGAGTATAACAAGCATGCTTTATTGCTTATAAAGACTGATTTTACTGTTGTAGGGTTAGTAGCTCTTTAAAGATGGTAAAATAACCTAATGGCAATGTGTGGTTAAAGATATACTTCACTAGTAGAATATTTTAAACAGTCAGTCCACCCAAAGCTAACATTACATATTTTGGTAAATGCAGAACAGTTAAACCAGCCCACACCATCTTCTGAGTGTCAGGGACTGTATTTGTGATATTTGCAATGAAGTTTCTAGGTCTTCTTTATGAAGAATTACCACTCTCCTTGTGGGATTTTAGATTTCAGATTATGCAAAATGCAACAGGGGGAATGGGAAAACCCGAAACTGGGTGGACAAGAATTATTATTACAGGGAGCTCTTGCTGTTTGAGTATTCAAGACATACAAGAAGCCAGCAGATGACTGAGCCCACCAGGCTCTGCTTATAAATGACACAATTACATATCCCTTTTGGGTTGACTGATTCATTTTGTATAATCAGCTAGCGTATATTTTATCTAGAAATTGTTGTCAGATCATGGCTACAAGTCAGATCATTCTGATTTTACTGTGTTTAAAAAAAAAAAAGGAATGAATCTACCTAGTAGTAGTCACGTCATGGCTACACCCCAAATTTACAAAAGTATGGCAAGAAAAATCCCCTACAATATTCTCTTGTGGAAAAGACTAGGTACTTGAAATCAGTATCTCAGAATGTTAAAAGATATGGAAGTGAATTCTAATGTCTTCAGAAGTGCATTATTGCAGGAACATGCATTTGAGAATCTGCATACATTGTATATCACACCAACACAGGTACAATATATAATTAAAAATGGTCATTCTGTTCTATGCTTTAGGTTAGGGCCAGGACAAGGGGGGTGCAGCTGCCTTAGGTGCAACGTGGGTGTTTTCAAATTGGGGGGCACCCTCCACAAGCATGTTGGCTGCCTTTGTAGCACTGCCCGAGATGGCTTTCACTGTGCCACCCACAGCTTGCAGTTCCTGCTGGCAGGGAACAGGAGTTCTATATGATGAAGCTTCCTGTTCTTGCACAGCATGTGGCCTTGTCTACCCCATGGTTACCTACATCTTCAGGAGGACTGTAATTCCATCTACAATTGGAATTGCTAGGACGTGGCACAGTGTTATTTCACGTGTATCCACGGTACCACTCCGTGTGACGATACACCCTCGCTTTTTCAATTCAGGAGGACTGTGATGAGTTATTGTGTAGATGTGTGATGGGCTTAGGGGATACATTGATTGTATATGTAAGCGGGAGGGGGGCTGAATTAAATATACACTATATTGTCAAAAGTATTGGGACACCTGCCTTTACACGCACATGTACTTTAATGGCATCCCAGTCTTAGTCCGTAGGGCTCAATCGTGAGTTGGCCCACCCTTTGCAGCTAGAACAGCTTTAACTCTTCTGGGAAGGCTGCCCATAAGGTTTAGGAGTGTGTCTATGGGAATGTCTGACCATTCTTCAGGAAGTGCATTTGTGAGGTCAGGTGCTGATGTTGGACAAGAAGGCCTGGCTTGAAGTCTCTGCTCTGAGCGCAGACTGTGAGCCAGGCCTACTTGTCCAAAATCAGTGCCTGACCTCACAAATGCACTTCTGGAAGAATAGTCAAACAATCCCATAGACACACTCCTAAACCTTGTGGACAGCCTTCCCAGAAGAGTTGAAGCTGTTATAGCTACAGAGGGTGGGCCAATGCAATATTAAACCCTACGGACTAAGACTGGGATGCCATTAAAGTTCACATGTGTGAAAGGCAGGCGTCCCAATACTTTTGACAATATAGTGTATGTGTGGGGAAGAGGAGCTGCATTGTATGTGTGTGGAAAGAGGGGATGCATTACATGTATGTAAGGGGGCTGGGGGCTACATAGTATTTGAGTAAGAGGTGGCAGCAGTCTGAACTGTATGTGAGTTTAAGAAGGCAGGGCTGGGGGCAGCATTGTATGTGACTTTGAGGAGGGCTGCATTCCGTGGCGGCTGGTGCATTCTCCTGACCACCATACTCTATACACAGTGATGTGTACAAACACTTTACTGTTGTATGTTACATACCTATGTATTCTGTACACTAGACTGTACGGGACATACTGAATTCTGTACATTTTATGCTCCTAATCCCTGCACTCTTTTATATGCCAATATTATATATTTAAACTGACCAAAGTGTTCATTGTTACAATAGTTACTGGTTGCTAAGTGTTTCTTGACTATTAAATGAAGTTCTCTTTTAACCACTTACTGTCCTTAGGCCATTTATATATGGCCTGAACTTCAAGTGGATAAAACAAGCTCATGGCTGCAGCTTCAATTATTTTTACTGCACTGTGCCAACCCTCCTCTTTATAATAGCAATAAATTCAATTGGGGGGAAAAAAAAGTGTGAAAAAAGTTAATAC
The DNA here is from genome assembly GCF_042186555.1 of Aquarana catesbeiana. Classification (NCBI taxonomy): domain Eukaryota; kingdom Metazoa; phylum Chordata; class Amphibia; order Anura; family Ranidae; genus Aquarana; species Aquarana catesbeiana. The sequence continues at coordinate 77,649,920 of NC_133334.1, read as the reverse complement.
ATAAAAAAAAAACAAAAAAATAACCCTGTCGCTCTGTGCAGACACGCACATTGGACGTGCACATACATGTAAACCTCAATGGCGTCACATGTGTGAGGTATCCCTGCAAATGTCAGAGTGAGAACAATAATTCTAGGACCATCATTTGTAGTTAACTCTAAATTAGTGAGCTGAAAAGGCATTTAAAATGTCACCTATGGACAATTTCGGGTACCGTAGTTTTTTGCCATTCCATGGGCACACACAATTCTACAGGTCTTCTGCTTTCAGAAAATATATAATTGTTTGGGAATTTTAGGTAATTTTCTATCAAAAATGCAGATGTGTGTAAAAAAAATTAAAAATGTGCTTTGGGCGCAAATTAATTAAGGTAGGATCAGATTAAGGTGATAGCTTTAACTGTGACACGCACATTAAGGGAAAAGGCTGTACAGTTTGACATTTTCGCCCTGGGCGTTGGATGACCTTGTCTCAGCACTGCTTTAGGAGTTGCAATAGTGAAAGCAGAATTAGATGTTCGTGTCTTAAAGGTATTTTGTTTGGGAGAAAGTTACGGACCTGTTAAACAAATTACTTAACTGTATTATATCCAACCATTTATTTATAACACAATAGTATTAAAGATGACTGATTCTATGGGAAAAATGACTCGACAGTGTTGTCATGGCTTACAAGAGTGACAGTCACTACATTGTGTATAGAAACAAGATCTGTTAAAATGTATCATCAAATTAGATTATGAATTGATACATAAAAACAGAGCAGCATGCCTAGTAATATACATTCCTCTTTCTGGACAAGTTGGGAGCCGTAGAGTTTTTTGATATAGAACTTTGGTTTACAACAATATTATTCCTCTATCAAGGTGACCCTTTCTTATTTCCTATCCTGTTCTCCACTTCCCCTTTCTACCTTCCACCTACTTTCTTACTCTGCTCATTCATTTCCTTTCCTGCCCTTCCCCTATTTCTTTAATTTCCTTCCCTTTCTTACCCTCCTCTACCTTTGTTTCCCAGTCTTCCCTCTACCTTCACGTTCCTATTCTTTTCTACCCTCCCCCTCCCTTCCTTTTCCTATCAATCCCTGTCTTCTTACCCTTTCCATACCTTTACTACTTTGCTTTCATTACCTTCCCCTTCCTACTCCCCATATTCCTACCCTTACCATTCCTGCAGTTTCTTATTCTCCGCCTACCATCATACCCCACTTTCTCTTTACTACCCCCTGGCATCGGTGAGAATAAACTATGCCATAGGTTTAGTGGTCAGTGGGAATGCAAAAAATACATCATTGGTGTCAGTGGGAGGAATAGTGTTCCATAATTGATGTCAGTTGGAGAATTAGTTCCCCATCTTTTGTGTCAATGGGAGGAATAGTACCCCATTGTTGGTGTCAATGGAAGAAATCATGGTCTGTCTTTGGTGTCAGCGGAAGGAATGTTGTCCCAAGGGCCAGATAAAAGCAAGAAAGGGCCACAGTTTGGGGAGCCCTGCTGTAGCTCATTCACTGTGCCATTCGCTGGCGGGAGCAAAGAGAAGAAACTCTGTTTAAGCTTCATACTGGGACCTTAATCACTTCAGCCCCGGAAGGATTTTACCCCCTTCCTGACCAGAGCACTTTTTACAATTTGGCACTGTGTCGCTTTAACTGCTAATTGCGCGGTCATGCAATGCTGTACCCAAACGAAATTTGCGTCCTTTTCTTCCCACAAATAGAGCTTTCTTTTGATGGCATTTGATCACCTCTGCGATTTTTATTTTTTGCGCTATAAACAGAAAAAGACCAAAAATTTTGAAAAAAAATGATATTTTCTACTTTTTGTTATAAAAAAAAATCCAATAAACTCAATTTTAGTCATACATTTAGGCCAAAATGTATTCGGCCACATGTCTTTGGTAAAAAAAATGTCAATAAGCGTATACTTATTGGTTTGCGCAAAAGTTATAGCGTCTACAAACTAGGGTACATTTTCTGGAATTTACACGGCTTTTAGTTTATGACTGCCTATGTTATTTCTTGAGGTGCTAAAATGGCAGGGCAGTAAAAAAACCCCCACAAATGACCCCATTTTGGAAAGTAGACACCCCAAGGAAATTGCTGAGAGGCATGTTGAGCCCATTGAATATTCATTTTTTTTGTCCCAAGTGATTGAATAATGACAAAAAAAAATTTACAAAAAGTTGTCACTAAATGATATATTGCTCACACAGGCCATGGGCATATGTGGAATTGCACCCCAAAATACATTTAGCTGCTTCTCCTGAGTATGGGGATACCACATGTGTGGGACTTTTTGGGAGCCTAGCCGCATACGGGGCCCCAAAAACCAATCACCGCCTTCAGGATTTCTAAGGGCGTAAATTTTTGATTTCACTCCTCACTACCTATCACAGTTTTGAAGGCCATAAAATGCCAAGATGGCACAAACCCCCTCCCCCAAATGACCCCATTTTGAAAAGTAGCCCCACCAAGCTATTTGCTGAGAGGCATGTTGAGTCCATTGAATATTTTATGTTTTGACACAAGTTGCGGGAAAATTACAAACTTTTTTTTTTTTTTGCACAAAGTTGTCACTAAATGATATATTGCTCAAACATGCCATGGGCATATGTGGAATTACACCCCAAAATACATTCTGCTGCTTCTCCTGAGTATGGGGATACCACATGTGTAGGACTTTTTGGGAGCCTAGCTGCGTACGGGGCCCCGAAACCAAGAACCGCCTTCAGGATTTCTAAGGGCGTAAATTTTTGATTTCACTCCTCACTACCTATCAAAGTTTTGAAGACCATAAAATGTCAAGATGACACAAACCCCCCCCCCCAAATGACCCTATTTTGGAAAGTAGACGCCCCAAGCTATTTGTTGAGAGGCATGTTGAGTCCATGGAATATTTTATATTTTGCCACAAGTTGCAGGAAAATGACAAACTTTTTTTTTTGCACAAAGTTGTCCCTAAATGATATATTGCTCACACAGGCCTTACATTCTGCTGATTCTCCTGAGTACGGGGATACCACATGTGTGGGACTTTTTGGGAGCCTAGCCGCTTACGGGGCCCCGAAAACCAAGCACCACCTTCAGGATTTCTAAGGGTGTAAAGTTTTGATTTCACTCCTCACTACCTATCAAAGTTTTGAAGACCATAAAATGCCCAGATGGCACAACCCCCCCCCCCCCAAATGACCCCATTTTGGAAAGTAGACACCCAAGCTATTTGCTGAGAGGCATATTGAGTCCATGGAATATTTTATATTTTGACACAAGTTGCGGGAAAGTGCCAAATTTTTTTTTTTTGCACAAAGTTGTCACTAAATGATATATTGCTCACACAGGCCTTACATTCTGCTGATTCTCCTGAGTACGGGGATACCACATGTGTGGGACTTTTTGGGAGCCTAGCCGCTTACGGGGCCCCGAAAACCAAGCACCACCTTCAGGATTTCTAAGGGTGTAAAGTTTTGATTTCACTCCTCACTACCTATCACAGTTTTGAAGGCCATAAAATGCCCAGATGGCACAACCCCCCCCCAAATGACCCCATTTTGGAAAGTAGACACCCCAAGCCCCATTGAGAACGTCAACCTGTGACGAAACGCGTCTGGGAGGGACGTGCTGACGTCACCACGCTTGCTCTGTAGTGGACGGGAGCTGTCCGAGTGCCGGCTGGCATCGCTGTTATTCGTTTTTAAATGTAAGTGCTTGCTTTTTTAATAAATTGGAGTCGTACGTTATTACACTATTGGCTGCTTCTCCTCCTTGAACATATACACCTATCCGAGCCTATGAAGAGCCTGCCAGGACGGGATTGCGGTGACTCCGCCAGTGCTTCGATTTGGGCTATTTCTGGTCGTCCTTCTGGTGAGCAGGAACCCCTATAGGTCTATTCAAGTCTACACTCTGGGTTACACAGAGGCTTCAAGCCTACTACTGTTTATATTCTCACCAGTTTACCATCTGGTAAGCGGCCTCTTGTGTCTGTGCACCGGGTGTTCTCTTTGCTGTTTAACTTTTGGTCTGCTGGTTCAACCTGATTTTCTGGTAAACAGATATATTTGGTGTTTTATATCAGATCCTAAGGACACCATTTATTGCATGCTGCATGACACTTTCTTTTTGCGTCCCTGTATTGGCTACTCATTCAGGGTGCTTTTATGATTTTATGATTATTTGTGTGAACACACCCCCCCCCCCTTCTTTTTGATGCAATATGTTTTTGTCAGTATCACGCTATGGTTTTTTTATTTGATTAAACCCTATGTGGATCCGTTCTGCCGTTTGAGCGCGACAGATTCTGCCCATTGTGAAGTGCTCCTAAAGGCCCGGGCTGGGTTTTAAGCCATCTGCCTGACTTGGCTTACGTTCTGGTAAGCAGTTCACCACATAGTTATCCTCCAATTTCTTCACCTCATCACATAGAAGAATTTACTGTATTTTTCTGGACTTAATTGTTTTATTTTCACTGGACTCACTTGTAGCGCGGTTTACCTGTTTATGTATTTTGTTGGTGGGCCCCACTTATAACCGCAGCTTATTGAATTATACTTATGATACTTGCATAAGGTGTCACCTCACCCCTATTCACAATTTTTTTGCACCGTTATTTTTATATATTTTTCTTAATTTTTTATTTTATTTATCCAAGCGCAATTTTGTTTGTTTTTTATTGTTTAGACACCCCAAGCTATTTGCTGAGAGGCATATTGAGTCCATGGAATATTTTATATTTTGACACAAGTTGCGGGAAAGTGCCAAATTTTTTTTTTTTGCACAAAGTTGTCACTAAATGATATATTGCTCAAACATGCCATGGGCATATGTGGAATTACACCCCAAAATACATTCTGCTGCTTCTCCTGAGTACGGGGATACCACATGTGTGGGACTTTTCGGGAGTCTAGCTGCATACGGGGCCCCGAAAACCAATCACCGCCTTCAGGATTTCTAAGGGCGTAAATTTTTGATTCACTCCTCACTACCTATCACAGTTTCGAAGGCCATAAAATGACAAGATGACACAAACCCCCTCAAATGACACCATTTTGGAAACTAGACACCCCAAGATATTTGCTGAGAGGCATGGTGAGTATTTTGCAGCTCTCATTTGTTTTTAAAAATGAAGAAAGACAAGAAAAACATTTTTTTTTCTTTTTTCAATTTTTAAAACTTTTTGACAAAAAGTGAGGTCTGCAAAATACTCACTATACCTCTCAGCAAATAGCTTGGGGTGTCTACTTTCCAAAATATGGTCATGGGGGGGGGTCTTGTGCCATCTGGGAATTCCATGGCCTCCAAAACTGTGATAGGCAGTGAAGAGTGAAATCAAAAATTTACACCCTTAGAAAGCCTAAAGGCGGTGCTTGGTTTTCGGGGTCCCGTACGCGGCTAAGCTCCCAAAAAGTCTCACACATGTGGTATCCCCGTACTCAGGAGAAACAACAGAATGTATTTTGGGGTGTAATTTCACATATTGCCATGGCATGTTTGAGCAATATATCATTTAGTGACAACTTTGTGCAAAAAAAAAAAAAATTGTCTTTTTCTCGCAACTTGTGTCACAATATAAAATATTCCATGGACTCAACATGCCTCTCAGCAAATAGCTTGGGGTGTCTACTTTCCAAAATGGGGTCATTTGGGGGGTTTTGAACTGACCTGGCATTTTATGCACAACATTTAGAAGCTTATGTCACACATCACCTACTCTTCTAACCACTTAAAGACAAAGCCCTTTCTGACACTTTTTGTTTACATGAAATTTTTTTTTTTGCAAGAAAATTACTTTGAACCCCCAAACATTATATATTTTTTTAAAGCAAATGCCCTACAGATTAAAATGGTGGGTGTTTCATTTTTTTTTTTCCACACAGTATTTGCGCAGCGATTTCTCAAACGCATTTTTTTGGGAAAAAACACACTTTTTAAAATTTTAATGCACTAAAACACACTATATTGCCCAAATATTTGATGAAAGAAAGATGATCTTAGGCCGAGTACATGGATACCAAGCATGACATGCTTTAAAATTGCGCACAAACAGTGCAGTGGTGACAAACTAAATACATTTTTAAAAGCCTTTGAAAGCCTTTACAGGTTACCACTTTAGATTTACAGAGGAGGTCTACTGCTAAAATTACTGCCCTCGATCTGACCTTCGTGATGATACCACACATGCATGGTGCAATTGCTGTTTACATTTGACGCCAGACCGACGCTTGCGTTCGCCTTTGCTCGAGAGCAGGGGGGGACAGGGGTGCTTTTTTTTTTTATCTTTATTATTTTTTTGCTTTTTTATCTTATTTTTAAACTGTTCCTTTCATTTTTTTTTTTGTATCATTTTTATTGTTATCTCGGGGAATGTAAATATCCCCTATGATAGCAATAGGTAGTGACAGGTACTCTTTTTTGAAAAAATTGGGGTCTAGATCTCTCCTCTGCCCTCAAAGCATCTGACCACACCAAGATCAGTGTGATAAAATGCTCTCCCAATTTCCCAATGGCGCTGTTTACATCCGGCGAAATCTAAGTCATGAAATGCTTGTAGCTTCCGGTTTCTTAGGCCATAGAGATGTTTGGAGCCACTCTGGTCTCTAATCAGCTCTATGGTCAGCTGCACCGGCTGCATTCTCAGGTTCCCTGTTGGGACAGGAGAGCCAGAGAAAAACATGGAAGACGGTGGGGGGGGGGCATTCCTTCCCACTGCTTGTAAAAGCAGTCTAGAGGCTAATTAGCCGCTAGGATTGCTTTTACATGAAAGCCGACCGCTGGCTGAAAAGAATGATACCGAGATGATACCTAAACCTGCAGGCATCATTCTGGTATAACCACTCAAAGTCCAGTAACATACCAGTACGTTGCTGGTCCTTGTTGGGCATATATTGTAAACTTTTTTTTCATGCAGCCTGTGGGCTGAACAAAAAAAAGAGATTAATCAGTGGGTATGCCCACCATTAGAATACCTCCCTTCATCCACCCACTTCTAATGATGGGCATACATGCACCGTATATATATGCCGAAGCATGGGGGCATCCTTCCGCAAAAGTTAGGAGCAAATCGCTCCTCCGCCCTCTGCTGCCCCCACGCTTCGGCATATATGCTGAAGTATGTAACTGTGGTGGTGAAATCACCTCCGACAGCGCTGGAGTCACGGCTTTATGTATCGTGGGAGCAAACGCTGTTGCTGCCAAGATAAATAAATCCGCGCTGCAACTGAATGGCGTACCTGCTAAGCAAATGATGGTTAACAATAAAACAAAGTAACATTACAGTATAACAGTAAGACTTACCATACCTGCAAAGCAAATACAAAAAAAACATAGTAAAAAATAAAACATTTAACGCAACCTGTGCCTAAAATATATATATGCCGAAGCATGGGGGCATCCTCCCGCAAAAGGCAGGAGCAAATCGCTCCTCCATCCACTGCTGCTCCCACGCTTCGGCATATATGCTGAAGTATGTAACTGTGGTGGTGAAATCACCTCCGACAGCGCTGGAGTCACGGCTTTATGTATCGTGGGAGCAAACGCTGTTGCTGCCAAGATAAATAAATCCGCGCTGCAACTGAATGGCGTACCTGCTAAGCAAATGATGGTTAACAATAAAACAAAGTAACATTACAGTATAACAGTAAGACTTACCATACCTGCAAAGCAAATACAAAAAAAACATAGTAAAAAATAAAACATTTAACGCAACCTGTGCCTAAAATATATATATGCCGAAGCATGGGGGCATCCTCCCGCAAAAGGCAGGAGCAAATCGCTCCTCCATCCACTGCTGCTCCCACGCTTCGGCATATATGCTGAAGTATGTAACTGTGGTGGTGAAATCACCTCCGACAGCGCTGGAGTCACGGCTTTATGTATCGTGGGAGCAAACGCTGTTGCTGCCAAGATAAATAAATCCGCGCTGCAACTGAATGGCGTACCTGCTAAGCAAATGATGGTTAACAATAAAACAAAGTAACATTACAGTATAACAGTAAGACTTACCATACCTGCAAAGCAAATACAAAAAAAACATAGTAAAAAATAAAACATTTAACGCAACCTGTGCCTAAAATATATATATGCCGAAGCATGGGGGCATCCTCCCGCAAAAGGCAGGAGCAAATCGCTCCTCCATCCACTGCTGCTCCCACGCTTCGGCATATATGCTGAAGTATGTAACTGTGGTGGTGAAATCACCTCCGACAGCGCTGGAGTCACGGCTTTATGTATCGTGGGAGCAAACGCTGTTGCTGCCAAGATAAATAAATCCGCGCTGCAACTGAATGGCGTACCTGCTAAGCAAATGATGGTTAACAATAAAACAAAGTAACATTACAGTATAACAGTAAGACTTACCATACCTGCAAAGCAAATACAAAAAAAACATAGTAAAAAATAAAACATTTAACGCAACCTGTGCCTAAAATATATATATGCCGAAGCATGGGGGTATCCTCCCGCAAAAGGCAGGAGCAAATCGCTCCTCCATCCACTGCTGCTCCCACGCTTCGGCATATATGCTGAAGTATGTAACTGTGGTGGTGAAATCGCCTCCGACAGCGCTGGAGTCACGGCTTTATGTATCGTGGGAGCAAACGCTGTTGCTGCCAAGATAAATAAATCTGCGCTGCAACTGAATGGCGTACCTGCTAAGCAAATGATGGTTAACAATAAAACAAAGTAACATTACAGTATAACAGTAAGACTTACCACACCTGCAAAGCAAATACAAAAAAAACATAGTAAAAAATAAAACATTTAACGCAACCTGTGCCTAAAATATATATATGCCGAAGCATGGGGGCATCCTCCCGCAAAAGGCAGGAGCAAATCGCTTCTCCATCCACTGCTGCTCCCACGCTTCGGCATATATGCTGAAGTATGTAACTGTGGTGGTGAAATCGCCTCCAACAGCGCTGGAGTCACGGCTTTATGTATCGTGGGAGCAAACGCTGTTGCTGTCAAGATAAATAAATCCGCTCTGCAGCTGAATGGCGTAAAACAAAAAAATGGTAAACAGTAAAGTATAAAAAAAATTGCATATCTGAAAAGCAAACATGGTAAAACAAAATAACAATAAAACATTGCAGAATAGAATACAGTAAAAAAGAGCAGAACAACAGAGAGAGAATAGAGAGAGAGAGAACAATAAAACGACAACTATTTTTGCTTTTTTTATTTTATATATTTTTTTGTGTTTTTATTTTTTTTTTACTTTTTTTTTTTTTTTTTACACTTTTTTTTGTAACTATAACTTTTGTAACTGGTACCAGGTTCGGGTGTCTCAAAATGCAATGGCATCTTGTGAGATCCTGTGTTAGTGTGCCTAGTCTGTGCAGTGCTGTACCCTATGCTAATACTCAACTAGTGAATGGTAGCGTTCAAAACATTCACCAATGCAAAGACCAGGATTGTCAGGACAGGAGGGACAATAATACCGGGTGTCACGCCTATATCCGCGCTTGCTGCAGACACGACATCTTCTTTGGGGGGCTCGTTGGGTAGGAGTACTCGGGAGGACATATGGAAAATGCCTCTCATGCAGCCCTCATTATCCCTCCACTTTATAGCGAGCAAGTTATTACACTTGAAGCAGGCTCTCTCCCCCAGCCTAAGGCGGGAATCTACAAGCCGCTGGGGAAAGCCCCGGCGATTAGGTCGCACGGTGCCACATGCTCCAACCTGTTGATCAAAAAGGTGACTAAAAAGTGGCATGCTCGTGTAATAATTGTCCATGTACAAGTGGTACCCCTTTCTGAATAAGGGTGACACCAAGTCCCACACAATCTTGCCAGCGCTCCCTATGTAGTCAGGGCAGTTTGTCGGCTCTACGTGACTATCTTTGCCCTCGTAAACCATAAAACTACATGTATAGCCTGTGGCCCTGTCACAGAGCTTATACATCTTGACCCCGTATCTGGCACGCTTGCTGGGAAGGTACTGTTTGAATGACAAGCGGCCAGAAAACTTAATCAGGGACTCATCAACACAGACAACTTGATGGGGGGTAAACAAGTCTGCAAAACGTTGGTTGAAGTGGTTTACGAGGGGCCGAATTTTGTAGAGCCGATCGTATTCAGGGTCTCCACGAGGAAGACAGAGTTCATTGTTGTTGAAGTGCATGAACCTCAAGATCTGCTCGTATCGTGCCCTGGTCATGGAGGCAGAGAACAAGGGCATATGGTGAATTGGGTCAGTGGACCAATATGACCGCAACTCACTCTTTTTAGTTATGCCCATGTTGAGGGAAAGGCCCAGAAAGATCTTAAATTCGGAAACCGTAATTGGTTTCCAATCTCTGGCAAGGGAGGACTGGGGAGTAGTGGCGATGTTGACCAGCGTACAAATTGCTTTGCTCCACAATAGACCTATAGAGATCTTCGGTGAAAAACAGCGAATAAAAATCAAGTGACGTAAAATCAACTGTTTCCACCTGAATGCCGGGTTGGCCAGTGAATGGGGGAAGTACGAGTGCTGCAGAAATGGTGGGTTCCCAATTAGGATTGGCGAATGCAGCAGGAAGGGCACTATGGGCACGACGGGCCTGTGTTCGTCTTCTTGGTGGCAGCGGGACACTACTTGTGCTTGCCACCTCGCCAGCTTGAACTGCACTTATGGGACTCGCCACGTCACCACGTGATACTGTAGTGCTGGATGTACGACCAGGGTGTACTAGGCCGCTGGTGCTTGCCAGTTCACCAGAAGAAATAGCGGCGCTAGTACTGCTCTGCTCCATACAAGGGACCTGCGGTTCTTGCACATCAAGGACAGAAGAAGAAGTTTGGGGTCTGGTACGCCTGACCTTGGCAGGGACCACAACTCCATTGTCAAAGCTATCTGTCACGGAGCCACTGCCCTCTACAGGATCGTATTCTGAGCCTGAATCTGACAGATGAGTGACTTCCTCTTCACTATCTGTCATGCTCAGAAACGTGTAGGCCTCTTCACTAGTGTACCTTCGATTTGCCATTTTGGGCTCTAAATTTAGTGGTACACTAGTGAGACTCACAGGTAAAAAAGCTCCTGACTGTTAGCGACTGTATCAAAACGCTACCAACAAAAACTGTTAGTGATCGCAGGGATCAGGCCTTACTCTGCGAACGCTGCAGTTATGTGTGTTTAGTGTTTTGTAAGTGACAGTGATCGATCGATACTGCACTTGGGTGGGCTGGGCTGGGCTGGGCTGGGCCGAGGGGCAAAACGCAGGTGCTAGCAGGTATCTGGGCTGGTCCCGCTAACACTGCATTTTTGGGAACCCTAAACTGCTGGGGACGCTAGTATAGATCTGATCGGATCAGATATTGATCCGTTCAGATACTATACCACTAAGAGAGGTGTATGCTGCGTGCGTGGGTGTTAGCGGTACTGGCGCTAACCTGACGCTGCCTGGGGCGACGCAGACCTTATCTGACCCTAAAACTTAACTTATATCAGGGGGTTAAACCTTTATAAGGTAATAAACAGCAGGTGCCCTGAAACTATAATAAACAAACTAACTAACCAGCGTCACCCATAACAGTTATACGGTGATCACTGGTGAAAGGGTTAACTAGGGGGCAATCAGGGGGTTAAAACCTTTATTAGGTAGTATATGGGGGTTCCAGTCGCTATAAAACACTGACGGCGAACCTATATACTTACCTCCCTAACTAGCGTCACCTGTGTCACTAATACAGCGATCAGAAAAACGATTGCTTAGTGACACTGGCGACGGGGGGTGATCAAGGGGTTAACCTTTATTAAGGGGGGTTAGGGGGGTATCCTAAACCTAAAGGGGGCTACCACTAACTGCCCTACCACTTATAACTGTCACAAACTGACACCAATGCAATAATCAGGAAAAAAAATTGCTATTGGTGTCCCTGTGACAGGGGGTACAGGGGGGTGATCAGGGGGTGATGGGGGGTGAAATGTGTGCCTAGAGTGTTCTACTGTTATGCCTTGTACACACGGTCGGATTTTCCGACAGAAATTGTGTGATAGGACCTTGTTGTCGGAAATTCCGACCCTGTGTACAGGGCATTAGTGTAGTGTTGGTGCAAACTTACTTGATGTCTTCTCTCCTCGGCGCCGAAACGAAAAGACCGGCTCGAGGAGAGATGACATCACTTCCTCTGCCGCTGTTTACATTACAGCAGCAGAGGAAGAATGTCATTGTCTGGGAGCGATCGCGAAGGGGTGGCCACGAATGGATGTCCTCTCCCTCACCTCTGATTGCTCCGGTACAGAAGCCGACCGCCTCGGGCACCGGGGGGGGGGGTCCGATCCCATACGTTAATTTGCCTGCCCGTGCCATTCTGCCGCAGTATATCTGCGTGAGGCGGTCGGCAAGTGGTTAAAATGATTCTAAAGCCTTGTTTTTTTTTTCCTTTAAAATAATAAACACGTCTTACTTACCTGCTCTGTGCAATGGTTTTGCACAGAGCAGCCCAAATCTTCCTCTTTGTGGGCACCCCCACAAGTGCTTTTGGCCCCTCCTCCTTGCTGAGTGCTCCCAGAGCAAACTGCTAAGGGCCACAGAGCGTGACCTCCTCACTGGCTGTGATTGACAGCAGCAGGAGTCCCACTGCTGTGTCTCAGCCGGTCAGAAGAGAGAGTCCTGAAAGAGCCTTGGCTCTCGTATACATCGTTGGATGGCACTCAGGTAAGTATTAGGGGGAACTGTAGGGGGAGCTGCATCCTGAAGGTTTTTACCTTCATGCATGGAATACGTAAAGGTAAAAAACCTCTACACTATAGAACCACGTTAAAATATTATTAATAGCATTTTTAAGAGGAGGACAACACTTCCAGAACCATTTTTCTGTAAGTAGATATTCCTTTTCTATAAATACTACTTGTCAAAGCAGTAAGTAGGTCATTTAGGCAGCTGAAATTATATGCAAATAATGATTTTCTTGTAAAATTTAAGCTTGGCCATACTTCTTGATTCATGATTCTGGTGCAGTCATGAAAGAAAGTCACCATGTACTGATGACTGATGATTGAAAAGGTCAGGAAGTCTACGTAGCTTTCATAGCAGATCTGCCAAAAGGCAATTTAGGATAATTTACTAATGATCTCTGCTTATTTCACAAAGAAAAGCCTTGCAATGCTTCATTCCCAGTAGCAACAAGCATATTGTCAAATGTGTTAAAGGCCATTCTTAAAAGGAACACCACATTTCTTTATAATTACATAACCTTTTCCCATCCGCAGTCCATAGATTAAAAACTCCCTTAATGATGCCCCGTGCTAAAGATGGATTCGTCCGCATTATGCTTTTGACAGCTGCCAGCCAACACTTCCTGCTAGCTGTCAACCCCAGTTGTCACTGATAGCTCTAGTTTCCACTAATGATTGGAAACCAATTAGAGTGGTTCTCAATCATCGGATCAATATGCTATGTTCAAATAGCAATCTGAATGCCTATGTATGCAACGTTTAATAGGGTATCTGTTTAATAAAATCATAGTATTAAAAAGTACATTTTAATTTTTTTTGTTTTGAAAACTATATGGTTGTATTAAATATATATGTAGCAATAACTTACGGTGGAGCTGCTGGTTTAAAGCGGGCTGTTACCGTCACCTTCGTTACCTGTATTTCACCATAACCGGGTCTAGGGTCCCGCTGAGTTTAATACCGGACAATCTAGGCACCGGACACTTGAGTATCTTTTATAATGCTTTAATAAATGTAAATTGAAGGAAGTAGCAGGAAAGAGGTAGAAGAAGATTTGCAGGGAAGTTCAAATACCTTTTCTTAGTGTAGTATTAGGAATTGAAATCTGGTAGATGAATATTCTCTTCTCTCTAGAGTTGAATCTTTGCCCACCTGGATAGGTTTCTCTCACTAACCTAGCAGCCAGTTCATAGCACGAACAAAAGTCTCTGCCACAGACTTGATTGGAACAAAACCCGTACGATCCTCTGCCACAGGATGTAATGGTTTACGATGAACAGCAAACACAGCACTAGAACCTTTAAGCCGACCCGGCAGTACTATGCGGTAGGATTATTTTAGGATGCGTCCTCCAACTGAGTAACCAGGCCCCTCTCCAAACCAGCACTCTGCATGTTCCTTCCATGACGGGTCCTCCCCTGGGATCTTCTCAGTTGTCCAGCTTCTTCCCATAGGACAGACAGCCCAGGACCATTCCCTTGCCGCTGTGGTAGGCCCCAGACAGGCTTCTGGGCCCACCCACACGCTGCAGCAACGTGGGCCTCCTGGTTGGAGGACCACGAGGTAGTACTCCTAGCACATACCTGTCGGCCAGGAGGGCCAGCAGGTGGAACGAAAACGAACCCTAAAACACGGTGTCTGTCCCATAAATACCCTCTCCCAGAATGCAACTCGGAGGACCACCTCCATCGAGTTATCTCCGGGACAGAGGAGCACTCATCCGCTTCAACGTGTTGCCTTTCCAACACCGACCCATGGTGACAACGACACCCACAGGCACAGTGTGAAACTACATGCAACTCAGCCAAGCTGGAACAGAGGCAAATCTGACTATGTATGAGCAGATAACCCACTAAATTTACCTATCAGCAGTAGATTGAAAATCTACCAGCGCTACATATATGTTGTGTTTTTTTTGTTTTTGTTTTTTTAATTTACCTGGGCATCTAAAAGGTTAATGCCAAAACATTGTTTCCAGTTTTATTTTTTAATAGAGTATGGGAGGGTTATAATCCCTGTCAGGTTTTCATTACTGTCCCATTGAGGAGATTCTGCATCATTTTTTTGACCAGACACACAGCTGGTAATGAGAAAAAATAAAAACAAACTGCAAAGTGACATGACCTAACAGCTGTCAGAATAAGGGTCTCCATCAGGAGATTCCACCACTGCTTCTGTACCAGGCATGCTGAAAACATTTGCATTTTCTTTTTGTTGTGAAAACAATGGTCAGCAGGACAGACAGCAATAAAAACTCCAGAGGTTCTAATCGCTTCCTCAAAGAATAAACATGAATGTTCAAAATACGGACGCACTGTTCCAACTTCTCTACTCCTATACAAACATTTTTTTGAATATAATAATATTAATAAAATTTGGGTAAAAATAGAAATTAGAGACAACAGGGGAAGGGGCAGTAATGTATTCATGGTATGTTACATGCCCTGCGTGTGCCTTCAAGGAGGGCACCACGTCACCCAGCAGTAAGGATCATAAACATTCGCAGGATTGTTTGCTCTTCCATTGGTCCATGAAAGTTTGCTGACTTATGGAGACTTTAGAGACGGGGAGAGCCATGCTGTGATGCTCACACAACACACCATGAGCATTGCTGAAGCAACTGTCCGAAGCCTGGAAAGTCTGCACTGTCATAATGTGCAGAGATGGATTAGACTGCACTTACAGCGTGCTAGGTTAGTGAATCAACCACTCTCATTGATATAAATCAGTACTTTCCATATGATGCTATCTATCTTTGATGCTATTTTGTTTGCATTGTGAACCTATTACAGGGTGAAATTTCTGTGTTTTCTATAGGCGCTAGTTTCTATAGATGCACCCCAGAGGGGGATGGGTGGGTGGAAATCAGAGAGCAATGATGTTAAGTAAATCCCATAATAGGTTCTGCCTAATGTCCTAGAGCAGGGGTGCTCAACCCTTTGAAGAGCGAAGGTGATTTGGTAACCGGTTGTGGGCCACAATAAACTATAGGGTTTTACCGCCCCCTAAACCACAAATGTAAAAGAGCCCTACTGTCATGATCCCCCTATAAGGCTGCTTTCACACTGATGCGCTGCGATTTACCCGCAGCATGGGTGCAGTTCAATGCACCTGCAAGTTAGCTGCACTTTTCCATAGGCTTCAATTACATCTTCACTTCAGAAAGCGCACCAAACCTGCAGGATATAATACAAGTCTATGGTCAGTGCAGCTAACCCAAGGGGAAAGCTGCAGGTGCACTGACTGCACCTGCGGATCAGTATGAAAGCAGCCTAATAACCCTTTTTCATAAGTGCTAACACTGTATGCCCATTGAAAAAGTGCAGTGTATGTGTTGTTTAATACACTGACCTTTTCCAGCTCCTGCTGGCATCTCTCCCAGGCTGCTAGAAAGGTCCCAGCTAAGGTATTGCCTTGCCTGGGACAAGAGCCAGAGCTACTGAGGAATCAGCTTTTGCGGCTCCTGCTGCCGATTGCTTCCTCCGCTGTCAGCACTGGCTACATGCACTCTGATGCTCTGGAATGGCGGGTCAGCAACCCGCTGATCGCAATCTGGGCTTGCTGACCCGCCATCCTAGAGCATGATGTAGGGGTTGAGCACCTTCGATTGTTAGCACTAATGTGAGAACATGATAGGGATATCCAAAACGGTGAAAACAAAAATGGCAAGGCAATGGGTGCACTACCAGTGCAGGAAGGGTAGTGACACAGGATGAAATGTAAAGATAAATAAGCACTCACAAGGATACCAGAATGAGAGGCCTTTATCACAATCATCACTCCTGATTTCCCTGATGGTATCCTTGTGTGTGTGTGCGCATATCTTCGCATGCCATTTCCAGTCAATGGCCTGGAGCAAAAGTACAACTTGGAGGAGGGCCAGCATGACTGGGGTGGGCAGTGAGGCGGAGAGAATAGTGGTGTGATGGGGGGAGGTATTATTCACTTACCTGGATTGGTGGGTTCCAAGGGAAGGGGGGTGTCCTGTGGGGGTAGAGGGGCGGAGGTTCTTGTCGGAGCCCAGTTGAAGCTTCTCATAGCATCAGGAAGGTTTCTCCCACCTATCCTCCCGCGTTTGTTGTTTTGGGGGGCTACCTTCCAAGCTTTATGCTAGTACAGGTTTGGGATTTTTTTTCCCTGGGGGCATGAAGTTAAGAAACCTTGAGCCTTTACAGCCACTTTAAATCCCCCCTGAAAATGGCAGCAAATTTTTAAAAGGTAAGGCCTCATAAACATGGATGGTAATGTTGAAAAATGCGCTGGGCAATAGAATTCTGGGTGTTTATCAGTGCCCAGGGAGCGCCAGGTGTCACATACAGCATGCCATACAAGTGAATGGCAGAACACACTCATGTCAACACCGATGCACAGAAGCATCAACATTTACCCTTATTCGGCAAAAAGGTTGTATGCCCATGCTCAAGTAAACACCATTGGCATTTATAAGAGTATGGCCACTTACAGCCATTCAAAAACCTACAGCTCCCTGGGCACCGGCACACACCCAGAATGTCATGCCCTGCATATTTTTCAACCTTACTCTCCATGTTCATGAGGCCTTACCTGTTAAAAAAAAATGTGCTGATATTTTTCAGGGGTAATTTAACCACTTGAGCCCCGGACCATTATGCTGCCTAAGGACCAGAGGTCTTTTTCCAATTTGGCACTGCGTCGCTTTAACTGCTAATTGCGCGGTCATGCAATGCTGTACCCAAACGAAATTTGCGTCCTTTTCTTCCCACAAATAGAGCTTTCTTTTGATGGTATTTGATCACCTCTGCGGTTTTTATTTTTTGCGCTATAAACGGAAAAAGACCGAAAATTTTGAAAAAAAATGATATTTTCTACTTTTTGTTATAAAAAAAATCCAATAAACTCAATTTTAGTCATACATTTAGGCCAAAATGTATTCGGCCACATGTCTTTGGTAAAAAAAATGTCAATAAGCGTATATTTATTGGTTTGCGCAAAAGTTATAGCGTCTACAAACTAGGGTACATTTTCTGGAATTTACACAGCTTTTAGTTTATGACTGCCTATGTCATTTCTTGAGGTGCTAAAATGGCAGGGCAGTACAAAACCCCCCCAAATGACCCCATTTTGGAAAGTAGACACCCCAAGGAAATTGCTGAGAGGCATGTTGAACCCATTGAATATTTATTTTTTTTGTCCCAAGTGATTGAAAAATGACAAAAAAAAAAAAAAAAAAAAATATTTACAAAAAGTCGTCACTAAATGATATATTGCTCACACAGGCCATGGGCCTATGTGGAATTGCACCCCAAAATACATTTAGCTGCTTCTCCTGAGTATGGGGATACCACATGTGTGGGACTTTTTGGGAGCCTAGCCGCGTACGGGGCCCCGAAAACCAATCACCGCCTTCAGGATTTCTAAGGGTGTAAATTTTTGCTTTCACTCTTCACTGCCTATCACAGTTTCGGAGGCCATGGAATGCCCAGGTGGCACAAAACCCCCCAAAATGACCCCATTTTGGAAAGTAGACACCCCAAGCTATTTGCTGAGAGGCATATTGAGTCCATGGAATATTTTATATTTTGACACAAGTTGCGGGAAAGTGACACTTTTTTTTTTTTTTTTTTTTTTTTTTCATAAAGTTGTCACTAAATGATATATTGCTCACACAGGCCATGGGCATATGTGGAATTGCACCCCAAAATACATTTAGCTGCTTCTCCTGAGTATGGGGATACCACATGTGTGGGACTTTTTGGGAGCCTAGCCGCGTACTGGACCCCGAAAACCAATCACTGCCTTCAGGATTTCTAAGGGTGAAAATTTTTGATTTCACTCTTTACTGCCTATCACAGTTTCGGAGGCCATGGAATGCCCAGGTGGCACAAAACCCCCCCAAATGACCCCATTTTGGAAAGTAGACACCCCAAGCTATTTGCTGAAAGGCATGGTGAGTATTTTGCAGCTCTCATTTGTTTTTGAAAATGAAGAAAGACAAGAAAAAACATTTTTTTTTTTTCTTTTTTCAATTTTCAAAACTTTGTGACAAAAAGTGAGGTCTGCAAAATACTCACTATACCTCTCAGCAAATAGCTTGGGGTGTCTACTTTCCAAAATGGGGTCATTTGGGGGGGTTTTGTGCCACCTGGGCATTCCATGGCCTCCGAAACTGTGATAGGCAGTGAAGAGTGAAATCAAAAATTCACGCCCTTAGAAAGCCTGAAGGCGGTGCTTGGTTTTCGGGGTCCCGTACGCGGCTAGGCTCCCAAAAAGTCTCACACATGTGGTATCCCCGTACTCAGGAGAAGCAGCAGAATGTATTTTGGGGTGTAATTTCACATATTTCCATGGCATGTTTGAGCAATATATCATTTAGTGACAACTTTGTGCAAAAAAAAAAAAAAAAATTTGTCTCTTTCCCGCAACTTGTGTCGCAATATAAAATATTCCATGGACTCGACATGCCTCTCAGCAAATAGCTTGGGGTGTCTACTTTCCAAAATGGGGTCATTTGGGGGGGTTTTGAACTGTCCTGGCATTTTATGCACAACATTTAGAAGCTTATGTCACACATCACCCACTCTTCTAACCACTTGAAGACAAAGCCCTTTCTGACACTTATTGTTTACATGAAAAAGTTTTTTTTTTTTGCAAAAAAATTACTTTGAACCCCCAAACATTATATATTTTTTTAAAGCAAATGCCCTACAGATTAAAATGGTGGGTGTTTCATTTTTTTTTTTCACACAGTAATTGCGCAGCGATTTTTCAAACGCATTTTTTGGGGAAAAAACACACTTTTTTTAATTTTAATGCACTAAAACACGCTATATTGCCCAAATGTTTGATGAAATAAAAAAGATGATCTTAGGCCGAGTACATGGATACCAAACATGACATGCTTTAAAATTGCGCACAAACGTGCAGTGGCAACAAAATAAATACATGTTTAAAAGCCTTCAAAAGCCTTTACAGGTTACCACTTTAGATTTACAGAGGAGGTCTACTGGAAAAGTTACTGCACTCGATCTGGCCTTCGCGGTGATACCTCACATGCATGGTGCAATTGCTGTTTATGTTTGACGACAGACCGCCGCTTGCGTTCGCCTTAGCGCGAGAGCAGGGGGCGACAGGGGTGTTTTTTTTTTTCTTTATTATTTTTTTGCTTTTTTAATCTTACTTTTAAACTGTTCCTTTCATATTTTTTTTTTTAATCATTTTTATTGTTATCTCGGGGAATGTAAATATCCCCTATGATAGCAATAGGTAGTGACAGGTACTCTTTTTTGAAAAAATTGTGGTCTATTAGACCCTAGATCTCTCCTCTGCCCTCAAAGCATCTGACCACACCAAGATCGGTGTGATAAAATGCTTCCCCAATTTCCCAATGGCGCTATTTACATCCGGCGAAATCTAAGTCATGAAATACTCGTAGCTTCCGGTTTCTTAGGCCATAGAGATGTTTGGAGCCACTCTGGTCTCTGATCAGCTCTATGGTCAGCTGGCTGAATCACCGGCTGCATTCTCAGGTTCCCTGTTGAGACAGGAGAGCCAGAGAAAAACACGGAAGACGGTGGGGGGGGGGGGCATTCCCTCCCACGGCTTGTAAAAGCAGTCTAGAGGCTAATTAGCCGCTAGGATTGCTTTTACATGAAAGCCGACCGCTGGCTGAAAAGAATGATACCAAGATGATACCTAAACCTGCAGGCATCATTCTAGTATAACCACTCAAAGTCGTGAATGGCGTACCTGAAGACAAAAAAATGGTTAACAATGGTTAACAATAAAGCACAGTAAAGTGTAAATAATTACACACCTGAAAAACAAACATGATAAAACATAATAACAATAACAATAACAATAACAATAAAACATTGCAGAATAGAATACAGTAAAAAAGAGCAGAACAATAGAGAGAGAGAATAGAGAGAGAGAGAACAATAAAACAACAACTATTTTTTTTTATTTCATATTTTTTTTTTTACACTTTTTTTGTAACTAACTTTTATAACGGTAACCGGTTCCAGGTTCGGGTCTCTCAAAATGCGATGGCATCTTGGGAGACCCTGTGAAAGTGTGCCTAGTCTGTGCAATGCTGTACCCTACGCTAATACTCAACTAGTGAATGGTAGCGTTCAAAACATTCACCAATGCAAAGACCAGGATTGTCAGGACAGGAGGGACAATAATAGCGGGTGTCACTCCTATATCCGCGCTCTTACTGCAGACACAACATCTTTTTTGGGGGTTCGTTGGGTAGGGGTACTCGGGAGGACATAAAAATGCCTCTCATGCAGCCGACTGCATTTGGTTGGGGATGTGAATGGGGGAAGTACGGGCGCTGCAGAAGCGGTGGGTTCCCAATTAGGATTGGCGAATGCAGCAGGAAGGGCACTATGGGCACGATGGGCCTGTGTTTGTCTTCTTGGTGGCAGCGGGACACTACTTGTGCTTGCCACCTCACCAGCTTCAACTGCACTTATGGGACTCGCCACGTCACCACGTGTTACTGCAGTGCTGGTTTGACTACGACCGGGGTGTACTAGGCCGCTGGCGCTTGCCAGTTCACCAAAACGCTACCAAAAAACGTTAGCGATCGCAGGGATCAGGCCTGACTCTGCGAACGCTGCAGTTATGCGTTTAGTGTTTTGTAAGTGTCAGTGATCGATCGATACTGCACTTGGGTGGGCTGTGCCGGGCCGGGCGGAGGGGCAAAACGCAGGTGCTAGCAGGTATCTGGGCTGATCCCGCTAACACTGCGTTTTTGGGAACCCTAAACTGCTGGTGACGCTAGTATAGATCTGATCGGATCAGATATTGATGCGATCAGATACTATACCACTAAGGGAGGTGTACGGTGCGTGCGTGGGTGTTAGCGGTACTGGCGCTAATCTGACGCTGCCTGGGGCTGGCGCTTGCCAGTTCACCAAAACGCTACAAAAAAAAACTGTTAGCGATCGCAGGGATCAGGCCTGACTCTGCGAACGCTGCAGTTATGCGTTTAGTGTTTTGTAAGTGTCAGTGATCGATCGATACTGCACTTGGGTGGGCTGGGCTGGGCCGGGCGGAGGGGCAAAACGTAGGTGCTAGCAGGTATCTGGGCTGATTCCGCTAACACTGCGTTTTTGGGAACCCTAAACTGCTGGGGACGCTAGTATAGATCTGATCGGATCAGATATTGATCCGTTCAGATACTATACCACTAAGGGAGGCGTATGCTGCGTGCGTGGGTGTTAGCGGTACTGGCGCTAACCTGACGCCTGGGGCTGGTGCTTGCCAGTTCACCAAAATGCTACCAAAAAAACTGTTAGCGATCGCAGGGATCAGGCCTGACTCTGCGAACGCTGCAGTTATGCGTTTAGTGTTTTGTAAGTGACAGTGATCGATCGATACTGCACTTGGGTGGGCTGGGCGGAGGCACAAAACGCAGGTGTTAGCAGGTATCTGGGCTGATCCCGCTAACACTGCGTTTTTGGGAACCCTAAACTGCTGGGGACGCTAGTATAGATCTGATCGGATCAGATATTGATCCGTACAGATACTATACCACTAAGGGAGGTGTATGCTGCATGCGTGGGTGTTAGCGGTACTGGCGCTAATCTGACGCTGCCTGGGGCGACGCATATCACCGCCGGGCGATCAGGGGGCTAAACCTTTATTCGGTAATAAACGGCGGGTGCCCTGACACTATAAAAAATAAACGAACTAACCAGCGTCATCCGTAACAGTTATACGGTGATCAGTGGTGAAAGGGTTAACTAGGGGGCAATCAAGGGGTTAAAACATTTATTAGGTAGTATATGGGGGTCCCTGACGCTATAAAACGCTGACGGCGAACCTAAATATTTACCTCACTAACTAGCGTCACCAGCGACACTAATACAGCGATCAGAAAAATGATCGCTTAGTGACACTGGTGACAGGGGGTGATCAAGGGGTTAAAACTTTATTAGGGGGGGTTAGGGGGGTACCCTAGACCTAAAGGGGGGTAATACTAACTGTCCCAACACTGTAACTGTCACAAACTGACACTATGCAGTAATCAGAAAAAAAAAAAAAAAAACTGCTGGTGTCAGTTTGTGACAGGGGGGGGGGGGTGATTGGGGGGGGATCGGGGGGCGATCGGGGGGGGGATCGGGGTGTTTTGTGTGCCTGGCATGTTCTACTGTGTGTGTGTTGTGCACTCACATAGATGTCTTCTCTCCTCGGGCCGGAACGGAAAATACCGACCCGAGGGGAGATGACATCACTTCCTTTGCTGCTGTTTAGCATACAGCAGCAAAGGAGTGTTCTCATTGGCCGGCGGCGATCGCGAGGGGGGGGCCACGAACGGATGGTCTCCCCCTCATCACGGATCGCCGCTGGACAAAAGACGACCGCCTCGGGCACCGGGGATCGGACCCCCCACCCGCGGAAGGCAAATCACGTACATGTACGTGATTTTGCCTGTCCGTGCCACTTTGCCGACGTACATCGGCGTGAGGCGGTCGTCAAGTGGTTAAGACAAAAGGTAGATTTTTCCTGGTACTTCTTATGCCCTGTACACACGGTCGAACATTGATCGGACATTCCGACAAAAAAATCCATGTTTTTTTCCGACGGATGTTGGCTCAAACTTGTCTTGCATACACACGGTCACACAAAGTTAAACAAAGGTGTTCACTCGGGCCCAAAGTACACCTCTCAGCGCCAGGGAAAAAATGCTGCTCAAAAGCAGAAACAGAAACTGTTGATACAAATATAGGTATCGCCCAATTTGCTATCACAAAGGCAAGAGATTAAAATAGTATATTAATAAAAGCAGCCGTTTAAACCATAAACAAATTATAATAAAAAGTAGTATAATATAATCAATAAATTGAACTATAATAATACACTACAAACAGCGCTATTGTTGAGCAAAAACACACAAGCATGCGGCCAACTTCACACGAAAGTCCTTTAAGAGTAGTGAGGAGTTTAAAAAGTGGTTCAGAGAGTGTTCATAGGTGATCATAAAACAGAATCTCAGTGTGCACCTTTCACCGGTCAGTCCAGTGGCAGTGGTTCTCATTCACTTCTTCCCTCTGGCTGGTTGAGCACAGAGCTTTGTGTAGGGGACAGAGAGATCATTTGACCTATCTGATGTTTATTGTTGTAAGATCCTCACAGTTTATGGATTAAACTTCATAAGATCTTCAAGGTGTCATCTGGATTGAGTCACTGTCTACTAATTCAGCTAAGATTGGGTTATCGATATCTCATCACAACTAGCCTGATCATCTGTGAATCCCCCGGAGTGGTGTTGGCAGCAGCTTGTGGCTTAGATGTTTCTTCCCTTGGGGGCTTATACATTTCTTAGCTCTGGTGAGTTTAACCCCCTGAGGGGAGCGTGTTCTCACATGGTGGAATTGGACTGACCGGTGAAAGGTGCACACTGAGATTCTGTTTTATGATCACCTATGAACACTCTCTGAACCACTTTTAAACTCCTCACTACTCTTAAAGGACTTTTGTGTGAAGTTGGTCGCATGCTTGTGTGTTTTTGCTCAACAATAGCGCTGTTTGTAGTGTATTATTATAGTTCAATTTATTGGATACACAAAGTTGTCGAAAAATCTGATCGTTCTGAACGCGGTGACGTAAAACACATACGTTGGCACTATAAACGGGGCAGTAGCCAATAGCTTTCGTCTCTTAATTTATTCTGAGCATGTGTGGCACTTTGTGCATCGGATTTGAGTACACACAAATGAATTTCCGACAACGGATTTTGTTGTCGGAAAATTTTATAGCAAGCTCTCAAACTTTGTGTGTCGGAAATTCCGATGGAAAATGTGTGATGGAGCCCACACGCGGTCGGAATTTCCAACAACAAGGTCCTATCACACATTTTCCGGCGGAAAATCCACCTGTGTGTACAGGGCATAAGGCAAAATCAACCTTTCTATATATTATCTATAAAACAGGAGATTTTCACTTTTTGCGATTAGGTCCACTTTATTTGTGAATCAGTTTTGTAACAGGTCCTTTAAACCAAGTTACAAATGACCAATGCCAAAGGTGATGAGTGTTCTACATGATTGCAGCTACAAAAAACCACTTGTCCCAGTGTATTGTGGGAGGAATAAACACAGGTTCCATATTTAGAACTCACAATGGAAAGTATTTGTGCTTGCATATCACATCAGGGATGTTATGGAGAGTCCTGCCCTACTGAGATTGGCAGTAGTAGAATGGCTAGGTGCCATGGGTGTTGTGTTTCAGCTTCTCAAGTGCTCCTTGAATGAGTTGGCATTGGTGACTCATACCAGCCTTGAAGTATAGCAGTTTGTACTGGGTCCACTGATAAACTGGCTATAACTTTCTATCTAAAGTATTTTTGTAGCTATAATCAGTGCAGTAGGAAGCTTAACACCATCTATCTGTCAGATGTGATACCTTCATAAAACAGCCAGTAGGGGCCTGTTCACACCAGGATGTGGTGTGTCCAAAATGCACTGCATTTGCAATCTGCAGCGTCAATTGTGTCAATGTTAAGTTAATGACACCACAAACGCAGAGTGTTTGCTAGCACCGAATCGTATGGTACAGAAGTACCATGCGATCTAGCTGCTGTGCATTTTTTAAAGTAGTGCATGCACTATTGTTGCTTTCGTCCGGTTTGATTCAACCCATTCAAAATGAATGGGCTCAAATCGCACCACACTAAACCACGCGTGACTCACACAGGAACACAGCGCGCGTTCCTCTTCGATTCCTGGTGTGAGCTGGCCCTAAATCAATGTTTTCAAACAATAATTAAACCTGAATTAAAGGGTCAAAGAACTTTAATCCAAATATATTCTTCAATATAAGATAAATACAAAGAATATAAATCCACATCATGTGCGCCAAATGTCTCGTCATACCGCTAGATATTACCTTATAAAAGTAGCAGAGACATCACTACTGTGCTGCACATAACCTACAGCAGAGGACAGATCGCCCTGCTCTAGGAGAAAGAACAGCAATGAATGGTCTTTATTACTGGATGTTCCTGCCCAGAGGCAATGTTACATGCTGAATTACTGCAAAGATCTGGAAGAAATACATAAAGCACACCAAGAATAAGCATAAACAGTGGTAAACTTTCGTTTTTTGTTGTTAACTACAGGTAAGCTTATAATAAAGCTTAACCTGTAGATAAAATGAATATCTCCTAAACGTGCACCATTTAGGAGATATTCTAGCGAGCAGCATCCGGTGACGTCTCCAGCGCATGCGCTCTGAAGGAGCATTCCCGTGCCATTCTTTTAGAGCTCTGTGCCACGGCCAGGACACCTGTGTGCATGCGCAGAAGTGACGTCATTGCGGCTCGGCTAGTCAATCGGCCACAGCCCGCGAACCCAGAAGGAAGACCGGAAGAAGATGGAAGCTTCTGCAACGGTGACAGCGCACTGCTGGAGGGCTTAATTTTAAGGTAAGTCTTTCATAATGTGCTAGTATACGGTGCATACTAGCATATTATGATATTCCCTGGCAGGAAGAAACATTTTTTTTTTTGTTTTTTTTAAGAGTTTACTACTGCCTAAGAGTAAATGTGCCTCCTGTATTTGGGTGGTACTTTTTTAATCCCAGGCTGTAAAACATTTTTTGTTACACCTTTATAGACTTTTAAAGGTACACTCCAGGCAAAACTGAAATGTAACCACTTCATCCCTGGCACCTGTATACTCTATATCAGCTATTCTAAACCAGGGTTCCGTGGAACCCTAGGGTTCCTCC
Organism: Aquarana catesbeiana; assembly: GCF_042186555.1. NCBI lineage: Eukaryota > Metazoa > Chordata > Amphibia > Anura > Ranidae > Aquarana > Aquarana catesbeiana. The sequence goes on along the minus strand of NC_133334.1, from coordinate 77,623,541 downwards.
AGAGATGGCTAGGGGTTCCTTGAGCTGTGGCTGAATTACCTCCTGTTTGATGGTGCCTACATACTTCTGAGCCAATGCCACTTGGAGGAGCCAGTGGTATGACACCGATCTTTATAGCTCTCTGTCTCTGTTCTTACCACCACTTTAAAAAAGGGCATTCTTCTCACTTACCACCAAAGTAAGGGGAATTGTTCCCACTGACCCCCAATGAATGGGTTTTATCAGGTGTTCCCCGAGACCTGAAAATTATTTTAAGGGTTCCCCTGGGGTAAAAGGGTTGGGAAAGGCTGCTTTATATGGACCAGAGCAATTTTTACATTTCTGCTATGGGTCTGTTCATTTGGCAATAACTTTGTCATTACTTAGGATAACAGAGTAATATACTGGTATATACCTCATTATCAAGGCAAACAGGGCTTTATTTCAGTTATATTGTCCTGCAAAATATATTTTATTCTCTATGCAATCCATTGACAAAAAAAAAACATTTACTTTTTTCTACTTTGATTAGTGTTATTTTAAAAAAAATAGTGTTATTGAAAATTAAAAGTATACACCCAATTCATTACTTTGCCCATTTTCATGACACTAAAATTATGATTCTGTTACAAAACATTACAAAGTTCTTTACAAATGAATTAAAGGCTTTTTTTCCAACTTTGGAAAAAAAAAATGAATAAAAATGAATAAAATGTAAATAGTAATGGTAAAAAATAGAAATAAAAAATCATTAGAAAACAGCTAGTGGGAGAAGGGAAATAAGGAATTATTTAGGGCTAATTAACCTTGACCTCCAGAAGATTTACCCCCTCCCCTCCCCTTCATGACCAGGCCATTTTTTGCAATACAGCACTGCGTTATTTTAACTGACAATTGCACGGTCATGCAACGCTGTACCCATATAAAATTTATGCCATTTTTTTACCCACAAATAGAGCTTTCTTTTGGTGGTATTTGATCACCACTGCATTTCTTATTTTTTGAGCTATAAACAGAAAAAGACCAACAATTTTGAAAAAAAAAAACAATATTTTTTACTTTCTGCTATAAAATATATCCAATGAAAAAATATGTATTCTGCTACATATTTTTGGTTAATAAAATCCCAATTAGTGTATGATGATTGGTTTGCACAAAAGTTATAGGGGGTTATTTACGAAAGGCAAATACACTTTGCACTACAAGTGCACTTGGAAGTGCAGTCACTTTAAATCTGAGGGGCAGATCTGAAATGAGTGTAAGCTCTGTTGATTTTATTATCCAATCATGTGCAGGTTAAAATGCTGTTCTTTTTAATTTCCTTGCATGTCCCCTTCGGATCTACAGCGACTGCACTTCCAAGTGCACTTGCGGTGCAAAGTGGACTTGCCTTTCGTAAATAACCCCCATAGTGTCTACAAACTATCGTGTATATATATACTGGATTTTTTTATACTAGTAATGGTGGCGATCAGCGACTTATAGCGGGACTGCGATATTGTGGCAGACAGTCGGACACTAACTGACATTTTGACACCTTGTGGGAACCAGTGACAATCAAAGGGTTAACTGTGTTTTTGTGTACTGTATGTGCTGTTTTTACTAAAGGAAATTATGGATTTTCTTTCAATACAGGAAAGAAAATCTATGACTTCCCCCCTGTTAGAACGGAGCTCTGCCTTGTTTACATAGGCAGAGCTCCATTCTGTGTCTCTGCCCAAGGTTCGGCGGGTTGCAGCGGACATCCATTGCCCAGCACCCGCAGATCAGCTTCTGCTGTGAGTAATCACAGCAGAAATGGCCCGCCGGTGGCGCATGCCCCCTAGGCGGAAGTGCAGATTCACAAATATATATGTGATTCTGCACAGGAGGGCTGCCCTGTAGCAGTATATATGCTATGGGGCGACCTGGAAGTGGTTAAAGGTGAACAACAGGTAATTTAATCATAAAGAAGGTTGCTTTAATTCCCACTGTATCCAGCTCAATGGTCACCACTTTGATTTGCACATGAGCAAAACAGGTAAATACAAAGTAACACTAATGTTACTCTGGGGTTTATTTACTAAAGGCAAATCCACTTTGCATTACAAGTGCATTGCAAGTGCACTTGGAAATACAACCGCTGTAGATCTGACGGGGACATGCAAGGAAAATAAAAAACAGCATTTTTGCTCGTACATGATTGGATGATAAAATCAGCAGAGCTTCCCCTCATTTCAGATCTTCCCCTCAGATCTAAAGCGACTGCACTTGCAGTGCACTTGTAGTGCAAAGTGAATTTGCTTTTAGTAAATCAACCCCTTTGTGTCTCTAATTCAGTCTTGCTAGCATTTGTAAACACTATTCAGAAGGTCAATTTTTTTTTTACAGCAGCCATTATAGCTGCTGTACAACAAAAGTAAAATTTTGAGCTATAGCACAGGACAGTGTTGCAGCCTGCACTATGCGAATTGTATTCTTTTACCCAACTAATTTAAAACAAGATTGTTCTGTTTATTCTGCTGTATCAGCACAGGCTGTTTAAATAATTTCCACCACTCTGAACATACTTAAACACCTACGAGCCTTCAAAATCCTAATTTGAGAATTCAAGATCTTGTTATTAGGTATTGTTTAATCTCATCCAAATTATTCCTCCCACTTAGCATGTGTTCTTGACAACTATCCATAACTGGTACTTCTATTGTTATAAGAACACCTCCCTTTTGGCTTGAGATTCCTTCTGCATTTTTTACTTGATAAACAACTACATTCTCTCCTAACACCCACGATGTTGGCTTCTCTGGAATTTCTGGATAATCTACGTTATCTTTTAATCAATATACATTGAATACATTTTTTTTGCAGTTCGACCAGCATTGGCAGTTATGATTTCAGTTTAAATTGAAAGTTCTGTTCAGAAAAAATAAATCATCCCCTGAATATTAGCAAACATCCTCATAGATCTGTATCTGCACATATGGAAATAGGCAATTTCAGTACACTTGCTGAAATTTTTCAAAATGGATGCTGATTGGTAGGTTTTGCGCAAAGCCCTTCAAATTGCACTTTACACTAAAAAGTAGTTAAAAAGGAGGTAAAAGTCCAGGAAACTCCTACCGATCTTATAGAATGTGCAGGTGGTGCTTTGTCCCTAGGGTGTAAGCTCTTGAGATTAGTTGCCTTATCCACCTAGTGACGGTGAATTGTGAGGCAGGATGTCCCTTTCAAGGTCCTAAGGAGAGATGGAAAAGGGAGTCTGTCTAGAAGCTGTAGCTTTGAGATAGACTCATGGCTCTGACCATGTCCAGACAGTAAAGAGAAATCTCTTTTGGGTGCTTTGGGATAGGGCACAATGAAGGAAGGACAATGTCTTTACTTCAAGGCTGACACCACCTTGGAAGTAAGGTGGGTGTTCTGGGAGCAAGACTACTTTGTCCTTGTGAAGAATGTGAAGAATGATAAATGGATCCTTACAGGAGGAAGCCACTAACTCACAGACATGTATATCAGACATGATAGCTCCCAACAAAACTACCTTGCAGGAGAGATCATTCAAAAGGAGTTCCCTGAAGGGTTCAATGGTTTCTGCAGGTCAGGAAGAGCTCAATTTGGTTCCAAAGAAGCACAGGTTGCTACAAGGGTGGTTTGATATAAGAAACACCTTATCTAAAAGCCTTTACAAGGGAAAGCAAAGCCAGAGGTTTCTGGAAAAAATGGATAAGGCCAAAACCTGTCCCTTCAGCATACTTAAGGTCAGGTTTTGGTCAAGTCCCAAGTGTAGGAAGGCCAGAATGTAAGGCACAGAGTAATCTTTGTCTGTGTTCACACCAGGCAAAAAGGATTTCCAGGTACAATAGTAGATTTTTCTGGAAGTGGCTTTCCTTGCCTTTAGCAGCATAGAAATTACAGATTCAGGGACCTCTCTGTCCCTCAAGATTTAGGGTTCAACAGTCATGCCATTTAAAGCCAGAGACTGAGAAGCAGGATAGAACAGGGGACACTGAGACAACAGGTCTGGCCTGTTTGGAATTTGTCAGGGGTAATCTCCTAGAAGTCTGGGTATGTCCATGTACCAGGTTCTTCTGGGACAGTTGGGTGCATTGAGAATTACCGGTTTCTTCTTTTGCTCTATCTTGCAGAGCATTCAAGGCAGAATTCACCCTGTAGGAAAAGCATAGATTATCCTAAACTGAGCCCAGGGAGTTTTCAAACCATCCATGCCAGTGCTAGAGGATCCATGGTAAAAGAAGTAACTTCTTGTTGAACCTGGAGGCCAGGACATCCACATCCAGGTTGAAAATGTTGGGGCAAAGGGCCCATTTCCTCTTAGTCCAGGAGGTGACAGCTGGGTAATCTGCCTTCCAGTTGTCTACTCTTTGGATGTGGACAGCAGAGATCACTGGACAGTGTTTTTACATCCATGAGATGATCAGGCTTATTACTTTCAAGGCTGTACGACTCCTGGTGCCCCCTTGGTGATTGATGTAGGCCACAGCCGTGGGGGTTGTCTGACTGTACCCAGATTGAGTGTCCTTGATAAGGCGTTTTCAGTGATGCAGAGCATTTTTTATTATCGCTCTGAGCTCCAAGACGTTGCTGGGAGTTTGATTCCTTGAGTAACCATGTTCCCTGTGAGAGATTGGAGCACCCCTCCCCAGGCTGAGAGACATGCATCTGTTATTACCTTCCAGTGGTATGGTACAAAAAACTTTGCTTGGCTGAATAAGAGCATAGGTAGGTCAAGAGAAAGAGAGAGCATGTTTGTTCCATGCAAACAAGTGTTGCAGGCCCAGAATGCCCAATCTCAGAGGGATGCTTCTTTGACTGTAAGACCCAAGCATGAGATATGAAAAAGATCAGTTTGTTTTCTAAGAGAAAAGACCTTTGCTCCGGCTGGATCTAGAAGGAGGACCAAGGGAAGGAGATTTTGGAAGCCGATTATCCAATAGGGATGGACTGAACAGACATGGTTTGCACCAGAACCTCCGAACACCGCGAAAGTTCGGACCCCGAATAACGAACCCCATTAAAACCAATGGGAACCGAATGTCAAAAATCAAAAGTGCCCATTTTAAAGGCTTATATGCAAGTAATTGGGCGTACAATGGTTATAGGGGTCTGGGTCCTGCCCTGGGGGACATGTATCAATAAAAAAATAAGTTTGTGAAAAACGTAATTTTTAAATGAGCAGTGATTTTTTTGATTTTTAAAGTGAAAGCCTAAAAATGAAAAATCCCTTCCAATATAGTGCCTGGGGGGGTCCCCTTAGTCTACCTGTAAAGTGGCAGATCTGTACCAAGTCTAGAATCTGCTGCAGCAATAATTGCATTTATAAAGCCAAAAAAAAGACATTTTCCCTGCAAGCTGCCTTTATTTACATCAGCAACAGCTGGGGAGCCAGTGTGTATGATGAGCCGCCTCACCTTCAGTTTCCTCCTCTGCTCTATCTGGCACCCAAGTCGCATCAGTGACCTCATCATCATCATAATCTCCATCGCCTCCATCTTCATAATCTCCATCTCCTCCAGCCTTTATTTACATCAGCAACAGCTGGGGAGCCAGTGTGTATGATGAGCCGCCTCACCTTCAATTTCCTCCTCTGCTCTATCTGGCACCCAAGTCGCATCAGTGACCTCATCATCATCATAATCTCCATCTCCTCCATCTTCATCATTACCACTGGAGACAACTTGGCAATACGCTGCGGCTTGGGGAACATGAATTCCAATTTGTCTACCAGTGTTCCTTCCTCCCTCTAGGCTCATGTTCCTGTCATCCTCAACCTCAGAACCAACATCTGAATCCAGTAATGGTTAGGCATCATCAAGGAGGAAGTGGCTGTCGCTGTGGTCAAATAACTCAGCTGACTCCTCAATGTCTGATGTTGGGGCTATGGCAGGAATAGATGTGGACAAGGAGGCAGGTTTATCCACTCTGGCAACTGCAGGGGACTGCACACTTGTCTCTGCTTGCGTGACAGAGGATGAGGAGGATGAGGAAGGTTTAGTAAGCCAGTCTACCACCTCCTCTGCATGCTGTGGCTGGATAGCATGGGCAAACTCACTAAACAAAGGAAATGATGCACAGAACTATATGGCATTAAACTGGCAGTAACGCACAAAACTATATGGCGTTAAACTGGCAGTAACGTACACAGAACTATATGGCGTTAAACTGGCAGTAACGCACACAGAACTATATGGCGTTAAACTGGCAGTAACACAATCAAACAGATGGTGTTCAACCATCACTACACTGTAAACTGTCCCTACTCTAGCTATGCAGTAATTTAAAGCTTACTGACACGGTCTCACTACACTACACTGAAACTATCTGAGCTGTCCCTACTCTACACTAATGTATGTATGAATGACACGGTCTCACTACAATACAATGAAACTATCTGAGCCCTACTCTAGCTGCACACTTTGCAAAGCCGAATTATTGAATAAAGTCATGATGACAGTGTCCAATCATGACTCTGACAGTGCTCTGTGCCCTGATTGGCTGAAGCTTTCACTGCTTCAGCCAATCAGGGCTTGCAATACGCTGTTCAGCTCCACAATGCATTGTGGCCGGTTCGGGGGGCCCAACAAATGGTCAAACGACCCGTTTGTTCGGCTGTTCGTCGAACGTCCCAACAGCTAAAGTTTGGCCCAAACTTATGCTTAGGCCAAACCGTTCGCCCATCCCTATTGCCCAACTGAGGTTCTGAAGTATCTGAATAGCCTTTCAGACATTTGCAGATAGTTTAAAAGATAGATGTGTCCTTCAGAAGAAGGTAGTCTAGATACCCTATGGTTTGAATGCCCTGACTTATCACGACAGGAGGGAGGAGTGCGAGTACCTTTATAAATACTCCGGGCACAGAGGATATGCCAAGTGGCAATACAGCACACTGGAAATGTTTGTCTCTTGCTGTGACATGCAGAAAGAACAGATGAGGTGGGTAGATGGCAAAATGCAGATAGGCATCTTGGATGTTCATGGATGCTAGGTATTCCCCTTGTTTTAGAGAGGTGACAACTGACCTTGTGAACTCTATACAACACTTTGGAACATGAAGGTGCTTGTTTAAGGATTTTCGGTCCAGAATAGGACAAGTGCTCCTGTCGGGTTTGGGTTTGAATTTAATTGAACCAATGCGCTCCTTATCAACTTATGATGTCATCAGGACATGGTTGGGACAGTTTAAAAGGCACAAGATCGGCACTGTAGTTAAATAAAAGCCGTCAGTAAAAAATGTTTGCCTACCTCAGTTGGTGCCGTTTTTTATGTTTTTGCCATGGCACTCCTGAGGACTTCTTGCGGCACCCCTGGACTAGAGTAAGTATCACTTTATGTTGTGCTATTAAAACCTCTGCATTTAATACAAATCTTTAAAGGCCAAGTTCACCATTGTGAGAAAAAAATTAATCATATTTTTGCAGAAAAATTTGCATTTTTAATTTTTTTAACTGGACCTGGCAGAGCAATGCAGCCTGCAGACATCACAATGTCAGGCTTCTGCACACTCTGCCTAGAGCTCTCTGCCCATACCTCTGTATGGGCAGACAGTTCCTGAGCTGTGGGCAGTGTGAATGAACTATGAGCCTGCTGATTAGCACCCTCTCAGTTCACTGATACTACAAGTTAATCTGCCGCAGTGGCAGACAGGACTTGTAGTTTATTTCTTTCTTAGATTCCTGTGAATTAAAGATATGGTTGTGCAAGCAAAGCCCCGCACAATTGTGCTAGTTTCAAAATGTGACAACGGGTGCGGGGAGAGGATCCCTCGCCCACTGTCACAGAGAGTGGAGCTCTGACAGTGGGAGGCTAGTGCATAGGAGCTTGTTAGATCCTAAATATGACATGCAACATTGCTTCCAAAGGTGAACCTATCCTTTCCTTGGCTAGTTAATAAACAAGGGTAGTCTACTACCAGTACAAACCGCTTTTTTGTGAACTCTTTTTTTCCACTAGATAGAGCTCAGCCATGATTCTCAGAGGGGTGAAAATCTTTTTAGGATTGACTAAGTCATCATAGATTGCCCATTCTATTGGTTCATGAACAGGGAATATCTTTTTAGACTTAGCAGGACTCTTAGAACCCAAAGAGGTATGTCGAGTTGGAGAAGAATCAAGTTTCTTTTCTTTTCTTTTCTTTTGCACTTTCTTTTTTTTTTGTTTAGTGGGAATGTATGTTTGTTTTAATTTTTGTTGTAAACTGTAAAAACAATTTTTATTGAAAAAAAAAAGATCTGATTAAAAAAAATGAATCGAGTTCAGAAATGCCCAGGCTTTTGCACACAGCATGTTCTCCTGGGTCCTCTTCATTCCCCTCTTTGTCTACATCAGCCATTCTCAACCAGGGTTCCGTGGAACCCTAGGGTTCCTCCAGAGATGGCTAGGGGTTCCTTGAGCTGTGGCTGATTTACCTCCTGTTTGATGGTGCCTACATACTTCTGAGCCAATGCCACTTGGAGGAGCCAGTGGTATGACACCAATGATCTTTATAGCTCTTTGTAAGAGGGCCATTCTTACCGCCAAAAAGGGCAATTTTCTCACTGACCACCATTAATGGGTTCGTCAGGGGTTCCTCGAGACCTGAAAATTATTTTAAAGGGTTTCCCTGGGGTAAAAAGGTTGAGAAAGGCTGGTCTACATCTTCCAGAGTAGCCATATCAGGTCCGACTCAGGCAGAAAGTGGGAGTGGAAAAGGAGTGTGGCACCCTTGAGCCCTTGACAGTGATGGGTGTATTAAAACCATTTGTTGTCTGAACGGTTGTGACAGTTGTAGAAAAACCCACTTTAGCCGGTTAGGCTGCTTGTCTCATACCTGAGAGAGAGCTAAAATCAGATGAGATGGAGCTAAAATAGGGTTCTGCTTTTGCTTCATGTGACATTCTTTTTCTTCCACCTTTTATACCGAATAGTCAAAATGTATTACTAATTTTTCATGACTATGTCTATTGACATTGTGAACAACATCCCTTCTGGTATTTCATATGCTACTTGTGGTTACAATGTTTTTATGTTTTTTATTTTTACATATGTGCTCTCATATGTTCAATAAAAACATATTTGTGAAAAATAGCATTCTGTTATAGTGCAAGGAAACTATCTGCACTTTAAGTGGTCTAAAGGTCTTGCAGGCCTTTGGCAGAATAGGTGTTTGCTTTTGCCACTGTCCCCTCATGCCTAGTTTCCGTCATTACTATGAGTGAAGGTATCCCCCTGTGGGGTACTTATTAGGTAAGATGTGAAAATGGGTTAGGTGTGTCCAAGAAGAAGAATGCAGCAATCCGGGAAGTGACCCTCCTGTACCCAAGTGAAAATGGGGTAGATGTGTCCAAGAAACACAATGCAGCAATCCAGGAAGTGACCGTCTTGTACCCGAGTGAAAATGGGGTAGGTGTGTCCATGAAACAGAATGCAGCAATCCAGGATGTGACCAACCTGTAACAAATGCTTGTGGAAAAAAGCAGGAGGAAGACCCCGAGTACCATACGAAAAGCTCTCTAGGCAGAAGTGGCAGTAAAGTGTGTGATGTAATACCTAGTCATCCACCTAAGACTAACCTCTGAATGATAGAATTTAGCACTACGTTTTCAAACTTTAACACTGTTTAAGTGAAAAGGTTTCAAACACATTCCTGGTTTCCTAATAGTTTTAATGTATGAACACATACTATTCAGGATATACACAATATAGTGTAAAGCAAGTAATAGAGGAATTACAGATCACAGTTGCTGGGACTACAATAATGGTCAAAGAAACAGGCCGACCCTATCTTACCTGTCCATGTCACTGGTCCCTACATGGAGTCCAGGCTTTGCCTATTATGGTATACCCCCAAAGAGGTCTTTAGGATGTGGGTTCCATAGGGATAGACCACAACTTTGGACTTTTATAACATTCTGCAGATAGCTGTATGCATTGCACCAAGTGCTAAGGTGGGTGCCCATGGGGGATCCAGTGCCATAAAGAATATCACAGGCTGCAAATGAGAGCTTTCACCTAAATGAAGACTGTATAGTTAATGGCATAACAAATAAAGAAAAGTATTACACTCAGTCACTACAGGTGGTAGTGTGCATATCATCAATAATGTGGGCGTCAGAAGAGCTGCAGAGATCAGCAGAAAAGCAGCTGGAGTCAGCATAGTGGCGCCAGAAAGTGGCTGGATAGTGGAGCTTGGCTGAGAGGTCACAGGAGCTGCAGCACAGCCAGATATCTTTTGCTCCATCCCTTAGCATAGAGCCCAGCTGATCTAAGCCGAGTGGGCTGAGAGGCCTCCGGAAGCCGCCACACAGCCGGATAGCTTGCGCTCCATCACCTAGCATCCAAGCCGTCTTCAGGCTCCAACATCCAGCCGCTTCCTGGCGCCACTCTGCCGACTCCAGCCACTTTCCTGCTGATCTCTGCAGCTCCTGTGACACCCACGTTATTGATGATATGCACACTACCACCTGTGTAAAAGGGAGTGTAATACTTTTCTTTTTTTGTTATGCCATTTCCTATACACCAAATAATTTCAAATCTTGTGACGTGCTAGTGGTATCCTCCACCCACGTGAAGGATCAGAAATTGTGGCGCTATCAAAACACACTTGTGTTAACACTATATCCAGTGTATCAAACTAATCTAGTGAACCCATTATTTCAGGTGTAAAATAAAAACTCGAAATTAATACTGAATAAATCAGCTAAATACATCAAATAACTACTATACAAACAGTGACTTGGTGCTGATAATAACAAATTATATATGTGACACCTTCCTTAGATAATCAAAAATATATAGATAACTTAATATAAATCATTAACACCTTGCACTTTAACAATGTGACTGATAAATAAAGTCTGTGGAGGATACACACATGTGTGTGAAAAAAAGTCTGTGATAGTGGTTTAGTAAAAAACAACAATTGTGCCACAGCAAGTCCTTAGTATATCTTGATGTTAGATGGAACCTTCCACCACACCTCTGTGTTCCGTGCTCCCTCTCCCTATAGACAGTCTCTCACCAGCTCACTTTGCCTCCACTCTCGTATGAGGCTACAAAGCATAGGAATATCCAGGTTACCAGCAGGGGTTAGGTCTCATCCATCCAGGGATTTGCTCCATATAAAAATGAAAAAACTCCCAATAGTGTGATAACGTAACAACTTTTAATAATCCACACTTCAAATAACACTTCAAAGGATGCACTCACATTATGTAAAATCTATAAAAGCACTGCACAAATCCACAGCAATCTGCACACAGCAAAATCAACACAGCGATCTGGATAAGCCTCACTGGGGGGGGGTTGCGGTCACGGCGGACCCTGTTACAGCTGGCGTGTAGATTTTACATAATGTGAGTGCATCCTTTGAAGTGTTATTTGAAGTGTGGATTATTAAAAGTTGTTACGTTATCACACTATTGGGAGTTTTTTCATTTTTATATGGAGCAAATCCCTGGATGGATGAGACCTAACCCCTGCTGGTAACCTGGATATTCCTATGCTTTGTAGCCTCATACGAGAGTGGAGGCAAAGTGAGCTGGTGAGAGACTGTCTATAGGGAGAGGGAGCACGGAACACAGAGGTGTGGTGGAAGGTTCCATCTAACATCAAGATATACTAAGGACTTGCTGTGGCACAATTGTTGTTTTTTACTAAACCACTATCACAGACTTTTTTTCACACACATGTGTGTATCCTCCACAGACTTTATTTATCAGTCACATTGTTAAAGTGCAAGGTGTTAATGATTTATATTAAGTTATCTATATATTTTTGATTATCTAAGGAAGGTGTCACATATATAATTTGTTATTATCAGCACCAAGTCACTGTTTGTATAGTAGTTATTTGATGTATTTAGCTGATTTATTCAGTATTCATTTCGAGTTTTTATTTTACAGCTGAAATAATGGGTTCACTAGATTAGTTTGATACACTGGATATAGTGTTAACACAAGTGTGTTTTGATAGCGCAACAATTTCTGATCCTTCACGTGGGTGGAGGATACCACTAGCACGTCACAAGATTTGAAATTATTTGGTATATGGTTTATATTCACTAAAGTGGCAGCTATAGATAGGACAGCACCAACTGAGGATAGTCATAACCTAGGTTGATTTCCAGAGGCGCAGTGGTGGTCTACTAAGTATAGGGAGGGTGTCACACCTATAAGGACCGCACGTTAATACATTTCCTATACAGTTTGCATTTAGGTGGAGGCACCCCTTTCTTGCTTTCTTTATGTGTATTAGGTACTCAGGATCTGTTTAAGGGAGCAGCCATCATCCTATTTATCCCACAATACTTATACCATCTCTTGACTTTCATTAGGTTTTCAGTACCGCTGTATTTAAAAAAAAAAAATTAACATTACAGGCTGTCTCCATGGTGTGGGTCCAGGTATGGATTCCATGGTTTTTCCAAGATTGCACCAATGCATTGTTGTTATTGTAGTATTACAAGACAGTATGGAGTTGATTGAAGAGTTTATTGAAGAATCCAAAGTAAAATAATAAACTAGTTAAGAGTGATTTCTCCGTAAGGGAGAAGAGGTCCATCACCTAGAAAAAAATTAGGATTCATGGAGTGGGATAGGGTTATAGGGGGATGTCCAGGAGGCATTGCCAGTCTCCAATGATCTGAAGGTATGAACCTATACCCCAGGGTCTATAAATATCAAGCCAGTGTCCTGTACTGTACAATAAGGACCTTTTTTCCCCTCCAAATTTTTATTTTATTTTCCTTTTTACAGTAAAAAGTAAAAAAAAAACAATGGTTAATAAATACTATGAAAAGAAAACTCTGTCCATCTAAAATGTCCATCAAAAATTATTCAAAATTCATTTAGGTACATTGCTTCATGACTAATCATCAAAGCACAGCACTATAAAAAGAACATTGGCCTTGTAATGAAGGCATATTACAGGTTGGTAAACAAGTGGTTAAAAGACAAGTACTCAAGCAGGTGATTTTACAGTCGATACATGATTTTGCATCATTATCATATAGAAGAGTAGATCATCAATATCTTGAAATAACTAATTTTCAGCACGCATCACTACTGCATACGTGCATCTTTTTGCATTCCAGATCCCCTCAGAAATGTTCCCTTAACTTTGTTCTCGAACCCCTGCAGTTTGTCCTTCCTATATTTAATGAGGGACTCTGTAAGCTTAGATTAACATTGTTCCACAGTTTTCTAGCCCAAACACTCAGTCTTGAGTGTCAGCTATAGTCATAATAATTAGCCTGGGGTCACTGGGAACCCTTTGGGGTCTTCAGCTGAAGTCAACTATTTTCTGCATTGCCAAATAACCCTAATTAAGAGTGGGCGACATAAGGACCCTTGCAGGCACAGTACACTGTGTATTTTGGGATTTGTACAACAAGACAGCTTGCTGGACTGTCAATTGAAGAGAGGGAAGGAAAAGTACACGTTTTTGTTTTAAAGTCTTTCCACTTTTCTTTTTTTAAATAAAAAGTTAATTCTAATCAGTGTTACTCCTTTCCCAGTGCTTATAAACAGGATCTTGCTCTTGAACTTGCTTACCTCTGCACACGGGACTTAGTCCACCCAGGTAGATGTAAATCTATACCATAGCGACCTACCCATACATCACTGCCTACTTATGGGTTTAGGGCGCGTACACCCCCCACCTGCTCATATTGTACATAGCTGGAGCCTATCAGCAAGTCCCAGCTGGGACCTGCTGATCGGCGGTGAGCAATGAACACAGAGCTCTTTACAGAGGGAGTGATCTGCAAAAGTAGAGATGAGAAACTGAGATTTTTTGTAAAAAGCAGCACATTTTACACACATTACACATATTTAACCCCTTGATCACCCTAGATGTTAACCCCTTCCCAGCCAGTGTCATTAGTACAGTGACAGTTATAGTATTAGCATTGATCACTGTATTAAATGTTACTGGTGGTGGCAGTTAGTCAGTTCCCCCCCAGCGACAGTGTCAAATTGCCAGCCGCACTATCGCAGTCCCATGCTAAGTCGCTGATCGCCTCCAGTAGTATAAAAAAAATAATTCTAGTATATATGCCATAATTTGTAGGCACTATAACTTTCATCAAACAGGGTTTTATTAGGCAAAGATGATGCATATAAATACATAGTATTACCAATATGTATATATATATACATAAAAAGCGTATTAAACAAGGACAGTATACATTGTTAATATAATCAACATTAGAGGTAGTATATGTTAATGTAGAAATAAATGTATACCACCATGAACTACTATCATCATAATGTGTAATATTATCTCCCTCCCACACCCACCCCCCCCCCCCCCCCGTTGAACGTATTTGATTTAATTGTATTTTATTTTAGTACACGTGCTATGTATGTGCATAATGTGACACTGTTATATACCTTTAAGTCTATAGGGGATATATTGTGTTTAGTATAGACATGACCATTTTGGGGGAACAACAAGAACCATGGTATCTTTTGGTTTATACTTTCTCTGTATGTATCTGGAATAGAGTTTTAGGTACAGAGATCCGTATGTTGTATTACTGAGCGAGTTTATGGTTAAGTGCAAGTTTCAGGTTCTTGCAACCATCGATCCCAGATTTTGTTGTATTTTGTCGGACATCCTCTGTTAATGTAAATATGTTTTTTGTATTGTTAACTTCTATTTTCCACTCCGTCACACTGGGAGGGGATGGTCTCATCCACTTTCTTGCAATAATTTTTCTGACGGAGAATAGAGTCTCATGTAGGAATACCTTGGTGAATTTGTCAACTGTGTCTGGAAATATCCCTAGGAGACATTGTTTTGGATCTAATGCTATTGGGGAGCCCATGGTGTCGTGTAAGAAAGTTATGACCTGTTTCCATAGTTGTTGTATCTTGGGGCATGTCCATATTAGATGAAAGAACGTACCTGTTTCTTGGTCACACATCGGGCATAGAGTGGACTGATTACGCTTATATCTGGCTACTCGAATTGGGGTGAGGTATGTTCTATGTGTTATGTAAATCTGGGAGAGTCTGTCCGAGAGTTTTGGTGATACTGCTTTGCATGTCTCGAGGGCTTCCTCCCACTCCTCATTTTCCATCAGGCCCACCTCTCTCTCCCATCGAGGCTTCAAATCAAACGCTATTTTTGACGAGGTGGGAGTTAGAAGCATATTATAAAATGTGGATATTAGTCCACGCGGGTCTGTACTTTTAACAATAGCCATAACAGGATGGAGAGCAGGAGGAGCCTCAGCCTGTAAGAATTGTGTTTGGGTTGCATGTCTTACTTGCAGGTATCTGAAAAACATGAAGTGTGGAAGAGAAAATTCCTCTTTGAGTATATCGTAGGTTTTGAGAGTTCCATTGAACAGCAGATGATGTATATAATAAATTCCCCTAGACTCCCACAGCTCCGAGTCCGGTATGTTAATGAATTCTGACATATCTCTATTGTGCCATATCGGTGTATGATCATGCAGTCTTGGTATTTCTAATTTGGTGGAGGCAAGGTCCCAAATACGTCTATAATGGTATAGTAAGGACTTCTTGTCTCCCCCCACCTCAGTATTCCTGGATCCCGCCGATATTGTGTACAGAGAGTCACCTGTGAGTTGCACACTTTTGGAGCAAAGAAGGGTCAGGAAGCGTACGTTGTCTGTCTTGTCTATGTGGAATAGTTGTGATAATTGTGATGCAATGTAATAGAGGTTCAGATCCGGTAGGGCCATTCCCCCCATGTCTGTCGGGTTTTTAAGCGCTGACCATGCGATTTTATGTCTGCTAGTCCCCCACACAAAGGGTTTGAGTAAAGCTTCAAGAGATTTAAAGTGTTTTAATGGGAGATAGAGTGGGGTGTGCCACAATATGTAGAGGATTTTTGGGAGAAGGACCATTTTTATCAGATTTATGCGACCCCATACTCCTAGTGGTAGGCGGGCCCAAGTGCGTATTTTGGTTTTGACTAGTGAAAAGAGGGGTTCAATGTTAAGGGGAATATAATCAGCCGGATCTCTGGAGATATGGATTCCCAGGTATTTGATTTTGTCTGCTCTTTTTAGTGGGGTATCTGTCCATGATTCAGATGGTGGGAAACTGTCTATAGGTAGTATCTGAGACTTTTCCCAGTTCATCTTTAAACCGGAAAATGTTCCAAAATGCTCGATCAACTGTAGTGCTTTTTGAAGGGATGGGCCTGAGTCAGCGAGGTATAATAGGGTATCGTCCGCATATAAACTAATTTTTTCAGTTAAGGTTCCCATTTGTAAACCCACAATCTCGGGGTCCACACGGATCGACACAGCCAGAGGCTCCGCAGCTAAGGCATAGAGAAGTGGGGAAAGAGGGCAGCCCTGTCTCGTGCCTCGACTGAGGTCAAACTCTTGAGACGGCCATCCGTTCGCCACCACTCTAGCTGTGGGGTTTTGATAAAGCAGTTTGATCCACTTAAGGAATCTGGGGCCAAAGCCATATCTTCCCAAGCATTGCCATAAGTATCCCCACTCCACGGAGTCGAATGCCTTGGCCGTGTCAAGCGTCACAATCACCCGGGATCCTACATTTTCATGTGTGGCCTGTAAATTTATGAACAATTTTCGTAGGTTGAACGAAGTGTTACGACCAGGCATGAACCCCGCCTGATCCGTATGTATCAGAGAGAGAATGACCTGATTGAGTCGGAGGGAGAGTACCTTGGCTAATATCTTGATATCTACTTGTAATAGGGAGATTGGGCGGTAGGATTCGGGGTATCCTGGATCTTTTCCCGGTTTGGGTATGAGGACTATTGTTGCCTCTCTCATAGAAGCGGGGAGTGTAAATGTCTCGAATAGGTGATTATATAAAGTTAGAAGTTTTGGGATCAAAAAATCGCCGAATTGGGAATAAAATTCTATAGGTAGGCCGTCCGAGCCCGGGGATTTGGACCTGGCAAATCCAGCAATAGCCAACGCTATTTCTTCCTCAGTGAGTGGTGCCTCAAGGAGGTCAACCTGGTCTTTTGTTAACTGGGGGAATGTCGTCTCCTCCAAAAAGGAGTTCATTGGGCCCTTATCCTCAGGACTTTTTGAGGTGTAGAGGTCAATAAAAAAATCCCTGAACATAGAGGTTACTGTGAGGGGATTAGTGATGGATTCACCGCCAGGACCGTGTAAAGATATTACCACAGGGGGTCTATCTTCACTGTGTACCAGGTATGCTAGGAGCTTACCAGCCTTTTCCCCGTGCTCAAACAGCTTTTGTTTAGCAAAGAACATTTTGTGTCTTTCTTTCCCATATTGGAGTTGGGCTACTACTCTGGCCTGGAGTTTAAGTAAGTCTGCATTTGCGGGAGAGGGATCATCTATATAGTTTTGTTCGGATTGAGATAGTACCGCTATCGCTCTATCAAGCTCTCTAGAGGAATCTGTTTTAATTCTGTTAATGCGGGTTGAGAGTATCATGCGAACATGAGATTTAAAAGACTCCCAGATTGTTGTCAGGGAAGCTGAGCGGTCGTTGTTCCTGAAGAACAACTTCCATTCATTCATAAGTTCATCATCCTCAGGGAGTAGTGAGAGCCAGAACGGGTTTAATCGCCAATTCCGCTTTGGTTTGTCAGTGGGCACGCTTAGTGTAATCCAGTATGGGCTATGGTCAGACAACAGCCTGGGAGAAAAAGCCGTCTCTAGTAGTCGGGGCGTAAGACTTTGTGATAACAGTATCATGTCAATTCTAGACATAGAGCCGTGGGAGGAAGAGAAACAAGAGAATAATTGTTTGTGTGGGTATTTGTATCTCCAAGAATCCACAAGATGAAAGGAGGAAATTAGCTTGGCAAATTTGGTTTCTCTGTTGGTTATTGGTTGTGGATTCGAGGGTTGAAGTCTATCTACCGAGGGGTTTAGTGTGGTGTTAAAATCCCCCAGCCAGACCGCCTGGACTGTGGGGTGTTTGGTCATGAATGTGAAGCCCTCTAAGATTATGGGTATGGAGAATGGGGGGGGTACATAGAAAGCCAAAATAAGGAAAGGTTCCCCATACAGCTTGACAGATAAAAAGACATACCGTCCCTGCGGGTCTGTAGAAACCTCTATAAGTTCAAATTGTACCGATTTGGCCACCAAAACTGATACTCCACGTGCGTGTGATGTGTAGGTTGAATGAAATGTCCATCCGACCCATGGTCGGCGAAGAGCCATTTGCAATCTCCCTTCCACATGAGTCTCCACTAAGACTAAGATGTCAGCGTGTTGTTTTTTAAGGAACGTGAGGGCCGCCGAGCGTTTTATCTTCTCACGCAGGCCCCGCACATTCCAGGTAAGAAACTTTAGAGTCCCCATGTGTTCTCTTCTATACAGCAACGTATTTCAGCCATCATATATGCATCTAGATTTTTGGTTAGCCTTCTCAGATGTCTGTAATGTATATTTAGCGTGCATTGCACTAAGTATAACATAATGTTTAATGTCTGCAACAACAATGTCCAACTTTGGTTGGTGTACCATCTGGTTATGACACATATAAATCTGTTCAACGGTTGAACTATCCCCCCCACCACCCCCCACCCCGCCTTGCAACCTCCCCAACCGTTGCAGGCATCATCCCCAAACCAACTGAAAATCCCCAACAAGGAAATACAAAACTTTGCATGTTGAAGCCATAAACATGTGAGTAATTGGGGCCACCGCACAAGAGAGTGCTGACGGGTTACACTCCGTATTGGAGGAGCGGTATATAATTGTTCATTGCAGTGGTCCCCAATCCCACTAGCATATTCTCTGATGTCGAGTGGGGTAAAGTCTCGCTGCACTTTGCAATAGAGGGGCAGGACTGTGCCCTCTCCGGGGCTCCGTCTTCTCAAAAAACATATTAAGCCACATCAGATGTCAGGGGAAAACAAATTAAAGTAAAAAATGTGGGTAAGAGAAAAAAATCAGTTTGTTGACTGTTTGGCTAAACTTGACTCTCGTAGTAAGGATACAACTCACAGTTCCTTGGCGGGTCTTCCATCTGGCTCACTAAGCGAGTAAATGGGCTAGTGCAAAGAATATTTAAATCTAGCAGTTTGATCTGTATATGTCCACTTCAGTGCACAGCGCATATCTGTTAATTTCTAATCAGGTCTGCAATAAGTGTCAGGAGTTGTATGCTGTATTGTTTGTGGTAAGTGGTAGCAAAAAAAAAAAGTACTTACAGCGGTATCAGTCTGCTCTCTCCGGTGCCCCCTGGCGTTCCAGCCAGGTTATCACCTCCTCGGGGTCCTCAAAAAAGTGAACTCTGCCATCTTGCTCTACTCGGAGTCGGGCTGGAAATAGCATGGCATATTTAATTTGCTTTGATCTCAGCCTGCGTTTGGCTTCTGTGAACCCTTGTCTGCGGCGCTGTACTTCTGTTGAGAAGTCAGGGAATATGGCGATTTTGCTGTTCCCTAGTTGAATGTTGCCTTTTTCTCGCGCCATTCTCAGGGCCGCATCCCGATCCTTATAATTAAGGAGCTTGGCTATAAAGGTGCGCGGGGGTGCTCCCTGCGGAGGCGGTCTGGCAGGCATTCGGTGGGCCCTTTCCACAGCTAGCATTGGGGAAAAAGCCTCTCTGCCATAGTGTGTGATGAGTAGCTGCTCCAGGAACGTGGTGGGGTCCTTTCCCTCAGCGCCTTCAGGGAGGCCGATTAATCGCAGGTTGCATCTCCTCAGTCTGTTCTCCATTTCGTCTTGCTTGGAGAACAGTTGCTGGATTTGGCGCTGTATACGTTCTGTCCCCTCTTGCAGGGGTGGGATGGCGTCTTCCACATTGCTGATTCGGTTTTCTGTAGTTTTAACCCGGTCCCGGAGTTTATGTAAATCTTGCCGGATCAAAGATATATCTACCTTTACCTCCTCTATCTGGGCTGTTAGTGAAGTTCTGCAGAATGTGATTGCCTCGAGAAGCCGATCCGTATCTCCCGCCGGGCGTTCCTCCTCAGGCTTTTCCGCTGTATCATTTTCCTCCATCTCCTCTCCTTCCTGCCGGCGGTACTGAGCTAGTTTTGCCGCCGTCGCTGCTTTCTGAGCCTTTGTGGGAGACATCTTGATTGGATTCTTCAGCGGTCACAAAAGGAAAACTACTAGGCTTGTTTAGAGGGGTCTGCGGGTATAGGATGAGATAAGATGTGAATGTACAATGTATATGTAAAGCGCTGCGTAAATTGACAGCGCTATATAAGTACCTGAAAATAAATAAATAAATAAATAAATAAAGTCAGCAGTAATGGGCAGCTCTTCTCAGGAATGCGTCCTATTCCTCTGTCAGGCCACGTCCTCAGGATAAACCGCCCTTATAGGGGGATAGCAGGGCTGTAGTCTATGTGTACTGCACAGGTATAGGGGGCAGGTGTGCCAAGATGGCCGCCGGTCAACACATGTAGGCCCAGGCCGCCAGCTAGGCCGTTTGTGGGTGTCAGTTTCTCTGGGCCTCAGATGGGTGAGCAGGCTAGGAGGAGGAGGGATGGGCACAGTGCAGCTCCTTCAGGGAGTTATTTGGCCGCCAGGTACCTGCGTTGTGTGGCTGGATCCAAGCAGGGCCGAGATTAGGGTGTACCAAGATGGCCGCGGCCTCCGGTTGTAGGCCGAAGCCGCGGTCTCAATTAGTTGTCCACCCGCCGAGCGGGAGATCGCCGCTCCGTTCGGGCCGCCGTGCGTCCCCCTCCTTCAGGAGTTAGGGCCAGCTGTCCCAGGTGTCAGGCACTATAACTTTCACACAAACCAATCAATACACATTTATTGAGTTTTTTGGGGTTTTTTTTTATCAAAAACATGTAGCAGAATACATTTTGGCCTAAATTTTTATCTTTTTATTCGATTATAGCAGAAAGTAAAAAATACTGTTTTTTTTTTTTTTTTAAATGTTCTGTCTTTTTTCGTTTATATCGCAAAAAAAAAAAACCCAGTGGTGATCAAATGTCATTAAAAGAAACCTCTATTTGTGGGAAAAAACGTATATAAATTTCATTTGGGTACGGTGTTGCATGTCCATGCAATTATCAGTTAAAGTAGTGAAATGCTAAATAGCAAAAAATGGCCTGGTCATGAAGGGGTAAAACCTTCTGGAGGTCAAGTGGCTAAAGTGTATAAACCCTAATGCCCTGTACACACGATTGGAATTTCCATTGGAAAAACCTTGGATGGTTTTTCCAACGGAATTCCGCTCAAGTTTGCCTTGTATACACACGGTCACACAAAAGTTGTCGGAACTTTCGACCGTCAAGAAAACGGTGACGTACTACACTACGACGAGCTCAGAAAATGAAGTTCAATGCTTCCAAGCATGCGTTGAATTGTTGTCGAGAATGTGTAGGAATTTTGCGCGTCGGAGTTTCTACAGACGATCGGAATTTCCTAAAGGAACTTTTTCCGTCGGAAAAATAGGGAAACTGCTCTCAATCTTTTGGTGGCAGAAATTCCGCCAGCAAAAGTCCATTTCCGACCAAAAGCTCACATCGGACTTTTGCTGGCGGAATTTCCGATCGTGTGTACAGGGCATAACAATAACTTCTAATTTTTTTCTCGTTTGGTCTTTTAATAAATATACAATTAAATGTGTTTAGTTATATGTGCTAAAGAAGTACAAACAATAGCTGTTGATCTTGTCAGAAATTCAGAGTTGCCCTGTGTACTCTGTAGGCTTCAAGTGTTTTCTCGAGCGTTCTAATTATCCCGCCTAGTGTTCTAATACAGGAACCTTTTTCTAAGTCGGAGCGACTTGCGTCGCTCCGATTAGAACGGTTCCATAGCACAGAACGGGAGGCGACTTGTCAGGCGACTAGGTCGCCTGACAAGTCGCCCCAGTGTGAACCGAGCCTTAGGCTTTGTTTTTTTTTTGTTTTTTTTTTAAATAACAAACATGTCATACTTACCTCCACTGTGCAGTTCTTCGTTTTGCACAGAGAGGCCCCGATCCTCGAATTCTGGGGTCCCCTGGTGGCGCTGTAGCTCCTCCCCGCATCGTATAACCCCCTAGTAGAAGCGCTCTCCTGGGAGGTTACCTTGTGGGCGTGCTCCCGAGTTCAGCAGAATGCCGGACTCGGCCGCCGGGGCCCGCATTATTGGATTTGATTGACAGCATTGGGAGCCAATGGCTGCGCTGCTATCAATCTATCCAATCAAGAGCCGAGGCAACAGGCACAGGGGAAGAGCGCATTTCTGGCGTGGGAATTACAGGACTCAGGTGAGTAAAACGGGGAGGCTGGGGGGCTGGGGGGCCGGTCAGTGACAGAAGTTTTTTCACCTTAATGCATAAGATGCATTAAGGTGAAAAAACATAAGGGTTTACAACCCCTTTAATTTGTGTTGTTGTGATTTTGACCAGGGAGAAGGTTAAAGTAGTTTAGCAAAAGACAAAAATGACATCACTTGGTCCAAAACAGAGCAGCCGTTTTTGGTTAATAATGTTTTTTTTAGATGACATGCAAATCTATGCTTTTTGGATTGCATCTGATCCGCATAGACTTTGCATAAGTGTGAACTGGGGCTAAAACATGGGAAAATGTGTGAAATTAGAGACTTTTAAGTACAGCCAGGTCCATAAATATTGGGACATCGACACAATTCTAATCTTTTTGGCTCTATATACCACCACAATGGATTTGAAATGAAACAAACAAGATGTGCTTTAACTGCAGACTTTCAGCTTTAATTTGAGGGTATTTACATCCAAACCAGGTGAACGGTGTAGGAATTACAACAGTTTGTATATGTGCCTCCCACTTTTTAAGGGACCAAAAGTAATGGGACAATTGGCTGCTCAGCTGTTCCATGGCCAGGTGTGTGTTATTCCCTCATTATCCCATTTACAAGGAGCAGATACAAGGTCCAGAGTTCAAGTGTGCTATTTGCATTTGGAATCTGTTGCTGTCAACTCTCAATATGAGATCCAAAGAGCTGTCACTATCAGTGAAGCAAGCCATCATTAGGCTGAAAAAACAAAACAAACCCATCAGAGAGATAGCTAAAACATTAGGTGTGGCCAAATCAATTGTTTGGAACATCCTTAAAAAGAAAGAACGCACCGGTGAGCTCAGCAACACCAAAAGACCCGGAAGACCACGGAAAGCAACTGTGGTGGATGACTGAAGAATTCTTTCCCTGGTGAAGAAAACACCCTTCACAACAGTTGGCCAGATCAAGAACACTCTCCAGGAGGTAGGTGTATGTGTGTCAAAGTCAACAATCAAGAGAAGACTTCACCAGAGTGAATACAAAGGGTTCACCACAACATGTAAACCATTGGTGAGCCTCAAAAACAGGAAGGCCAGATTAGAGTTTGCCAAACAACATCTAAAAAAGCCTTCACAGTTCTGGAACAACATCCTATGGACAGATGATACCAAGATCAACTTGTACCAGAGTGATGGGAAGAGAAGTGTATGGAGAAGGAAAGGAACTGCTCATGATCCAAAGTATACCACCTCATCAGTGAAGCATGGTGGTGGTAGTGTCATGGCGTGGGCATGCATGGCTGCCAGTGGAACTGGTTCTCTTGTTTTTATTGATGATGTGACTGCTGACAAAAGCAGCAGGATGAATTCTGAAGTGTTTTGGGCAATATTATCTGCTCATATTCAGCAAAATGCTTCAGAACTCACTGGACGGCGATCACAGTGCAGATGGACAATGACCCAAAGCATACTGAGAAAGCAACCAAAGAATTTTTTAAGGGAAAGAAGTGGAATGTTATGCAATGGCCAAGTCAATCACCTGACCTGAATCCGATTGAGCATGCATTTCACTTGCTGAAGACAAAACTGAAGGGAAAATTCCCCAAGAACAAGCAGGAACTGAAGACAGTTGCAGTAGAGGCCTGGCAGAGCATCACCAGGGATGAAACCCAGTGTCTGGTGATGTCCATGTGTTCCAGACTTCAGTAATTGACTGCAAAGGATTTGCAACCAAGTATTAAAAAGTGAAAGTTTGATGGATGATTGTTAATCTGTCCCATTACTTTTGGTCCCTTAAAAAGTGGGAGGCACATATACAAACTGTTGTAATTCCTACACCATTCACCTGATTTGGATGTAAATACCCTCAAATTAAAGTAGTTAAAGCACATCTTGTTTGTTTCATTTCAAATCCATTGTGGTGGTGTATAGAGCCAAAAAGATTAGAATTGTGTCGATGTCCCAATATTTATGGACCTGACTGTAGGTATCAACTGGAACGTATTTATATTGGTTGTTGTCTCCTATGCTGTGCTGCTATAGTCCTCACTCATAGGCAACAGAAATACTTTCCAGTTGATACACTGGGTATAAAAAATAATCACCCCTTTAAAATAATTCACATTTTGTTGCTTTGCAGACTGAAATAAGGACAGACACAGTTTCTGTTTTATCCAACTGTATTTACTAGTGCAACTTATAACATCAAAGTGAAAGATATAACACCAACATGTCATAAAAAAAAATTCAAAAACAGAATCACTGAGTTGGAAAAAGGTCCCCCCCCCCCCCCCCCCCCCTTATGTCAGTATTTTGTGGAACCGCCTTTTACTTTAATTACAGCCTTTAGTCTATTGGGATATGTCTCACTCTTCTTGGAGAACTGCTCAAGTTCAATTAAATTTGATGGTGACGGTTTGTGGACTGCAGTCTTGAAGTCAATCCACAGATTTTCAATGGGGGTTTAAGTCTGGGCTCTGACTAGGCCATGCAAGGACTTTCACCTTTTTCTCCTTCAACCACTGTGTGGTCATTTTTGCTGTGTGCTTTGGGTCATTGTCATGTGGGAAGGTAAACCTTCTTCCCATTGACAACTTTCTGGCAGAGGGCAGCAGATTTTCCTCAAGAATATGATGATATTTTGCCCCATTCATTCTTCCTTCTATCCTATGGTGAGCTGTGTTGGATTTCCACCAGACAGCTAAAAGTTGGCTTGTGAAAGATACACACTCTCGGCTGCAGCAGCAGGGATTGTATGTAAAAACCCCCACTGCCACCAACATAAGCCTTGCATCCTTGGTAGCAAAAGGGTTAAATAGAGGGAGCAGATAATATGTGTAAGACCACCATTGT
Source organism: Aquarana catesbeiana (assembly GCF_042186555.1). NCBI lineage: Eukaryota > Metazoa > Chordata > Amphibia > Anura > Ranidae > Aquarana > Aquarana catesbeiana. Next base: position 77,598,584 of record NC_133334.1, on the reverse strand, counting down.
GTAATTGTCTTACACAGGAACCCACTAATTTAAGGCCAAAATACACAGGTGTGTTGCATGCATCTGCCCTGGATTGTGTGGAGGACAAAAAGCAAAGCATTAACTGACGTCAAACTGGTCTTAACTGATCTTGAACCTCTGTGTATACTACCCCTAAAAGTATTTAGAAAAAAAAAAAACACACAAACATGTCACAATGCCATACAAAGTTCCTTCCCTAAAAAAAAAATGTTTGTAGCAGCTTTATTTATAGCAGCGTACACCCTTACTTTTCGTCTTCTGGTATCTGTGTAGCCTCCAAAACTTCATGTTGATCTTGGGATGTCACAGTCACTGTGGCTTCAACTCGTACTAAGTCTTTTCTAGAAACAAGTTAATGCTAAAATACACATTGCAAAATTAGTTTCATGCTTCTGACATGTTGACGCTTTGGAAACTATCCTGGATCGGATCCTAACTGATCACCAAAACATATTTTACAAATTTTTATATTTTATATTATATAACATTCATTAATTTTTTTTATATAAAAATGGTTACTAAATAAAGAAGGTTTAATGCAGTTGTGGTCAACTTTTTTGAACTAGGGGGCCTCAAGTGCAACCCTCAATGTCACCAAAGGGCCACACAAAAACATCTGTGAATATTTAGCATCAGAAACAGCAGACCCGCAACAGGATATGGTCAGAGACTCTGGCCAGAATACAAGAGATGGTCAGAGACTGTGGCCAGGATACAAGAGATGGTCAGAGACTGTGGCCAGGGTACAAGAGATGGTCACAGACTGTGGACAAGATACAAGAGATGGTCAGAGTCTGTGGCTAGGATGCAAGAGATGGTCAGAGACTATGGCCAGGATGCAAGAGATGGTTGGAGACTGTGGCCAGGATGCAAGAGATGATCAGAGACTGTGGCCAGAAAGCAAGAGATGGTCAGAGACTGTGGCCAGGATGCAAGAGATGGTCAGATACTATGGCCAGGATGCAAGAGATGGTTGGAGACTGTGGCCAGGATGCAAGAGATGATCAGAGACTGTGGCCAGGATGCAAGAGATGGTCAGAGACTGTGGCCAGGATGCAAGAGATGGTCAGAGACTGTGGCCTGGATGCAAGAGATGGTCAGATACTGTGGAAATAATACAATAGATGGTCAGAGACTGTGGCCATGATACAAAAGATGGTAAGAGACTGTGGCCAGGATGCAAGAGATGGTCAGATACTGTGGACTAGTGGTGGCTGGTGGTCAAAATTTTTTTGGGGGGCGCAAACAAACTGAAAAATACTGAAAAAAAAAGATCAATTGCAGCCACTGCGCTGATCAATTGCAGCCATTGTGCCCATCAGTTGCAGCCATTGTGCCCTTTAAAGTCTGCCAATGTGCCCATCAACGCTGCCACTGTGCCATCAAATGTTCCAACTGTGCCCATCAAATGATGTCACTGTACCCATCAAATGCTCCCACTGTGCCCATCAAATGCTGCCACTGTGCCCATTGAATGCTGCCACTCTGCCCACCGAATTCTGCCACTGTGCCATCCAATGCCGCCACTGTTACCCCCCCTCCTGATCGCCGTCTGCCCAGCACTTACCCTGTCTCGGGTGGGCAGCGGGTGACGGCAGTGAGCAGTGTCCTCTGAGCGGTGTCCTCTGAGTGGTGTCTTCATGTGTCTCTTCCCGTCCTATCCTCCCGTCAGGCTTCCAATCACAGCACCTGTCGTTTCAGCCAATCAGGTGACGGGTAACACACCCAAGCACCTGATTGGCGGAGAGGCGGTTCAGTGTTAGGAGAACAGCGAATATTCATTCGCTGTTCTAACACACCTGGGTGAACTGCGAGGTCACCTTTTTTGACGCCTATTAGAGCCTATGGCTCTAATCAGGTGCTTCAAAAACACCCCCCACCGCTGTAATTCAGGCGTCAGAAGAGGGGCAGTGCGCCTGAATAGGGGGTGGCAGCATTGGCCATGGATAGATTCATGCAATGCATGAATCTATCTATTGGTCATAGAGGGGGCGTCCATAAGGGGCACCCATGCGCCCTTATGGACGCACCTCCACTGCGTGTGGACATAATACAATAGATTGTCAGAGACTGTGGACATCATACAATTGATAGGCAGAAAGTGCAGACCTGACACAAGACATGGACAAAGATTGTGGGCATAATACAGGAGATAGTCAGGGACTTTGAACATTAAATAATAGATGGTCAGGGACTTTGAACATTAAATAATAGATGGTCAGAGTCAGAGACTGTGGACATAATACAAAACATGGTCAGAGACAACAGAGATGACACAAGAGATGGGTAAAGACTGCAGACATGATACAATAGATGGTCATAAACAGTGGATTTAATAAAAGAAATGGTCAGAAACTGCAGAGATGATACAAGAGATGGTCAGAGACTACAGACATAATACAAAATATGTCAGGACTGGGGGCATGCTGTAGAAGGCTGTCAGAAGCTATGTACATGCATTAGAAATTGTTGGTGACTTGGAACATGGCTAAGGAGACAGTCATAGGCTTGAGACCTATTAGCTGAGACTGCTAGAAATCACTGCTATAACAGGGCAATAAGGAAATACAGACTAGTGTCTAGAGGGCCGCACAGAAAGTACCAAAGGGCCATATAAGGCCCTCGGGCCGCAGGTTGGCCACCAAGAGCAGTATGCTATACTCTGGGGGTCAGCAACCTGTGGATCGCAATCTACCAGTAGATCATGGCCAGGTGACTGGTAGATCATGGTCTGGGCTTGCCGACCCGCCATCTCAGAGCATCAAACAGAGTGCATTGCAGAGGTACAACTTGTAAAGTACAGTGCCTTGAAAAAGTAGTCATACCTCTTGAAATTTTCCACATTTTGTCATGTTACAACCAAAAACATAAATGTATGTAACTACGCATGCTCTGAAGCAAGTACGAGACGGAAGCTATTGGCTACTGGCTATTGAGCTTCCTTTTTCTAGTCCCGTTGTACGTGTTGTATGTCACTGCGTTCTTGATGGTCGGACTTTGGTGTGATCATGTGTACGCAAGACAGTTTCAGGGGAATTCCGTCGGAACTCTGTCGGAAAAACCTTCAGAGTTTATTCAGACGGGAAAACCGGTCATGTCTACAGGGCATTAGAATTTGCAAAAGACTTGGGACTGGGGCCGAGGTTCACTTTCCAGCAGGACAACGACCCTAAACATACAGCCAGAGCTACAGTGGAATGGTTTAGATCAAAGCATATTCATGTGTTAGAATGGCCCAGCCAAAGTCCAGACCTAAATCCAAATGAGAATCTGTGCCAAGACTTGAAAATTGCTGTTCAGACGCTCTCCATCCAATCTGACAGAGCTTGAGCTATTTTGCAAAGAAGAATGGGCAAAAATGTCACTCTCTAGATGTGCAAAGCTGGTAGAGACATCCCCAAAAAGACTTGCAGCTGTAATTGCAGTGAAAGGGGGTTCTACAAATTATTGACTCGGGGGCTGAATACAAATGCATGCCACACTTTTCACATATTTATGTGTAAAAAATTTGGAAAACCATTTATTATTTTCCTTCCACTTCACAATTATGTGCCACTTTGTGTTGGTCTATCACATAAAATCCCAATAAAATACATTTACATTTTTGGTTGTAACATGACAAAATGTGGAAAATTTCAAGGGGTGTGAATACTTATTCAAGGCACTGTAGGAGTTGTAATAGAGAGCAAGAGCCTTATAAACCAATGACTCCTCTGTAGTGTTCGCTCCTGTCCCATGTCGAGTGGACAGTTAGCTGTCTCCAGAGTGGTGTCAGCAGCAGGAAAGAAGAGAATCTTCAGGTCAGTGTGAAGCAATACACCGGGCATAGTAGTGTAGGACTGCTTACATACTGATGTACTGCTGTTTACCCGAACCGCGAGTGCAGTGGAGTGTAGTGTACTTGCAGGTTTGCTGTGCTTAGCCATAGACTTTTAAAATTTTCTGCGGGTTTGGTGCTGAATGTATGAGTTTGGTGCACTTTGAAAAAGTGCACCACAGCTGCAGGATATAATAGAAGTCTATGGCAAAGCGCAGCTATCCTAGGAAAGTCGCAATTACACTGCGCTGCACCCGCTGTGCAGGTAAACAGCAGCACATCAGTGTGAAAGCAGCCTTTAGGGGGCTCAGAACAGTTATGCCCTGAACACACAGTTGGATTTTCCGACAGAAAAAGTGCGATCGGATTGTGTTGTCGGAAATTCCGATCGTGTGTGGGCTCCATCGGACTTTTTCCGTCGGAATTTCCAACACACAAATTTTGAGAGCAGGATATAAAATTTTCCAACAACAAAATCCGATCGTTTAAATTCTGATGGTGTGCACACAAATCCGACGCACAAAGTGCCACGCATGCTCAGAATAAATTAAGAGACGAAAGCTATTGGCTACTGCCCCGTTTATAGTCCTGACGTACGTGTTTTACGTCACCGCGTTCAGAACGATTGGATTTTCTGACAACTTTGTGCGACCTTGTGCATGCAAGACAAGTTTGAGCCAACATCCGTCGGAAAAGATCTGATGGATTTTGTTGTCAGAATGTCCGATCAATGTCCGATCGTGTGTACAGGGCATAAGGGTTCATTGATGTTTGCAGTTTGGGTGGTGGCATAACCCCACAGTTAAGACATTTTTACCACCCCTGCCCCAACTGCACCCCTTTTAGCCACAGTGGCCAGGGGTGTACACATGTCACAGCCTCAGCAGGAGTTATACGCCCTGTCATGACTGGTGGGTGTAGCACCTGCCAAGCATGACCCATTCAAGTGAATGAGGCCCCACTGCAAGTGCCCTGCAAACTTGTGCAGAAGCAAACAAGGGGTTAAAGCAGGCAGCATTGTGTTGCTTTCACACCATGTTTTAACCCCTTGAACCGCACAGAAGCATGTAGTTTCGGGGGCTTGCAGCGTGGCCCCTTTTACTTGAATGGGTTTTCAATTGGCAGGCAGTAGCACCCACCAAAAGCAACAGGGGGCTTAATGCCTGCTGCGGCATGTGTACAATGTTGGCTGCTGTCTCAGCAGCTAAAGGGGGTAGGGATTGAGGGTGGTTTTACCACCCCCCAACTTTACATGTGAACGAGCCCTAAGGGTGCCACTGCGGAATGCAACAATAGGGTTCATTCACAAATGCAGCAGGCACTGCAGCTCCTCTGAAAAGTGATCCGAGTGTGTTAGAAAGGTGGTGTGTAGGGTGATCACATTTCCAAACTCCCATTCAGGGACCCCCCTCCCTTTCTTCCCAAACAAAGATGAAAAGATTTTGCCAAGGACTGGGGCGGGGGGGGGGGTTAATGTAGTCTCGGCGTTGAAGGGGAATTCGGCGGCAGGTGATTTGTCAGGCGAATGGCTAGTGTTAGCACTTAAATCATCCCAACACCATGCTTGATATGGTGTCAGGATGATCAAATCACATTTCTATTACTACATTGTAATATATAATGAAATACTGTAGTTCAGCTCACCATAATGCAGAATCAGTGGAAACCCAGAGCTTTTCACTTGCCACCAGATGCAGCATGCTACCGTCGCCTGGCATTAGATGCAGCTGGTCACCTGCCACTGTCGCCTGCCACCAGATGCAGCATGTAATTGGGTGCCGACAGCTAGAAGGTTGTAATGGTGCACAATTAAAACCTGTGACTTAGTGTAACTAAAAGGCAGCTTCATTTTTGGGCATTTTGCCAAGGCACCCCTGAAGAAACCTCAGGGCACCCTGGTTAGAAAATGCTGAGATAGACAAACAAGAATTAACTATATAATAAACAATGAAGAAGAAGACCCCTTTTCACACCAGCAGACCTGACTGGTCTGCCTGTCCGTTTTTCAGGTGGACCCGATCGGCCACCCATTGACCTCCATGAGGCGGCAGTCTGTTTCCATCTGACCGCCCCATAGAGGAGAGAGGCCCACTAATCCCCACTGTACCCGGCTGAGCAGACGAATGACAGGTCCGTGTCTGCTCCACTATGCAGAGCGGACACAGCCATGTCATCTGCATGCACAGTGGGGATCCGTGGGGATTGGCGTTTAGATCCCCCGCTTAGCAGGCAGATTCTGCTCAGACGAATCCGCCCCGTGTGAAAGGGGCCGAACAGGGACATGACCACGAGCTTACAATCTGGGGTACATGAGGTTACACCTGCCTATTGACTGTGCACCATTAAAATACCAACCCTGGCAATGCTGACCTTTTTTTGAAAGTGCTAGTAGCCTGGCTGTCATGTTAAGCCAGGGGTTATGTAGGGTTATGCCACCCCCCAAACTGCTTAAACTACTCTAAAGCGCTGACACAAAACAGGCTATTAACCTGCATTGAATGTGGAGAGGAGGTGGGCGTGTGATGACACCCTGCCCCCACCCTCCCCGCCCCCCCGTGATGAGGACGGTCATGTCCTCTCTCACTCTCAGGTCCCTCAGTCGGGACTCGGGTGGGAGGAGAAGTCAGGCACGGGCAGCCATCTCAGCACTGTCAGCAGAAGAAGAGGATCGCACACCACAAGTACCTGCAGCTGCAGCATTCCCTCCCTGAGAGCATGCCACCAGAGAAGAGGAGGTGGTGAGTGGTGTGAAGCACTCGGCGCAGAGGAGGAGGAAGTTAAATCCTCCGCTGTGAATACTGGGGCCTCGGCCTCACTCGCTGTCTGTGTGCCTGATGTCACTGGTTGCTAGACGGCAGGCGGCTAGCAACCAGTTTGGGAATTGGGCAATATAGCTGATAGGGTGGCTGCTGTGTGTCAGTTGCATTCCGGAACACTGCATTTCCCTGAAATGAAGGTGCCCGGGACCTGGGACAGACATGCCAGATGTGGAACAGTCCCAGGCAATCCGGGACACTCAGTCATGCTAGTGGTGAGGAGGTGTCCTTACCACTGGATTTAAACCCATGATTGTTCCACAACAACCCAAAATTTTCAAAATCCAATTGTCATTGGGACAGAAAGTGAGGTGAAATCTTCTTTAACAGGGGCACAGACAGGAAAGAAAACATTACTGGGGTGTTAACCCTTCCCTATGCTATCCAAAAAGCTTAAAAATAGTTTTTTTGGCTGGAGCTACACTTACAAAATGTACTTCTTCCGACTTACAGATTCAACTTTAAAAAACAAACATACAGACCCTGCCTCGTTTGTAATCCGGGGACCGCCTGTAGCTGGGTGAGTCAACTGTCCTCAGAACTTCCTCCAAATTAAACAATGTTCAGACATATCCCTACGCTTGGTTTCACTTCATCAATTAACAATATATCTGTTTGAAAATACCTTTTCTATTTGGATTCTGTCTCCACACTGTGCTTTATGAATGTAAACAAAGTCTTCATCAATCACTTTCCACTGTTTACATTACAGGTTGTTTAAATTTTTAAGGAAAGTGCGTTACACACTATAAAAAAACAGGCGAATGATCATCAGATTTTCCTCATTTCACGGCAAGTCAGAACTGAGGAAGGAAATAATGTATGAAAATTCTCGTACAACAAAGGCTTTTTTTTGTTTATTGTTTCTGATCATGCGCAATCTTTATTTTCTGATTCTTCTTGTACGAAAACCGTGCGTAAATGGTACACATTAAAAAAAATTGTTTGTTCTGTTCCTGTATAAGAAATATTTTAGAGTTTGTGCCTTCGGAAATTTTCATTCGGAAGGTCAGAAACGGCTGTCGAAAGTTATGTACTGTCAGGGCTGGGCTCAGCTCTTCCATCTCTGAGCTGGCCGATCTGCTGTCGGCTAATTGCCAGCTCCTATCTCTCCACAGCTACAAACCTGTTGATGATATCCTGCCCGTCAGACTTGCCTACTTAAGCCATCCAGCCCAGAGGATCTCTGCCTTCACCTTGGTCAACATCACAGAGACTATCTCCTGCGTTCCTGTTTAAAGACTTGCTTGGCTGACATCCCTTCTGGCTCCAGATCCTGCTTGCTGTTCCACTACACTGATCCCTGACTCTCTGGCTTGGCTGACATTCATTCCGGTTACCGAACTTTGGCTTTTGACTTTGTTTTGACTGCGTTTGTTCTATTTACTTTTATTATTAAACAAGTGTGATTTAACTGTACTTCTGTCTCGGTCTGATTTCATGGTTTCTGACAGTAGGCGAAGGCCATGAATTCAGAAGATACAGTCAATCCACTTGTTGATATTTTTTCCAGATTGGATGAGCAGGATCACAGCATGGATCAGTTTGCCATGGCGTTACAAACGCTCCGGAGTCACACCGCTCACCTGAAATCTTCCACTGAGGCTGCTCCGGTACAACCTGTGTTGCAGGCCATCCCTGCTGCTGCTCCAGTCTCTGTACAGGCACCTGCCTCGAGTATTAACTCTATAAGAGGTATGTCTGGTTCCGCCCCCCCTTTCCCCAGCAATTTGGGGGTGATCCAGTCTAATGCAGAGGGTTTCTCAACCAGATTGAGATATACTTTGAGTTGCTGCCCCAGGCATTTCCCACGGACAGAAGCAAAGTAGGTTTTGTAATATCTTTGCTTTCTGAGAGAGCCTTGGTCTGGGCAAACCCACTATGGGAGACACAAAAACCTGTTGTCTTGAGTTACCCTGAGTTTGTGGCCTCGTTTAAAAGGGTATCTGACGTTCCCGCAAGCTCCGCTTCTGCTGCTAAGTGCCTCATGTCCATCAAACAGAGTACGAGAACTGTTGCCGATTACGCCATTGAATTCCGTACTCTGGCAGCAGAGATTGCTTGGAACAATGAGACCCTTGTGGCTACTTTTTCTCATGGTCTATTGGATACCATCAAGGATGGAATAGCAGCCAGAGATATACCCACTGAGCTGGAGAAGTTGATCACGTTTGCCATCCTCATTGACTCCAGACTCAGAGACAGACTCTCTTTTAAGGATTGCTTGTGGAAGCCTCCTGTACGTTTGTCTCCGAGCTTTGCAGTGCCACCCGTGCCTCCCTCACTTCCCATGCCTCCTGGTACCGAGTCGATCAGTGAAGGTGGAACCATGCGTTTCACGCGTCTCTCTGCGGATGAGACAACGTTTAGGAGGAGGGAGAGATTGTGCCCTTATTGTGGCCAGGCAGGTCACTTTTTTAAGTCTAGTCCTACCCGTCCAGGGAATGCCCAAACCTTGAGGTCCTGTCATGGACAGACTTTAGGTGGCGTTGTTTCGTCCCATTATCCAGAGGGATAAGCCCCTGGTTTCGGTCACCCTTTCTTGAGCTGAGTCGTCCGTCGAGATACAGGCTCTAATCGACTCTGGGGCTGCAGGCCTGTTCATTGATACTGCCTTTGTATTAAAGCACTCGATTCCACTGCAGCTGTGTGACACTCCACTTGCCATTGAGGCTGACGGGAGACCTCTACAGCCTCCCCATGTGACTCATGAGACTGTTCAATTGTCCATGGCCGCAGGGGCTCTTCACCATGAGATAATTCAACTCCAAGTTATTTCCTCACCTAAGTTTCCGCTGATCATTGGTTATCCTTGGTTACAGAGGCACAACCCCTCTTTTGATTGGCTCCATGCTGAGGTTCTCTCCTGGTCGCCACAATGCAGAATGCACATGCTTCCAGAAGGTAGCCAAGGTCCTGTGTACCTCTTCACTCTCCTTCCTGCCGGAGGAGTACAGGGATTTTAGTGATGTTTTTGACAAAGGACAAGTCGGTAGTTTGCCTCCACACCGGTCATACGATTGCGCAACTGACCTTTAACCTGGTGCCATACCCCCTCATGGCCGGGTTTACCCTTTGTCAGTCTTGGAGGATAAGGCCATGGAGGAGTATGTTGCAGACGCACTTACTTGAGGTTTCATCTGCAAATCCTTGTCTCTTGCTGGTGCTGGATTCTTCTTTGTGAAGAAGAGTGGTGAACTGAGACCTTGTATTGATTATGGGGGGTCTAAATCGTTTCACGATTAGGAATGCCTATACGATTCCATTGGTTACAGAGTTATTTGACCACCTCAAGGGAGCAACGCTTTTCATGAAGCTTGATTTTGAGAGGGGCATACAATCTCCTAAGGATTAGGGAGGGTGACGGGTGGAAAACTGCGTTTAATACCAGAACAGGCCATTATGAGTACCTCGTAGTGCCTTTTGGCCTTTGTAACATTCCGGCAGTTTTTCAGGAATTTATTAATGATGTCCTCCGAGATTTGTTGCAGTTATGTGTGGTGGTTTATCTTGATTATATCCTCATATCTTCCAAATCCCTGTAGAGCCACCACACAGATGTCTGTCTTGTTGTCATGAAAGGCGTCCTGTTAGCACAGCCGTCTGCAGAAGATCGGTTAACAGAACCACTGTTGATAGAGCCAGAGGACGCGTGCGGAGGCTCGTTGGCGCGAACGGACGCATGCGGGTGCGCCCTAGTACGAACGGGTGTACGCGGGTGCACGATGGTACGAACGGGCACGTACGATCGGTGCACGGGCGTGCACGAGTGCGCGCGGATGCGTGCAGACGTGCAGTGTGACAGCGTTTGGTGCCATTAGGCCTATTTAAAGGAGCCTGTCAGCATGCTTTCTTGCTGTCCGGTCTACAGCGTTCCCTGTGACCCTAAGCTACCTGAATACCTGCCTACCTGCTTCCTGTTTACCCGGCCTGTTCCTGACTACTCCTGTTTGCTGCCAGTCCCTGACCCCGGCTCGTTTGACTATTCTCCTGCCTCTTCCTACGGTTATCCGCTGCCTGCCTGTTGCTAACCCGGACTGTATCCTGACTACTCTTCTGCCTCTGTTTGGTACCTGCTTGCCCGCCAGTGTTGACCCGGCCTGTCTGATTCTGCTTGTGCTCCAGCTGAACTACAGAACACCTCCCTGCTGCCTGCTGTTCCGGAGTTCCTGCCTGCTACAGTGCTTCCTCTCACTGCCAGTGGTTCCAGTGTTCCTGCCAGAGTTCCAGCGCACCCTCTTACAGCCTGCTGTTCCAGTGCTCCAGCTGAACTACAGAACACCTCCCTGCTGCCTGCTGTTCCGGAGTTCCTGCCTGCTACAGTGCTTCTCCTCACAGCCAGTGGTTCCAGTGTTCCTGACAGTGATCCGGTGCATCTTCTTACAGTCCGCTGTTCCAGTGCTCCAGTTGAACCACGGAGACACCTGCCACCTGCCAGGCACTTGTGGCCCCCTGCGCTTTCGAGTCCCTGTTTCCTCTATCAGGGGTTCTTGAGCCAGAGGCACACGAGAGGCCATTCCCTGCACTCTGGGCTCCGCCACCAGGTACGTGACAGTACCGGACAGCCATGTCCGAGGCCACGCAGGGAGCCTCTCCTATGGACGAGCTCTGCAGCCATCTTGCTGGACTTACCCAAGCAGTAAAAAGCCTACAAGAGGGCTATACCCAACTGGAAGGCCGAATCAAAGCCTTAGCAGCATCCTCACCCCCTGCTTCCGGTACTCCTGCTGCGCCCTCAGTGGTGATGATGCCACCAGAACCCAGGGTCCCCACGCCTGAAAGATTTTCGGGCAACCGGAGTAAATTCAGGACTTTTCGTAATTCATGTGAACTCTTTTTTGCCCTTCAGCCAAGGACTTTCTCCCTGGAGGCTACTAAAGTGGGGTTCGTGATCTCGCTGTTGTCAGGCGAGCCCCAGTCCTGGGCCCATCGTCTTCTAGAGAAGAAGGATGTTGCACTTGACACCTTAAACGACTTCTTTCAGGCCATGTCTTTGCTATATGAGGATCCTCAATTAACTGCCACTGCAGAGGCAGCCTTGTATGCTCTACAACAAGGCCGCAGGCCTGTGGAGGACTACGTGTCAGAATTCAGATGTTGGAGTTCCGACACGAACTGGAATAATGCTGCCTTACGGTACCAGTTCTGTATGGGCCTTTCAGAATCTCTAAAAGACGAACTGGCCCGAGTGGGCATTCCAGAGACTCTAGAGGGTATCATAGACCTCTCTATCCAGATAGACAGACGCCTGAGGGAACGGCGTACGGAGCGATTCTCTGGTCCTTCTCGTTCTGTCTGGATGTTGCCCCGTGTGCCTAGTTCTTCCCACTCTGCTTCTCCAGCTTCAACCACTGTTGCCTCAGATACTCCAGAACCGATGCAGTTGGGCCTCTTATGCCCTTCACTTACTCCTAAAGAGCGTCAACGTCGTCGGGCTGGTAACCTGTGCATGTACTGCGGGGAATCTGGACATTTTGTACGGACATGCCTGGCAAAGCTTCGTAAGTGCTTTTCTATTTCCCCTGCTCTTACCCCTGCTGTACTGAATGACGTTTCTCATCTGGCTGTTCCGATTCTCCTACAGCTCCCAGGAGGGAATTTACCAACCAGCGTTATCATTGATTCCGGGGCCTGCAGCGGTTTCATAGACTTGTCCTTCGCTTCCAGACATCACATTCCACTTCGGCCCAGAGTGAAAGGACTTTCTGTACATTTGGCCGATGGCTCTACCCTCAGATCAGGGCCAGTAACTCAGGAGACTGTACCCCTGCATACCACCATTGCCGGCACTCATCAAGAGCTACTTTGTTTAGATGTCATTGAGTCTCCTCTATTTCCCATCATACTAGGCATGCCGTGGCTAAAGGCACATAATTCGCAAATTGATTGGACCTCGGGGAAGATTGAGTTTGTATCCTCTTACTGCCAGCAACACTGTCTACCAGAAGTCACCGATGCCCCTTCTTCCCTACTATGCATGGAAACTGACACCGAAACCTGCCGAATTGTACCTGAAGCCTACCACAGCTTCTTGGACGTTTTCAGTCAAAAGGGGGCTGAGATCCTTCCTCCCCACCGGCCATACGATTGCCCAATTAAACTTCTTCCAGGGGCAGAGATTCCTTTTGGGAGGATTTTCCCTTTGTCAGAACTAGAACTAGGGGCATTAAAGACTTATATTGATGACAATCTGGAGAAAGGGTTCATCCGACCCTCCATGTCCCCGGCAGGAGCAGGAATCTTCTTCGTGGAGAAGAAAGACCATTCTCTACGCCCTTGTGTGGATTATCGGGCACTTAATAAAATCACAATTAAGAACCGATACCCTTTGCCCTTGGTGCCAGAACTTTTTCAAAGATTAGGGTCTGCAGTAGTGTTCTCCAAGCTGGATCTTCGTGGTGCCTACAACCTTGTCCGCATTCGTAGAGGAGACGAATGGAAGACGGCTTTCCGTACCCGGTTTGGGCACTTTGAATATTTAGTCATGCCCTTTGGACTGTGCAATGCCCCTGCTACATTTCAACACTTTGTGAATAACATCTTCAGAGACTATCTTGACCTGTTTGTTATTATCTACTTAGATGATATCCTGATTTTTTCTTCTTCTTTAGCTGAGCATCGTGAACACGTCAGAAATGTCTTGACCCGACTTCGGCTACATGGCCTCTACGCCAAACCTGAGAAATGTGTCTTTGAACAAGAGAGTATCCAGTTCCTTGGTCTAATTATCTCTGTAGAGGGTATTAAGATGGACCCTCAGAAGGTCTCTGCTATTCTGCACTGGCCCGCTCCCACCGACAAGAAGGGAATCCAACGTTTTGTAGGATTTGCGAATTTCTACAGGAAATTCATCAAAGGATTCTCAACCATCATTTCTCCCATTACAAAGTTAACCAAGCAGGGCCTTAAGTTCCATTGGTCTACTGAAGCTCAGGCGGCCTTCACAACGCTAAAGGATCTGTTTGTTTCAGCCTCAGTCTTAAACACCCTGATTCCACATTACCATACATTTTGGAGGTGGACGCCTCGGAAATAGCGGTTGGTGCAGTGCTTTCTCAGAGACAGGGGCCTAGGGCTCTTTTGCACCCAGACGCTTTCTTTTCTCGCAAATTATCCGAAGCAGAGAGAAACTATGATGTGGGCGATCGAGAATTGTTGGCGATTAAAGCCGCACTTGAGGAGTGGCGATATCTCCTGGAGGGAGCAGCTCATCCAATTCTTGTTTATACAGATCACAAGAATCTGGAATATTTAAAGACTGCCAAGAGATTAAGACCACGACAGGCCAGGTGGGCACTTTTCTTTACTAGATTTTCATTCCACATAACCTATCGCCCTGGATCAAAGAACACCAAGCCTGACGCACTGTCACGAATGTACAACGGACCTGAAGCATCTCCATCTCCAGACACCATCTTGTCCTCAGGAAACTTTCTGCTGCTCCAAGGGGATCTACTCTCACAGATCAAGCAAGCTTCTAGGGACGCCTCTGCTCCACCTGATTCAGCCCTACAGTCCAGAGATGAGCTTCTTTGGTTCAAAGATAAGATCTTCGTACCCCAGGAGTTGAGAGCGGCAGTTCTTAGTTCCTGTCATGACCACATGTTGGCCGGCCATTTCGGTGTGCACACGACATCTGAACTCCTTCAACGCACATTCTGGTGGCCGCAGTTAAGGAAAGATTGCAGGGACTGTGTGGAAGCATGTGCCACTTGCATTCAAAGCAAGGCAGCAAATGTAAGGCTTGGGGTCTGTTGAAACCCGTCCTGGAGAAGCCATGGAGGATGATCTCCATGGATTTTATTGTCGAGCTGCCACCTTCTGAAGGCTACACTACAATCTTTGTAGTGGTGGATAGACTATCAAAAATGTCTAATTTCTTACCAATGAAGGGCACACCTACTGCTGCTGAGACTGCAAGGACATTTATCAGGGAAGTGGTGAGGCTTCATGGCATTCCTGCAAATATTACTTTAGATCGGGGGTGCAATTTACTTCCAAGTTTTGGAGGGCGCTTTGTGGATCTTTGAAAATTGACCTTTCTTTCTCCTCTGCCTATCACCCCCAAACAAATGGCCAGACGGAAAGAACAAATCAGAGGCTGGAGCAGTATCTGCGTTGCTTTTCTTCTTTCTCCCAGGACGATTGGGCTCCGCTTCTACCTCTTGCCAAATTTGCTTATAACAATTCTGTCCATTCTGCCACAAAGCAATCACCGTTTTTTGCAAATTATGGTTTCCATCCTCTGTTCTTGTCCAGTAACATCCCGGAGTGCCCAGTACCAGCTGTCCAGGAGAATCTAAACTTCTTTGAGTCAAATAATAAACTTCTGCAGAAGACTATGGCAAGGACTCAGAACTGCAACAAAGAGATGTTTGACAAGAAGAGAAGGGGGGAGCTTGACCTCAAGCCCGGGGATCAGGTCTGGCTGTCTACATTGAATTTAAAATTGGCATGTCCTTCCAAGAAATTGGGTCCTAAATTTGTGGGTCCCTTCCCAGTTCTAAGGAAGATTAATAATGTGGCCTATAAACTGAAGTTACCGGAGTCATTCCGGATCCACCTGGTCTTTCACGTGGCTCTACTCAAACCCACGGTTCCTAAACCTTTTGTCAACCGGAGGGTCGATCCCCCTGAACCTGTAATCATTGACGGAGAAACCGAATATGAGGTTGAGTCCATTCTGGATTGCAGGAAGAGACGTAACCAAGTCCAGTTTTTGGTAAAGTGGAAGGGGTACGGGCCTAAGGAGAACTCCTGGGAGCCGGAGTCCAACATCCATGCGAGGAGGCTGATTCTTGCCGTTAAAAGGTCTCATCCAAGTAAGATGGCACAGTTGGGCATCAGGAGGCTGCCCCTTGGGGGGGGGGGCAATGTCATGAAAGGCGTCCTGTTAGCACAGCCGTCGGCGGAAGATCGGTTAACAGAACCATTGTTGATAGAGCCAGAGGAGGCGTGCAAAGGGGTGTTGGCACGAACAGACGCATGTGGGTGCACGCTAGTACGAACAGGTGTACGCGGGTGCACGATGGTACGAACGGGCACGTACGATCGGTGCACGGGCGTGCACGAGTGCGCGCGGATGCACGCAGACGTGAAGTGTGACAGCGTTTGGCGCCATTAGGCCTATTTAAAGGAGCCTGTCAGCATGCTTTCTTGCTGTCCGGTCTACAGCGTTTCCTGTGACCCTAAGCTACCTGAATACCTGCCTACCTGCTTCCTGTTTACCCGGCCTGTTCCTGACTACTCCTGTTTGCTGCCAGTCCCTGACCCCGGCTCGTTTGACTATTCTCTTGCCTCTTCCTACGGTTATCCGCTGCCTGCCTGTTGCTAACCCGGACTGTATCCTGACTACTCTTCTGCCTCTGTTTGGTACCTGCTTGCCCGCCAGTGTTGACCCGGCCTGCTGCCTGCTGTTTCGGAGTTCCTGCCTGCTACAGTGCTTCCTCTCACAGCCAGTGGTTCCAGTGTTCCTGCCAGAGTTCCAGCGCACCCTCTTACAGCCTGCTGTTCCAGTGCTCCAGCTGAACTACAGAACACCTCCCTGCTGCCTGCTGTTCCGGAGTTCCTGCCTGCTACAGTGCTTCTTCTCACAGCCAGTGGTTCCAGTGTTCCTGCCAGAGTTCCAGCGCACCCTCTTACAGCCTGCTGTTCTAGTGCTCCAGCTGAACTAGAGAACACCTCCCTGCTGCCTGCTGTTCCGGAGTTCCTGCCTGCTACAGTGCTTCTCCTCACAGCCAGTGGTTCCAGTGTTCCTGACAGTGATCCGGTGCATCTTCTTACAGTCCGCTGTTCCAGTGCTCCAGTTGAACTACAGAGACACCTGCCACCTGCCAGGCACTTGTGGCACCCTGCGCTCTCGAGTCCCTGTTTCCTCTATCAGGGGTTCTTGAGCCAGAGGCACACGAGAGGCCATTCCCTGCACTCTGGGCTCCGCCACCATTTACGTGACACTTGTGCTTCAGAAACTAAAAGAACAATCTCTATTGTAAATTGGAGAATTTCATCGTGAACAAGTTAAATTCCTGGGTTATGTCATTTCCACTGCTGGTTTTTCGATGGACCCAGAGAAACTTTCAGCAGTTCTACAGTGGCCCCGACCCGTGGGTTTACATCCTCTGCAGCATTTTCTGGGCTTTGCCAACTTTTATCGGAAGTTTATTCGTAACTTCTCATCTCTGGTCAAGCCCCTGACTGATATGACCAGAAAGGACGGTAACCCACAGAGTTGGTCTCTGGAGTCCGTTAAGGCCTTTGAGAGTCTCAAGGCTGCCTTTGTTTCTGCTCCTGTGTTGGCACATCCTGATCCTACGTTACCTTTTATACTTGAGGTTGATGCTTCTGAGACTGGTGTTGGCGCCCTTCTGTCTCAACGTCCTACCTCTGAGAGCGCTATGCATCCTTGTGGCTACTTTTCCAAGAAATTGTCACCTGCGGAGTACAATTACGAGATTGGCTGCTAGCGATCATTTTAGCCCTGAAAGAATGGAGACATCTCCTCAAAGGTACCACTGTGCCTGTTCTCGTTCTTACTGACCATAAGAATCTCACATTCTTGTATGGGCTCTTTTCTTGTCAAGTTTCAATTACATTGTCTCATTTTTACCCGGTACTAAGAATGTAAGGGCTGACACTCTGTCACGACAATTTTCCTCCACCTCCAAGTTGGAGTCGCTTCCGGTTCCGGTTCCTGTGATTCCTCCTGATCGTATTCTGGCTACGGTTCGCACCAGTCCCACTTCTCCTTTGGGTGACAAAAATCTTGCTGCTAAAGTCCATGCTCCTCCTGAGAAACCTTGTGACCACTGCTTTGTCCCAGATTGTCTCCGTACTGCCGTGCTCCAGACTCACCATTTTATCAAGGCTGCTGGCCACCCTGGGAAGAATCAACTCTTTTGGGCCATTTCCCAACAATTCTGGTGGCCTAGTCTATGTGCTGTGTGTGCTCAGAGTAAGACTCCACGACACCTTCCAGTGGGCCTCCTACAACCCATACCCAATGGAGAGAGGCCCTGGACCCACCTGTCTATGGATTTCATTGTGGAGTTGCCCAACTCCCAGAGAAACACAGTTATCCTTAGGGTGGTTGACTGGTTCTCAAAAATGTCTCATTGTATTCCACTTCAGAAGTTGCCCACTTCTAAGGAACTGGCTTCCATTTTTTCTTGGGAGGTCTTTCGCTTGCATGGGCTACCCAAGGTGATTGTCTCGGACAGGGGTAGTCAGCTTGTGTCCTGGTTCTGGTGAGCCTATTGTGCACAGTTGGGAATTGAGCTTACTTTTTCCTCTGCATATCACCCACAGTCTAATGGGGCCGCAGAACGAGCCAATCAGTCCTTGGAGCAATTCCTACGTTGCTATATTTCTGACCATCATTACAGCTGGTCAGACCTATTACCGTGGGCAGAGCTTGCTCACAATAGTGCCTTGAATTCTGCTTCCCGATTGTCCCCGTTTATGGCGAACTATGGTTTCCAACCTTCCATGTTGCCTGACTCATTTGTTCCGCAGAGTATTCCTGTGTTAGAGGAGCATCTCTGTGGTTCTCATTCCACTTGGACACAAGTCCAGGAGGCTTTGCAACAGGCTAATGATACGTACAGACTCCATGCTGACCACAGATGCCTGCCTTCGCCTTCCTACCAGGTTGGAGACAGGGTTTGGCTGTCATCTCGCAACCTCCGACTTTGTATTCCCTCACTGAAGTTCACACCTTGGTTTATTGGGCCTTTCCATATTCTTCGCAGGATTAACCCAGTGGCTTACGCATTAGACCTTCCTTCTAATATGCGTATCTCAAATGTATTTCATGTCTCCTTATTAAAACCTTTGGTCTGCAACCACTTTACCACCTCAGTGCCACGTCCTCAGCCTGTACAGGTTGAGAACTATGAGGAGTATGAAGTACTGTCCATTGTTGACTCCCGTAGGTTCCGTGGGCGCATACAGTACCTGGTGCATTGGAAGGGGTACGGTCCGGAGGAACGCTCTTGGGTCTCATCCTCGGACGCACATGCCCCTGTCCTCCCCTGTGATTTCCATAGACGTTTTCCCCTCAAGCCTGTTGGTCCTCCGAGGGGGAGGGGTCGTTGAGGAGGGGGTACTGTCAGGGCTGGCCTCAGCCCTTCCTTCTCTGAGCTGGCCGCTCAGCTGTCGGGTAATTTCCAGCTCCTATCTCTCCACAGCTACCCACCTGTTGATGATATCCTGCTTGTCAGACCTGCCTTCTTAAGCCGTCCAGCCCAGAGGATCTCTGCCTTCACCTTGGTCAACATCACAGATTGACTCCAGATCCTGCTTGCTGTTCCACTACACTGATACCTGAATCTCTGGCTTGGCTGACTATCCATTCCGATTACTGAACTTTGGATATGTTTTGACTACGTTTGTTCTATTTACTTTTATTATTAAACAAGTGTGATTTAACTGTACTTCTGTCTCGGTCTGATTTCATGGTTTCTGACATGTACACACTTTCAGAAAATCATACAATTGTTCCTCGGACTAAAATGTTCCCCCGATTTTCTTATAGTTTATGAGCCATAACTCAACCAAAAGAAGAAAAAAACAAAACCACTGAAGCATAAATGAAAACCGAAATATTTAATTGCATCCCAAATAAAGGTTGATGGACATGGCTTTACAAGTGCAAAATTAAACAAACAAAAAAAAAAAACGTCAAGACAGTTAAGCCCCTTTCATATGGGGCAGATTTCACCTGTCCATAAAAACTGACAGACAGACCTGATTGGATCACTCGTGAGAAAGGGGCTTTACAATAACATCTGTTTTCTTTAGTAGATATTTGTCAGTGAATAACTACTGAAGCAAGCAAGGGCAATTCTCACATATAATCATATTTATAGTTTGCCGTAAGATAAGCAAGTTAAGATACATTAGATAGGTGATGCACTAAGAACAAGGTGGGTAAGGTTGGAGTCAAGTGTGGTCATGGCAGCCGGTAAGTCAGCAGGACACCAGTCAAGGAATCCTCTCATGATAGAACCCTGAAGGTTGCTCTCTCACTGGTTCCTCCTGTCTTTCTGCTGCCCTCCTTGTCACTAATCTCTCCTGTAGTCACTTGAAGGTTAGCAGCAGGAACCAGTGGGACCTGTGGGGGACCAAACGAGATTGACACTCCTGGAAGTGTTTGGTGTTGCAGACAAATGGAAAGGTAAGTATTTAAAGTCTTTTTTTACAGGTATATTTTTGCAGGCTAACTTTTTAAAGCAACAGAAAGACTAAGTGCCCCTTTTTCATTAAAAAAAAGGTTGATTGTCATCACAAAAACCAAAAATAACAAAGGTTGATGGGCTGAAAAGTGATACTTTAGCTAGAGGTGATGTCTGGTGGATTGAATCAGTCTTTGGTTATCTTATGTCCTGAGATCACACTCCCAATATTCCTGACACCATTATTGTCTTCCTGGGGGTGTCTCATCAACTTCTGATGCATAGTTAATAATATGAAATATATAACGTATTTATGGTCAAGATGTAAAAAAAAAAAAAAAATGTGAAAAAATAAAAACAGGGGGAGTCAGAGCTCCCCCTATTGGTCAAAAAAGGTGTGCATATCTCGGAAGCAAATAGTGCCCATCGCACGAGACATAAGAGACTCTGCAGGCAGTCCCAGGTACAGTGATCTAATGGCCAATCAATTGACTCATATGACTTTTTCTGGTAGCTCACTAATGCTTTCCCATAATAAGGCAGCCTGGAAAGAAAGGTGTGGAGAAGGAGTCTCCTGTCCCCAGTTTATCATGAAAATCACCATTTCGTTATCAGAATAAGTAAAAATACCAATAATAAAATGACAGCATCATCATAATATAAAAGCATTGTGTCCTAAGCTCTACGTTGTTCTGTCTCTTCAATGGGATCCAGTAGTTCGATCTTTGGCCAAGGTGGTTCGAATAAGTAAGGGTCAGGTACATAGCTAAAAGGCAGTTATTTCAAGATCAAAAACAATCTCATGAAATGGCAAAACGGTAGTTTGGAGGCCCATTCACATCGTAACACAGTTTACTACATACACTCAATTTTATGCGTTGAGGTACATTGCGTTAAGCAGCCTATTCGTTTTGAATAGATTGTCAACGACCCTTAAAGTGTTACAAAACCTACAACAGTAAAATTTGTATAATCAGTATATCAATATGCAGTAAAGCATGATTGTTATACTCACTGTGGAACCTAAGGGGTTAATCCTCCGCATTGTGTAAAAAGGCTGTTTGATCCTGTCTTCTCTGATCCTCCCCTTCTTCCACTGTCCCCAATCCATCTCCTGATAAGACAGAGCCTTTGGAGTCACTTTGCACATGCTCAGTTTGGGGTGTATTGCTACAGAGTTTTTTTTCTGTTTGTTTTCTTGGGAGGGTGCATGTGATCGGCACAGGGCCAATCGGCACTGTCCACACAGAGGGTCAGGGGTCCTGCAGGCTCAAAGGAATGTCAGAGTAGAATGAAAACTCGTAGAAAGATTGGTGTAGAATGAAAACTCCTCCTACAAGCTTTAACCAGTGCTTGGACAGACACCGATAGAAGTCATAAGACAGCTATATACTGCTGATGAGAATAGGTATTTAGCAGTTTATATTTTTTAACCACTTGGCATCCGTGCTATAGCCAAATGACGGCCACAGCGCGGACCTGAATTTCCGGGAGGCCTCCGCTTTGCACACTCCCTGCGCGCGCCCTGCAGGGCGTGCACGGCGTGCGCTGTGATCACCGAGTCACTGAGACTCGGGTGATCACAGGTCCGAGTAAGATGCCGATCCCGGCCCCTTACCACGTGATCAGCTGTCAGCCAATGACAGCTGATCACATGATGTAAACAAAAGCTCGATAATCGTTTTTTTTTCTCCTCACGCTGACATCGTGAGGAGAAAAAAAAGCCAACCACCGGATTATGTGCAAGGGACATCGGTCCCGAAGAGGAAGAGGCAATTCTGCCTCATCTGTGCCCACCAGTGCCACCTGCCAGTGCCCACAGTGCCCACCAGTGCCACCTATCAATGCCCATGAGTGCCACCTATCAATGCCCACAAGTGCCACCTATCAATGCCCACCAGTGGTGCCAATCAGTGCCACCTAGCAGTGCTGCCTATCAGTGTAACCAACCAGTGCAGATCAGTGCCCATCACTGCCACCTATCGGTGCCCATTAGTGCTGCCTCATCAGCGTACATCAATGAAGGAGAAAAATTACCTGTTTGCAAAATTTTATAACAAAATATAAAAATATATATTTTTTTTTTTTTTTAATTCTGCCTTTTTAAATTTTTTTTAACAAATGATAAAAACTGCAGAGGTGATCAAATACCACCAAAAGAAAGCTCTATTTGTGGGGGGAAAATGATAAAAATTTCATTTGGGTACAGTGTTATATGACCGCGCAATTGTCATTCAAAGTGCATCAGCGCTGAAAGCTTAAAATTGGTCTGGACAGGAGGGGGGGGTTTAAGTGTCCAGTAAGCAAATGGTTAACATAGTTGCAATATCATGTTCTGTGTACTGTGGGAGACCAGATATAGTGAATGCAGGGTCCAGGGTTTAGTAACACTTTAAATGTAAAAAAAATTAAAATAGAATTCAGTACATTTCTATATCAAACTGCAAACTATAGGGAATTTGCATGCGTGCATTGTAATGCATCGTAGATGTGCCTCAGGATGCAATTAACTGTGAACTTACAACAACATATGCAGTACACTACTGTGCATTGTGCCACATTGAAACGTGCGTCAAGACACATGCTCAATATGGGGTAAAAATGATATAAATTAACAAGACATCACCAAACCGATGTAAAGGGGCTTTACACTTTCATGAACAAAGTTTGGAATTCCCCCTGCCTCTTGGTTCTGGATATTGGATATCCTGAATGGTTTCAGTGTTCTCAAGCAGCCTTGGCTGTGATGCATTGTAGTAATGGTCCGTTTTCAGTATTTACAAAGCACAAGAATGTAACATGAATAATAGCATTTCACTTTAAAGGAATTTGGCACCTAGTCTGTATATGTATCCAATCACCTCTTGAACCTCTTATGCTGTATGGGAACCATGGAAAACGTAGCCAGAAACACATAAAAAACGCAGGTCACACTTGTGGTGCTGTTATTTCTTAATAGCACCCTAAATGCAGGTAACAGTCGCATCTTTTCTGTGCAAAAAATGGGAGTTGCCAAACACAGTCGACTTTGGGCCAAAAGGTGGTACGTGAGCTTCTTTGGCACGTTTATCATGCTTCAGGCAGCCAATTTAAGCCAGTGGTGTGATTGCAGCCTTAATAATTAAAAAAAGAAAGTACCCCAATCATTGCAGGCCCCCTCCCTGTGTTTTTCATCTAAAAAGTCTCACATCTTACAGGAATAAATAAAGGA
Source organism: Aquarana catesbeiana (assembly GCF_042186555.1). Classification (NCBI taxonomy): domain Eukaryota; kingdom Metazoa; phylum Chordata; class Amphibia; order Anura; family Ranidae; genus Aquarana; species Aquarana catesbeiana. Next base: position 77,575,547 of record NC_133334.1, on the reverse strand, counting down.
TCAGGTTGGTAACCTTGGAACATACTCCTTTGAAGACAAGTCAAGAATGACAACTCCTATAGTTCTATTCTGGAAGGTTCCTTTATAGGACAGGTTCAGAAGTAAAATAAAAACCCAGCACCCCTCCCCTGAACAAACTCCCAGGCAGGTTCCTTCTATAAAGATAGTGGCTTGTTCAGTTCTATACAGCCCATATGTAGAGACATTGCTCCTGCAGTACAGGTATTCTAGTGATTTGTTTTTAATACTAAACTTTCCCAAATATGAAGTCCCCCAGAACATGTATATAACATGGCTTGTCCTCAAATGCTTAAAGTTATTTTCCAGAGTGAACAAAATTCCCTTCCTCTCTCCATGGTTGGCTGTCCTGAGATGATAAAACTGCAGTTTTAAACAGAAAAATATAATTAAAAACAAATGTTTACTAGAAAATGTTATCAAAAATAGAACCAACATTACTTTAAAATAACTTTTTCTTTCCCGGGAAACAGCCCTAAGCACAGATACAGAAAACATACTGACAGAGAATGTTGAGGGGAAGCCTGTACTCACAATGACCATGTCCCCTGGATTGTTCCCATCCCAAGAACACCTCCCAAGACCAACAGGCTGTCATGAGGCATGCCCAGGTCATCAGGAGTAACAATTTCCCCAATTCCAGAGCAGGGTTGGCAGGCCAAAATATCCTGGTCTTTGGACAGAGGCGCATGTGCTTGTCCAGAGACTGGTAGCTTATCCAACGCAGTCAGAACATTGTGCTGCAGAGGCCTGGCGTGAAGCTGGGCAAACATCACTGCCTCGAATGAGGCCATCATGTGCCCCAAAACCTTCATGAATAAAATCAGACCACGTGAAGTGAAGTGTTCAGACATGGGCTTGGAGGGTCAACAACCATTCCCAGCGAAGGAGGTGTGTGGAGTTGGGGGTTCTCCAGAATATTTGGCGTTAATTCACTTTTTCATTTTTTATCAGTTACCCTTTAAAGCGTATCTATAGTCAAAATTTGAAATCATATTAATTTCCACGTGGTATTTCAATTATTTCTAGCCTACACTTATTAATCTGAACAAACCTGAAGTTTGTAGACTATTTGTGAAGATCCCACCAATTTATTTTTTGAAATTCTGTGACATATATTCACTATGCCCTGGGAGTAGGCACTGCTATGTCACAGAATTCACAGAGTTTCAGACGGCACAGTCAATAAACTGCTTTTAGGCAGCAAGGTACCATGAGATATGTAGTCCTTAAAAATTGGCAGTTACCATCAGAGGAGAGGGTGTGGCAGAAGTTAAGGGGAACCAACAGGGAAGCGCAAAGCCCTGGACCACATCAGGGTACAGGCACCTTCCCAGGGAAGAAAACCACTAGGTGTAGACTCCTGACTTTGCCCACTTTAGGAAGGTATACCCTCTCTTCCATGACAAAGGTTTTCATGGATGGAACTAAAGAGATTAGGATTGCCGCTGCCAGGTCTTAGAGTGTCATATGCAGAGTCCAGTACAGAAAAATAACATTACTGGACGGTCCTGCATCCTCCATGTGCTAAGGTCTGGGTACAGTTCCCTGCGGTGCTGCCAAGAAGTTTCTGATCCAGAAGTCATATTACTTCAGTGGCATTGATGCATCCAGGTGGAGAAAGCGCTTCTCTGTGTGGAGAACACACGCAACATTTTTGATCTCACAGTAAATTAAGATATATAGGTAAGAAACCTACTCTCCAGTAAGGAGAGGTCATTCGTCACCTAAGGACAGGTAGGAGCAAGAGGGGTTATATGGGCTGCCCTAACTGCTTTGCTCGCCAGCTTCCTCAACTGAAGGTGGCAGGATGTTACCCATAGTCAAGATTTAAAGGAGCCTGTGCCCTGTATTGTACAGTTAAGAAAAATACATATTAGACTGAGAAAGTGTCATGCCCCGTACACACGGTCGGACTTACCAACGTAAAATGTGCGATCGGAGCTTGTTGTCGGAAATTCCGACCGTGTGTAGGCTCCGTCGGACAGTTTCCATCGGAATTTCCGTCGCACAAAATTTGAGATCTGGCTCTCAAATTTTCCAACAACAAAATCCGTTCACGCAAATTCTGATCGTGTGTACATAATTCCGACGCACAAAGTGCCATGCATGCTCGGAATCAAGCAGAAGAGCCACACTGGCTATTGACCTTCATTTTTCTCGGCTCGTTGTATGTGTTGTACATCACCGCGTTCTTGGCGTTCGGAATTTCCGACCAACTTTGTGTGACCGTGTGTATGCAAGACAACTTTGAGCCAACATCCGTCTGAAAAAATCCATGGATTTTGTTGTTGGTATGTCTGATCAATGTCTGATCGTGTGTACGCGACATTAGGGCTCTTTCACACGGACGATCCGTATGTCCGTGTTTCATCCTTCCGTTTTCCAATGAAAAACTCTGACCCGAAAAAGTGTAACAGAGGAAAACCCTACTTTTCCATCCATTTTCGGATCGGATCGGGTGACGATGGACTCTACGGTCCGTCGTCATCCGATCCCCCATAGGGGAGAGCGGCGCTCTGACAGGCCCGTCGCTGCACAGTGTGCAGCGACGGACCTGTCATCTTCCTACTCAGCGGGGATCGGCGGAGCGATCCCCGCTGAGCAAGCAGGTGTTCACGGGGCGGATCATCACTGATCCGCCCCGTGTGAAAGAGCCCTAAGACTTTTGGCCAGCATTTATTGTGGACTGAATTGCATTGAGCAGATCTGCCCTCACTTCTAGGCCTCAGGAATTCCACCAACGGGAACACAGAAAGCAATAAAAGCCAGGCAGAAACTCTAACCCTTTCTCGCTATCTCAAAGAAAAAAAAATTACTTTTAAACTGGAAAAACTTTTAGATACACTTTAAATAGCATCAGGGAATTCCCATGCTTGTATGGAATTGTTGCCTTTTGAACTTTAGCTAGAATAGACACATTTAAAGTGGTTCTAATGTAATTTTTTTTTTTACCCTAATGTATTACCTGCGTTAAGGTAAAAACCTTCCACTAGCTTTTGCTAGTGACCCCCCCCCCCCCCCCCCCTCAATACTGACCCGGCGCTGTGCCCATCCGCAGCAGCGCTGGTCTCTCTTCCTGCTCTCACAGGACAGACAGAGAGCAGCAGCAAAGCCATTGGCTCCTGCTGTTGTCAGTCAAATCCTGTGCGGAAGGAACGGGGTGCGGGTTTGAGCCATACTGTGTGTGTCTATGGATGCGCATAATCCAACTTGGGAGTTGCCTCATAGTTCAAGACTAGTTATGGAGGCAGTCGGAGAAGAGGAGGAGAGGACGATGCTGGGCAGGGGACCGCTAAGGAAAAAGTAAGAGACCATTCCATGCAATATCGTTGTACAAAGCAGGCAGGTATATCATCTTTTTTGTTATAGGGAAAAAAAGCCTTTAGAATCACTATAAGAGGACTGTGGACAAATATACTCATACTTTAGATCTGTGGTAATCTGCTCGATAAATCTTCCTCAGTATGTTTTTTCTTTTTTTTTCACAAGAAATGGTATGTTTTCTTTAGGTATATTGTAGATGGCAGTTTTTTTATTTTGGAGCCCCTCTTGGAAACAGTGGAGCTATTCTTGAATAATGTAAGAATATCATTTGAGAGTAGAAGTTTATTGAAATATCATTTATAACCCAAAACAGCACATGAAATATACAAATGAAACATATGTGCAACTTTGTTAGAGTAAGGTGCTTCACATAAAGGGAGAGCATAAAAGTAAAAAATCAAGTAATACCAGAGGAGTACAGCTGTACCATTATCACAATTCAAAAGTGGAAGTTCAGATTATTACAGAGGCTGATTGGCAAATTTTTAGTGTTGGTGTTCTGAGTAGTGAGCTCAGGCAGAACAAAGGACAGCCTTATGCCCCGCACACACGGTCGGACTTTGTTCGGACATTCCGACAACAAAATCCTAGGATTTTTTCCGAAGGATGTTGGCTCAAACTTGTCTTGCATACACACGGTCACACAAAGTTGTCGGAAAATCCGATCGTTCTGAACGCGGTGACGTAAAACACGTACGTCGGGACTATAAACGGGGCAGTGGCCAATAGCTTTCATCTCTTTATTTATTCTGAGCATGCATGGCACTTTGTCCGTCGGATTTGTGTACACACGATCGGAATTTCCGACAACGGATTTTGTTGTCGGAAAATTTTATCTCCTGCTCTCCAACTTTGTGTGTCGGAAAATCCGATGGAAAATGTCCGATGGAGCCCACACACGGTCGGAATTTCCGACAACACGCTCCGATCGGACATTTTCCATCGGAAAATCCGACCGTGTGTACGGAGCATTACACTTCTGCTCTGACAAAGAGTGAACACATATAAACAATCAAAAATCAAGTAGTCCCTATACATTTAGTGTATATCATTATAACAATTAGGCCTCATTCACATGGGCGGCCAGGGAGGATAGTTTTCTACACTCAGAGGAGGCTACAGAAGATGCAGCTGTACTCTGCTATGGCCACATGCAAACCTCCCCACCTCGGCCAACCAGAAGCCTTGTATTCATTCATAAGATACAAGGCTTTCTATCAATGGTTGAGCAGTGCTCAGCTGACTGGATTTTGTTCCGGGAACAGAACGTGAAGTCGCAGTCCTGCTGCCAGAATGCAGCGCTGTATTCAGCTGTCATCTGTTAGTAAAGGAAACAGTTCATTCAGGCCAGCTTGGCCTAAACAAATTATTTTAATTGACAGTAAACCCCAGAATTCCGTTTTAAATGTGAACAGCGGTGGCATTGGCCATAGATTGAAATCTGACAGCCGCCACTACTGGTCAGCCATACTGAGCGTATTCTGTGTTTAGCTCTGTCAGGTAGAATCCACTGTTTTTTACTGCATATGCCCATGTGAATGTAGCCTTAATGTGGTTGTAAAGTCAGAAGTTTTTTTTTTTATCTATGCATTAAGACAGGGATCTCCAAACTACGGCCCTCCAGCTGTTGCGTAACTACATGTTCCATGAGGCATTGTAAAACTCTGACATTCACAGACATGACTTGGCATGATGGGAATTGTAGTTCCTGAACAACTGGAGGGTCATAGTTTGGAGACCCCTGCATTAAGATAAGCCTTCTATGTGCAGCAGCCCCCCTAATATTTACCTGAGCCCATCTCGATCCAGCGATGATGCACGAGAGACTCAGCTGTCCGAGACTTTCCCACATCAATGGCTGAGACAGCAGCAAAGCACCATTGGTTCCCGCTGCTGTCAATCAAAGTCAGTGATCCAATGAGGAGAGCAAGGGGCTGGACCGCTCCTCCGTGTCTGAATGGACACACAGAGAAGTGGCTCGGGTGCCCCCATAGCATGCTGCTTGCTGTGGGGGCACTGAACAGGAGGGAGGGCGAGGTCCCGAGAAGGGGAGAATCTGGGGCTGCTCTGTGCAAAACCACTACACAAAGCAGGTAAGTATAACATGTTTTTTATTTTTAACAAAAAAAAAAAAAAGACTTCAGTATTACTTTAAAACTGAATTCCAGACCTAACCTAACTAAGCTTAAACCTGCATCCTCCCCCTTCTAATTCCTATTCTAACTACCTTGTGAAAGGAAGATGCTTATACTTACCTATTCTAGAGCTGTGGAAAAAAATCGATTTAAATCTTGATTTGAGTTGAGAGGTCGGACGCTGCGGACTAGGCCGAAGCCGCGGCCTCACCTAAAAACTTCTGCCCGCAGCTCCTCAGGACTGGCGCGGTGAAAAAAAAAAAAAAAACTCGATTTGATTCATGAATCGAGTTTTTTTTCAGAAAATCTCAGATTTTTTTTTTTCAGAAAATCTCCCAGCCCTAACCTATTCTCAGGGTGCTCCGGTCTGGTCACATGACTGGCTCCCAGCGGTGGCTTCAGGGGAGAGGTGGGACAGCCGACAACAGATGCCCCACAATAAGCCTATGAGTGACGTCACCGCACAGGCATTTCAGCCATTTTCAGTGATCCTTTCTCTCCCCTGAAGCCGGCCTCTGGGGAGATCACATGACTGGACGGGAGCTCCCTGAGTATAGGTAAGTATAAGCATCTTCCTTTCACAGGGTAGTTAGAATAGGATTTAGAAGGGAGATGGGAGCAGGTTTAAGCTTAGTTAGGTATAGCCTGGAATTCCACTTTAAGAAACAGATTTTCCCAGAACACTGCAACAAAATCATTTTAATCCACAGCCCTACACCAAAAAAAAAAATAGAGGGAACAGGCAGGCCATATGATCTGTATGCGTTTTAGGGCTACATTTTCAGTTCTGAACAGAGTTTACCGTCCAGGTCCAGCCTATTACAACAATTCCCAGCAGCAAACAATACTTATATGAAATGTAATAATTTAATCCTGCGGGAATAAGATGTGACATTTACCTAGGCTGCAGAGAAGAGCTTTGTGAGCACATATATCTAAGAGATGGCCGGAGCAATGTGACTGAAATGAAAAAAGAAGAAAAATATTACAGCGCACACATGCAAAAAAACATTCACCTCCAGCAAGGCTAGTTTAAAAAAACCTAAACATTCTCAAAAAGACATTTTCAAAAATATGGGGATTTGGTCACACCATATTGCTATATGGTGCTAAGCCCACTTACTGCGACAAAGTACCCCATGATTAGTGGGTCCTACACTATCCATAGATTTGTGAGATCCTGCTTCTCTGAACCATGAGAGCTACACTCTTCTAAATGGGAGAATTTAACCACTTGACGACCGCCGCACGAGGATATACGTCCACAGAGTGGCACGGGCAGGCAAAAGGACATACATATACGTCCTTGCCCCCCCCCCCGGTGCCAGCGGCGGTCGCCTTTGGTCTAGCAGCGATCAGAGATGAGGGGGAGGCCATCCGATCGTGGCCCCCCCCCTTGCGATCGCTCCCAGCCAATGAGATTCTTCCCCTGCCTCTGTGATGTCATCTCTCCTCGGCTCGGCAGTTTCCGTTCCGGCGCCGAGGAGAGAAGACTGAAATGTGAATGCACCAAACACAAACACACACAGTAGAACATGCCAGGCACACATTACACATTACATTATTTCTTTTGATTACTGCATGGTGTCAGTTTGTGACAGTTACTGTGTTAGGGCAGTTACTGTTAGCCCCCTTTAGGTCTAGGGTACCCCCCTAAACCCCCCTAATAAAGTTTTAACCCTTTGATCACCCCCTGTCGCCAGTGTCGCTAAGCGATCATTTTTCTGATCGCTGTATTAGTGTCACTGGTGACGCTAGTTAGGGACGTAAATATTTAGGTTCGCCGTCAGCGTTTTATAGCGACAGGGACCCCCATATACTACCTAATAAATGTTTTAACCCCTTGATTGCCCCCTAGTTAACCCTTTCACCACTGATCACCGTATAACTGTTACGGGTGACGCTGGTTAGTTCGTTTATTTTTTATAGTGTCAGGGCACCCGCCGTTTATTACCTAATAAAGGTTTAGCCCCCTGATCGCCCGGCGGTGATATACGTCGCCCCAGGCAGCGTCAGATTAGCGCCAGTACCGCTAACACCCACGCACGCAGCATACGCCTCCCTTAGTGGTATAGTATCTGAACGGATCAATATCTGATCCGATCAGATCTATACTAGCAGTTTAGGGTTCCCAAAAACGCAGTGTTAGCGGGATCAGCCCAGATACCTGCTAGCACCTGCGTTTTGCCCCTCCGCCTAGCCTAGCCCAGCCCACCCAAGTGCAGTATCGATCGATCACTGTCACTTACAAAACACTAAACACATAACTGCAGCGTTCGCAGAGTCAGGCCTGATCCCTGCGATCGCTAACAGTTTTTTTGGTAGCATTTTGGTGAACTGGCAAGCACCAGCCCCAGGCAGCGTCAGGTTAGCGTCAGTACCGCTAACACCCACGCACGCACCGTACACCTCCCTTAGTGGTATAGTATCTGAACGGATCAATATCTGATCCGATCAGATCTATACTAGCGTCCCCAGCAGTTTAGGGTTCCCAAAAACGCAGTGTTAGCGGGATCAGCCCAGATACCTGCTAGCACCTGCGTTTTGCCCCTCCGCCCGGCCCGGCCCACCCAAGTGCAGTATTGATCGATCACTGTCACTTACAAAACACTAAACACATAACTGCAGTCAGGCCTGATCCCTGCGATCGCTAACAGTTTTTTTGGTAGCGTTTTGGTGAACTGGCAAGCACCAGCGGCCTAGTACATCCCGGTCGTAGTCAAACCAGCACTGCAGTAACACTTGGTGACGTGGCGAGTCCCATAAGTGCAGTTCAAGCTGGTGAGGTGGCAAGCACAAGTAGTGTCCCGCTGCCACCAATAAGAAGACAAACAGGCCCGTCGTGCCCATAGTGCCCTTCCTGTTGCATTCGCCAATCCTAATTGGGAACCCACCACTTCTGCAGCGCCCGTACTTCCCCCATTCACATCCCCAACCAAATGCAGTCGGCTGCATGAGAGGCATTTTCTTTATGTCCTCCCGAGTACCCCTACCCAACAAACCCCCCCAAAAAAGATGTGTCTGCAGCAAGCGCGGATAGAGGCATGACACCCGCTGTTATTGTCCCTCCTGTCCTGACAATCCTGGTCTTTGCATTGGTGAATGTTTTGAACGCTACCATTCACTAGAGTATTAGCGTAGCGTACAGCATTGCACAGACTAGGCACACTTTCACAGGGTCTCCCAAGATGCCATCGCATTTTGAGAGACCCGAACCTGGAACCGGTTACTGTTATAAAAGTTAGTTACAAAAAAAGTGTAAAATAAATAAATAAATAAATAAAAATAAAAAAAATAATTGTCGTTTTATTGTTCTCTCTCTCTCTAGTCTCTCTCTATTGTTCTGCTCTTTTTTACTGTATTCTATTCTGCAATGTTTTATTGTTATTATGTTTTATCATGTTTGCTTTTCAGGTATGCAATTTTTTATACTTTACCGTTTACTGTGTTTGAGGGAATAGGGTGCTCCTATCCCAAAAGGATTTGGTCAGAATCCATACAATACACAAACAAATCCTTTTGGGATAGGAGCACCCTATTCCCTCATTAAGTACCTCTCATTAGTGTCCACTTGTGTCATAGGTGGAGACCTTTAAATTCTCCCATTTAGAAGAGTGTAGCTCTCATGGTTCAGAGAAGCAGGATCTCACAAATCTATGGATAGTGTAGGACCCACTAATCATGGGGTACTTTGTCGCAGTAAGTGGGCTTAGCACCATATAGCAATATGGTGTGACCAAATCCCCATATTTTTGAAAATGTCTTTTTGAGAATGTTTAGGTGTTTTTAAACTAGCCTTGCTGGAGGTGAATGTTTTTTTGCATGTGTGCGCTGTAATATTTTTCTTCTATTGTATGGTCTTATGGCTGCACCAGCTTTAATGTGAAGGTGTGCCCCCCAAATATCTTGTTTGTGAAATGAAAAAAGGAGACATCTGTAACAAGCAAGAAAGTGATAATGTGAAGTTGGCTTATATAACGATTAAAATCCAATTCATTATTCATTCAAGCAAATGGAACCATATGCTACCCATAAGATATACAGTACTGCTCTTATTACATCACCATTCCTAAGACATAAAATTCACTGATCTAATTTGTCATAACAATTATCTTCAGCAATGTGAGGTTAAAAAAATCACATGTCCGCAAAGTACAGTATTGTCTTCTTAAAATGGTATTTATGTGTCAGCACATGCAGCACAATGTTGCCAACCTACCAGATTAAAAATTACTGACACAACACCCAAAATTTATTGGCATGGCCACATTTTTACTGGCAAATGTACAAAATTACTGTTTTAAGTGCAAATTTCAGTATTTAGGATACGAACAAGTACAATATGCAATTTGCAATGTAAATTAAGGTAGATATTAAGAAAAAAAAAAAACATATTTCTTATTTTATTTACGATATAGTAAATAAGTAGCTCAGGAACAGTGACACTGACAGCTGTGTGCAGCAGCACAGATGATGATGACACTTCATCAACACAACACACCCCCCTCCTGAGTCACAGTGATAGTCTGTCTCCATGCCAAGCGATCCCTTCATTCCACTCCAGTTCAAACAGCACTGACAGTCCCGATCCCGGCTTGCCTTGCTCCTGTCCTGTAGACCCACACACGAGGCTCCGGCCGCCTCGCTCGGCTCCCTTGCACCATGACATCACATGCACCGAACACACTGTAGCAGGTACTCGGGTGGTCTCGACCAGCTGCGGGCCGGAACTGTGCATGTGCAGTTCCAAGCCGAGCGTCACAGCCATATTTTTTACTGGCAAACTTTTCCTGTCATTGGCATTTACTGGCAGGAGGAAAGTGCCTGTTTTTCACTGTCTGCCAGTAAAAATACTGATGGTTGGCAACACTGATCCAGCACAAATCCTAAGAAACTTGTGTTGTGTACAAGTTACCCCTAATTATGATCATATTAGGATCACCGCTGTATGAGGTAATAATTCTAGTTTCTTTCATTCTTCTGGCGCTGTGGGGAGGAGAGCTATGAGAGCTGCACCTTTCATACAGCAAAGGGATTCTGCCATTTACCTATGTTTTCTTCTCCCCTTGTCTATTCACAATGTGCCATGTACTCGCATTCTGTTAAGAGGATTCAAGGCATTCTGTGAATGGACAAGGAGAAATCCGATCGTTTACCTACCCCCCCCCCCCCCAAAACGCCTTGAATCCTCTTAACAGAATATGAGTATAAGGCCTCATACACACCGCGATTTTGGGTGTTTTTTTAACAGCCCTTAAACTCCCCTCTATGTTATCCTATGTGTCCATGCACACATGGATGTTTTTTGAAGTTCATCAACAGGGGAGTTTATGGGCTGTTGTCTGATCTAAAATCGCATTCAAGAACAGTTCTGCTGATCTCAAAAAACTCTGAAAACACTAAAAAACACTCACGCACTTTTATCACTGTTCAGTGTTTTTTACATTGCAGAGGTGAATGTAAACTGGTTTAATTATACAGAAACGCTGATGCTGAAAAAACGCTCAAAAACATGCACAAACACGATTAAACAACGCTGTTAAGAGTGTGTTTTTAAAGCAGCAGTTTTCTGCCAGCAGTCCGACGTCCAGAAAGACTTTTTTGAACGTCCTGAGTGTATGGAGCCTAAGACGTATTGTGAATAGACAAGGGGAGAAGAAAGAAAGGGTAAACAGGATGCCTTCACTGTATAATCTAGACTTCTGATATTCATCATTAGAGGTCATTTCCTTATACATAGAACAAAGTTTTTATCTTCTTATTCTTTAGGCTGGGTTCACATATGAGCCGCATGCAGCTCACAGCAGGGGTCCAGTGCATCCTGGTTCACCGTTTCAGGTCCCATTTTAGCCCAAATTTTTGGCTGAATTCGGACCTGAAACGGATGAAAAGACACACATCGTTTTTGTGCAAATCGCAAAGGACCTGCTGCGGAGATATGTGAACCGGCTCCATAGAGAGCCGGTCAAAATCTCCTGCTATTGCGAATTGGATGTGGCGAACCCGCATCCAATTTGCAATAGTGTGAACCCAGCCTTAAAGTGATTGTAAACTATCACCTTGTAAAACACATTCAGTTTAAAATAGAAATGAAAGGCAAAACTTTTAGTATAGATATAAGAAAACATTATAAATACCTTTTATACTTTTTTTATAAATGATCACACTCTGTTCTCTGCTGCATAAGAGCTGGGAGGAGGAGAAGCAGCATCACACTGAGCTTCCCAGTGAATGGCTGTGCAGATAGGGCATGTCAGGACAAGTCTGATCATTGGAGGAGAGTATACTGAGTTCCCAGCATAGCTAGAGTACTGACCACATTGTGCTCTCCCCTTCTTAGTGTGGTCAGTTTTTAATAGGAAAGCAAGGGGACTAGCAGGGTCACCAGGGATTTCACATAAAGGAAGCAATACAAAGAGAACAGGATACTTTCAGCAAGCACATATCAGGAATATGAAGTGTTGGGTAACAAACGCTTTAATTTCAGGATAGAGGATGAAGACATGCAATTATTACTTTATAGTCCTGGGCCAACTCTCAGATTATTTGTTTTTGATGTGATGTTAAAGGACATAATTTTCCCCATAAATGCAAAGGCTCAAAAGAAACCTGGATCTATTACTGATATATTTCTATTTTTAGTGTGCAATGTATTTTGTACATTGTTAGGATTAGGAGGTTACATTATTTTTCAGGATTAAAGTAGATGTAAACCCAACCATAAAACGCTCATGCAATGTTTAAAATGTTAAAGTAATTTCCAAAGCCCTTTATAATCTTATTAAATCTACATCTCTCAGGAAAATAACAACCAGTAATCCCTTTCATGAAAGTCTTTGTTGAAAAACTTCCTATTATGGAGGTGACAACACTGTCAATGTTTCCCAACAGCTCTTCTGCCTTGTCACCCTATCTCAGTGAAGACTAAAAGCACCCTGGTCAATGTTAATTGTGCAGGCATGTTCTACCATTGTCAACATCAGCAAGCCTGCCATGAGAAATGCAGTGCAGCTGATGGTTAAACTGGCTTCAGCCTAAACAAGTCCTGGCACATTCCAGTCAAGTTCTTCCACCCCAAACTCTCCCATCCATGCCTTTATGGACCTTGCTTTGTGCATTGGTGCGCAGTCATGTTGGTAAAGGAAGCGGCCCTCCCCAAACTGTTCCCACAAAATTGGGAGCATGAGATTGTCCAAAATGTCTTGGTATGCTTATGCCTTAAGTGTTCCCGTCACTGGAACTAAGGGGCCAAACCCAACCCCTGAAAAACAACCCCACACCATAATCCACCCTCCACCACAGACCAGTGCACAAAGCAAGGTCCATAAAGACATGGATGAGTGAGTATGAGGAACTTGACTGCCCTGCACAGAGTCCTGACCTCAACCTGATAGAACACCTTGGGGATGAATTAGAGTGGAGAATGCGAGCCAGGCCTTCTCATCCAATATCAGTGCCTGACCTCACAAATGCACCTCTGGAAGAATGGTTAAACATTCCCATAGACACACTCCTAAACTTTGTGGACAGCCTTCCCAGAAGAGTTGAAGCTGTTATAGCTGCAAAGGGTAGGCCAACTCAATATTAAAGCCTGCAGACGAAGACCGGCATGCCATTAAAGTTCGTGTGCGTATAGTGTGTGTGTGTATATGTATGTATATATATATATATATATATATATATATATATATATATAAATACCCAAAAGTCTGGATCCATATGCAAAAACGTATTTAAAAGTTATATTCCAGTAAATGCTCAAATTGATAGCCTTGGACTTCGTTGCACTTGTACATACACCATGGTTCCATTTGAAAGGATATATTACTGGACAGCCGACTACCCATCCTTGGTAATCCACAGCAATCCCGTCAGAATTCTGGAGATCCCAATGACACACAACAGGCAGCTTTCGTGTGCAAAGTGAGTCTAAAATCTTTATTCAGAATCGATAGCAATATATGCAAGTAACAACACAAGAGGGGAGGGGTAAGCTTGCTCCTAAGTTTGTAAGGGTTAACCAGGATTCTACAGAGAGATTTTTCCATCATTAGTTTAGGCAGCTGAAAGGAATTTACAAAGATTGCTTATCTGCAAGGACATAGACTACCGAGAATCTGCCTAAACACAATGAGTCATACAGTGGGGGTTTTAATTCAAAGTTGCTCAAGCAAAAAAGTCTAAAACGCTAACGAGAAAGAAGTATAAGATAAGGCACGTACATTGTTTAAAAACAAGCTTAAAAAATGGAGGGGAGATTACAAAATGGAGTTGCAGTTGATCATATAGCTCTATTACAATCCCCTCTTAAGTCATAAAAAATGACTTACTTTACTACAGAGTTTTCTTACTGTAATAAAGACTGAGGTAAGCTTTACTTTCAGCACATGGGTCAGGGGTTCTAGTAATTAAACACATAATTTTACCTTAATCTCACCACCTCATCAACAGCATAAGACTCTTTCAGCCAATGGACCCTAGACAACGACTAATTACTCACCACGGAGAGCAGAATAAGTAAGAATAACTTTTTTTTACCGTGGCCACTTGTCTGCTTAATGTGAGTTTCGTGTCTCTCTGGCCGGGAGCCCACTGGACTGTATCCGAGTCGAAAGGCACCATTTTGTTAAATCAGGTTAGGGAGTCTCCAATCAAGACATTCAGATGAGATAGTAGATCCAGATCTTTATAAAATAGTATAATTAGGTTACTCTAGTTTACTACATATCCAATATTTCTCATAACCTGATTTTTTGTGCATATGCATATTTGAACTTCATCAGTAACATTTTATCATGGAATGTGGTTGACCCTTCCCCTATCTCATTTTCTCCCAATGATTCTCTTTTTGACCTGTTACGTGTTTCATGTATAGGTTGTGCTCCACATATGCCTTTTATGGCACCCAAGTCCTCAGGGGGATATATACAGTTAGTTAATGATCCATGTGGGTAGGAACACAATCAAAGTGATCAAGAATAGGAGGCACAAGGCATTCACAGAAGTCTGTGGCTTCACTCACTATTCGAGGATTTTCACTGCTTACTTTACCTCCTTTGTCTTTAATCTTCCACTTGGGTGTCCAATTGGTATACGTACCTCCAGTGGCCTTCCTGATCTTATCCTTAATGGTTCTGTTCATCCTTTCCACTATACCTGAACTTTGAGGGTGATAAGGTATGTGAAACCCCCAGTCAATTTTGAGCGTTTTTACTAGATCTTGGCAGACTTTGGCCACAAATGCAGGGCCATTGTCTGAGTTGATCTGAAGCGGGCAACCCCATCTGGGAATGATTTCCTGTGTAAGAATTCTCACTACTGTTTGTGCATCTTCCTTTGGTATGACAAACATTTCTATCCATCGTGAGAACATGTCCACTATTACAAGTAGGTATTCTTGTCTCTTATCTAACTTAGGCATGTGTGTGAAATCAATTTATAAATGAGTGAATGGTGTGGATGGATAGATTAGGTGTTCATGTTTTGCCTTGTGTGGGTTCCTGGAATTATTCCAGATGCATGTGATGCATCTGGAAACATATGCCTTAACTAAGGAGGGAAGACCAGGGATGAAAAAAATCTCTATCCAAGAGTTCACATGTAACCTGCCACCCTCTGTGACCTACCCCATGGTATTGTGCAATGAATAAAGGAGCACTTGCTACAGGAATACATGGTCTCCCCCCATGGCAGACAAGCTCAGATTCTGAGCTTTTCTGCACACCTACTGCATTCCATTGTTGGATGTCTTTGTCTGTAGCATATGTTTGGAGATCATGCAATGTTTGATCTAGGAGTGGGATTTTAGGTGAGAGTGATGGTATTTGGATGTCTGCTGGCTGTGTGGATGCTGCCTCTCTTGCTGCTTTGTCAGCTAAAGCATCTCCCTTGGCTATGTTATCTTGCTGACCTGTATGTGCCTTACAGTGCAATATAGCAATGGATTTTGGTAGTTGTATGGCTTCTAACTGGCTTGTGACAAGGAATGTGAAATTGACTTACCATCTGCTGCTGCGTAGCCCCTTCTTTTGCATATAACTCCAAAATTGTGCGCAACACCAAATGCATAATTGGAGTCAGTGTAAATGTTTACATCCTGTCCTTCAAAAAGCTGACAAGCTCTAGTAAGGGCTATACGTTCTGCAGCTTGTGCCGATTGGAATGGGACAGGGTTTGCTTCCAGTATTTTATCAGGCAATTGGACAACAGCATACCCTGCATGGTATGTGTTATCATTTGGTCTTAAAAAAGACCCATCCACAAAGACATTCTGTGCTCCAGGGAGAGCAGTTGAAGACATGTCTGGTCTGGGGGATGTGTCTTGGTGGATGAGGTCCATGTATTCATGTTGAGGCACTACCTCATCTTCCTCACCTTTCAAGCCTAGCAAGGCATTCAGGCTTGGAGCTGGGCCAGAAGTGGGAGAGGCATATTTTATCTCAAGTTTTTATCAAGTTTTTATCTCAAGTTTTAGTCTTCCACTCTAATGCCCCGTACACACGGTCGGATTTTCCGATGGAAAATGTTCGATCGGAGCGTGTTGTCGGACATTCCGACCGTGTGTGGGCTCCATTGGACATTTTCCATCGGATTTTCCAACACACAAAGTTTGAGAGCAGGCTATAAAATTTTCTGACAACAAAATCCGATCGCGTCAATTCCGACTGTGTGTGGCCTGTTCTGACGCACAAAGTGTCACGCATGCTCAGAAGAAATTCCGAGATGGAACAGCTCGGTCTGGTAAACTTATCGTTCGCAATGGATACAACACTTTCATCACGGTGCAATGTTAAAAATGGTTTAATACAGTGCACTCTCTTCTTCTTTATAATGTGAGAAGAATGAAGTAGTTTTGCTGCTCATATTCACACAGACTTCTCACAAACTTCTTTCTTTATTATTTATCGGGATTCCCTTAATATATTTTGATTTGTCACATCTGACAAAAATATATATATATTTTTTTTTTTTTTAAAGGCAGACTTTTTTTTATTTTAGGTTTGTATTTTTTCCAAGGCTGATCTTTGTTTTATTTTAGTTTTAGTTTTACTCCAGAATATTTTTGTGTGTGTTTTGTGTGTCAAGTTACCACAACACCATTATTATCTTGTATTATTTAATCTCAAGGAGATTGTTTGGTGTTGGTGTCCCTTGTTAATTTCACATTGTAGTTTTGAAATGTACCTGCCTCCTCACCAACAAACTGTCCTTTTTGAAGGAAAACACACATAGGCAAGTATAATTGAAACCAAAAATCCTTTATTAAGGGCTCAGAACCAAACAAAGAGGGAGGCAACACTGGATAAACAGCAGAAATTAGCGAAGCCTTGGACCCCCAGGGCAGACATCAATTCTTGAACATCAAAATTGGTGGCCTGAGGAGTCCATATGTAAGGGAGTACAGTCTGGTCCATAAGTCCCAGAGATCCGGAAAGCAGCAGATGACATCTGTGTCCCCAGGCTGTGGTACCACAAGAGGCTGCATTTTTTGCCAGACCAGACTGGATCCAGGGTCATCACTTTCTGGTCTTCCTTCTATGCTTCCTTCCTGGCTGTGGCTCTGCTGTTGGAGATGTGGCAGGAGGAGGAGTATGACCTGGAGGACTAGTAGGACCTGGAGGAGGAGGAGGAGGAGGAGGAGTAGGACCTGGAGGAGGAGGAGTACCATGTGTGAGGTCACAAATGTGGGTATCAGATGTTATTTGGCCCCTCAACCCCTTATTGAGAGCTTCCAACATTAATGACTCACACATGAGTTGTTGCCCCTCCTCCATCCGCTGCATTTTACAGGCAATTATGCCAGCAAAGTCCTCCTCCACAGTGTGTGGTGCTCCCAGGGCCTCTGTAGCCTTCCAAAAGAGGCCTATGGCAGCCTCCTCTAGGGTACTCCTCTTCCTGCCACTTTCTCTTTGCAGGTGTAGGGGAGGGACCTGCATATCAGGCAGCCTGCTCGGCCTGGCCACCTCCTGGCTGAGACTTCCCTGTGTATGAAAAAGGGACATGGTTGTAATGTTTTGCATCATCAATCACAATCATAAATTAGTACTCCAAACTAACATCTAGTTAACATCATTGATTGGACAAGCAGAAATATTTAGAAGAATGCTATACCTGGCTCAAGCTGGGCTACTCCACATGTTGCTGCCTGGAAGGCCCAGGTTGGGCGTCAGAAGCCTCAGCTGGTGGGAAGGAAGCCTGGAAGGAAGACTGGAGAGTGATGACCTGGGTTCAGTCTGGCCTGCCAGAAAATGCAGCCTGTCATAGTACCACATCCTGGGGACATAGATGTCATCTGCTGCTCCGGATCTCTGGGAATCCTGGACTTTCTTGCGCTCCCTTAGATATGTGCTCCTCAGGCCACCAATTAGGATCTTCAAATAGGTGATGTCTGCCGTGGGGATCACCTGCTTCATAATTTCCAACAATTGATCCAGCGCTGCCTTCCTCTTTGTTTGGTTCTTATAATGTGGGTGGTTGATCTCCCACAGACAAGGCAGCTCCCTGAACATGTCAGTGAAGATTGCCATAAAGTTGGTATCGTTCAAGATATCCATTTTCACTGCAAGACACAACACAAGACAAACCCTAATGTCAGGCAAAACTCTCCTAATCTAGTTACAATATAGGCCTCAATCTAGAAGCAGTATAGGCCCAAGTTTGGCTCTTACCTTCGTTATCACGATCGGCGCCTCCGATACTCCTTCCTCCACTCACAGATCGTACGTACTACGCACGCGTGTTACACTTTATACACACTGCGCATGCGTGTAACTCCGCCCGCCCCTGACGTTCTTTCTAGTCTATTCCCCGCCCCTTTTCGTTTGGCGCAGTGGGTGAAGAGCACATGGCGGAGTCAAAGCAGGTGCGTGCTAATTATAGCAACGAGGAGGAGGAAAGCCCGGATCCGGAAACGCCCCGATCAAGAAGGAGACGATTTAAGGCCTCAAATATGTCCTTTGTGGAGATGTTGGAGATGGTCGACATCCTGAAGAAGGCCGACTATGATGGAAAGTATGGACCTTACCCCAACCCCAATATCAGAAAGGCCAAGATCATGGCGAAAGTGGTCAAGAGTCTGCACCGGAATTTCGGGGTACGACGATCGAAAGATCAGCTCAGGAAGCGGTGGTCGGACCTGAAATTAAGAGAGGCCCGAGCAGTACAGAAAGATCCGGAGAGTGCTGCAAAAAAGTAAGTAGTTGTGCTGTGTTCCTATTCTTTTTGTCTTTATTACGTTCGTGCTGCTCCATGTGCTTTTCTTAAGTGTTGTACAGTTTAAAATGGCAACTTTCATGTTCATGGGCCCATTATTCGTTCGTATCAAACATTTTTCTTTCGGCCTATAAAACACCATTGTTTAGGCCATATGCATTTGCCCACATTTTTTAGGGCCTACTTGTCTGAAAAATATTTGGTTGTGTAGATGGGTTTGTGACTAGAATGAAATGCAAACTAGATTCTGTGTAAGGAGAGGACACTCAGCAGCTGTTTTCACATCTGGACGCTGGAGCACTAGTGTGGGACACCAGAACAACCTTTTTATTAGGGGGCCCACACAGGTGCTCCAGTGTATACTATAGGGGGGTCTCCATCTGTGAAGCTTGTACAAGACAGGTAAAGTCTTGAAGCTTGACAACGGACAATAAAAATGCTACATCTTGGAACTCTGCCAAAATAGACAATTGTACCCCACTTCCAAGCAATGTTTCATATTTATAGTTCTGCCATCAAATATCTGTGTGCTAAGTATACCATTTTTGTTTTACATAGGGGAGAAAAGACTCGGAGGACACCCCTCATCCGAGGAGACCACAGACCCCCCACCTCGGGAAGAAGGGGAAATACCCCCAACCCAAGAAGAGCAGGAAGAGGAAGAAGACGTGGTGGAAATTGGCCCCACAACAGGTGAGTGTCTGCGACCACAGGGTCAGGTAAGAGATGGATGCCGGCATATTTATAACACCTGTTTTTTCTTTGGTTTTCTCTCTTTTTAGGTGATTGTGATGTTGTGGACCCAGGGCATTTCACCTCTGAAAGTGCACAGATCCTGATTGGGGAGATCATGGGGTGTAATTTAGCTTTGGAAAACATCAAGAAAAACATCAATGATGTTATTCAAAAAAATAATAACATCATTGATGTTTTGGGGAGAGTTTAAAACCCCTCCAAATCCCTTTGTTTTTTTGTATGCTACAATGTTAAAAATGTTTTAGCGATTTTTAGAAAAGTCAAATTTTGAGGATGCACACAGTGTGCTTGGACGCGTTTTGGGGGTGCAACCCCTTCCTCAATAATAAACTAGCTGAGAGGAAGGGGTTGCTCCCCCAAAACACGTCCCTTGATCCCCAGTGATGGCAGCTAGCACATGTTGACATTCGTAAATTGGTGTGCATCTTCAAAATGTGGCTTTTCCTGGGGTGACTTCACCCCATCTGAACGCAATATCAAACACAGTTCCTAAATACTCATGTCTGATATTGCCTTCAAGTTTTACCATATGTGAACTTTGTAAGTTCAAGATTTGTATCTTTCTTGTTGGTTTTACACATGCCTGTTTTATCTTAAATGGACATTTCTATTTTTGATAATGCCACCCCAAAAATTGTTATAGGCAATGAATCAAAAAGCTCCGGATGGCCGCACTACCGTGAAAAAAAGCACCTTTATTCCATTAAAATGTTGCAGATCACATAAAAAAGTGGATACATAGGACACAAACAGCTGTTTGTGTCTTATGTATCCACTTTTTTGATGTGATCTGCAACATTTTAATGGAATAAAGGTGCTTTTTTTCACAGCAGTGCGGCCATCCGGAGCTTTTTGATTCATTACCTATCTATCGTGCAGAGCCGGCACCTGTGTGGCTGTGGGAGTATCATCTTACACTCAGTGTTCAGTATCCTAGGAGCGGTTTCTGCTGTTTCTTTGTGTCCAAAAATTGTTATACAACAAACATGTTGGTTTGTTTTAAAAACCTTTTCTAAATGCACATGTGATTGTGCAGGTATTAAAAAGATTGTTAATCAAGAATGTGTGGATTATCGTCTCAATGCTACAACACTTTTGTGGTGATGTAATTGCTGCTTTCTGTGAAAATGGGGGTTATTTCCTAAGGGCAAATCCTCTTTGCACTACAAGTGCAGTTTCAGTGCAGTTTCAAGTGCACTTGTGGTGCAAAGTGTCTACGCCTTTAGTAAATAACACCCAACAGTGCTTTGTATAAGGTTACACGATCACGCCATTTTCAGGACTCCCCACATTGCTGTCAGGGTCAGCTAAAACAAACACAAGCAGTAAATGTCACCAAAGATTTGCTTTTTTTTTATTTGATAAAGGCTTCACAAATTGTGTGGCATACTGATGGCCCCCCTATCCGCAAACAACTCAAGGTATCTTAACCGGACATCACGGGCACTCAGGGAGGGCAAGCCAGGACAGCCACTTTCAAGCGCCGTCAGGGTTGTTTCATTTATAATTCCGGCCTCAGGCCCAACTGAGCCAGCATAGTTGGCCGAATGTTGCCGTAAAAAGTTATGTAGAACACAGCACGCCAGGATTATATGATTGAGTTTATACTCCGCCATATGGATGGGTGTAAGAAATAGGTGGAACCGGATGGCCATGATTCCAAATGTGTTCTCCACCACTCTTCTGGCTCTGGCCAGCCGGTAATTATAAACCCTCTGTTCGGGGGTGAGGGTCCTCATTGGGAAATGCCTCCACCATCGGACATCCGGCCATTCTTCCCCACGTCCACATAAGTCATAATTAGCCGACACCCGCCAACATCACAATACTATTGAACCCCTTGTAATTATAATAGTATGACCCCGCGTTGGGTGGTGGGACGATGTGGATGTGTTTCCCATCAATTGCCCCTCCACAGTTAGGAAAGTCCCACCGCTGGGCAAAGTGGGAGGCCACAGTCTGCCATTCCTGTGGCGTGGAAGGAAACTGTTGAGGAAAACAAAAAAACTTTTTATTTTTGCACATAAACATGGAAAGCAGATTAGACACAAACATTCTTGGCCAACATCCAGATAACATTTATTAAGGGGATTTTTACAACACCAAAGTATAAGGTACACCTATCATATTCCCCCTCCCACCCCCTCTCATGGGCCATTTCTAACATTATGGGGGGGGGTAATCTTGGACAGGTAACCCTCTTCACTTCATTGAGAGATGAATGCCTAAATAATGGGTGTTACTTGGAACAGCCCCTCCTTAGTTACACTATTGGCAGCCCACTGGACAGGTAAGAAGTGTCATAATACAAAGATACAAATACACACTGTACACATTTGAGCACATTTGGACATTCTGCTATTACCTATCAAGATAATAATAGGATACAAAAACTTGAAACAGTACCATTTGAAAGTATACAGGCAGGCCCTTGCACTACATGCTTTGGGGAATTCATCCATACATCTGACCACAAAAGAGATGGGTATAGTGTGTATGGGTTTGGCAAAATCAGCAGATAGATGATTGAGGATAGATAGAGAATTGGGATCAGCTGACTTAGCAGTTGAGGGTTAATAAAAATGATTTGGGGACACTACAAAAAAAGCCTCTGGCACTCTGCCTGAATTTAAAGCACAAATCACATTTATAAACATTTTAGGGGGTGTTTGGGGTAAAACACTACTATGGAGCTGATAAAATACATTGTTAAGTGACTACATGAGGTGAATATAGGGGCAGGAGAGCATGCTGGGGAGGTAAGTGAAGGCAAATATGTATGAAGGACAAAACAAAAACCATAAAATTCAAGCATGCATGAGGACAAAGGGGACATTCACAGCATATTACAATCATGGTAATTAGGGAATGAGGAAAGAAATACAATATATTAGCAAACATTCAATACAATAAAATGTGATATTAAAGGATAAAAATCTTACCTTCATATACTCCTTCTGCAGGACCTGGATGATGGCAGAACAGGTCTCTGGGATAATGATCCCCAGAGCCTGGGGGGAGATGCCTGTCGAGAACTTCAAGTCCTGCAGGCTTCTCCCCATCGCCAAGTACTGCAACGAGCCTCTGCTCCGGAGTGATGGCTTGCCTCATGCAGGTATCCTGCCTGCTGATATAGGGGGTCAGCGAAGCCAACAAACGGTGAAATACGGGGTCCATCATCCTGAGAAAGTTCCTGAAATCATCAGGATTATTCTCACGGATCTCACGGAGCAAAGGCATATGAGAGAACTGGTCACGCTGAAGCAACCAATTCTTGGTCCATGAACTCCTCCCCACCCTGTTCATGGACTGGACTTGTGTCAAGGTCAGGACCCCAACACCAAGCCCCCGCACAGCACAAACTCTATGAGGAGTACGTATACGCAACATGGCTAGAAAACAGTCAGCTGCTCAGAACGAAGTAACAGAATGCACTGAAGAACAGCAAGGCCTGTGAAGAGCGACCTGAAAAACAGCAATGAGCGGACAAGATCGCACAGAAAACTCCGATACGAAATGACTGCACGCACTGAAGAGCAGATACAAACCCACAAGCACAAACTGAACCGCAGAAAACGATCTGAAAGCCACGAGTCTGAAAAAGCGCGAATCGTCTCTCACCAAACTTTTACTAACACGAGATTAGCAAAAGGAGCCCAAAGGGTGCCGCGCTTGGTTCTGAACTGGCCTTTTCTAGTCTCGTCGTACGTGGTTGACGTCACCGCGTTGTTGGCGATCGAAAATTCCGACAACTTTGTGCGACCGTGTGTACGCAAAACAAGTTTGGGCCAACATCCGTTGGAAAAAATCCTAGGATTTTGTTGTCGGAATGTCCGATCAATGTCCGACCGTGTGTACGGGGCATTAGTCTTAGAGGGGGGTTATCTGTTCTTTAAGCTCATCTGATTTCTCTTGTAACTCCTTAAGTATTGCATGAGTTTCCTCCAATATTTCCTGATAGTTTCCTTTTCTGCTTTTTTTAGTTAGTGTAGTTTTATGTCCCCCTGAAGCTCCCTGCTCTCTAGTTTGTGTCAGAAACATTAGAACCCATTTGACTGACAGTCACTATGGGACTTTCTGACCTATCTTCCTGTTGCTGCTGTACTTGCAGAACTTGTTTTTGCTGCTGAACTGGGGCAGGGGCTTGTTGCTGCTGAACGGGAGCTGGGGCTGGAGCCCGTCTCTGGCTGACAGCATGATGACCAGCTAACAGATCTATATCTTCTTTTGTGAGACTGGGATAGATTTTGTTTGTGTACGGTGGAGGGTTAAATGGAAGGAGGGGGCAGTTGGGTCTGGTCTCTGTTTATCTGCCTCTTCCCTGTGCTTTTTCTCATAATCCTCCTTACTTAAACATTCGTTGGGTTTCTTTTGTTTCTTATTATCCCTCTGGAACCAATACGGGGCATATTTTAACCAGTTCTCCCCTCCCTGTCTCATATAAGTCATGCCCCATTGTGGGTTCCCGAAGTACCAGGGAAATGACATAATCCTTTTGCCATATCCATATGGAACTTATCATTATCACCATTCTGGGGGAAAGGATCTGAGATATGCATAGTTTCAGTCCACCCCAATAGATTTGATACCCAGGGGACTATGAACTCACAATCTGTACCACAAACCCTAGCTACATAAACTTTACATGTTTCCCCAGGGTTGGGAGGAGGGGGATGAACTTCTTTACTATATTTTTGACCCATATTGACAGTGCGGAACGACTGTCTTACTTTACAACCGTCTGATCCACACAACAAATTATCTTATTCTTCTAAGCAACAGAAAGAATTAGCAGAATAGTTTTGGGTCATGGTGGATTTACCTCATAGACTATTCTCCTTCCCACAAGGAGAAGACAGTACTGTTTAAATATGTGTGTCCTCCCAAAGGACTTTCTTAGGTCTGCCAAAGACCTTTTTCTATATTAGTCTATATAGGCATGGTTCGTCCCCTTTCTATACAATTTAAACGGAACTAAAGCTTTATCAGAGCCCCGGCAAGAAAATAATTAGTCAGATAAGACAAAAATTCACTTACCGTGGAATGACTGCTTTAACCGGGCAAGCCCCCATCTGAAAGGATATATTACTGGAAAGCCGACCACCCATCCTTGGTAATCCACAGCAATCCAGTCAGAATTCTGGAGACCCCAATGATACACACAACAGGCAGCTTTTGTGTGCAAAGTGAGTCTAAAATCTTTATTCAGAATCAATAGTAATATATGCAAATAACAACACAAGAGGGGAGGGGTAAGCTTGCACCTAAGTTTCTAAGAGTTAACCAGGATTCTACAGAGAGATTTTTCCATCATTAGTTTAGGCAGCTGAAAGGAAGTTACAAAGATAGCTTATCTGCAAGGACATAGACTACCAGCCTAAACACAATGAGTCATACAGAGGGGGTTTTAATTAAAAGTTGGCTCAAGCAAAAAAGTCTAAAACCCTAACTAGAAAGAATTATAAGATAAGGCACATACATTGTTTAAAAACTAGCTTAAAAAATGGAGGGGAGATTACAAAATGGAATTGCAGTTGATCAATTAGCTCTATTACACCATTCATGCAACTTTGACACAACTTCACACCATTCATGCAACTTTGGATGGGTGCGACTTGGATGTGACATGTTGTCCCTCTGCAAAGTTGGACCCACTGTTGCACCACTGTTGCATGTAAAATATTCAGGTACAACTTTCATGCAACTTTTGAGGGTTAACAATGAAGTCTATGGCCCTCAAGTTGCATGAAAGTTGGACCAAAGTAGTGTTTGAACTACTTTGAAGACGCTTTTACTTTAATTCACACATATATGAATGGTTATCATTGGAAAACATTGGATATGACTTATCATGTGACTTTGATGTCCAAAGTTGCATCACAAGTCGCACAAATGTGGATGGGGTATATATAGAAGAATTTTGAGCATTTCTTAATGTAGTAGAACTGATGTTATTACAAGTAGAGATGATTGTCTTCCTTTAGTGCTGGCATTGTGCCAGCCGACGCTACCGCTGAGTTGAAATATACCGGTAGGTTTATC
The DNA here is from genome assembly GCF_042186555.1 of Aquarana catesbeiana. Classification (NCBI taxonomy): domain Eukaryota; kingdom Metazoa; phylum Chordata; class Amphibia; order Anura; family Ranidae; genus Aquarana; species Aquarana catesbeiana. Next base: position 77,550,057 of record NC_133334.1, on the reverse strand, counting down.
ACTGCAACAAACCACTAATCCTACTGTTGTACAAGCCACTCATTCATGGATGCCAAAATCAATGCATTCTCCTGCAGCCAGCAAAACCTACAAAATGTCCCCAATTTCTGGAATTATTCAAGAGATCCTGCCCACTCAGGAGGCAAAGAAGAAGTCATGGTAATGCCATTTCATTAACAGTAAAAGCTGTAAATGTAAAACTGCTCAATGCATTGGCTTATTAAAGTATAACTAAAGGCACGCCCCTTACATTAGTGGATAGTGGGAAGAATGCCCCTTTCATTCATGGTAAGTGGGAAGAACGCTCCTTACATTGGTGGTCAGTGGAAAGCGTGGCTCCTTACATTGGTGGTCAGTGGAAAGAATGGCTCCTTACATTGGTGGTCAGTGGGAAGAATGCCCCTTAAAGTGGTGGTCAGTGAGAAGAATGCCCTTGCATTGGTGGTCAGTGGGAAGCATGGTTCCTTACATTGGTGGTAAATGGGAAGAATTCCCCTTACATTGGTGTTCAGTGATAAGAATGTTCTATACATTGGTTGTCAGTGGGAAGAATGTAATTTACATTGGTGGTCAGAGAGAAGAAGCTCCTTACACTGGTGGTTAGGGGGAAAATGCCCCTCCTTACAGATAGCTAGAAAGATAATTGGAGTCAGTGGTAACATTTCCAATAGGCAAAAATTGCTCATTGCTCAAGGAACCCCTAGCAACCTCTGGGGGAACCCTGGTTGAGAAAGGCTACTCTATAGAATTCCCAAGTAGCTACATAAATGCTTATGTATGGAGGAGAGGAGGAGCTGGACCAGCACAGATAGTAATCAGACACACCCAGATTAGGAAAAGGCTATGCGGGGGGGGGCTGTGCTATGAAAATTACTGCTCCTGAAGAAGTCACATTATCTAGCAAGTTCCAAGATAGCAACTGCAGGGCATAGATCAACCTGACTAACATATCTGTTGTGAAGGAGCCCTTAAAAAAAACAAGTATGGCCAGCCTATTTTACAATGTCTTCTCCAGCAGTCATCACCAGTACACAAGAATGCAGATTAAGACAGTTGAAATCCCTCATGACATTTTAAGAGAGTATAGCCAGTTATGGTGAGGAGGAAAAGGAATCAAAAAGCTTTGCACTGGTTCAGTGGAGTGCTTTTTTGCTATAATCTGTCTTGGTCTACTTCCATTGGTGATAGCCTACAAGCCTGAAAGAGCTGTATGGAGTTTGTTATAAACTGCTTTACAATAGTTGGCCGCATCTGCCTTATAAACCAATTGCTCTGCACACACCAATGGAAGTAACAGGTAGGTGCTACATCTCTGGTTGGTATGATGGTTTTGCTGCTGTAAAACAAAATTATGTTATAAAACTGCAGCACCCTCCTAGCATAGGTTGCTGGGCTCCAGCCAATCCTTGGAAAGTTAGTGCCCAGTATGGGTCTGGAATGTCTATAAATAGTGTGAGATACTGGAGAGCAGAGCTCCTTTTCCTCAAGAGGGTTTCAGAGGTGCAGGAGCTGCTGCTCTCAAGCAGCCCATGGACTGTCCAACTGCTTAGGAGGCCTCAGAGGTGTCAGGACTGAGGACTTTAATTAACTTTGCTCAAGAGCTGATTGCTGAAACATGCCATCCCTGGTCCTCAGAGGTGCCATCTCACTTACTGGACATGTCCAGAGGAAGCTGGAAGGAGGCAGATGTTCTGGGGATTTGTTTGTAGTGACCATAAGCTGATCCCTGAGACTGTGTGCTGGAAGTTGTACTGGATATCAGTAGTTGTGCATTTGCACAAAGTAATCAGATGCCCAAAGGCTTGCCCCGTGGTCTTCAGCTCTGAAGCCTTGGACTGTTCACCATTAATTACTACAACTACTAGGACTACTACTAACTACTAAGCGTTTTGAAGTACCCCAGAGCCAAATTCCCTTTACCTTGAAAGTCTTCAAGCAATAAACTTTAAAAGGACATCTCCTAGACTGTTTATTGGACCCAGTGTGAATGAACTGTTGCTTGTGTGGACATGCAGCCTCTGTACATATTGGGGAAGAACTTCCTACAATTAGCATCCCCTACAGGGGTGGTGCTACAAAAGGCTACCGTGCAGTACATATTAGTGACAGTCCTGCAAACTGCTATTGAACTACAGCTCCTTATGTAAGGGAGGTTTTAACATGGTTCTAGTGAGGACAACATAACTGAGACATCCCAACACAATGGCTGTTGTATCCCACCACCACTGTGGTCCAGAACTTGGTCACCCCCTACACTGCTCTCCATAGCATTCTGCTATGCCTCAGGTTTGTACAGCATGTGTGCACTCCAATTCCTGACCAAGTAGCTAGCCAAAAACAGCCTCCAGGATATGATAGCCAGATGTATAAGCCTAATTTTAGGGCAGAGCTTCTTCTACACTAAATTAGTTCCTCACAGCTTAATTTCGCCCTAATCAATCAACTAACGGTGATGAAGAATTTTTATATCCTGGGCCCACTAGTAGTTGCTCTATAAGAATAAATAGCGACCACAGAATAATTACATTCAGCATAAATCATAGAAAAAGGAGGCACAAGCGTAGAACACTAAATTTCAGGCAAGGAAACTTTTCAAAACTGCGCTCAATAATGCTAGACTATAAATCGGACCAAATCTTAGATACATTGAACACGGAGGAAAAATGGGAGTGCTTAAGAAACATTTTAATTAAAGGTATCACTGAGTGCATTCCAATGGGTAATAAATATAGATGAATTAAGGTTATCCCTGGGAACCATAATGTAAAAAGTCATATTAAAGACATAAAAATGGCCTTTAAAAAATATAAACCAGAGGGGTCATTGTCAGCATTCAAACACTACAAGGAATGCAATAGGCAGTGTAAGAAAGCAATCAGAGTGGCTAAGATAGACCACGAGAGACACATAGCAACGGAGAGTATAAAAAATCCCAAGAAATGATTTTAACAGTGTCAACAGTAAAAAAGCGAGATCAAAACACATTGGCCCCATAAAGAATGATGAGGGGAATTTGGTTACAGATGACACGGAAAAGGCAACTGTACTAAATGCTTTCTTCTCCTGAGATTCTGAACCGCATCCTGTCTGATCCATTGGACAATTCTGCATTGTGCCTTGTTTCTGCTAAACTTTGAACTCCTTGCTCCTCCTATTTAAGCCAGGCAATTGCACTTCCTGTTTGCTAGCTTATTGCGCTCTCTCCAGCCAATATCTTGCTTTTGCCACTCCTGCTGTTGTCAATATCTTTGCCACCACCTATTACTGAACTTTGACTTGTTCCTCGACTATGCTTTCTTCTGCTTGATCCCAACCTGCAACCACTTGTTATAGACCTTTGGCTTGTTTACTGACTATGCTTCTGCTTGAGCCCTACCTACTATATCTGCTACTGGACCCCAGCTTGCTCACCTCCCGGTGGGGCGATCCTGAGGACTGCAACCTGGTACTAACATGCAACAAAACCCATCTCCAGCATCAGGAACTCTGGTGAACACCAGTTAGTGCTTAGACTCTTCACCTTGGGTGAGCCCTTATCATCTGCCAGGGTGATCTGTTGCTACACTTATCCAGCTGGTCGGTGGGAGCCTCTCTACTGCTATACCTGCTGGCCTCCAAGCCTGACCCTTGACTGTGACAATGGCACACTCATCAAGGTCTTGTCAGGAAGTGTACTGTGATCTCTGAGTGATACATTGTCACTGCTGATTCACAATCCTGTAGCTGGTCAGTCAGCACCTGCCTCTGTGCTGAAAACCTCCACTATGAGCTGCAGTGTCTGAGACAAGGAGTGTGTGAAACACAACCGAAGGAGCATTTGGCACAGTCAGGGAAGGTAAAGAGATAAAGGATTTTTGTGTACTTTTTAAGGCTTCTGTATCACATAGCAACTGGATTTGGGTGTTGTTTAGGTTGTCATATACGAGCCTTCAGAATTTCTTTAATTATTTTTGGGGGCTCTCCAGAGAACTCGATGCCTAGGATGCTTAGCTCCTGGGTGCAGAAACATTGGGATCAAATACAGAAAGTCAAACAGGTAGTGTTGGATAGACCCTAGAGGATCTGTCATTGTGATTGAGGGACAGGATGTTGGTAAAAAATACCAAGAATGAAAGCGCCAGTAAACCGGAGCCCAAGTGGAAGCATGCTCCCTGTCAAGTTGAGCAACAACCTTTACCACAAACTCCAGTATCTGGCGTAAGAATGACCCAATCCCATCAAGAGACGTCTCTACCACAACCTGCTAAGGCCCTGAGTGCTAAGTGATGACTGCTCCACCAAACCAGCCGGAGACAAAGAGGTACTGGACCCTGTGGAAAACCCACCAGTACTGGAGGTTCCTGTTGAATGGTACCTGCCTCCTCTCTCACTTGAGCCTCCATCTCCATGTCCTTTGACAATTCTTTTGCTTTCCCCATGACTCAGAGTTCAGAAACGTTACATAGTTACATAGTAGGTGAGGTTGAAAAAAGACACAAGTCCAACCTATGTGTGGGATTATATGTCAGTATTACATTGTATATCCCTGTATGTTGCAGTCGTTCAGGTGCTTATCTAATAGTTTCTTGAAACTATCAATGCCCCCCCCCCCCTGCTGAGACCACCACCTGTGGAAGGGAATTCCACATCCTTGCCGCTCTTACAGTAAAGCACCCTCTACGTAGTTTAGGGTTAAACCTCTTTTATTCTAATTTTAATGAGTGGCCACGAGTCTTGTTAAACTCCCTTCTGCGAAAAAGTTTTATCCCTATTGTGGGGTCACCAGTATGGTATTTGTATATTGAAATCATTTCCCCTCTCAAGCGTCTCTTCTCCAGAGTGAATAAGTTCAGTGCTCACAACCTATCCTCTTAACTAATATCCTCCAGACCCTTTATTAGCTTTATTGCCCTTCTGTGTACTTGCTCCATTTCCAGTATATCCTTCCTGAGGACTGGTGCCCAGAACTGGACAGCATACTCTAGGTGTGGCGGACCAAAGTCTTGTAGAGTGGGAGAATTATCGTTTTATCTCTGGAATTAATCCCCTTTTTAATGTATGCCAATATTCTGTTTGCCTTGTTAGCAGCAGCTTGGCATTGTGTGACATTGCTGAGCCTATCATCTACTCGGATCCCCAGGTCCTTTTCATCCTAGATTCCCCCAGAGGTTCTCCCCCCAGTGTATAGATTGCATTCATATTTTTGCCACCCAAATGCATTATTTTACATTTTTCTACATTGAACCTCATTTGCCATGTAGTTGCCCACCCCATTAATTTGTTTAGATCTTTTTGCAAGGTTTCCACATCCTGCGGAGAAGTTATTGCCCTGCTTAGCTTAGTATTGTCCGCAAATACAGAGATTGAACTGTTTACCCCATCCTCCAGGTCATTTATGAACAAATTAAATAGGATTGGTCCCAGCACAGAACCCTGGGGCACCCCACTACCCACCCCTGACCATTCTGAGTATTCCCCATTTATCACCACCCTCTGAACTCACCCTTGTAGCCAGTTTTCAATCCATGTACTCACCCTATGGTCCATGCCAACGGACCATTTTTTGTACAGTAAAAGTTTATGGGGAACTGTGTCAAATGCTTTTGCAAAATCTACATACACCATGTCTATGGGCCTTCCTTTATCTAGATGGCAACTCACCTCCTCATAGAAGGTTAATAGATTGGTTTGGCAAGAATGATTCTTCATGAATCCATGCTGAGTACTGCTAATGATACCGTTCTCATTACTAAAATCTTGCATATAGTCCCTTATCATTCCCTCCAAGAGTTTACATACTATTGATGTTAGGCTAACTGGTCTGTAATTCTCAGGGATGTATTTTGGGCCCTTTTTAAATATTGGTGCTACATTGGCTTTTCTCCAATCAGCTGGTACCATTCCAGTCAGTAGACTGTCTGTCAGTAAACATTAGGAACAATGGTCTGGCAATTGCTTTACTGAGTTGCCGAAGTACCCTCGGGTGCAAGCCATCTGGCCCCGGTGATTTATTAATGTTAAGTTTCGAAAGTTTAATTTTAATTCTGTCCTCTGTTAACCATGGAGGTGCTTCCTGTGATGTGTCATGAGGATAAACACTGCAGTTTTGGTTACTGAAGCCCCCCCGATTCCCTCGTGAAGACTGAGGAGAAGAATAAATTCAATACCTTCGCTATCTCCCCATCCTTTGTAACCAGATGTCCTTCCTCATTCTTTATGGGGCCAATATGGTCTGTCCTCCCTTTTTTACTGTTTACATACTTAAATAATTTCTTGGGTTTCTTTTTGATCTCCTCCTCCTATTTTAGCCGTCCTTATTGCACCCTTACATTTCTTGCTGCATTTTTTATAAAGTCTGAATGCTGATGATGATCCCTTAACCTTGTATTTTTTGAAGGCCTTCTCCTTTGCTTCTTTATGCAATTTTACATTGGAGTTAAGCCATACAGGACATTTGTTCCCTCTTTTAAAGGGGTTGTATAGGTTTTTTTTTTTTAAATAACAAACATGTCATACTTACCTCCACTGTGCAGTTCGTTTTGCACAGAGTGGCCCCGATCCTCATCTTCTGGGGTCCCTCGGAGGCTGTCTCGGCTCCTCCCTGCAAGAGCTAACCCCCCTCTGGGAAGCGCTCCCCCAAGGGGGTTAGCTTGCGGGCGCGCTCCTGCATGATACAGTCGGCAGCCACCGCTGCCAAGTGTATCACTCAGCCCCGCCCCCGGTGCACCGGGCCATTGGTTTGATTGACAGCAGCGGGAGCCAATGGCTGAGCTGCTATCAATCATATCAATCATCCAATGAAGAGCCCACAGGAGCTGGGGGAAAGCAACGCGGGATCGCGCACACAGAGATTCGGGGCTCAGGTAAGTAAAACGGGGGCTCAGGGGGGCCAGAGAGTGCAAGGTGTTTTTTCACCTTAGTGCATAGGATGCATTAAGGTGAAAAAACACGAAGCTTTACAACCCCTTAAATTTATTACCCAATGGGATTCATTGGCTAATGCCATTATTTAATATGCTCTTAAAGCAAACCCATCTCTCCTCTGTGTACTTTGTTCCTAAGTTTTTATTCCAATTTATGCCTTCTAGCAAGGTTCGTAGTTGGGGGAAGTTGGCTCTTTTGAAATTCAGTGTCTTTGTATTCCCCTTATGTTTCCTATTTGTGTGATTTATACTGAAGCCAAATGACCTGTGATTGCTGTTACCTAAATTGCCCCGTATTTCCACATCTGTGATCAGGTCTGTATTGTTGGTAATCAGTAGATCAACGTTAGTGTAGCACTGGATGAAAGATGCAAGGGTCTGTCAGGAGTCCAGAAACTCATTGACCTTTTATACACACATACACTAATTACAAGCAAACAGATCACAGGTGAGGATGGTTACCTTTAATAGCCATTCAAATGCCTTTGTGTCAACTTGTGTGCAGGAACTGGAGGATTTTTGCCAAGAGGAATTGGCAGCTTTACCATCTGAAAAGATAAAGTGCCTCATCCACAAATACCACAAAAGACTTCAAGCTGTCATTGATGTTAAAGGGGGCAATATTAAGAACTGGGGTATGTAAACTTTTGATCATAGTCATTTGGGTAGTTTCTGTTGTGATTATGATTTAAAAAAAGAGTAAACGGACGTGTTTCCAAAGAGCTCCTGACTGTCCCCTCTCCCACTCACGATTTTGACGGCTTTTACAATCCAAAAAGGAGGTATGCTAACACCCAAGAGATACAGGACAAGATCTGCGACAAACGGAAACCAGATAGCAACCCCACGGAGCAGCATTCTAATATACTTTCGAGACTCACAGAGGAGATCGCCAGGCGCCAATGTTACAGCGCCACGTGGACATTTTTTGGCAGACCCGGACGCGCTAGCCTCACCTCTATCCCCGACTTCTTCTACGTCCTCAGATTGCCTCTCAGAGACCCCAGCTATCTTCGGCTCTGACATGGCAGGCACATCACAGTGGCAAACTGGAATGCCAGAGGAACTCCACACCATTCTGCAAGCTCTCCCTGATAAGGCGGACATTGAGGCCTTGCCCACCAAGTCGGACATCGAGGCCCTCATATCCCAGGTGGAGGAGGCGCACGCCCGAGACATTCAAGAAATAAGAGCGGAGTTGCATGCGATCGCAGAAAGAGTAGACACGGGGGAAAGTTCGATATCGTCACTTACACAACGTGTGGCTGCCCTGGAGCATTCCCAAGAGTCACAGGCAACCACGGCCGTGGAGTTACAGTTACGCCTGGAGGACTTGGAAGACCGCAGTCGCCGCAATAATTTGCGACTGCGAGGTCTTCCTGAGGCTACAGGCGCTGAGGATTTGGAGGCGACAGTAGTGGCTATTTTCCAGCAGGTTTTGGGAGCCCCCCCACCCTCTCTCGAGTTGGACCGCGTACACAGATCTTTAGGTCCTAGATCGGTGGATCCGGACAAGCCTCGAGATGTGATCTGCAGGATCCACCGCTACACCCAGAAAGAACTCATTCTGCGCAAGGCTTGGGATCAAGGAGCGGTGGAGTTTGATGGTGCGGCAGTTAAGATCCTGCCGGACTTATCGCGGGCAACATTGCAGAGAAGGGCACTGCTGAGACCAATCCTAGACATGGCCCGTCGTCATGGCTGCGCATACCGCTGGGGATACCCCTTGGCGGTGAACTTTCGTAAGGGATCTGCTGCCTTCAGCCTGCGCACCCCGTCGGAGCTGCCGGACTTTTTCGCCTTTCTCGAGGTGGAGCCGATCCCGGTCCCCAATTGGCTAGCTTTGATCCCTCGGCCGATGGGCCGCCCGAGCTCTTCCTCCCAACGGAACTTTCAACATCCCCGCCAACAACGCTTCAGAAGGAGGACCCAGGCGCCCTCCGCCGAGGGTATACGTGAGTCGTAAATTTCCACTCTGGTATCAGTCTTGCCTTGACCCGATCGTCAGTTTTACCCATCATATTTGATTTATTTGCTCAGTCTGACCCCTTAACTTTGGCACGCTCAATGCACCCCCACCCTAATGCCTGCAGACTCGATAACCCTACAAACTCAAAACTCAACGCCTCACTTGTTGAGGGCGAACGGATCCAGGAGCTTGGCAGAATGGGTCAGATCCGGTAATGCAGAGATCCCTTGACTTTGGAGTAACTTGCTGGGACCATATTCAGCGACAAGACTATGTAACTTCAATATGGGATATAGACCGGCTTATACCAGCGGCCTTCAAGAATTACCACTGTTTTTAGAAGGAGACAATGTACACCGCACTCCCCTTATGTTTCTGATTCCTGGCGCACATTCCCGATCCCAGTATGCAAGGGACTAATGTCACTATAAGAGACTGCACTGCATGACCTGAGGTAAAAGATATTCTCGGTATCCTTAGGGTGTAACAGCACTTAATATGTGAACACTTTTGTTATGTGATATAGAGAGGAGGGGATTGTGCTTCTAGAAGCTTAATATCTTCTGTGTAACTAGTTAGGGGGGATATATTCTAGCTATGGCATAAGGGATCTGCTAAAAGGGGAATATAGTCTCCGGAGCTCAGTAATCCCCGTCACTTATTAATGAAGATGATAATGGATACCACACCAGAAGTTAACGTGTGTTCCTATGTGGGGGGAATAGGTTTGTTACCTACTAGGGTTCAGCTGAGATTGGTTGGGGATATGATTGGGCCTGGTAAGAGACTTCCTGATATGAGTATATTATACTGTTTTGCATTCTGTTCGATGCAGGTTGTTTAATTGTTCTATCCTTTATCCTAATCTTCTCACACAAATTTTATAGCCGTTATCTTCCCAATATTGACATATATATATCACCTGGGCTGGGGGGGGAAGTCAGTGGGTTCACCACTGGCTATTGCTTCCTATGCTTCCAACTAGGTTTGCGCTCGTCTACCAGCGTTTAACTGGTGAGCGTCCTAGCACTAGTGTGCTACCTTTTTAGATTGCTATTATTGCACCCAAGGAGTGCGAACTTGGCATTTCTCTCATCTTCCTCTCATTCTACACTTTTCTACCGCTTTTCCCCCGTTTTTTTCTTCCCCTCCCCCTCCACCCCTAAAACCCTCCCCATATATACCCTTACACCCGACTCACAACCCAAAGCTGGGGGACATGGAGATGTGAGCGTGTTTTCGTTAAATGTGAAAGGCCTAAATGTGCCTGAAAAAAGGCGGATGCTGATCAATGATCTTCGTCGCCATAAAGTTACTGTGGCGTTTCTACAAGAGACCCACTTTAAGAGTGACAACCTCCCGATCCTGAAAAACAAATTTTACCCGAGGGCCTATCACTCCATCTTTGCGGCTACTAAATCGCGGGGAGTCTCCATACTTATTTCCTGTTCCGTCCTGTGGAAATGTGCGGAGGTGAAAACTGACCCGGAGGGACGTTATTTGTTCCTCAGAGGAGATATTGGAGGTGTTGAGGTAACACTGGCTAATATCTACGCGCCTAATAGCCAACAAGATCACTTCATAACCAAAACCATAGATGCACTGATGGAATTTACAAGCGGTCAACTGATCCTAGGTGGGGACTTCAATGTCCCGTTGATCCCCGCAGAGGATACCTCCTCAGGTCACTCTTCAATTACACCGACAGTTAGGAAACGCATTGCACGTTCCCTACACAAAGCACAACTGATTGATGTATGGAGGCTTCTTCACCCAACTGAGAGGGATTACACCTTCTACTCCACTCCACATAAACTGTACTCACGAATAGACTACTTCCTAATCCCTCACGCTCAATTACATGCTATCCGTAGATCCTCGATTGAGTCAATTACATGGTCTGACCATGCTCCAGTAATATTGTTATATGCTCTGACTGACAATCTTACCTCTAAAAATCGGACGTGGAGACTTAATGAAAGCCTATTACAAGATGAAGAAATCTGTAAGGATGTGATTAGGGAATTACATTTCTATTTTAAGACCAACGTCACCACAGACAGTGATCCCGGAATAGTATGGGAGGCACATAAGGCGGTGATCCGCGGAGTCCTAATCAAACACGGGGTACGGGTTAAGAGACAGCGCACGGCACAGATGAAATCCCTTCTAAATGACTTACACAAAGTTGAAGCTAGACACAAACACGCCCAAACACCATCCGATGAGGCGGAAATCCTGCTCTTGCGTAATAAAATTACAGATCTCATGCAGTTTCGGGCCAAAGCGGCGATCCAGATTTGCCGACGCGTCAACTATGAATCAGGGAACAATGCGGTAAGCTCCTAGCTAACTCCCTAAAGGAACAAGTTCTAGCAAATTATATCCCCCACGTTATGACATCCTCGGGTCAGAAGATTACGTTACCTCAAAACATTGCAAGGGAATTTAAAGATTTTTATGCGTCACTGTATAACCTACAACAACCACCTTCTCCACAAGACCAAATTGAGGCATACCTGCATGGTTCAGGCTTGTCCACACTTCCCATTGAAGCTAGTGAGTCCCTAGATAAACCGATAACCATGGAAGAGATACAGGCGGCGGTGGGTGCTAGTAAATTAGGGAAGGCCCCGGGGCCAGTTGGGCTAACGGCGCAATATTACAAAACCCTGTTCCAATCCCTGGGAGAACCCATGCTTAAATTTTTCAACTCGTTGGGTTCCGACACGACTATCCCGAGGGACACTCTATCTGCACATATTGCAGTGATCCTTAAAAATGGGAAGGATTCTGCGGCTTGTGGAAGTTATAGGCCAATCTCACTCCTCAATGTAGATCTAAAAATTTTCACTAAAATACTGGCCACCAGCATCCAAAAATATCTTCTGTCCTTGATCCACTTGGATCAAGTCGGGTTTGTCCCATCCAGGGAGGCAAGGGACAACACAATTAAGGTGTTGAACCTTATCCATGTAGTCAATCAGAATAGGACCCCATGTGTTATCCTAAGCGCAGACGCAGAGAAGGCCTTTGACAGGGTGAATTGGCAATACATGACTTCCGTTCTGGGTCATATAGGCTTGGGCAACATGATGCTCAATTGGATAAATTCACTTTACTCTGACCCCACAGCCCGTGTTCGAGCTAATGGGGTCCTGTCCGATTCTTTTGCTATCAAAAACGGAACTCGCCAGGGATGCCCGCTGTCCCCACTCCTCTTCGCCCTGTCATTGGAACCCTTCCTGTGTACTATACGATCCAATCCAGACATAACTGGGGTTGGAATGGGGGATTCCCAGCAGAAGGTAGCCGCTTATGCGGAAGACATGCTGTTCTCACTTACTAATCCGGTGGTCTCCCTCCCAAACCTCCTACAAGAATTTAGGAAATACAGTAGTATCTCTAATCTGAAAATTAATCTTACCAAGTCCGAAGCAATGGGCATAGGCTTACATCCACGTCTACTTACATCCCTTAGAGAAAGCTTTAAATTCAAATGGACGACTACGGCTTTGAAGTATTTGGGTACTCACATCCCTCCCAAAATTTCTCAGATATTTGCATTAAACTTCCCCCCGTTATTGACTGCGGTCCGGACCTTATTAAGCAACTGGCATACAGGTCTACACTCATGGTTCGGTAGATGCAATATCCTCAAGATGTGTATCCTTCCCAAATTTTTATATTTACTACAAGCTCTACCGATCCAAATCCCTTCCTCATATTTTGACCAGACTAATGCTTTGTTTTTTGATTTCATTTGGGCCCATAAGAGGCCCAGACTGGCTAGACGCCTACTTACCCTACCCAAACTTTATGGAGGTCTGGCAGTACCAGATCTCCGCAAATATTACTACGCAACTCATCTGACCAGACTTATAGACTGGAACCGCCATCAATCCACTAAACTATGGACTCGACTGGAACAAACTCAATGCGACATACCCCTGAACAGAGAACCTTGGTGTTACGACCTACTCCCAAGGACCATGAAAAATCACCCCCTCATAGGTGTGACCACGCGCATATGCTCGACTCCATCTCACATCATCAGCATCCCCACTCCGCCCGATTTTAGGAACACCAGAGTTCACCCCAGGGTATACAGATCCCAAGTTTCTATCCCTGAGGGGCTCAAATTACTTCCAGGCTTCTCATTTTATCCTTAACGGAAAATGGCCTACTATAGCTGAACTTAGGAACCCAGCAGGCCCGTTCCATTTAGATTTTTGGAGAGCTATCCAACTTAATCATTTTCTTAAAACATTGCCTTCTCCCGCTGGCTTTGACCAGCCTCTGACTACATACGAAATATATTGTACTGAGGAAGATACCATGCCTCATGTCTTATCAGCCACATACCAATTGTTACTTACACCACCAGACAACTTCAGCTTACAGTGTTTAGATGCCTGGGAACGGGAATTGCAATGTAAATTCACGTCACGTCAAAAGCAGAATATCATTCATTTCACATATAGATCCTCGATTAGCACAAAAATGCAGGAGACTAACTATAAACTGGTCACTAGATGGTACAATACTCCTGCAAAACTACATAGGATATTCCCGTCTACCTCGGACAGGTGCTGGAGATGCCATGGCGATCGCAGCACCATCCTTCACATTTTTTGGACATGCCCCTTGCTGGAGCGGTTCTGGAAGATCATCCAAAATACTATACAGAAGTTCACTGAGCATCCCATCTCGAACGATCCAGCCTTCTTTCTGCTTCACGCTACCAATTCAGCTAGTAAAGTGTACAAAAAATCACTGGTGCGCCACTTGCTGGATGCAGCCAAGGCGTGTATTCCCTTGTTGTGGAAGTCTACACAGCCCCCTTCCATTGGTGCGTGGATTAGAAAGGTGGAGGATGTCAAAAGAATGGAGGATCTGATCTTGACAGCTAGATACCAAAATGAATTGTTCACCAAGACCTGGACCAGGTGGAACATGTTCATATTCTCAGATGAGGGTCAGACGCTCCTGGGAGGGAGCATACCTGTCTAGTATAGACCACCTACGGAATGTATCTGTCTGGGAACGTTATATAGCGCTTTCATTATGTGCCTAGCAGGTGACACGCGCAATAGCTGCCCCCCCCCTCCTCCTTCCTATTGTCTCCTTCCCTCCTCCCCTTTCCCCCTATTATCACTCCTCTACACCCCTTACTTTTCTATCTCTTATTCTTTTGTTTTACACACTCTCTTCTTTCTCTCCCTATCTCTTATATTATTACTTAAATGAAAATGGAAAACGGGAGGGTTGGCCCCACTCACTTGTACTTCATACTATTTAAGGCTTATTAGTATATATCTTTGTTTAACAATAAGTATGTAGATAATGTTGGTGCCTGAATATTAAGATATTGAATCATTGGAGGCTGTGTCCTCGAAAATTAACATATATGTATGCCTTATGTTGTTACGTTGGAGCTGCATCCTCTCTTGTACTTGAATAAACTTATAATTTGAAAAAAAAAAGAGTAAACACAGTTGACTGATAATAAATAGCTTCAGCCAAACACCAAACATGAGTGAAAAAAAGTTTTTGTGTTATCATTCATATTTTCTGAAAAATGGCCAAGAAATCATAAATTCTGCCAGGGTATGTAAACCTATAAACACAACTGTACATGGCCTGGGCTCCAGGTGGATAAAACAAGCTTACAGATGCAGGCACAATCACTTTTACTGCGCTGTGCCCCCTAGTGATAGGAATAAATTTAAATGAAGAAAAGAAAAGAAAAAACACGCACGAATGAAGACACAAACATAGGGTGTGCACGTGTATGTAAACAGCATTTGTGCCACACATGTAAGGTATTACTGCAAATGTTGAAGAAAGAGCAGTAATTCTAAGACTATCATTCATAGTTGAAGTATATGCGAACCTTGTTAAACAACCCCTTCAGCTTAAAATAGAAATGAAAGGTGAAACATTTGGGCGTATATATCAAAATAAATTATAAATGTACCTTTTTTTTCCATAAGTGATCACATAATCTCTGTTATAAGCTTTATATGGGGCTTGGAGAGCTGGGGGTGGAAAAATAGCAGTACACCGATCTTCCCAGTGAATTGCTGTGTGGAATTTGGGGGGTGGGGGGAAAGGCGTGTCAGCACAAGTGATTATTGGAGGCAGGCTGTGTTCCCAGCACAGGCAGAAAAGTGACGATATATAGAACGATGTGCTTTTATGCCTAGCATGGTCAGTTTGAAATAGGAGGGCAGTAGGACTGGCAGGATCACCAGGTATTTTACACAAAGGAAGCAAAACAGAACAGAGAGAGAGAGAACAGGATACTATTTAACACAAGTACATGATACAACAAAGACATCAGAAAAGTTGGGGTAACATATTCTTAACTCTAAATGAATGAACTGAAAAGGCTTTTGAAATGTCAGTTATGGAGAGTTTTGGGTACTGTACTTTTTCACCTTTCACAGGCACACGCAACTTTGAGGCTTGACATGTTTGTAGTTACTCTTGTAGTTACATCAGGGGAGAGGGGGGCGCAATCTGACATCTTCTCCCTGGGCACTGGATGATTTTGTCTCAGCCCTGTTTTAGTGGTTGCAGTAGTGAAGTGTCTGGTGTCCTCATCCTAAAGCAGAACTAAGGGCAGCTTGTACTCATCTTTTCTCTAATGGTCCCTGTCCCTCGTGGGGGCAGCCACAACGCTGTATCCTGGCCTAGGCCGACAAGGCCCAGGCCTAAGGCAGCACTTTACAGGGCGGCAGCACGGAAAGAGTCGCCGCCGGCTTGTGATACACTGTAGCGCCAGTCTTATGGGGCGGACTGGGCTGAGAGGCAAATTAGTCTAGCACCCCCATAAAACAGCCGCACTGCTTCCGGTATGCGGGCGGCCAGCATTCCGCAACTGTAGGGGGGGGGGGGGGGCGTTTCTAATTTTGACTGTCCTATCATTATGGACCACAAACCTTCCTCACTATGCTATGTTTTCTGTTGCACCATTGGCATGATTATATCTTCTTAGTCCTCTCCATAAAATTATCAGAAATTTGTTTCATTTTGGATAGAGTAAGGGAGGGTTATAGCCTTTGTCAGTTTCCTTTTTACCATCCCTGTCCCATTGCAGAGATTTCCTTTCACTTCCTGTCCCATAGCCAAACAGGAAGTGAGAGGAAATCTATGCAAATTAAGGGAATCCATTGCCCCTCCCCCCAGGCCCTCAGAACTAGTGTCTTCACTTGAAAATTTCAGGGCAGGTCTTAAACAGCAAAGGGTGTGGCCTTGACAGGAAGGGGTGGGTCATATTTAAATTAGGGCGTACAGGAGTTTAGTCAGGCCTAGGGCAGCACAAAACCTAAATACACTACTGGGCAGCCATCTTCTTCTGTGTGCTGGTTTTCATCCACCTTCATTGGCTGGCCTGGATGACGTCATTGCAGCACACAGGGATCAGTTTGACTGCTGTACATGTCGGGGGGATGCTTTGAACAGGCAGGTAATTGTATTGTATGTCTCTTTTGCAATAAGAAATCCTGCCTGTTTTTCCTATTCTTTCTCTATCTTCCCTTTCCAACCCTCACCTGTTTTCCAATCTTCCCTCTACCTACCCTTCCCATACTTTCCTACACTGCCCCTTCCTTCCCTTTTTTACGATCATCCCCCCTACCATCTTAAACTTACCCTACCTTAACCTTTTCTACTCCCCATATTCCTATCCCTTCCATTGCTTAACCCCTTTACACTAATGCACGCAAATATGTGGCCTCTTGGCGGGTGGGCCTTGGCTCAGAGCGGCCCAAATTTGTGTGCATTAGTGTAAATATAGCTGTGCCAAAAGCGCGCTCCCTGCGCGGTCCCGGCACAATTACTGGCGGCTAACAGAAAGCTCTCGATCGCTACTTGCGATCGAGAGATGTCCGATTATTTGACCGCCATGACAGCCAATCACAGCGGTCACATGATCCTAAACACCTTAAAAGGCCGGGAGGCGCCGTCTCAAAGGGGTTACGTCTCCTAGTTTTCCCCTATCATCACACCCACTTTCCTATCAATACACTCCCTCTACCTTCCCTTCTATATTTTTCCCTTCCTTTCCTCCTTTTTTTTCTTAGCCTTTCTTTACATTCCCTATCCTTCTTCTGCCTTCCCTTTCCTACCTGCCTTTTTTCTACATTCTCCCTACCTTCCTTCCCTACCCTAGCTTCTTTCTTTTTTTTTCTCCCTAGCTTCTCTTATTTATCCTCTATATTCTTTCCCACTTTCGTTTTCCTACATTCCTTCTTCTACCATACATTCTTTTCTTTATCCTCCCTCAACCTACCCTTTCCTATGTTTTACTACCTACACTTTACTACCCCATAACCCCACCCCCAACCCTACCTTCCCTTCTTTATTCTTCCCATGCATTACCTTCAAAATAGGCTATTTTCAAGACCGTAATTTAGTAAGGATATGTGATAATCTTAATTTGGGTATTATATTTTTTAAATGTTAAAAGGTAACTAAAGCTGCTAATACTTTCTTCTCGCTGGCATTGCAAGGTCTGTAAGCTTCCTAACCAGCGCTGACATCTTCTCCCCCTCTTCTGACTGTCTTAATTGGTTAGGCCAAGAGAAGGAGGGGAAGTGGAAACCAACCAGGGATATATGGGAAACCCCACACTCTGTATCACATCCTAAACAATACTATATGGAGAAAAGAGGGAAGCCCCAAGGATATTGCGGATACAGAGAAGAGTAAATGAGGGTATACCCATAAGTAAAAAATATGTATATTTTATTGATACAAAAATAGTAATAAACAATACAAAAATATCTTTTACAAAAAACACCTAAAAACAACATACAATAGAAACTACAAGAAATGAAACAGCCGCTGAGCTGGAAATGCACCACAGATCAAAAACAAAGTTCGGCTAGTGGGGCATATATGCCAGAAACGCAACATGTTTTGGAGAGCAAAGAGAGGGTTTTTTAAATTATGTATATTTCCTTCTTCAGGGGTAAAAAACAGACGTGCTGCTTCATTTCTATTGAAAGAAAAACATATAAAAGATAGTGTGTATATTAATATGTATTAATAACAAACCGATTGGTTTATGGCAACAGAATGGTACATGTAAGGTAAATAGAGGTAATCTATTCTTATATCACAGTAATTTGTATTTTTACTTTACACACCAGCAGACAGAGCGTCGGGACTTGGATATTGCTCAGCCGTATTTTCAGAGTATATCCGTATTTAAGAAAAAACACTCATATAGTTGAAAATGATAGCTGGAAAATCCAAGCTAAATCGGTATAACGAGGATAAGTGGATGTACCCGGGCGGTCCAACAATGCTCACAGGGATATCCCTAATGGATGGGGACAGAATCTAATAAAAATATAAAAATAGTAGATGGTAATAAGACTACATGCATTGAAGGTGTGGGGTTAAGTGAGCCAAAAAGACATCACTGCCCCAGAGTAAAATAGCGCTGATGGCAGTGCAGAGGATAAACAATAATGTAAATACCTGCGGTGAGCATGTAGGTCGGTGTCCACAAGGATCCCTGGCGTTTACTGGCTGTGTAGCATTGACTGCTCACACAGTCAGACATATAAACGCCCAGGGATGGAGGGGGGACCAATCAGGGCCATGATGTTTGGGCAGTAGGAGGAGGGAGAGAGGGACAGGTAGACACAGGTGCTGGGGATCGTCAACTGACGTCTCCCCCTAACACCTGTGCTGCCGAATCCAAGCCCACGTTCGTCTCCAATGGGAATCCTCCGGCCGATGCGGCGTCACCGCGCATTACGCGGTGACGTCAGACGTCAACACGGCCACCGGCACGGAAGTGGGCGAATGCACTGGACAAGGAGAAGTCCAGTGCGCAGCTGCGGAGAACGACTGTCACCACAGGTGTACTCGCCCAATACACCCCCATGAAGGTGGTGAAACTGCCCCAAAGCGGCACACAAAGCGCGCCACCATGGGGCCCCTCGTGCCGGGGAGCCTCGGTGGACCATCAAGGGTACCAACATTACCCCAAAAAATTGAAGTATTTGAATACGGCTGTAGGCAATCCAGTCCATCGGCTACTGTCTGGATGATTGAAGTTAAACTCCAGTCATCTATTATGGAAAAAAGCAGTGATTTATTAGCACAATGTGATGTTATGTGTACATGTAATATTTGTCAATTGCTTTATCTATACTGTACATGCTTGCAGGCGTATTTCATAATGTTCAGTAATGTACTGGAAACCTGCATTTGCTGTATTGTAATCACTGCTTTTTTCCATAATAGATGACTGGAGTTTAACTTCAAAGATATTTTTGTATTGTTTATTACTATTTTTGTATCAATAAAATATACATATTTTTTTACTTATGGGTATACCTTCATTTACTCTTCTCTGTATCCGCAATATCCTTGGGGCTTCCCTCTTTTCTCCATATAACTGGCTAGGCCGGGCACAAAGGCATGCTGGAAAAGTACATGAAGCTGCACATGCATACATGTACATTCAAGTTTGTGAGCAAGCATGTAAACTTATTTTATTGCCAAAGAAATTGGTATGCATCTTCTGCACAAAAAAAAAGCCTGCCTGCATATTTTGTTATAGGATGGTAGGGTAGGGAAAAGTCACCGATTCACTTTAAAGCTGGCTCTGTGTAGCTGCTCATACTCATATTCCCTCTAGCTCATTCACTGCCCTGTGTAAGCTTTATATTGCAATCCCAATACTTTCTTGGTCACTAACCTGGAACAAGTATGCAGATTAGTTCTCAATTTTGTGCTCATTTCTGTTCATTGCCAAATATTAAAACCAGAGACAGTCTGGCAGCTAGCATTTTTAAGAGGAAGACAACAAGTCCGGCCCCATATTTCTATCAGTGTAGGTTTCTGTTCTATGAATACTGCTTGTCAAGGAAGTAGGTCCAGAGATATAGGCAGATGAAGTTATATGCAAATTATGACTTTTCCTGTACAATTTGAGCTTGGCTCAGCTGACCATACTTCTTCCATAATCAGCATGATTCTGGCGCAGTCATGCAAGAAAGTCACCATGTGCTGATGACTGAAAATGTCAGGAAACCTACGTAGCTTTCATGGCAGATCTGCCAGAAGACAATTTAGGGTGATTTACTGATGATCTCTGCTTATTTCACAAAGAAAAGCCCTGCCATGCTTAATTCTCAGTAGCAACAAGCATATTGCCAGATGTGTTAAAGGCCATTCTTAAAAGGAACACCACATTTCTTTACATTATTTAACCTTTTCCCATCTGCAGTCCATAGATCAAAACTTCCCCACATGAAGCCCTGTGCTGGGGATGGATTAATTCAAATCATGTTTTTGACAGCTACCAGCCAACACGTCTTCCTGCTAGCTGTCAAACCTGGTTGTCACTGATAGCTCTAGTCTCCACTAATGATGGAAACTAATTAGAATGGTTCTCAATCATGGGATATGTCAGCTATGTTAAAATTGTAACCTGAATGCCTGCGTATGCATCTGTTTAATAATGTATTCAGTGGCAAAGGTAGACATTCTTTCACAAGGACTCAGTTTGGCACCCTCCCACCCCCATCTAAGAGAGAAGGCCTAGACAATCAACGCGTAGGTGAGGTTTGAGCAATTTCAAGCTTCACTTCCAAAGCGGATTAGGAGGGGCACCACTGGAAAGAGAAGAAGTGAGCCGGAGCGCTGTCACTGCTAAATACAGAAGCCAGGCTTCTGTGTTAAGCGTCGTACACACGATCGGATTGTTGGCCAACAAAACCGTGGAATTTTGTCCGAAGGGCGTTGGCCCAAACTTGTCTTGCATACACACGGTCACACAATTGTTGGCCAACAAATACAAACGTAGTAACGTACTACGTTGTTTTTCAGCTCTTTAGCGCCACCCTTTGGGCTCCTTCTGCTAATCTTATGTTAGTAGAAGTTTGGTGAGTGTTGATTTGTGCTTTTCATTTAGCGCTTTTCAGTTCATTTCTGAACGGCTGTTCGTCAACCAGACATGTTGCGGAATCGGAGGAGATAACGTGTTATTTATTATTGGCCTTGGAGTTATTGCTTTGACATTATTTTTTTGGTTGAATAATGATTTGATTTGGTATATTTTCTATATTTTTGGATGCATAGAATGCACTTTTTGGTTAGGTTCTTTTGACAGATAGCATGTCTAATTTTATTTGTTTTCTTTCTTTAATGCACAATAAAAAAATTGTGTAGAATAATACTTGGCTATGTGTTTTACTTCAAATGACATTTTGAGAGTAGGCAGTTACATTTTAAAAAATACAATGTAAAATTAACAAGGGACATTAACATAGTTGTATCTTTGATCTTAAAAACTACGGGATAATGGTACTGTGTTAACCACTTCACCACCCAGCCATAGTAATATGACGTCCACAGATGGGATCTCCCATCCTGGGTGGACGTCATAGGACAGCCTGGGCTTCCCGGCCGTCTAGGGGGCACGCGCGCCTGCCGTGTTACTCGGGACCCGGTGCGTGTGCCCGGTGGCCGCGATGTCCACCGGGCACCCGTGATTGCCCGTTAACCGGGCCGGACCGTGGATCTGTGTGTGTAAACACACAGATCCATGTCCTGTCAGTTGTGAGGAGAGCGATCTGTGTTCCCAGTACAGCGGAACACTGATCGGTCTCCTCCCCTTGTACGTCCCCGCACCCTACAATTATAATCACTCCCCTAGGAAACATTTAACCCCTCGTCGCCCCCTAGTGGTTAACCCCTTCCCTGCCTGTCACATTTATACAGTAATCAATGCAATTTTATACCATTGATCGCTGTATAAATGTGAATGGTCCCAAAAATGTTTTAAAAGTGTCCGATGTGTCCGCCATAATGTCGCAGTCACGTAAAAAAAATCGCGATCGCCGCTATTACTAGTGAAAAAAAAAAAAAGAAAAATTTTTTTAAAAAAATGCCATAAATCTATCCCGTATTTTGTAGACGCTATAACTTTTGCGCAAACCAATTAATATATGCTTATTGCGATTTTTTTTACCAAAAATATGTAGAAGAATACGTATTGGCCGAAACTGAAGAAAAAAATTAGTTTTTTTTTTTTTAAAAATTGGGATATTTATTATAGCAAAAAGTAAAAAATATTGTGTTTTTTTCAGAATTGTCGCTCTTCTTTTGTTTATAGCGCAAAAAATAAAAACCGCAGAGGTGATCAAATACCACCAAAAGAAAGCTCTATTTGTGGGGAAAGAAAGACGTCAATTTTGTTTGGGTACAACATCGCACAACCGTGCAATTGTCGTTTAAAGTGCGACAGCGCTGGAAACTAAAAATTGGTCTGGGAAGGAAGGGGGTGAAAATGCCCTGTATTGAACCGGTTAACTTGCCCAAATAAAAAAAATAAAAAAAAACAAAACAAAAAAACCCATATTATTCTTGATATCACTAGAAAAAAAAAGCCTTTGAAAATTCGTTGCAAAAACTCCATCAGTATCACCAGCAAAGCAGCTTCATTATTATCCCATTAAAGAAGAAGAGAATGTGCGCTGCATTTCGAGATTTCATAATTTGCCACGTCACGAATGTTAATTCTCCATTACGAACGCTAGTTTACAAGACCGACCGCTTCTGGCTCGTCCTTGCTTCTGAGCATGTGTGCTTGTACTTTGGACTTTTGTACACACGCTCAGAAAATCCGACAACAGACGACATTTGTCTGCGAAAAATCAAGTTAGACTTACCGGTAACTTGTTTTCCAGGAGTCTTTCAGGACAGCACCTTGAGAGCGTGGCTCCACCCACTTGACAGGAAACACACCTCCACCAAACTTTAAAAGGAGGCTCCTTCTCACTTATCATCAGTAGTAGTAGAGAACCTCCGGCCCAAGCTGGAACACATAATCAGAATATGGTTAGTCACAGCATAGTAATTTAATACAATAAGGGCGGGTTGCTGCTGTCCTGAAAGACTCCTGGAAAACAAGTTACCGGTAAGTCTAACTTGATTTTTCCCTTATCGTCTTTCAGGACAGCACCTTGAGAGGATAACAGAGACTTACCCACTTAGGGAGAGACCACAGCCTGCAAGACCTTTCTGCCAAAAGCCTGTTCACTGGCTGACAGAAGATCCAGCCTGTAATGACGGACAAACGTAAGGTAACTTGACCACGTAGCCGCCCTACAAATCTGATCTGGGGTGGCACCAGCCATTTCTGCCCATGTAGTGGCCTGAGCCCTGGTAGAATGCGCCTTAATTCCCAGCGGGGGAGATAGCCCCGATTGAGAGTAGGCTGCTAGAATAGCTGATTTAAGCCATCTAGCTATAGACCCCTTAGAAGCTTGTTGGCCCTTCTTTTTACCAGAAAAAAGTATAAATAGAGAATCCGAGGATCTAAAGTTACTTGTTACCTCCAGATACTGTAATAAAGTCCTTCTTACATCCAAATTGTGGAATTTGCCTTCTTTTTCCCCCAAAGGGTTAGAGCAAAAGGTTGGCAGGATGATCTCCTGCGACCTATTGTGTGCTGACGCTACCTTTGGCAAAAAACCCGGATCGGTTTTAAGTATAATCCTATCTGTGTAGATAGTTAAAAAGGGTCTCTTAACAGATAGGGCGTGCAGCTCACCAATTCTCCTGGCTGATGTTATTGCAACTAAGAACAAGGTTTTAAGAGTAAGATTCCTTAGAGAGATTTCTTGTAGTGGTTCAAAAGGTTCCTTTGTAAGGGCTTGCAGGACCACTGATAGATCCCAATTGGGAAAGTGCTTAGCCGAAGCTGGTCTAGATCTGGTAAGTGCCTTGAAAAATCTTATAACCAAGGGCTCAGAAGAGATTGGTCTTTCTAGAAATACTCCAAAAGCAGCTACTTGAACTTTAAGGGTGCTGACTGACAATCCCTTGTCTGCCCCTTCTTGAAGAAATTCCAAAATTGACACTAAATTTTTTATTTTACTCTTAGTCAAATGACAAAAAGAGTTGAAGGCCTTCCAATATTTAGCATAGATTTTTCTGGTCACTATTTTCCTACTGGAAAGTAAGGTAGTTACCAAGGGTTGTGATAGACCTTTGTTTCTTAACAACTGCTTCTCAGAAACCAGGCCGTGAGGCTTAGACTGGCCACTCCCGGATGCTGTATTGGACCCTGTAGGAGCAGGTCCTGCCGGAGAGGCAGCCGCCAAAATGGTTTGACTGCCATTTGTAGAATGGTGGAAAACCATGCCCTCTTTGGCCAAAATGGAGTAATTAGGATTACTGCCACCTTCTCCCTCTGTATCTTCCTTAACACCAACGGGATAAGTTGGAAAGGAGGAAATGCGTAACCCAGATGGAAGTTCCAGGGCTGGATTAACGCATCTGTCCCCTGGGCCTTGTCGTTTCTGTGAATAGAGAAAAATACTGGGAGTTGTGTATTTTCCTGTGACGCAAATAGGTCTATTTGCGGTTGACCCCAGGCCCTGGTAATCATTGCAAAGATATCCGGATTCAGGCTCCATTCTGACTCCTGAATCCGCCTTCTGCTTAGATAATCTGCCACTACATTTAAGGTGCCTTTGAGGTGGACTGCTGATAAGGACCGAACATGCTTTTCTGCCCAAACCAGGATCTTTGAAGCTAGCAACTGAAGTGTTTTGCTTCTTGTACCCCCGTTTGTTTAGGTAGGCTATGGTAGTGGCGTTGTCTGAGAGGACCCGGACATGAGAACCTTGAAGGATATGAGAGAAGGCATCTAAAGCTAAGGCGACTGCCTTTAGTTCCCTCCAATTTGAGGACCTCTTTGCTTCTGTCCGAGACCACATTCCTTGCGTGAAGTCTTGGTCTAAGTGAGCTCCCCAACCCCATACACTGGCATCTGTCGTTACCACTTTTTCTATTGGAAATGACCAGAGCAGACCTTCTGACAGATTCTCCTGTCTTCTCCACCACCAAAGCGATCTCTTGACCTTGGTGAGTATCTTTACCTTTGCTTCCAGAGATTCTGACCTGTGATTTCATATTCTCAGGAGAAAGCTCTGGAGAGGCCTGAAATGTAACCTTGCCCATTGGATGGCTGGTATGGTTGCGGTTAGGGTTCCTAGGGATGACATCACTTGTCGGACTGATAATTCCTGGCTTGCCTGTAAGGACGCTACCACCTTCTGGACTTTCCCCTTCTTCTCTTCTGGGAGAAAAATCTTTTGTTCCCTTGAACAGATCTGATACCCCAGGAATAGAATTTTCTGGGCTGGATTGAAATTTGACTTCTGCATATTTATGATCCAACCCAGGGTTTCTAGATGACCTCGGGTCTTTCCGAGGTTGTCTAGCAGTCTTTCCCTGGAGGGGGCAAAAAGGAGTAGGTCGTCCAAGTACGGAATTACCGCAATCCCCTGCATGCGAAGAGGTGCAAGCGCTTCTGCCATAACTTTTGTGAATATTCGTGGGGCAGAAGACAGGCCAAAGGGGAGGGCCCTGAATTGCAAGTGCAGAACCTCTTTTCCCAAATTTATCGCCAATCTTAGGAATCTTTGGGACTGCGGGGCTATAGGGATATGCAGATAGGCATCTCGAAGGTCTATTGATGCCATAAAGCATTCCCTCGTCAATAGATTCTTGACCGTGAAGATGGAGTCCATACGAAACCTTTTGTATTGGACTGATCTGTTCAGCGGTTTCAGGTTTAGGATCAACCGAAAATGTCCGGATGGTTTCTTTATCAGGAATATACGGGAATAAAATCCCTGATAAAGCTCCCCCTGTGGGACGTAAGTCATAACCCCCTGATCTATCAGATCCATTAATAGGCTCTTCATTGCCAGGGATCTTGTTACATCTCTTGGAAGATTTGTCACCAAGTACCTTTCTAGGGGGAGATCTGAAAATTCTATATTGTAACCCTGGGCTAGCATATTCAGAATGTACTGGTTTTCTGTTATGCTTGCCCAATAGGGGAGAAAGTCTTGTAGTCTTCCCCCTACCTGTAACCGACTGTCATTGCGTCTTGCTGGCTGACGCAGGAGGATGGAAAAGGACATTTCCTCTGCCCTTACCCCTCTGTCCTGACCAGTTTTTCTTTTTCTCTTGAGGCTTGTTTTGTTCCTGAGCCCTTTGAGGACGAAAAAAACGTTTGACTGGTTGTTTCTTCCTTTTGACAGGAAAAGATTTCTTTTTATCTGCAGTCCTGTCCAGAACTGAATCCAAATCAGGGCCGAACAATAAGTCTCCTAGAAAAGGGACCCCGCATAATTTGTTTTTAGATGCTGTGTCCCCCTGCCAAGTCTTTAGCCATAAAGCCCGTCTAACCGAATTAGCAAGGGCTGCCGCCTTAGCTGTCATCCTGATAGACTCTGCTGAGGCATCAGAGACATAGGCTACGGCTGCTGAGAGGGTAGAAAAGGAGTCAAGGATTTCTTGCTTAGGGGAATCCGCTATTATATGAGCTTTAAGCTGATTTACCCAATACTCCAAGTTCCTGGAGATGCAAGTAGTTGCCATTGCTGGCTTAAGGTTGCCCATAATGGATTGCCAAGTCCGCTTGAGCTGTTGATCCATTTTTTTATCCATGGGGTCTTTTAAGATCCCCATATCCTCAAATGCTAGATCAGTAGATCTTGACACTTGAGAAAAGGCTGCATCAAGTTTTGGAACCTTATTCCAAAGAGCTGCTGGGTCTTCATCAAAAGGGAACCTTCTCTTATGAGCCCTAGAGAAAAATGGTTTCCTATCAGGGTCAGCCCATTCTTTTCTGATTGTTTCAGAAATCACTGCATGGACTGGAAAGGTAGACTCACTAAGCCCTGCATACATCTTGTCATGTAAAGACATCTCCTTATGCTCTTCCTCAAGGCCTAGAGTAGCATAAATAGCCTTTAAAAGGCCATCCACCTGATCCAAAGACAATTTATACTTGGAAGACATATTTTCCAGCTCATCACTATCCTCATTCGATTCATTAGAAAGGGATGGGGAAAGCCCTTCCCGGTTCAGAGGACCCATTTCTGCCTCTACTGCCGGGACTAACAGTGAGCCTTGAGAGGACTGTGAGGTAGTGGGCTGACTTGCAGATGGATAGGTGAGTGAGGATCTGAAGGATTGAATGGTAGCATCCAATTCCTTTTTAGCAGATGCGATTAGATCACTGCATGCGGAAGTGGTTTCTTCCCTCACCAAGGAGTCAATACATGCTTGACATAAAGCCTTTTTCCAGCCTTCATTTAACTTAATTTTGCATGAAGGACATTTCTTTCTAATCCCAGGGTCAGAGCTCTTGGCCTGCCATGATAAAGGAAAAAAAAGAGAGAGAAAAAAGACAAACCATCTTTTAGAGTCAGCCTGATTACTCAAGGTTGCTCACCACAGGTGCATAGTGAGAAAAGCTATCAGACTCATGTGCCCTGACAGGCCCCTCCGCCACCAGGGGGAAAAAATACCCTCAAACTTCACTAACATTTAGAGAGAAGAGGGCTAGAGAGAGACCCCACAGTAAAGCTGAGCAGAAACTATAGTCTGCTCCTTACCTGGGCCTTGCTGGTGCCTGTGCGTGTTCCACTCGCTGCGGTTCCTGAATCCATGCTGAGGCAGCAGCGTGATGCCTGTGGCAAAAAAAGCCGGTTCCGGACTCCAATAGCACCTGTGCGCCGGACCGGAACCGGCAATAAATAGACACCAGACCTATTCTTCCCTCCTCCCCCTGCGCTTGCGGCGGAAATGACGCCTGGCGCCTGCTCCATGGATGCCGCCCCACTTCCGGATACCTCACATCCGGCGGATGCAGTCCTCTGACTGCCCTTCCCAAGATGGCGGCGGCGTCAGGGAAAAAACATGTGCAGGCAAGGGAAAAACAAACAAAAATGCCTGACATGCCTGACGCCCCTGTCTGGGAGCAGCAATACCCGGAGCAGTCCTGGCTCTCCCCGAGCACTGACGAGGGAGAAGGAGCCCATCCACCCGGCACCCGTTAGCCTGTGGAAAATGGGAGGAATCGGCTCTCCTGAGGTAGGTAAAAAATAGTGGAGTAGGGAGCCTGTTCTCTCAGGACAGAACCTTGAGAGCTCCAAACTCCCACATGTGTTCCCGCCGGAGGAAACACATAAACTGATAATAAGTGGGAAGGAGCCTCCTTTTAAAGTTTGGTGGAGGTGTGTTTCCTGTCAAGTGGGTGGAGCCACGCTCTCAAGGTGCTGTCCTGAAAGACGATAAGGGAAAAATTTATAAACCTGCTATCCAACATTTGTCCATGGAAAGTTGGCCAACAATTGTCTGATGGAGCATACACACAGTCGGATTTACCGCCAACAGCCTGTCATCACCCATTTCTCGTCGGAAAATCCAATTGTGTTTACGAGGCTTTAGAAGTGAGAGTAGTGAGCAGGAGCTGGCAGCGGCTTCACGGGAATAACAATGGAGGCACGGAGCTGAAAAGAACAGCCTGGGGAAAGGAGGAGGTGGAAGCCGCGGTGCCAAGGGCAGCTGCCCCCTCCCCCAGTTTCGGCCCTGGTAAAAAATATTACAAAAAAAATAAGCTTTATTACAGGTACATTATCTATATCAGTGATTGTTAACTTGTGACCTACTTGTTAGTGTATTTTATGTGTGGCCCAATAGAATTCCACTCCAGTTACTGTGACTTGTATTTGTATGGCTATGCAATGATAAAAAGGTGGAATGAGGAGTTTCTTAATTTTATTGTGTAGCATGAGGAGTCCTTCAGAAGAAGGTTGTCTAGATGAGCGGTTCTCAACCTCAGTCCTCAAGTACCCCCAACGGGCCATGTTTTCAGTTTTTATTTTACTTTGCACAGCTGCTTAACATCAATATCAATGACATGGTATTGATAAGAGCTATTTTTTCTAAGAGAAGTTCCCAAAACATGGCCCACTTGGGGTACTTGAGGACTGAGGTTAAGAACCACTGGTCTAGATACCCTGTGACTTGAATTCCCTGATTTCTCAAGAGGGGAAGGAGTGCCTTTGTGAATACTCTGGACGCAGAGAATAAGTCAAGTGTAATATACTGGAAATGTTTGTCTCTAAGGCTGGGTTCACATGTATGTAAATTGGATGTGGGTTTCCCTGCATGCAATTCGCACGACAGGCGAGTGTCACCGGCTCTCAATTGAGTCCAGGGCAGCTGGATTGCAGAAGGGTCCAGTGTGTCTTTGGGTCTGGATCGTGTACGAATTTAGGCAAAAGTTCTGACCTGAATTGCACCTGAACCGTTTAACAGGGATGCACCGGACCCCATGCTGGGAACCGCGGCCGCAGATACTGTGAAGTGCAGAAAGAGTGGATGAGGTGGGTAGATGAGAATATGCAGATATGCATCAGAGAAAAAGTTTGGCACCTTTGGACAGTGATAGCTGCATTAAAGACATTAGTTGTCAGAACAATTGTGACACAGGATTAGAAAAATCTGCATTAGTCAGGCAGGCTGCTTGTTGCGTACCCGAGATGGAGCTAGAATTGTATGCAGAAACCAGAGTTACAATAGGGTTCTGCTCCAGCACAAGGAAAGCATCATTACTCTGTGCGTTTTGCAGGCCTTCAGTTCCATTTTGCCTGCGGTACCCGCATGCCTGGTTTTTGCCATTGCTGTCATTGAGGGCATCCCCCTCTGGGGTACTTACGAAGTAGGGTGTGGAAATGGGGTAACCATGTCCAAGAAGCAGAGCGCTACAAATCCAGGGAGTGACCATCCTGTACAGGAATGCTCATGGCAAAAATTTAGTGCCAAGTTGGAAGAGTTTAACACTGTAAAAGTGAAAAGGCTTCAAAACACATGCTTGGTTTCCTAATAGTTTTAACATATGAACACTTACTATTCAGGATACACAAGCATAGTGTAAAAGAAGTAATAGATGAATTACACCTCCATCAGAAGCTTGGGAGGGAACCATCTTTGAGTTTTACAGGAGGTTAAACTGCACATCATGGGAACCAGGATTCAAGAAAAAAAACTTACCTCTGTTCTTAATGACATCCACTGTAATTCCCTGAAATTTGGATTCTATGGATACAGTACAGTAATACTCTTAACCTTGATTACCCTTTGCTCGCCATAATATTTTCTACATCCACGTTATTACTGTTATTTTTTATTTTTTTGCTTTGAACATTTATGATTGCATTTATGACTCATCACATTCTATACTTTTATTTAATACATAAATTGTATTATACTGAACTTTCTTTTGCTATATCTTTACCATCTGATCTTAGTGCAAAATGTATTCACTAAGTAGTTTTTTTTTTGCTTTTTTTTACATATAATAATTATGCATAAAATGTAGATATGTCCATTCTTTAGAATTGTAAATTCTCTGTTTAAATTTTTGGAATGTATGCAATAATTTTGTTATCTATGATAAAACCCAATCAGGTTCTTGCTCCAATGTTAAAAGGTCAAAAAAAGACAGTGGGTTGTTGATTGAAATAATAAACTAGCTAAGCAGAGTGATTTCTCCGTAAGGGAGAAGAGGTCCATCGCCTTAGGACACTAGCAAAAAAACTCATGGAGTAGGGTAGGGTTATAGGGGAATGCCCAGGAGGTGTGTCCTCAAAAGTCTGAAGGTGTGAACCTAGAACCCAGGATCTATAAATATCAAGCCAGTTTACGATGAAGATCCCTTTCTCTCAAAATGTAGTTTTTTTCTTTATATAATATAAAAAATAAAAAACACAGTAATAAATACCACCAAAAGGAAGCTCTGTCTGTCTAAAAAGACTTATAATTCATTTAGGTACAGTGTTTCGTGACCAATGGTCAAACTATCACAGCACTATGAAAAAAAAAAAAAAAAATTTGCCTAGTAATGGAGAGGTACTATAGGCAGGAACTGGAAATTTTGTGACATTGAAACAAATTTTCTCATCTCTGCTGCAAACGTGCATCTTTTTGCATTCCAGATCCCCTCAGAAATGTTCCCTTAATTTTGTGCTCAAACCCCTGCAGTTTTTCCTTCCTATATTTAATCAGAAGCTCTGTATGCTTAGATTAAGGTTCTGCAGTTTTCTAGCTCAAACACCCAGTCTTGAGTGTCACCTTCAGACATAATAATTATCCTGGGGTCACTAGGAACCGTTTGGGGTCTTCAGCTGAAATCAACTATTTTCTGTGTTGCCAAACAACCTCACTTAGAGTAGGCGACATAAGGACATTGCAGGCACAGTACACTGTGTATTTTGGGATCTGAACAACGAGACAGCTTGTTGGCCTGTCAAATAAATTTTTTTGAGCGTTTCCATTTTTTTTTTTTTATTTAAAAACAATTCTGATCAGTGTTACTCCATTCCCAATGCTTATAAACAGAAGCAGGATCTTACTCTTGAGCTTTCCTACAAAAGCAACATAGGAATTAGTCCATCCAGATAGATGTACTGTAAATCTATACCATAGAAAAGCAATTACACACAGGGCTCTAGACATTAAGTTGTTGCTGTAGAACACTAAACAGGTCCTGAACTCACTGTCTGGTCTTATAATGGTTTAGTTTTACCTCACTGTACCTACCTACCTATTGCAGGTAAGGGGCACCTGTAGAGAAAAACAAATTGTGTGGCTTTGATCAAAGTGTACGTAGGTCGTTCACATACCTCTCAAAACCTAGTGGAAAAATTCAGAGAAATAGCGTCATTGTGTCCTGCCCTGTTGCTAGGACATTGCTAAGACACTCCCAACTGAATCAAACTCCCTTGCATGTATTCTCTCCCTGTTGCAGTGGCTCTGAGCTCAGTGATGCTGCAACGGTGGCAGGATAGCATGTGCCATCTCTAGGATTTTTTTTTAGCCAGGCTTTGGGGGGTGATAAATGGCTTACACCTATAGCAAGCTACACAGCTTGTTTTATCTACAGGATCCTCTTACCTGAATAGGCAGTTTTTTTAGTAAAGGTGAACTCTTTAAGCTGTAAATATATATGTGTTGTTAATATGTAAAGTCTAACCCAGGTATGTTGTCTCTTAAAGTGTATGTAAACCCTAGCAAACCTATTTTTCCCTTGTTTTTATTAACCACTTGCGGACCGCCCGCAATGTACTGTGGATGGACGGCCCGCAGAGGCAAAATTGCGTACCTGTACTCAATGCCTGCTTCCGGGTTTAGGCCGTGCACATGTGCTTTTGGTAGATCACCAGGTCATTTTCTGCATGTTCAGCATCTTTGGGATAAAACATGGGAAAATGTTTATTTTTTTTTTTTCCATTTGTCATGATATACACTATGCCGGAAGCCTGCACAGTAAGAAATATGGAGGCTATCATTGGTAGTCTTCTTTTGAAAACGTTAGTTGCCTGGCTGTCTCTGGCTTCATTACAAAATCGCTGACCTGAAAGAAGCAGGCAGCAACTGAAGTCGGTCAGGTCAAAACTCCTGATTGTCATTCTTGTGCTGGGTCAGTGAAGTAGTTAAAATCGGAGCTCCAGCACCCCCACCAAAAAAATTAAAGTCAGCAGCTAAAAATACTGGGGTCCATGGATTCCGCAATGTGAGCACCCTAGCTGATTTTTCAATCGGCTTTCGGGTGATGCCGCCGCCATTTTTTGTAAGGGAAACCGGCAGTGAAGCCTTGCGGCTTCACAGCCGGTTCCCTGATGTGCTTTGTGAATGGCCTGGCACCTGGAGAAGGAGGAGGGGGCCGAACTTCTGGGTGACTTTGCCACTGCTCAGGCTTTCATTGTTCAGGCCTCAAGATCACTGCAATATATCAATAAATGCAAGAAAGACAGTGCCAATTTGTAATATTAAACAGCTTAGGATATTTTATTTTATTTAGAATAACAGCATATTTACAGTAGAAAAATATACTTAAGATAAAACAGGAGCAATTTCAATGGAATTAATCCTTAGGATGGTCTGTGGGGTAACAATAACTGTAATGCAAACAGAAAAACAATGTTAGAATGTAAATAATTACTGCAGCATATCCACAATATTAACTATTTTTAGCTATATTCACTGACATTCATATACAAATTTGAATTACACCATGTTAGTAGTTGTAGTTGAAATTCTAATTACTGTATTTATTGGCGTATAACACACACTTTTTCACCATGAAAATCGGGTGCAAATAGCGTGTGCGTGTTATACGCCAATACTTCAATTTTAGCTGCCTCGGAGGTGACAGGGAGGGGGGCAGGACGAGCGCCGTCAGATTACATACAGTGAGAATCTCCTGTTTACTTGGCGGCCTCTGTAATAAGAAGTCCCGTCTCCTGGGCCGCCATTGGACCACTGTTCTGTCTATCATAGGAGATTCTCACTGTATGTAATCTGTCGGCGCTCATCCCGCCCCCTCTCTGTCCCCTCTAGGCTGCAGATGGGCATCGATCAGGCTGCACTGATGGCAAGGACAAGGCTGCTGCATTGATGGCAATGGTGAGGCTGCTGCATTGATGGCAATGGTGAGGCTGCTGCATTGATGGCAATGGTGAGGCTGCTGCATTGATGGCAATGGTGAGGCTGCTGCATTGATGGCACTTGTGAGGCTGCAGATGGGCATTGATCAGGCTGCACTGATGGCAATGGTGAGGTTGCAGATGGGCACTGACCCTTATTTTGCTTCAAAGTTCCTTATTTAAAATTTAAGTTTTTTTCCTGAAACTTCCCTCTTAAAATGAATGTGCGTGTTATACGCCGATAAATACGGTAAAGGCCTACTATTGTAGCTATCGTAAATGCATATGTCACCATAATATTACGTTTTAATCATGTGAATGTCAAATGTATTATTTATCTATTTTGCAATTGGATGACATACAGTGGTTGGACAAAAATATGAAAACACTACATGATTTGCAGGTGTGAAAGTGAAAACATGTTTCGCGTTGAAAGCGGAAGTGATGTAACATTCTTTTGCTTCCGCTGTGTGATGAGACACTTAGCTAACTGGTGGGAAGCCTCACTGCCATCATTCACTGCGTGTGCTTCTAGTAATGCAGTCATGTCAGAGCTCACTGAGCTTCAAAGAGGGCCAGTTGATGGTGCCCGCTTAGCTGGTGTATCTGTGACTGAAGTTGCAGACAAAGGTTGTGACGGCATATACAGGATTAAGGAAAAAACGTTGTCTGATAAGCATCAGCGCGGTCAACATGGTCAGCTGAAAGAAAGAGACAAAAGGACATTGTGCAGGATTGTGACCCGGAATGAGAAAACTGCTGCAAAAGTGACTGCAGAGCTCAATCTCAGTCTTCCAAAGCCCGTGTCCACAAAAACTGTGCAGAGGAAACTCCATAAGCAAAACATTCACGAGCCAGCTGCAAATGCCAGACCACTAGTGACTGATATGAAAGCTCAGAAGAGGAGAGAGTGGTGCAACACACATAAATCATGGACTATCGATCAATGTAAAGTTTGTATTATGGTCTGATGAATTGAGCTTTACACCTCCCAACCACCGGACATGGTTACGCGTGGCGAATACCGACAAGTACTGTCTTGTGCCAACAGTACAGCATTATGGGCAGTCCCATCATCAGATTGAAAGGTGGAGTCACTGCCAGTGACTATGCAAAAACTTTGCCCACCATGTGCATTCCAGGGTGCAGACATTTGACGAAGACAGCACCAATTGCCAAGACAATAATGCTTCGATTCACATAGCTGGTGTTGTCAAACCATGGTTTGACGAGCATGCAGACAACGTCTCGCACTTTCCCTGGACACTGCAACGGCCAGACTTTTTTCAATTTCGGAGAACAAGGTTTGGGCCCGTTTTCCACCCCTGGCATCTCTACGAGAACTGGAATGATTTTTTGCATAAAGAGTGGTATCAGATTCCATTATCCACCATAAAAAAATATTTTTGTCAATTCCCAGGAGAATTCAGGCAGTTTTGAATGTTAAAAGGTGGTCCAACATCATATTAGGTAACGATTTAGTTTGTTTATCTGGTGTTTCCATAATTTTGTCCAACCCTTGTATTTTCAAAATCCACACAGCCTGGTGCAGTAGTCCTGGGGTTTGACAAACATGCTTTTTCCCCTTCTTTCCCTAAGGACACTGGGCAGTTTTAATTCATCAGTACAGTCATGTGCCAGTGCCGATCAATCAGAAACCCTCAGATTTTTTCTGGTGTCCCTAGGGGAAAGAGAAGAAAGAGCAGTGTGATTTTTAAACCCCAAGACCGCTGCACTGGGCTGGTGGGAGGGTGTATGATCAAGCTTTAAATTTGTGTATGGCCATAACATGACAAACTTAAGTACCCCAATATTTCCAGAGGTGACACTTGAAAAGCCCCTGTGGGTCATCACTATAGAGGTAACCATGAATAATAGCCCTAGAATTACTAGTTTGACAAGCGCAAGCGACATACGTGGGCGTCCCCAACGGATGTGTTAACGTTGGTGTGCATGTACAGGGGGGCAGGGCAGGCTTACATTTTTTTTTGGGGGGGGGGGCCTAAGTCCTTAGTAACTTTATTTCTAGACAGTTTTTTCCCAACTAAAAAACTTTATTAATACCACATAAGAGCACAATTCTGGAGGTCAGAGAAAGCCGACAGTCTGCTTGTGATAGATACACACTCCCAGCTGCTGTGGCAGCAGAAAGGTTAAACAGACGGAGGAGGTAAAATGTATGTAAGACCACCATTGGGTAGTCCTTACAAGAACCCACTGTACCCCACATTTAAAGACAAGAATACACAGGTGTGTTGCATTTATCATTTGTTTTCCCTGGATTTGCACCGAGTTGCACAGAGGGGAAAAAAAACAAACATCAACTGACGTCAAACTGGCCTTAACTGATCTTGAATCTCTGCGTATACTAGCCCTAAAAGGTATTTAAAAAGCAAAACACACAAACATGTCACAGCGCCACAAAAATTTCCTGTGCTAAAAAACAATGTTTGTAGCAGCTTTGTTTATAGCAGCGCACGCCCTTACTTTTCTTCTTCTGGTATCTGTGTCTCCTCCAAAACTTCATGTTGATCTTGGGATGGGACTCTGTTTTTTCAATCACTGTGGCTTCAACTCGTACTAAATCTTTCCTAGAAACAAGTGAATGTCAAAATACACATTGTAAAAATAGTTTCATAATTACAGACCTCCGACATGGTGATGCTTTGGACACCATCCTGGATTTTATCTAACTGATCACCACCACATCTTTTACAAATGTTATCATATTATATAAAACAAACAAAAAAAAAAAAAGGTACATTTTCTTGTTATTATACAGTCATAGTGACTAAAGATTGTTTAAACTAAGCTACAGTCCATAAGCAGCACTAAGTGGTTAGCACTTCTGCCTAGCAGCACTAGGGTCATCAGTTTAAATCCCAATGACACCACTACCCCAATTCTGTAACGTTTCTCCTCTTGTCCAACTTTCTCAAAATTTTTTGAACATTTTGGCATTTCCCCTTTTCTTATAGACAAGTCTTTCCATTCTTATTGTTTTATTGACCCCCCCCCCTCCCACTCTACTCTACGCGGATTGGTGGGCTTACCACCAGCCACCTTCTTGCTATCAGTTTTCGTGCAAGAAAAAGACATCTGATTATAGCTATTTGCCTCCCCCCTATACTCCCATTTTCTCCATACAGCTCAATAAACATATTTTATCTTATTTATTTTATCCATAACTTCACTCCAGTATCTATTCAGGGCAGCTCCACATCATGTGAATTAAATCGCCCTTTGGGTCACTGCATCTTGAACATCTGGCATCTATCCTCCATCCATAACGAAATAATTTCTGAGGTGTCTTATATGCTCTGTGTAGTAACATCAAGTAAGATACTGATTGTGATGGTGACAGAGTGCTTAAGGGACCCATTTCCAAGATATACTTCCATTGTTCATTGGATAGGTCTCCCAGATCTTCCTCCCAACCCCTCCTACAAGGGAGCTCATCATTTCCCTCTATCACTCTGTCACAAATACCATCATATATATAGCAGGCTATTTTATTTCATCCCGATTATGTCACCAGTCATTGTCCAGGTCCTAAAGAAGGGGGGAACTCTGTCCCCCAAAACGTGATAGCTGAATCCGTTGTTCTTAAAGTGGCTGTAAACCTCAGACATGAAATATGAACAAAGTACATCCTTCTATACTTTGTATTTGTCTCTATCCAAAGCATTGAGTGTGATTGCTCTTTGCTGCCTCTTTCCACTGTTATACAGTGCATCTGGAAAGTATTCACAGGGCTTTTTCCACATTTTGTTATGTTACAGCCTTACTTCAAAATGGATTAAAGTCACTATTTTCCTCAAAATTCTACAAACAATACCCCATAATGACGTAAACAATGTTTGTTTGAAATCTTTGCAAATTTATTAAAAATGGAAAAAACGGAAAAAAAAAATATGTCACATGTAGTCATGTACATAAGTATTCACATCCTTTGCCATGACACTCAAAATTGAGCTCAGGTGCATCCTGTTTCCACTGATCATCCTTGAGATGTTTCTACAACTTAAATGGTATCCACCTGTGGTAAATTTAGTTGATTGGACATGGATTTGGAAAGGCACACACCTGTCTATATAAGGTCCCGCAGTTACCAGTTCATGTCAGAGCACAAACCAAGCCATGTGCGCCAAGGAATTGTCTGTAGACCTCCGAGACAGGATTGTTTTGAGGCACAGATCTGGGGAAGGGTACAAAAAAAAAAAAATTCAGCAACGTTGCAGGTTTCAATGTGCACAGTGGCCTCCATCATCCGTACATAGAAGACATTTGGAACTACCAGAACTCTTCCTAGAGCGGGCCGCCTGGCCAAACTGAGCGATCGGGGCAGAAAGGCCTGCCTTAGTCGGGGGGGGGGGGGATGACCAAAAACCCAATGGTCACTCTGAAAGAGATCCAGCATTTCTCTGTGGAGAGAGGAGAACCTTCCAGAAGAACAACCATCTCTGCAGCACTCCACCAATCAGGCTTGTATGGTAGAGTGGCCAGACTGAAGCCACTCCTCAGTAAAAGGCACATGACAGCCTACCTGGAGTTTGCCAAAGGGCACCTGAAGAACTCTCAGACCATGAGAAACAAAATTCTCTGGTCTGATGAAACAATGATTAAACTTTTTGGCCTGAATGGCAAGCATCATGTCTTGAGAAAAGAAGGCATCGCTCATCACCTGGCCAAAACCATCTCTACAGTGAAGCATGGTGGTGGCAGAATCATGCTGTGGGGAGGTTTTTCAGTGGAGGGAACTGGGAGACTTGTCAGGATCGAGGGTAAGATGAATGCAGCAATGTACAGGGACATCCTTGATGAAAACCTGCTCCAGAGCGCTCTGGACCTCAGACTGGGGCGAAAGTTCATCTTCCAACAGGTGAACAACCCTAAGCACACAGCCAAGATAAAGGAGTGGCTACGGGACAACTCTGTGAATGCCTTTGAGTGGCCCAGACTTGAACCTGATTGAACATCTCTGGAGAGATCTGAAAATGGCTGTTCTCCAAAGCTCCCCATCCAACCTGATGGAGCTTGAGGTGTCCTGCAAAGAAAAATGGAAGAAACTGCCCAACAATAGGTGTGCCAAACTTGTAGCATCACACTCAAAAAGACTTGAGGACGTAATTGATACCGAAGGTGCTTCAATAAAGTATTGAGCAAAGGCTGTGAATACTTTTGCACATGTGATTTTTTTCACTTTTTAATAAATTTGCAAATATTTCAAACAAACTTTTTTCACGTTCTCATTATGGGGTATTGTTTGTAGAATTTTGAGGAAAATAAAAAATGTAATCCAAGTGAAGCGCAGTGAATACTTTCCTGATGCACTGTATGCACGAGTCATTTACTGACTCCAAGAGCTAATTTGTAATGAGGAGAAGTACGTTCCGGTGTACTGTGAGGAGGTGGGTGTGTCCCTTCCCTCCAATCAGGGCTCAGAGCTCTCCTCACTGAACTTTGTGCTGTGTGACTTTAGACCCCCACCCCTGCTTTAAAGAGCCGAGGGCTGCTGTGTAAAATGTGTTTTGGAAGGCTGTGGGGGAAAGATGGCTGCAGATAAAACAGGTACAGCTTATGTAGAAAGTTTTATTTAAATTTCTGTGTATCATCTGAGGCTTGTCACTTTACTGACTATATGTAACATGAGATTTTCAATGTTTTGCAAACTCAGCACATTACTTTTCTAAGGTTCCACGGTGTTCTACAAGGTTCTTTATTATGGAAACATGTTCACTTGAATTAAAGGAAACTATTACTGAGAAAAATATTTAGGCTGCTATTGCTTAACCACTTCCGGACCGCCCCATAGCAGATATACTGCTACAGGGTGGGCCCTCCTGCACAAAATCACATCCAGCACCACCGGGCCACTTCTGCTGTGTTTAACCACAGCAGAAGCCGATCTGTGGGTGCTGGCCTCTGGATGTACGCCAACATCTGCCAATTGTCAGCCAGAGACACAGAACAAAGATCTGCCTATGTAAACAAGGCAGAGTTCCGTCCTGACAGGAGTGAAGTGATGGATTGTGTGTCCCTGCAAAGCAGGGAATAAAATCCATTACTTCCCTTAGTAAAAGCAGTTTACACAAAAAACACTGTCTAGGCACACAATTAACCCTTTGATCACTCTAGATATTTAACCCCTTCCCAGCCAGTGTCATTAGTACAGTGACAGTGCATTTGTTTAGCACTGATCACTGTATTAGTGTCATTGGTTCCCGCAAAGTGTCAAAAGTGTCAGTGTCCAATTGTTTGCCGCAATATCGCAATCCCACTACAAGTCGCTGATCGCCGTCATTACTAGTATAAAAAAAAAACTCTAGTATATACAGTATCTCACAAAACTGAGTAGACTCCTCACATTTTTGTAAATATTTTATATATTTTCATGTGACAACACTGAAGAAATGACAATTTGCTAGCATGTAAAGTAGTGAGTGAACAGCTTGATAACAGTGTAAATCTGCTGTCGCCTCAAAATAACTTTTGTGAGATACTGTATACACTATAGATTGTAGAGGCTAAAACTTTTGCGCAAACCAATCAATATACACTTATTGGGGTTTTTTTGTTTTTTTTTTACCAAAAATATGTAGCATAATACATATTGGCCTAAATGTGTGAATAAATTAGATTTTTCCAATTTTTTATTAGGATGTGTTTTATAGCAAAAAGCACACAGTATTGTTTTTTTTTTTTTTTTTCACAATCGTCGGTCTTTTTTTGTTTATAGCACAAAAAAATAAAAACTCAGAAGTGATCAAATACCATCAAAAGCTCTATTTGTGAGAAATAAATGACAAAAATTTAATTTGGGTACAGTGTTGCATGACAGCACAATTGTCAGTTAACATAACGCAGTGATATATCGCAAAAAATTGCCTGGTCATGAAGGAGGGTAAATCTTCTGCAGGTCAAGTGCTTAATTTTAATTTGTATACTAGTTCTAGGGCTGGATCAGTAAATAGACTATTAACAACCATTATCAGGAGAAGTCAGCAGTGGTTGCCCATAGTTTTCTCAGCGCGTTCGCTTTAGATTTCATCTAAGCTGAAAGCGTATTCTCAATATCAGCATTTTCCGGATGTGGATATTGGTAATGAGGGGGTTGTAGGGGGAGGGTTAACAAAACATTATGTTCAAAGCCTAACTCTAGCCTTTTGTTTCTTCTGATTTGCATAGATCAGTAAAGGATTAGAATCTCTCATAGTTTTAGATCATGTGTGCCACCCTTTTGAAATATATACCCTCCTGAACACCAGGAATGATTTTAAAGCGGTATTCCAGCCCAGGGAAAAAAAAAAGTCAGCAGCTACAAATACTGTTGCTGCTGACTTTTAATATAAGGACACTTACCTGTCCAGGGAGCCTGTGATGTCAGCACTCCAGCCGATTTTCAGATCTGCTCTCGGGTGCTGCCGTCGTCATTCATGGTAAGGGAAACCGGCAGTGAAGACTTTCAGTTTCACAGCATGTTCTCTTTTGCACATTCACGAAGTGCGCTGCACTTTTTAACTGGTCCGATGGCAGAGAAAGGAGGAGGGGGGGGGGGGGGTGAACTTCCGAGGGGCTGCGCTGTGGCGCAGTCTCCTGGAAGTGGGGATGGGTACCTGTCAAAAGCAGATCGGTGGAGCTTCCACTTGACTACAAGTTGGTCTCTGATTGGAACAAAGAGGTGTTGGTGGTCACAATCTCCACCTTGTCCATTCATAGAACAACATGTATTCCCTTAAAAAAAAAAAATACAAGATGTTCTACGAATGGCACATGGCGTGTGACCCCCCCCCCCCCCCCCAACCCCCCCGTGGTCAGTGTGCAGAAAGGAAGCTGCTTGGAACAGTATCTCTCACTGTAAGTAGCACCAATTATTACAGTGATTTACAGCATCCCTGGCGGCCCTCTAGATATCAGATACACATACTTAAATAGAGTTCTGCATTTCCCACATTTCCTATTTTGTCTGACACCCACTCCACACAGGCAATGAGAGGAAGGCTTCCTTTTGATGGAAATGTTCACTAAGTTCATGTTCTGACACAAAGAGCAAATAAAAATTGCCAGAGATTCTAACCTTTCTACAATCTATCCAAAATAATTAAAAAAACTTGTGGCTGGAGATGGGAGATGGGCTAGATGGGGCCATTATATCATAAGCAGAAGACAGATGTCATATCCACCTACAGCCCCAAAACTTCACAAAGACATAATTTTCCATTGAACCACTTCAGCCCCTGAAGGTTTTACCACCTTCCTGACCAGAGCACTTTTTACAATTCGGCACCTCGTCGCTTTAACTGGTAATTGCGCGGTCATGCAACTCTGTACCCAAACGAAATTGATGTCCTTTTTTTCCCACAAATAGAGCTTTCTTTTGGTGCCATTTGATCACCTCTGCGGTTTTTATTTTTTACGCTATATACAAAAAAAGAGCGACTGCCATGCACATCGGGTCCCACGCCGTGCGCACGCCCTCTGACGGCTCTTAAAGGAACCCTGTATATATACAGGGTTTTGCACAGCGGTGCCATTGTGCCACAGTAAATATACGCGAGTAGTCATGTCGGAACAGCAAGGGGCCATCCTCAAACTGTTCCCACAAAGTTGGGAACATGAAATTGTCCAAAATGTCTTGGTATGCTGATGCCTTAAGAGTTCCCTTCACTGGAACTAAGGGGCTATGTCCAACCCTTGAAAAAAGAAACCCTTACACCATAATCCCCCCTCCACCAAATGATTTGGACCAGTGTACAAAGCAAGGTCTATAAAGGCATGGAGGTCAACATAAGAAAGTGGATAGGGCTGATAATATTGGTCAAGATTTCAGTGCAGCAAAGGAAATTAGGAGCATACTGGATTTCAGGGCAGATCAGCAGATGCTTTCCTGTACTTGCACCCTTTTTAAAGACACAAACATGGAGAAATTTGCATTTATTTGAAGGGTGTACTGAATAAAGGTTATTTATGGGCAAAATAACACATAACAAAACTGTGACAAATGTAAGGGTTAGATTCAGAGAAAACATTATGGGGAGAATGAATAGCTTACCCAAGTAGAGGCTTTCCTATAAGCGTGAAATTATCACTGCCAACTAGCAGCACCTAAGAAAGGCAAAATAAGCAAGAATTAGTCCACTATATAGTAGAGTTGCGTGATTAATCGTAAAAAGATTTTGATCTTGATACCCCCCCAAAACGATCTCAATCCAGCATGTCAAGGATTCTTCATTAAAAAAACAAATAACAAGAGAGCACACCATACACTGCGTCATCCATGGACTGACAACAGGAATGTTTTACTGAGTGGGCACGGCCAGGTTCACATGGGGCCCCATCAGTCCGGCGGGCGGCTGCATCTTCGGTTCCTGTCACCACCTCTACTGAGCCTCCCTGAGTGACTGTGTCTGTAATCAGTCATCGCCAAATCTTGGCGGCTCTGCCTCCACTTGCCGCCCAGCTGGGACTCCATGGCTGGGAGCGGTGCACAGTAAACTGTGCTGTCTTTGGCTGTGCCGTTCCGGTCACTCAGTGTCTCACTTGCACTATTCCTGTGAGCCAGATATTGAGAGACAGGATTCGGAGGTGCTGTGTTTTTTCACTTTAATGCCTCTAGGACGCCCAATGCTGGACTCGGGAGCGCGAGGTAACCCCCCTTGAGAGCACTTCTCCCAGGGGGTTATCTGCTGTGGGGAGAAGCCATGAAAGCCGCCAAGGGACCCCAGAAGTCGAGGTTCGGGGCCACTCTGTGCAAAACGAGCTGCACAGTGGAGGCAAGTATGATATGTTTGTTATTTAAAAAAAAGAAAATCTTTAGTGTCACTTTAATTATTTTACAATACTTCAGCTGCATTGTACCAGCAATGTAATTTCATGCAAGTGCACTTCAAAAGATACCCCAATTTAATTGTATTCTATGTTTGGAATCCCACCTTCAACTTGACAAATGCATATGTATGTTCTTCACCTCTCCTATTCCGAGTCTCTGACTGCAAAACATTGCCACTCCTCCAAAAAGCAACACACACACATATTGCTTTTCAGAGGGGTTTGACAGGCGAATGTTTTTTTTTTTTTAATGTAATGGTATTTTTTTTATTTCACATTTTTCATTACATTTCTTTTAATTTGATTGAAGCAAAGAGTATAATGGCTTATTTTATTGCCATCTTGTTTGATGACCTAATGTTCATGGGTTGTAAATCTTTAAATAAAAAAGTTCTTCAGAATTGTGAGAGAATCCTGATTCTATTTTTTTCCAGAATTTTGCAGCTCTACTATATAGAGAAATGAACAAAAAAAGTTGTTTAAATGTAACCTTCTATTAAACTCTCACTACACATGAATAACAAATTGGTCATTTCTCAACCTTATCAAGAGAGGCGGTGAAATCAAACTCACATAAACTGGTCCAATTAAAATGATCCGGAGTCAGAATGTGATCTGAAACAGCTCTGCATTGTGGGCAACAAAGCAATTATGCACTTTCCCTCTGC
This sequence comes from Aquarana catesbeiana, assembly GCF_042186555.1. Taxonomy (NCBI): domain Eukaryota; kingdom Metazoa; phylum Chordata; class Amphibia; order Anura; family Ranidae; genus Aquarana; species Aquarana catesbeiana. The sequence goes on along the minus strand of NC_133334.1, from coordinate 77,506,358 downwards.
TGATGCTCGGGCCCCATGCCAGTCCACTGCCGCTTCAGGCATGTGACCAGAACATCATTACACTGCATTTTGGGACTATAATTTACGATGAAAGACATTCAGATAATATTTTTTTAGTCACACAGATTTATTATTTATACATTTGAAAGAGATTTATATGCTATGTATATGGTTTAATTTTGTTTGATTGCGCAGAGTTTTATTTATTTTTATTGCATTTTTTTGGTGTGGGAATACATGATACCAGCTGCAGCAATTATTTACATGATTTATTACATTTTGGTTCACATTCTGCGTGGTAGCGCAGGAGACTCTGGTATAGTATTGAGAGAGAGACAAAAGCAGTGCCATCTAAGTGTAGCAATAAGGCATTTTAATAGTACAAACATAAGAGTTACTCTCACAAGAGGGAAATTAAAACCAGCATGTAGCATTATAGGCAAGCTGTGTGTTGAGGGGGCACCCATGCGGGCGTGGTCCTGTTCCGGGCTGTGTGCATCCAAAGACACACACGGTATGGATTGGCCATGCCCCTCGTTCTCTCCCCGCAGGATTTGACTGACAGCAGCAGGAGCCAATGGCTGCAGCTGCTCTCAGAGTCTCCTGTGAGACCAGGAAGAGAGATCAGAGCTGCTGCAGCCAAGGGACACAGCTGGATTGTGAAAGTACTCAGGTAAGTGTTTAGGGAGGAGGTGGAACAGTTAATAGGGTGTTTCTTTACCATAATGCATTAAAGCAAAACTAAAACTAAAGGCAGTTTATACTCACCTTTCCTCTAACGGCCCTGTCCCTCACTGGCGCCAACATGTTCTCCTGTGTGCTGGTTTTCATCTATCTTCATTGGCTGTCGCAGGCCAAAATCACTTCTGCGCATTCTTACAGGGAACGGGATGGTCAATGTAAGCTGAGTTGTGCATGTGCAGCTCAGTTTACATGCTGGGGGACACTGCAAACAGGCAGGTAAGTGTAACAGTTTTAAGGTAAAAAAACAGTGAACCCAGGCCTGGGTTCACACTAGTGCAATCACAGACAACGCATGTGATTCGCACCGCATGTCTGTGCGATGCGAATTCAGCCATACAAATTGGTGCAGGATGCTTTTTTGGTCTGCACTGGAATTGTATCACATAGGTGTTCACACCCATGTGATCCGATTCCTGTACCATTCAGTGTTAATTTTGTCAACTAAAACGACTAAAACATTTTAGTCAACTAAATGAATACTATTTTAGTCGACTAAAACTAAAACAATTGAGATGACTAAAATACGGCTAAAACTAAAATTCCATTTTAGTCAAAAGACTAAGACTAAAAGAAAATTGAAATTTGACTTCAAAATGAACACTGGTCTGTAGTGCATGTTCATACCTCAATACCATAAATAATAACATACTCGATTTTTCACTCTAGCAGTATATAATGAGTTTGGAAATTGTAGAGAAATGTTAACGAATGCATTACAATTTAATTACACCCATTAGATTTTAAAATGAGTTTTAGTTGACTAAAATATACTGGAGATCTTTTAGTCGACTAAATACAACTAAAACAATCGCAGAAGACTAAAATGGGACTAAAACTAAAATGCCATTTTAGTCCTAAGACTAAAACTAAATCGAAATTTGCTGCCAAAATTAAAACTGGTACCATTTTACAGTTGGCACTGCGATCCGATCTGGGGGTGTCATTAACTTTCTATTGACACCCACAGCCAGCAGTGTGAACTGCCTGCGAGTGACATGGGAACCCGCACAGAAGTCACACTGGTTCCTGCATTGCATATGTATGAACCCAGCCTTAAAAGTCCAAATCCAAAACTTTCATACCATTGGGGGCCCTACATGGGAGTTTAGATCTTTCAGATCTGCAAACCGATTTGGGGGTGTCATTAACGTTACATTGAAACCCCCAGCGGTTCGCAGATGTCAGTGTGAACCATTGTGTGATCCAGTTGCGATCCGGGAACCTGTACAGGAGTTGCAGGGTTTCCTGCACTTAGAACTACTTTAATAAACATGTTAGCCCTCCTACTACCCAGTCAGCTAACATATGAGCAAAATGCATGGGTTCAAGTTCAATGTAGATTGCTGGTTAGCATACAGTCAACTGTCCTCAGAACTTGTTCCAAATAAAACAATGTTCAGACATAACCCTGCACCTGGTTTCACTTCATCAACAATACATTTGGTGATGGATTCTCTTTAAAAAATGGAGTGGAAGAAAAATACCTTTTCTAAGCGGATTCTGTCTCCACACTGTGCTTCAACTGGGACATGAATTAAAACAAGGTCCTCATCAGTTATTTTCCACTGTTTACTTGCAAAATGGACAACGGCAAAAAGACGCCCAAACTGTCCTGTGGCGATGAGGTTGTTTACATTTTTAACTAACTCTACAAAAAGAAGAGAAAACAAAAAAAAAAGAACTGAATAAAAAACAAAATAAAGACAGCATGGCTTTACAAATGCATGAATTAAAAAAAAAAAAAAAACAAAACAAAAAAAAACAAAACAAAACAACACACTGTCAGGATTGTTACTACAACATCTGTTTTCTTCAGTAGATATTTGTCAGTGAATAAATACTGAAGCAAGCAAGGGCAATTCTCACAAATATATACATTTATACTGTAAGAGAAGCACACTATAGCAGTGCACTGAGCAATGGTAATGTACCAAGCACAATAAAGGAATCCTCTCATGATAGAACCCTGAAGGTTGCTCTCTCACTGGTTCCTCCCATCTTTCAGCTGACCTCCATGTCACTAATCTGTCCTGTAGTCACTTGAAGGTCAGCAGGAGGAACCAGTGGGACCTGTGGGGGACCAAACGAGATTGACACTCCTGGAAGTATTTGGTGGTGCAGACAAAAGGAAAGGTAAGCATTTACAGTCTTCTTTTACAGGTATATTTTTTGTAGGCTAACTTTGTAAAGAAACAGGAATTTTAAGTGTCCTTTCTTCATAAAAAACAACAGACATTGAAAGGTCAAAATTGACCCAAAAGTGATATTTCAGCTATAGGTTAGGTCTGGTGGATTGAATCAGTCTTTAGAGTCTTATGTCCTGGGTATTTCAACAGCAAGATCTCCCTGACAAAATTCCTGACTCTGTTACTGTCTACTTGGGGATATCTCATCAACTTCTATTGCACGGTTAATAACATGAAATAAATAAAACACCCACAGGAAGGGTCACAGATCCCTCATAATGGTCACAGTACAGTAGGTGTGCAGATCTAGAAGCTCAAGCAAAAAGAGCCCATCCTAAGAGAGGGATGCCTGGTACACACGTGGAGTTTTTTCATTTCATTCAACCCAGCGGGCTGAATGAAAAAAAATAACACCACAAGTGATGTTAGTATAGCGATCTCCCCGCTGTGCTATTGTGTTCAGACAGGGGGACTTTGATCAGCGTTCTCAGCCATTGGCTGCAAGCACTGATCGGATGCTGGTTTCCAGCATGCCTGTTTGATAAAAGCAAGTCATTAGACTGGCTCCTGTCAGGCAGCCTGCTGTGACCCAATGTCGGCCGGTTTCTATTGAACTGGACAATACTGGCCGATATTCGGCCCATGTTTACCAGCCTTTAAGAAAGTCTGCAGACAATCCCAGGTACAAAAACTCTAATAGGCAATCAGTTGACATAGATGACTTTCTCTGGCAGCTCACTGCTTTGTCATAATAAGGCAGCCTCCTTGAAAAAAGGAAGGGGGTGGAGGTGTCTCCTCTCCCCAGTTTGCCATGGAAATCACTATTTTGTTATCACACACAGTAAAATAACATTAATAAAAATGACAGCTTTATCAGAATATGAAAACATTGTGTTCTAACCTCTATGTTGTTCTGTCTCTTCAATGATATCTGGTAGTTTGATCTTTGGCCAAGGTGGTTCAGATAAGGAAGTTTTAGGTACATAGCTGAAAGGCAGTATTACATTGAATTATTTCAAAATCAGAAACAACAATCGCATTAGATAACAAAATGGTACTTGGAGGCCCATTCACTCTATAACAAAATTTACTACAATACATGCAATTTCATTCATTGAGGTGCATTGCGTTAAGCAGTCTGTTTCTTTTGAATGGGCATTTAACGACCTTCAATGTAGGAAAAAAAAAAAGCATTTCTTTAAGTTGAACAAACTCGCAGGCAGTGACAGCAGCTTGCTCACTTCATTACAGCATATAACAAAGTTCCAGTGTTGGGCTTCCCACACCTATGAACCAACATACTTGAATGACTTAAGTTGTAGAGCGTCCTGTGAGCCTCCACTGATTTAGAACTGCCTAAATGACAACATAGATCAGCTGCAAGCATTAAACACATCTCATAAAGTCATGCAGATACAAGCAGATCAAATATATACGTTGCGCTTCCAAATACACAATAGACCTTTATTTATGTTTATCTAACAGTGGGATCAATGTTTATTTACACGATATTATGGACACTATTGAAAGTAGTGCAACTGTTAACCACTTGGATGCACGCTAGCACTTAATTGCATTTATTGTTTACATATATATTTTCTATTTTTCACTATATGTTTACCATCCTTTATATCTTAGTTGCACAGTGTCACTTTCTACAGTTGGTAGAGACTGGGTTTATCACTTTATGACTTTCACATGCTTTTTATGCGCTTTAGTTACTACCTATGCAGAGTGTGTAGTCTATTGTGTATTTGGAAGCGCAGCGTAAATATTTGATATACTTGAATAAAACATTGCCCCTGCAGAAAAGGTATCCTAGTGATAGTTTTTAATACTAAATTTGTTCTATAAAGTAAAGTCCCTCAGAAAATGTATATAACATAGTAGAAGGTCTTCAAATAGTTAGACATTTTCCAGTGGGAACGAAAATCTCTTTATCTGTTCTTGGTTGGCCATCCTGAGATCAAGAACTGCGGTTTTAAACAGAAAAGTATAATTCAATAAAAATGTTTACTAGAAAATTTCATCAAAAATAGACCACCAACATCACTTTATTATAACTTTATCTTTCCCAGGAAAAGCTCCTAAATTTAGGAGCCACTCACAATAGGAGAAAACTTACAGTTGGAAAATGTCTATGGGAAGTCTGGACTCCCTTGACGACCGTGTCCAATGGATTCAATGTGAAAGAGCAAAATGTAGTGGGACTTTAATTATACCGTTAGCGACCACCAAATATCAACACTCAATTAGTTTAACCACTTGGCGCCCTCACTATAACCGAAGGACTACATGAACTTCAACTCCCTCCCATTTTTGCCTGACTCGGCTGATTACATATCGGGGTAAAGGGCCCTTTACCATGTGATCAGCTGCCAGCCAATGAAAGCCATTAACCAGCTTCTGCTAGAGGGACATCGGTCCCCTTAGTGTCCACCAGTGCTGCCCATCATCAGTGTCACTTATCAGTGCCGCCTATCAGTTCCCATCAGTGCAGCCTATCAGTGCCCATCAGTGAAGGAGAAAAATTACCTGTTAGCAAAATACGTAAAACTTTTTTTTTGTTTTTTTGTTTTTTTCAGGTTTTTATGTTTGTTTAGCAAAAAATAAAAAAACCCAGTGGTGATTAAAATACCACCAAAAGAAAGCTCCATTTATGTGAAAAAAAAATATAAAAATTTCATATGGGTACAGCGTTGCATGACCTTGCAAATGTCATTCAAAGTGTGAAAGCTGAAAAATGACCAGGTCAGGAAGGGGGTATAAGTGCACAGTAAGCAACCAACCAAAGCTCTTACCCCAAATAAATCTGGGAAGTACTCAGATGAGGTAACTTGCTGTTGGGTCAGTATGTCCGCAGTCCCATGGGTGGAACAAACCAGACCAGTCAAAAATGTTGGCAACGCATCAAAGACCATGTCACAGATATCTAATGCAGCATAGTGGAAAAACTATTGATTGTATTGATCTTTATGGGTCCTGAGGAATCGGTTTGGCCGCGAGACTCATAGACCCTCTATCTCAAGGACATACATCGAAAGTGTAATGAATTATTGTATCACAAGCTTTTCTGATGTCTTAAAAATGTCTTTTAGTTAATTGTCAATAAAATTTGTCATTTTTATACTAATTTGATATTGATATTTGATGGTCGCTAAAAGGTATCATTAAAGTCCCACTACAATTTGCTCTTTCACTATGATACTATTGGGATCATACCTGGCTAGACTGCACTAACTTAACCCCCCCACACACTAATTACTATAAACCATATGTCCCGTGCATTGTTTCCCAAGGGCACCCTCCATCCCTGCCGCCAAGCCCAATAGCCTGGCTTCCATCATTAGATTTGTCCAGGTCAATGGGAGAAATGATTTTCCTGATTCCAGAGCAGGACTGGTCAGACACCAGGTTATAGATATCCTGGGATTTGGATAGGGTCACATGGACTTGTCCGGACACTGTAGTCAGCTGTAGAGGCCTGAAGTGAAACTGGTCAAACATCACTGCCTCAAATGAGCCACCATGAAGGCCCAGAATCTTCATGTAAAATCAGACCGCAGGGAGCCTAAGGTCCAGACATGGGCTTAGAGGATCAATGCTTGTTCCCAGGGAAGGAACACTCGGCTTGGAACATGACCAAGACTAGGGCCCAGGTACTCCAAGCAATGGGTTGGATTAAACGCAGACTTCTGTGGATGGAGAATGCACCGATGCTACTGAAGAGTCCGAATCCTCTGCTGTACATTGGCAGCCAGGGCTGAGGAGGAGATGTGATCCTTCAAGACACAATAGTCCAGATAACCAATAATGTGTATACCCCAAGAGCACAGCAGCACAACGATCAGGGGCTAGGACCTTGGTCAAGACCCAGGGTGGCCGTGGACAGGCCAAAAGGAAAAAGCCACAAGCTGGAAGTACTGCTTCCCCACCACAAATCGCAGGAACCACTGATGCGGGAATGAAGATGTGCAAATATGCACCTTTTATGCCCATTGATGCCAAAAATTCCCTTTGTTGCAGCAATACAGTCACAGATTAGACCATGTCCTGGGCCAAAGATTTTAAATGCCTTGAGTCTAGGTGGCTGCAAAGGCCAGCAGACATCCTCTCACTTGTACAAGTGGCAGTGCCCCTCTGTTTGAGAAGGAATAGTGCCAGATTTGCAACATCTAGAACTCGCAGATTGGAAGACTTGGCTTATGAAGAGAAGGTGTAGTAGGAACAAAAGAAACTTTTCCAAAATCCAGAAGTGGCAGACTTAGCTTTGGGCACCATTCTTCTTAATGGCCACGAGAGTTCTCTTTGCACCCATGACTTCATTGATAAGGTGTTTAATGACTTACCAAAACTTATTCTCTGTCAAACAGAAGCTCACAAATTCTCTCCACAGACACAGAAGTAAGGCTGACACAACCAATCGATTAATCGACAACTAATCGATTATGAAATTAATCGATTACCATTTTCATAATCGATTAATCGGCCAGTAACATGATGGAGTTTAAAAACTAAAATGAGCCCTTTATAGTACAAAAAGAACAAATAATCTCTACCGTATATATTACTTTCACAGCTCTACAGTAAAAAAATGAACCCCTTACAGTAGTGATTATCTACTTTTTTTGTACTATAAAGGGCTAATTTTAGTTTTTTTAACCCCACTATGTTACTAAACGTCTTAGACCTGGTTCACATCTATGTGTTTTTTGGTGCTTTTTGCAGAAAGCCTTACAGTTTATTTACATGGTTTCCTATGGAACACGTTCACATCTGTGCTTTTTTCAGCCGCTGCGTATTTGGAAAAGGTCAGGGACTTTTTTTTTTTTTTTTTTTTAAACGCAAAATGGTGCTTTTTTGGTTCAATGTACTTTTGTGCAATTTGTGTTTTTTAATCTGCCCAACAACAAATTGGCACAAAAAAAAATGCAAAAACACAAATTGCAGCAAAATCACGTGCGCAAAAATCAAAACGCACAGCAAAAAGCACTGCAGAAACAGATCAAAAGCAAACTGCATAGGCGTGTACCGAGCCTTATGCTGGCCACACGGATCAATTTTCAGACGAAAAATCTTTTTACATTTGCTAAAAGAATGTTGTTTGAAATTTTCACTTGTTTTTAACATTCTGGTTTTAAAGTGAATGTAATTTCTGAACGAAAACCACATACACGGTCTGAAAATTCCTCTGACCGAGAAGTTTTCTATTATTTCCAAATTTTCCAGTCACTGTGGTTGAAAATGAACATCAATTTGACCCCACTAATGATTATAAAATCGAACGAATGTTCTTAAAATGACTTTTTTTGAAGGAACTTTTTTTTTTTTTTTTTTAATAAAAAAAATTTGATCTCTGAGTCTGATGATATTTACCAGATTCACCCTTTAATAGTATATACAGTATATCTCTCCTCTAATAGTATATACAGTGTATCTTCCCTCTAATAGTATATACAGTATTCTGTATCTCTTCTAATACTATATACCAGTGATGGCGAACCCGTGGCACGTGTGCCACAGCCGGCACGCTGAGCCCTCTCTGTGGGCACGCCAGGAAAAATGAGAACTGCACACACTGGCTTCCAATCGTCCACATCGCACTGCCCACCGGTCTCTAGGACCAGCGGTGACGTGTCCGAGGTGGGCTTGACTAAGAACAAGCGGCGGTGACATGCGGGCGGAAATCCAAAAATCTCTGGGGTCAGCGGTGACGTGCTGGGCTTGAATGAGAGAACACGTGGCGGGGATCAGAGGAGACTTGCAGGCGGGAATGAGCTACCTGAGACACTGGAGACAGGTGACATGTTAGTGTGGAGTGGACATTATGTACAGTTGTTATCTTATCAGTCCGAAGCAAAAAAGGGTTCACACCGCTCCAGGCATGTTATCCCATGGATCGCCTGCCCCACTCTCAGACATCAGGTGCTAGCTCTGCAAACATGCAGACAAGCAAGAAAGGTAGCTGGACGGCAGCACACCGAATTAACACCTTTATTGTGCAAACTTGAGTAAAATCCACAACAGTCAATCCATGGACAGAACAGGTACAAAAAGAACAGCTAGCTAGCTAAAGGTGTTAACTCGGTGTGCGGCCATCCAGCTACCTTTCTTGCATATCACATCAGTCCGTGGTGTCCTGCTTCTTAGAGGCAGAGGCTCAAGCTTATCACCTGGTAGTGGGTACCTTCCCCTTTCAACTCCTTCCTGTCTGGTTTCAACTCCTTCATCCTGGTCCTGTCCCTAGGTCAGGATCCAGATTAACCCCCAAAATTTGGATTAAAATGATAGTTTTTCAAAAAAAAAATGTTAAACAGCAGTTCTGGGAATTGTGCCCCATCATCGGTGTCATTGGGCCTCATTATTGGTATCATTGGGAAACATTGTTCGCCACAGCCTTGGTCCGTGCCTATCCCTGCACCGACTGATGTATACCTTATTTATAGCGTCGCTCGGCACTTTGAAGAAAATAAGTTGGTGTTGTATTGCAGTTTGGGAACTTGGGCCCAAAAAGGTTCGCCATCACTGGTATATACAGTATATCTCCTCTAATAGTATATACAGTATATCTCCTCTAATAGTATATACAGTATATCTCTCCTCTAATAGTATATACAGTAAATCTTTTCTGTCTGTTATTCTTAGAGTGGATTTGATATTTTGCTCCCTAACCATATAGTTGGTTATTTATATTTACCACTGCATGAAGATATTTAAGAATAAATTGCCTTTTTTAAAAACTTTACATATTAACTAAAATATACACCACATTTTTTTTTTTTTAAAGGTTATTAACCGATTAATCGAAACAATAATCGGCCAACTAATCGATTATGAAAATAATCGTTAGTTGCAGCCCTACACAGAAGTCTACACATCTGTACCGAAATGAGAACCGGACAAGAATTTCGGTGCAGGGAGCCCCCTAAACTATCTACACTGTAGGAAAAGGCTATTGGGAGCAACTCCAGTTTTTGGTTCACTGTGGGATCCATAAGGATCGCTCCAGGGTTGTGCCCATGGACTTAGTAAACAGCCATGGACACCACCAGCGGTTACATGGCCGAGCTCAACAGAGCATTTGAGCTTTAAGTAGACTCAACCCTTTTGACCGCCAGGTCTTGGAAGAATGGGAACTCTTCAAACGGGTACCATAAGAGATTTCCTGGATCCACCACAGGCCCTTTCCACTTTTTGTGGTAGGTCTTCTGCACTGGTCAGGTTTTTATTGCTACCATTGCCCCTGTAAGGCTACATATACACTGGACACCCCTAAAACGCAACTCTCCTGGTAGCAAAAAAACGCTAAACAGGGCAAAAAAAACAGTACCGCAAATGTGCCCCGTTTGCTTTTTTTGCCAAAACGTTCCTCTCCTGAACGTGATTCTCCTATATTCAGGATAGGGACGAGAGGGAAGTTTAACTGCCCCTAAACTCTGATAAAAGTCTATGTGTACATGGACACATAGGCTTTTATTGAGTTTAGTTTAGGGACTTCAGCAAAAATAGGCAAAAGCTCTTTAACTCACATTTAGGAGCAAAAGTGTATATGAGGCCAGAGATTCACCCTCTTTATTTGTCCGGTTTACCAGTATCATTGAAAGTGAAAGTAAAGGAAAATCACAAATTCTGTGTTGTTCCTAGAAAACTAATAGAGGGGAAAACTTACCAATGGGGACCCTAGGTCTGACCAGGGGGTACAATGAGATGAAAATGGGATGGCAGAAAAACAAAAAAAAAAAAAAAAAAATACTCAGAGATTATAACCCTCCCTTACATTATTCAAAATGAAAAAAAAAAAAAAAAAAAAAAAAAAAGTGTTTTGCCTATAATTCTACTTTCATTCAATTTTAATGTTCAATGCAAACTCACTCATCCATCCATCTCTCCATGCCTTATTTGTTGAGAAATCACTTTCAAAAACACTTTCTAGCATTTCTAGCAGTACCTATCTTGAGTAAGGGCAAATGATTCATGTAGCATTTACTCACTGGAATCAATCTGCCCTTAGCTCAGGCATGCAGACAGGAGGGCGTGCTTAGCTGAGAAAGCCCTTCCTCCAGATAAAAGGGAAAAAAAACACCCATGAAGACCCCTGGGATGCATGATATCATTTTGGCATAGACCAGAAACCAGGAAGCAACTGAAGAAATATAAAAGAAAAAAAAAAAGTTTAAATAAATGAGATATAAAATTGTGTTTCCTATCTATCTACTAAGGCTAGGAGCATAGGGATTAAAAATAGTTCATGTTGATTGAGAGTCAGTTCTGCTTTAACCATTTCCGGACCAGCCGCCGCAGTTTAACTGCGGCAGGTTGGCTCGGCTGGGCAAATCGACGTTACCTTACATCGCTTTTCCTTTTGACCACTAGGGGTGCGTACGTGCATAGCGTGTGCCCAGAGCCTAAGGGAGTGCACCGCGGGAGCGATGACCTCTGGGCACCCGCGCTCGCTCGTGACAGAACGAGAACCGGGATCTGTGTGTGTAAACACACAAATCCCGGTTCTTTTAGGGGAGTATAGACTGATCGTGTCTTCATACTAAGTATGAACACCAATCTCTCTCTCTCCTCCTAGACAGTCCCATTCCCCCTACAGTTTAGAACACAGTGAGGGAACACTGTCCTTGATCGCCCCCTAGTGTTAACCCCTTCCCTACCAGTGACATGTATACAGTAATCAGTGCATTTTTAAAGCACTAATTGCTGTATAATTGTCAATGGTCCCAAAAATGCATCCAATTTGTCCACAAAAAAAAAAAAAAAAAAAAAAAAAAAAAAAAATCGCAGATCGCCGTCATTACCAGTAAAAAAAAAAGTAATAATAAAAATGCCATAAATCTATCCCCTATTTTGTAGACGCTATAACTTTTGTTCAAACCAATCAATATACACTTATTACCAAAAATATGTAAAGAATACATATCGGCCTAAACTGAGGAAAAAATGTGTTTTTTTTTTTTAAAATGTGGCATATTTATTATAGCTAAAAGTAAAATATCGAAATTGTCGCTCTTCTTTTGTTTATTGCGCAAAAAATAATAAAAACGCAGAGGTGATCAAATACCACCAAAAAAAAGCTCTATTTGTGGGGTAAGACGTCAATTTTGTTTGGGTACAGCGTTACATGACTGCGCAATTGTCAGTGCCGCGATACGCAATGCCGTATCGCAAAAAATGGCCTGGTTATTGAGCAGCCAAATTTTCCGGGGCTGAAGTGGTCAAGAAAACTGTGGACAAATATTCAGTATCTCATAGAGCCAGTACACCCCTCACATTTTTGTAAATATTTTATTATATTTTTTCATGTGACAACACTGAAGTAATGACACTTTCCTACAATGTAAAGTAGTGAGTGTACAGCTTGTATAACAGTGTAAGTTTGCCGTCCCCTCAAAATAAATCAAAAACACACAGCCATTAATGTCTAAACCGCTGGCAACAAAAGTGAGTACACCCCTAAGTGATAATATCCAAATTGGGCCCAAAGTGTCAATATTTTGTGTGGCCACCAATATTTTCCAGCACTGCCTTAACCCTCTTGGGCATGGAGTTCACCAGAGCTTCACAGGTTGCCATTGGAGTCCTCTTCCACTCCTCCATGACGACATCACGGAGCTGGTGGATGTTGGAGACCTTGCACTCCCCTCCACCTTCCATTTGAGGATGCCCCACAGATGCTCAATAGGGTTTAAGTCTGGAGACATGCTTGGCCAGTCCATCACTTTTACCCTCAGCTTCTTTAGCAAGGCAGTGGTCATCTTGGAGGTGTGTTTGGGGTCGTTATGTTGGAATACTGCCCTGAGGACCAGTCTCCAAAGGGAGGGGATCATGCTCTGCTTCAGCATGTCACAGTACATGTTGGCATTCATGGTTCCCTCAATGAACTGTAGGTCCCCAGTGCTGGCAGCACTCATGCAGCCCCAGACCATGACACTCCCACCACCATGCTTGACTGTAGGTAAGACACACTTGTCTTTGTACTCCTCACCTGGTTGATGCCACACACGCTTGACACCATCTGAAGAAAATAAGTTTAATTTGTTCTCATCAAACCACAGGGCATGATTCCAGTAATCCATATCCTTAGTCTGCTTGTCTTCAGCAAACTGTTTGCAGGCTTTCTTGGGCATCATCTTAAGAAGAGGCTTTCTTCTGGGTCGACAGCTATGCAGACCAATTTGATGCAGTGTGTGGCATATGGTCTGAGCACTGAAAGGGTGGCCCCCCACTCCTTCAACTTTTGCAGCAATGCTGGCAGCACTCATATGTCTATTTCCCAAAGACAACCTCTGGATATGACGCTGAGCATGTGCACTCAACTTCTTTGGTCGACCATGGCAAGGCCTGTTCTGAGTGGAACCTGTCCTGTTAAACCGCTGTAAGGTCTTGGCCACCATGCTGCAGCTGTTTCAGGGTCTTGGCAATCTTCTTATAGCCCTAGGCTATCTTCATGTAGAGCAACAATTCTTTTTTTCAGATCCTCAGAGAGTTCTTTGCCATGAGGTGCCATGTTGAACTTCCAGTGACCAGTATGAGTGAGAGCGATAACACCAAATTTAACACACCTGCTCCCCAATCACACCTGAGATCTTGTAACACTAACGAGTCACATGACACTGGGAGGGAAAATGGCTAATTGGGTCCAATTTGGACATTTTCACTTAGGGGTTTACTCACTTTTTGTTGCCAGCGGTTTAGACAATAATGCCTGTGTGTTGATTTATTTTGAGGGGACAACAAATTTACACTGTTGTACAAGCTATACAATCACTACTTTATATTGTAGCAAAGTGTCATTTCTTCAATGTTGTCACGTGAAAAGATACAATAAAATATTTACAAAAATGTGAGGGGTGTACTCACTTTTGTGAGATACTGTACATACTGTATACACTGGGTATGTGGTAATTTGCTTGATAAATCTCCCTCAGTATTTTTTCTGCAGTTATACTGTAGACGATTTAATTTTTGGAGCCCCTAATGGGAACAGTGAAGCTATTCCTAAACAGTGTTAATTCAATGTATTAACAGAGTTTAAGTGTAGTAGTTTATTGAAACATTCTTTTCAATCCAAAACAATACATGAAAGTAATATGTTCAACATTTTTATAGTAATGTGTTTCACATAAAAGGAGAGCATACAAGTAAAAAATGAATACCAAAGGAGTACGGCTGCACCATTATCACAATTCATGAGGGGAGGTTCAGGCTATTACATAGGCTGATTGGCAATTTTTTTAGTGTTAGGGTTCTGAGCAGTAAACTCAGGCAGAAAATAAGACAGCCTTACACTTCTGCTTTGACAAGGAAAGAACACATGTAACAATCAAAAATCCTTAGAAGTATAGTCTGTATCATTATTACAATTAGGCCCCATTCAAATGGGCAGCCGGGGAAGTTTGTAGCACTCGGAGGCGGCTACACAAGATGCAGCTGTACTCTGTGCTATGGTCACACACAAACTGACTGATTAGCTGCGGCCATTGCAGAACTGCTGTCCCTGGATGCACACTGTGTTCATGGTTGGTCAGAGGGCCGGTTCACACTGTTGCGATGCCAGAAATCACGTGATTCGCACCGCATAGCTGTGCAGATCACATGCGATGTCTGTGCGATGCAAATTCAGCCATAAAAACTGTATGGCTGAATTTGCATCGCATTCAGACCAAACTCATGTAGGACCCTTTTTTATGTTCGCACCAGAATCGGATACGATACCTGTCCAAATTCACAGTTTGCACTGGAATCTGTGAACTGATCTGGGGGTGTCATTAATTTTGTATTGACAAACACAGTGGTTCGCAGAGGGCAGTGTGAACCGCTGGCGATTCAGGTGCGATGCGGGAGCCAACACGGGATTTGCAGGGTTTCCCGCATAGTACCAATGTGAATCAAGCCAGAGGCTCTATTTACATTTAACCACAAGATGAACAGTTAAAGCTCAATTCTATCTTTACTGTGACTTTTACTAGTTTGCATGGCCCAAGCTTGTCCAAACAAACTATTTATTTTACTAAAAAGAAGGGCCGCTGTGAGTGCATCAACTACATGCAGTATCCACTTTAGGACAAGGCCTTCTTTTGGCACTTTTTGTTAAAATCAGTATATTTAGCTAGAAAATTACTTACAACCCCTCAACATAATATATTTTTTTTTAGCAGTGATGGCGAATATTGGCAACCCAGATGATTTGGAACTACATTTCCCATGATGCTCCACTACACTGCAGAGTGCATGAGCATCATGGGAAACGTAGTTCCAAAACATCTGGGGTGCCGAGACTTGCCATCAATGCCCTAGACTTAAGTGGCGGTCGTTGCAATTTTTTAAACACAATTTTTGGGAGAAAAATACACTATTATGAATTTTAATGCAAAAAAAAAAAAAACACAGTATATAACCCACATTTTTGGTAAAAATATAAAAGATGATGCTACGCCGAGTAAAGAGATACCTAACTTGTCACTCTTTAAAATTGCACACACTCGTAGAACGATAAACTACGATACCTAAAAATCTTCATAGGTCGATGCTTTAATTTTTTTTACAGGTCACCAGTTTAGAGTTACAGAGGAGGTTTAGCGCTAGAATTTTGCTCTTAGTTTGCGGCGATACCTCACATGTGGTGCGAGCACCATTTAAATATGCATGCACGACCTACGTATGAGTTTGCTTCTGCACACGAGCACAAAGGGATGGGGGCGCTTTAAATTATATATATATATATATATATATATATATATATATATATATATATATTTTTTTTTAACAGTGTCCGTTTAGATGGTTTCAAAAAGAAAAAAAAAATAGTTTACATCTGCCCTAGACCTCCTAGATCATAGAGGTGATCAGAGATGATTTGGTCTCCCCTCACCTTTGCATCTAGCCATGCAAACCATCAAATAATTTCCCAGGCTCCCCAATGAGAATGCTAAGCCTGAGAAACACCGGCCAGTGACAGAAGGGGAGGAGAGAACGACGACTCCTGCTGCTTCTAAAAGCAAATCAGTGGCTCAGATGGCTTTTATCTGAAAGAGAATCGCTGGCTGAAAAAGAAAATACTGGTGTTATGGCTCATAGCTTCAGCCCCTTAAAGTACTTCAAACCTGTAACGTACATGTATGTTAGATCAGTGGTAATCAAGCCTGTCCTCAGGGCCCACTAACAGGCCAGGTTTGCAAGATAACGGAAATACATCACAGGTGATATCATTTGCTGCTCAGTGATTGCAGTATTCTAGTCTGCATCTCCCCAAGGTAATACACAAAACCTGGCCTGTTAGTGGGCCCTGAGGACAGGGTTAATGACCACTGCGCTAGGGGTTCTTGAAGTGGGTATGCATTACTACGTTCTGTCAGCGGGACAGGCAGGGACATGCGGTCCCATTACACAGAACAAAATTGAGTCGAATTGAGCTCTGTTCAGCCATTCATAGGAAGCTTTGTATTCTAAGACCCAATACAAGCTTTCCTCTGATTGGCTGAGGTGGAGATGGTGATGTCATCCACCCACCTCTCCACTTCAGCCAATCAGAGGAAGCCATGTATTCATTCATAAAATACAAAGCTTCCTATGAATGGCTGAACAGAACTCAGACCGACTTGATTTTGTTCCTGGAATGGCTCTGCTACTGTTCGGATATTACTTAGCTCTGCAAGCAAGAATCCATTGATTTTCGTTGGCAGCTGCCCGTGTGAATGTAGCTTTAAAAGTAGTAATTTTTATTTTTTTACAGATTCCCACTTACCTAGGTGGATGCAGCGATGCTGCATCTGTCACCCGCCTGAGAACCGAGCAGCGATGGCTTGGTTCTCACAGCTCCCCTAGCAGAGAGCTGTTGACTGTCAATGAGCAGCTCTCCGCTCTGCCCCCCCCCCCCACTCACTGGTGCGCTAAGCTGTGGAGGGGCGGGGAGAGGCCATCTCAGTGGCTCGCTAAGAGGCTGAGACGGGTATCAGTTCAGGCACCTGGCGGATCCAGATTTTATTGTTGGGGTGATGCGGTACTTGGACTGATTCCTGTGATGTCAGCAGAGAGCGGACTTCAGTGACCCCGAGGAGAAGCCCAGCCAAACGACCACAGGCTAGACTTATCTTTTAAGTAATAGATTTCCCAGAACACTGCAACAAAATAATTTTATAGCCACAGCCCTACACCTGAATAAAAAAAACAGAAGGACAAGACAGGCTGCATGATCTGTATGCATTTCAAGGCTACAGCTTTAATTCTGAACGGAGCTTACCGTACACATCCGGTCTATTACAGCATTTCCCAGCAGCAAACAATGCTTATATGAAATGTAATAATTTAATCCTGCGGGAATAAGATGTGACATTTACCTAGGCTGCAGAGAAGAGCTTTGTGAGCACATATATCTAAGAGATGGCCGGAGCAATGTGACTGAAATGAAAAAAGGAGACATCTGTAATAAGCAAGAAAGTGATAATGTAAAAAGTTGGCTTATATAACGATTAAAATCCAATTCATTATTCATTTAAGCAAATGGAACCATATGCTACCCATAAGATATACAGTACTGCTCTTATTACATCACCATTCCTAAAACAATGTTGTGTCTAAACATAAAATTCACTGAACTAAAACAATCTTTATTCACCATAACAATTATGTTCAGCAATGTGAGGTTAAAATCACATGTCTGCAAAATACAGTATTGCCTTCTAAAGAGGATATTTACAGTGCCTTGAAATTTTCCACATCTTGTCAGGTTACAACCAAAAACGTAAATGTATTTTATTGGGGGTTTTATGTGATAGACCAACACAAAGTGGCACATAAATGTGAAATGGAAGGGAAATGATAAATGATGGCGCGCATGTGTATTCAGCGCTCTTTACTCTGATACCCTTAACTAAAATCTAGTGGAACCAATTGCCTTCAGAAGTCACTTAATTAATAGTTACATAGTCCAGTCCACCTGCGTGTAATTAAATCTCAGTATAAATACAGCTGTTCTGTGAAGCCTTCATAGGTTTGCTAGAGAACCTTAGTGAACAAACAGTATCTTGAAGGCCAAGGAACACTGCAGACAAGTCAAGTATAAAGTTGTGGAGTAGTTTAAAGCTGGGTTAGGTTATAAAAAAAATATCCCAAGCTTTGAACATCTCACGGAGCACTGTTCAATCCATCATCCGAAAATAGAAAAAAAAGAAAAGGAGTATGGCACAACTGCAACCCTAACAAGACATGGCTGTCCACCTAAACTGACAGGCCGGGCAAGGAGAACATTAATCAGAGAAGCAGCCAAGGGCCCATGGCAACTTAGGTGGGAGAATCTGTCCACAGGACAACTATTAGTAGTGTACTCCACAAATCTGGCCTTTATGGAAGAGTAGCAAGAAGAAAGCCATTGTTGAAAGAAAGCCATAAGAAGTACCTATGCAGTTTGCGAGAAGCCATGTGGGGGACACAGCAAACATGTGAAAGAAGGTGCTCTGGTCAGATGAGACCAAAACTGAACTTTTTGGCCTGAAAGAAAAACAATAAGTGTGGCAGAAGAGTAACACCCTGAACACACCATCCCCACTGTGAAACATGGTGGTGGCAGCATAATGTTGTGGGGATGCTTTTTTTCAGCAGGGACAGAGAAGCTGGTCAGAGTTGATAGGCAGATGGATGGAGCCAAATACAGGGCAATTTTAGAAGAAAACCTGTTTGAATCTGCAAAAGACTTGAGACTGGGGCAGCGGTTCACCTTCCAGCAGGACAATGACCCTAAAGACACAGCTAGAGCTACAATGTGTCAGAGCTGGGTTCAGCTCTTCCTTCCTCTGAGCTGGCCGCTCAGCTGTCGGCTAGTTGCCAGCTCCTATCTCTCCACAGTGACTCACCTGTTGATGATATCCTGTTCGTCAGTCCTTCCTACTTAAGCCATCCAGCCCAGATTATCTCTGTCTTCGCCTTAGTCAAAATCGCAGAGACTATCTACTGCGTTCCTGTTAAAGACTTGCTTGGCTGACATTCCTTCTGGCTCCAGATCCCGCTTGCTGTTCCACTACGCTAATCTCTGGCTTCCTGACTTTCTGGCTTGTCTGACTATCCGTTCCGGTTACCAAACTTTGGCTATGTTTGTTCTATTTACTTTTATTATTAAACAAGTGTGATTTAACTGTACTTCGGTCTGATTCATAGTTTCTGACACAATGGAATGGTTTAGATCAAAGCATATTCATGCGTTAGAATGGCCAGTCAAAAAAAAAAAAAAAAAAGAAAGAATGGCAAGTCAAAGTCCAGACCTCTGTGGCAAGACTTGAAAATTGCTGTTTAGACACTCTCCATCCAATCTGACAGAGCTTGAGCTATTTTGTAAAGAAGAATGGGCAATACAATTGGATTTTTTCGTCATACTTAACCGTAAAATCCTTTTCTTTGAGCACATTATGGGACACAGAGTTAGGCTAATATTCATTACCGGCTGGGTTATACTTCATCTCCAGGTGAACGAACACTGATAGACCAAAGGTCTTTAGATAGGAAGTGATCCCCTATATAACCCCTCCCATACAGGAAGTACTTCAGTTTTGTAGCAAGCACTGAATCCTCAAAAAGAGGGGAGGGACCTCTGTGTCCCATGATGTACTCAAAGAAAAGGATTTTACAGGTAAGTATGACAAAAAAAAAAATCCTAAATTTTCTTTTTCATACATCATGGGACACAGAGTTAGACTAATATTCATTACCTGCTGGGACGTCCCAGAGCAATAGCCTTATGGGGAGGGAGACACCCTGCCAAACAATAGCCATCAGACCCTATAAATCATCCTGAAGTACTGCAGCCAAAAGCCGAATCCTGGGCTGCTCGAACATCCACTTGATAAAATTTTGTGAACGTATGCACAGAAGACCAGGTAGCGGCCCTATATATCTAAGCCACAGATACCTGATGGCGAAAATCCCCGCAGGTTCCTACACCCCTCGTAGAATGAGCTCTCACCCTAAAGGGAGGAGCTTTACGTTTCAAACCATAGGCCTGGAAGACCAATTGAGGGACCCAATTGGCGATGGAAGCTTTGGAAGCTGCCTGCCCCTTCTTGGGTCCTTTTGGTAAAAGAAAAAAGGAGTCTGATCCCTGCAGATCTAGACAAATAAACCTTGACTGCCCGGACAACGTCCAAAGAAAGCAGTCGCCTCTCTCCCGTTGAACGAGGCTCAGAGAAAAAAGAAGGCAAAATATTGTCCTGATTTAAATGAAAAGCCGACACCACTTTTGGCAAAAAGGAGGGACTGGGTTGTAACACGACCCTGTCATAGTGAAGGATCAAGTATGGTTCCCTGCACAAAAGGGCTGCCAACTCCGGCACCCTTCTAGCTGAGGTGATGGCCATCAGGAAGGCTAGCTTGTGTGACAACAAGTCTGATGGAATTTCCTTAATAGGCTCAAATGGTTATTTCTGTAACACAGACAGCACCAAGTTCAAGTCCTAAGGACACATAGGTGACCTAATGGGGGGAAGCACGCGAGTTGCCCCCTGCATAAAGGTTTGGATCAGTGAATGGGAGGGTAAAGGCATTTGGAATAATACTGATAGGGCCGAAAGGTAACCTCTGATTGTACTCAAAGCCAATTTGATTTCCACAGCTGACTGCAGAAAAGAGAATTCTCCCAATCACGTTATTCCGAGAATGCCATTTTTTTGGCTTCACACCCAGCAATATAAAAGTCTTCCAGACCTTATTATAGATCTTCCTAGTGACAGCTTTTCTAGCATTCGCTAGGGTAGACACCACTGGTTCCAAGATACCACAGTCTTTAACACCCTGGCTTCAATAACCATGCCCTCAAATTTAGAGACTGTAAATTGGGGTGGAATATAGGACCTTGAGACAGTAGATCAGGGTGACATGGAAGCGTCCATGGCCCGTCTATTGTCACAATCTCCGGGAATGAGGGCCAGGCTGGTGCCACTAGGATGACCGGAACTCACTCTCTCCGAATCCAAATGTGGAAGGAGAGGGATCGGAGGGAAAGCATAAACCAAGGAGTACTGGCTCCATAGAACTTCATGGATCGGAGCATCTGCTCTGATTGCCAGAGGATCTCTTGTTCGGGACACAATCTGCTGTAGCTTGTGGTTGAACCTGGATGCCAGTAGGTTAACCTCTGGCCATCCCCAACATTGGCAAATTTCCTGGAACACCCCTGGGTGTAGGGACCATTCCCCCGGGCAGATCCGCCGACGGCTGAAATAATTTGCCTTCCAGTCCTCTGCTCCCAGGTTATGGACTGTCAGAATCAGCACATGTTCCTCTGCCCAGGCTAGTATGTGGTTCACCTCCTTCAGAGCTGAACGACCCCTGGTACTGCCTTGGTGGTTTATATAGGCCATTGCAGTGGCATTTTCGGACTGAACCCTGATAGAGCAGTCCTGAAGCTCCGATGTCCAGGACCGTAGGGCTAGACGTACTGCCCGTAATTCCAGGACGTTGATGGGTAAGATCTGTTTTGTCCTTGACCATTTCCCCTGAGCTGTGAGCCCTTCTAGGGTCACTCCCCAGCCTGTGAGACTGGCATCTGTAGTCAGTACTCTCGTTATCGGGAGGAAGGATCTTCCCTTTCGCAGGTTCTGATCCTGCAACCACCAGTTTAGGCTTAAGCGTCCCCGAGGAGATAAGAACATTGGATAATCCAGGGCTTGTCCTCTCCTGTTCCAAGCCAACAAGATGTCTTATTGTGGAGGCCTGGAATGGAAATGGGCACAGGGCACCGCCTCGAAGGAGGATACCATCCTCCCTAGGAGACTCATACAGAGCTGAATAGAGGGTTGTCTGGTGTCCTTCATGGCACAGATCCTTGCGGGTAGCAAGAATACTCTTGCTTAGACCATATCTAGGATCAGACCTAAATACTTTAGGCTGGTGTCAAGGTTGACTTTTCTGTATTTATGATCCAACCTAAGCTTTCCAATGACTGTACTGTAGCCATGTTATGCTCTGTTCTAGAGCCTGTAGTGAATGATCTCTGAGCAGGAGGTCATCCAGATACCAGAGCACCAGGATCCCTTGGGATCTTAAAAGACCCAGTAGTGGTGCTAGGACCTTTGTGAACACCCGGGGAGCTGTAGCAAGTCCGAAGGCTAGAGCCACAAACTGAAAATGACGTTCCTCTACTGCAAATCGCAGGAACCTCTGATGAGGCTGAAAGATAGGTACATGTAAATACGTGTCCTTTATATCGATGAAGGCTAGAAAGTCTCCCATCTGGAGTGAGGCTACTACTGAGAGGACAGAATCCATCCTGAAGGACTGGATCAGTAGATACTGGTTCAGGGATCTTAGGTCCAAAATGGGCCTTGTGTCCCCATATGGTTTTTGAACCGTAAATAGGTTTGAGTAAAACTCAGCACCCCTTTCGGGTACGGGAACCTCTACAAGTCTCTTTTTGGAGGATCCGAGGGAACGCTGGATCTTAAAAACCTGAGGGGGAACCCCCCGCAACTCCAGCTTGTAACCACAGGATACAGTTGAGGTGACCCACTCGTCCTGAAATATTGTTCTCCAAATGTCCACAAAGTGCAGCAGCCTTCCCCCCACCCGATGGAGTGGGAGCATCCCCTCAGAAGGAGGGCTTGGTGATGGGTTTAGAAGAATTTTGGACCCAGGGGTTTTTCTGGCCCTGGAATTGCCCCTGTTGGTGGAGGAACTGCCTTGGCGCTGAGACATTTGAGGAAGCAGTCCCTGAAACGAGGGACGCCTGGTGCTTTTCTTCATAGGAAGTAAATAACTTTTCCCTCCGGAAATCTTTTGGATATATTTGTCCAAATGATAACCAAATAAAACGTTCCCCATGAAAAGGGAAACCTGCCAATAACTTCTTACAAGGAAGCTCAGCTGACCAGTTCTTAGCCACAAAAGTCTGCGCATATGTACAGACAAGAGAGCCAAACCAGAAACCTGCTGCATTGAATCCTTTAAGGTGTCAACAGCAAAACACAGCACTTGAGGAATATCTGCCTTATCTTAAGGCAGATCATCCTCCTGGTTATGCCTGCCAGGCCATCTGATCTGATCCTTTACAGACTGGCAGATACCAATTGCTGCAACAGCTGGCTGAATAGCTGAACTGGCCAAAGAAAAGGAAGCCTTTAAGGCCTCATGCACACTGGACTTTTTTTTACAGCAGCTGTTTTTGGCTGTAAATGTTTTTTTTTCTACAGTCATGAAACTCTCCATCATATTATCCTATGTGTCCATGCACACATAGGCTGCTGTTAGCAGTTTTGGGCAGTTGCGTTTTTGAGCAGTAAAAAAACCTCCCAAAACTAGTTGGTTCTGAGAGACGTTTTTCAGCTGGAAAAACGCTCTAACGCTGATAAACGTTGATAAACACTCAAAAACGTCGCTCACCAGTGTTTAACATTTTTGATCCATTGCAAAAAAAAAAAATGTATTTATTTCTTCAAAAAAAAAAAAAAAAATAAATAAATAATTAAAAAAAAAAAAAAAAAACTAAAAAACGCTAAAAACGCTATTGCAAATACATTGAAAAAAGTTGAAAGAAGTTGAAAAACTCACTGCAAAGCTAGTGGAGATTTTATAATGTTATTTTAACGCCCAGTGTGCATGAGGCCTAATAATTACTCCAATTTCTTGTCAACGGGGTCTTTCAAGCCCTGTGCATTATTTACCGGACAAGTCAAGTTCTTCTTTAAGGAAGAGACTGCTACGGCTGGCACGCTCCACTTCTTAACAAACTTTTCATTGGATATAAAAGGGAAAACCTCTGAGGAGGAACAAAAATCCTGTCAGGATGTTCCCAATCAGCATACACCGCCTGTTCCAACAGAGGGTGTAAGAGGAAAGCCTGTGTGGCCTGAAGAGGCCTCAGGGATCCCAAAGAGGACCAGGGAGGCTCAGTAACCTCTGCAACTTAAAGGCAGAACAAACTATTTCGGTAAGAGTCAGGATCAAAAGCCTCTCTGATTGAGAGGCAGACACTGACTGGATATCTTCTTGTCCAGATTGCTTGGAAGCAGACTCATCCGTCAGGCCATCCACAGAATCCTGAGCTTTAAGCTCTTCCCCATCCTCAACCCATTCCTGCTCCAGACTGGGAGACTTCGGGGATGGGGATCTGTCAAGCTTCTTGCCACTCTGCGGGATGGAGGCAATCATTCCGGCAATCCTGTGCTCTAAGCCGGCTAGGGCTGAGGACAGTTCAACCTTAGTGATAAAAGGGTGAAGCAGCAGCATTGATTGTAGGCACAATCCAAGATAGGCGCAGCGGCTCAGATTGTCCGGAAGCCTCTTGTCCTTCAGGGGATACAACATTAGGGATACGACTAGACTAGGTTCAAAAGGAACTACTGATGACATAGGTGTGCCCTCCCCTGTAGTGTTAGTCCTGCTCCTCTTTTTTGAGGACATTTACTAGCCACAAAAAGGGAGTACCTGGGTGTAGTATTAACACACCTCAGAAGGGAGGCCCTTTAATAGGGCTCACCAAGCCCCTATGCAACAATCCTGCTAAGCACTTTTTTTTTTGCAAATATAAACTTTATTCAATTCCAAACAGGGGTGAGGGCCCCGTGGTACAAAAATACATGAGTATTGGTGTTTTAGTACATTTGCTATACAGAGGTCACACAAGCTCAGACATTATATCATTAATCTGTGCGCATGAGCCTATGAAGCATATGAATATCTTTGGTGTGACATTTTATTAATATAAGATATCTTTGTGCAAAGTTCTACAGCATCAGGGTGTCCCTCACCTACTTTTTCCACTTTTCTTTTAGAGAATGGGAATTTAATTCCCTGAACAGATAGAGGGGTAAAGGTAGGGAGAGGGGAGGGGGCGAAAAGGAAATAGTGGGAGTAGGGGTAAAAAAAAAAAAAAAAAAAAAAAAAAAAAAAAAAAAAAAAAGGGGGGGGGGGAGGGGGGGGGGAAGGGCTGGGACAAAGATAGAGACATGGCGGTATCTAGATTCATATTCCCTTTAGACAGTGTGAGCTTTATAATTATGGAAATGTTATCAGGAGCTAAGTAAGCGCTGGCCTTCTTCGGAGTAGATAAATGCGTTCCAGATGTCCCAGGTCTTTTTATGTATTTCTTGTTTATGTTGTGCGGTGAGGATCAGGTCTTCCATTTTCTTCATTTCCTCTACCCTCCGTAGCCATAGTGAAGTGGTAGGAGGGAGGGTTTGTTTCCAGCAGAGTGGGATACACGCCTTTGCTGCATTGAGCAAATGACATGTGAGGGACTTCTTATATTTTTTAATGGGGATGGAAGAGAGATGTAAGAGAAAAAATGCGGCCTCATCAGGGATATTATATTCTGTGCATTTGTGTTATTCGTCTGACCTCTCCCCAAAAGTTCCGCAGCTTAGAGCAAGACCAAAAAATATGGATCAGAGTACCCTCTTCCTCTTCACAGCGCCAGCACTGATTCGAGGAAGATGGAAAGCATCTTCGTAACCGGGATGGGGTCAGGTACCAACGGTTAAGTAGCTTGAAGTTAGTTTCCTGTATTCTAGTACAAGACGAGGATTTAAGAGCTAGTATGATTATACGTTGCCGTTGTGCTGCTGAGAATGTACAGTTAAGGTCCCCCTCCCATCTGGTCAAGCTGAGTGTAGGTGTTTGTTCATTTGGCGTATTTATTAGTGAATATGTTTGGGACAGAATGTGAGGTAATGGGCCCTCTCCCGCACAAAGATCCTCAAACGGTGTTTGCTGTTGGGAAAAGGTTTGTGGTCTAGGGAGGGAGTGGAGGAAGTGATGCAGCTGAGCTGCCTTCCAAAAGGTAAGTTGGTAGTCTCCTGTAGGGTTAGTCAGTTCTGATATGGATGGCCAGGTTCCTCCAATGGAAAATTTGGCTACATGGTCCTTGCCCGTGTCTCTTAGGGTGGAGTAGTCTGTTGTCTGTAACCCAGGGGTAAATTTTGGGTGACCCAGAATAGGGAACAAGGAGGAGTTTTTAGATGTGATGGAAGCTTGTATGGCGGTTTGGTGGCTATGTCTTAAGGTGGTGCCAATGAGGGGGTGTGATTTCATTTTATGAGGAAGGTCATCATAGCACCATAACGCACTTTTCAGAGGTATTAGGGTTTGGGATTGTTCTAGTTGAACCCAGAGTTTGGTTTCACCATTCCTCCTCCAGTCAAGGATGCGTCCTAGATGTGAAGCTAGGTAGTACTGTCGAATGTCAGGTAAGGCTAGTCCCCCTTCGCATTTGGGAAGTGTTAATTGTGAACGTCGCAGTCGGGGTTTTTTGTGGGCCCACACAAATCTTGTGAAAAGGGATTGGGTCTGTTTAAGAAAGGAAGATGGAATGTGAATAGGTAGTGCTTGTATGAGGTAGATAAATTTAGGGAGTATGCACATTTTCAGGAGGTTACATCTCCCGAACCAGGAGTGAAAGCCTGTGTTCCATTTTTCTAATAAGATCCGGGTGTTTGTTAGCAGGGGCGGAAAATTTAGATCAAATGTGTGTGTTAAGTCAGAGGGGATTTTCGTACCTAGGTATGTTAGGGCTGTATCAGTCCATTTAAAGTTAAAATTAGATTGCAGTTCTAGTAACACACCAGGGGGTACGGCGATGCCCATTGCTTCTGATTTGGAGAAGTTAATTTTCAGGTAAGAAATTGCTCCATATATTTTAAATTCTCGCATAAGATTTGGTAGTGATATTCTGGGATTGGTAAGGGAGAATAAAAGGTCATCAGCATACGCCGAAATTTTACATTGGGAATCTCCTGTCTGAAGTCCAGTTATATCTGGGTTATTTCTAATAGTGCAGAGGAACGGTTCTAGGGAAAGGGCAAAGAGTAGAGGGGAGAGGGGGCAACCCTGCCTGGTGCCGTTGGTAATAGCGAAGGGGTTCGACAGTACACCATTTACTTTTACTTGGGCTGAAGGGTTGGAATAGATGCTACATATCCACTTCAACATCTTATCCCCAAGCCCTATGTGACGGAGAACTGAGAACATGTAGTTCCAGTTGACCCTATCGAAGGCCTTTTCAGCATCGGTATTTACAAATACGCAGGGGGTCTTGTTAGTGTTTGCTATGTGTAGGAGGTTGAGGGCCTTAATGGTATTATCCCTCGCCTCTCTGGTGGGGATAAAACCGACCTGGTCAAGGTGGACCAGGTGCTGAAGATGTTGTGCTAATCTAGTGGCAATGATCTTTGAGAATAATTTTAGATCTAAATTTAAGAGAGAAATAGGCCTATAGCTACCACAGGCACCTGGATCTTTCCCCTCTTTGTAGATCAAGGAGATATGGGCTTTTAGGGTCTCTCTCGGGAAGTTAGCCTCTGCTCCTAGTGCATTAAAAAACGCAACCAATCGTGGGCCTAGAATAGGAAGAAAGGTTTTATAATACTGGACTGTGTAGCCATCTGGTCCAGGGGCTTTGCCTAGTTTCATAGTGTTTACTGCTACCTGTAACTCTTCCAAAGTTATGGGTTCGTCTAAGATTGTTTTGGTTTCAGCTGGTAAGGTCGGGAGTTTTGAGTCCGAGATATATTTGGTTATGTCTATCTGGGCCGGAGGTGAGTCGGGAAGATTATATAAGTCAGAAAATAATTCCTCGAAACCCTTAGAGATTTGTGTCGGGATGGTGGCTCTTTGGCCGTTTGGGGAGATGATCTGTGGGATATAAGTGGCTGATCTGACTTCTTTTACGGATCTGGCTAGTAGTTTCCCGCACTTGTTTCCTGACTCATATGACATTTTACGGCAATACTGCAAGGCTGCCTTTGCCCTGTACTGTAGTAAGTCTATGATTTGTGTGCGTAGTGTCGTCAGCTGCGTCTCAAGGTCTGGAGTGGGTGTCTGCTTATGTTGTGTTTCTACTGAGGCTAATGTGGAGAGTAGTTTAGTGAGTTGCTCATTTCTTTTCTTTTTTATAGTCGTCCCATGTTTGATGAGGATCCCCCGGAGGACACACTTGTGAGCTTCCCATAGTATTCCAGGGTCGCATCCCTGTATATCGTTTTCCCTGAAATAGTGCTCTAGTTCTTTAGTTACGTCCTCCAACACCTCAGGGATCTGCAGGAGACTCTCATTTAGGCGCCAGAATAAGGATCTGGGCGAGGGTCTTTCCGTGAGTCTATATATGATAGAGATGGGAGCATGGTCTGACCATGTAATCAGACCTATCGATGAGGAGGTCACAAGGTGCAATTGGTCATGGGGCATCAGAAACATGTCTATCCTAGAGTAGACCCTGTGCGGGGGAGAGAAAAACGAGTAATCTCTTTCTCCTGAGTGCTGGAGACGCCATACGTCTGTCAGCTGCGCATCATGTAGGGTCTGTGCTATACGCTTTCTGGAGGTTGGAGATGTGGAGGAACTCCCCGAGGATGTGTCCACCGAGGGGGTCAGGGGGACATTAAGATCACCTCCTAGAATTAGTTGACCCTGCTTGAATGTCATGAGTTTGTCTATTAAGTGTCTCAAGAATTTATCCTGGCATTCGTTAGGAGCGTAAAGTGTGGCTAGCGTGAATTGTAACCCCCCTATTAAGCCCTTGAGGAATATGTAACGCCCCTCTGGATCTGCCAGCATCTCCTGTAGTTGCCATGGTAGTCTGCTGGAGATCAAAATAGAGGTCCCTTTGGACTTAGAGTGGGGGTTGGTTGAATGATATGCTCGAGAGAAAACTTTGTTCTGTAGTATCGGTGATTTATCTGTTTTAAAATGTGTTTCTTGAATGAAGGCAACATCGGTACGTGATTTTTTGAGGTCGTGGAGTAGCATACGTCTTTTCTCAGGCGTATTTAGGCCTCTAACGTTGAGAGATGTTATTTTGAGGGAATCTACCGCCATGTCTCAGGAATAGGAAAAAAGTGTAAAAAAAAAAAAAAAAAAAAAAGGAAAAGGGGGGGGGGGGAGACAGTAAGGGAGGGAGAAAGCTGGGGGAGATGGAAGATGGGGGAGATGGGGTGGGGTAGTTGGAGGGAGGGTTTCAAGTCAGAGAGGTCTGACCTAGTGTCAACTAAATGTGTAAGTTTTATCAACTTATTATGTATACAAAACCGGAGCCCCGGGTGTATACAAAGGCCTATTTGGGGCGTGGGTGGTCAGTAGCCTGTAACCTGTAAATGAGAATCCAGGTCTCCCACCCGCCCCGGCACCACAATAACAATAACTATTCCTCTTTCCCCCCCCCCCTCTCACAAATAAAAGAGAAAGGGGGGGAGCGAAGGAAACATCATAACACAGAATGTAAAGTTATAACCAAGATAGTAACAGATGTCGGCGATGAATAAATTTTGCATGACAAACTCCAGCAGGTCACTCGCCCACCAGTAGCCACCCGGAGATATATAATTAAACAATAAGTCCACACGCGTTGCATGATGTAATATGCGCTCAGGCCCCAGCCCCAACATAGGCTAACCTCGGTGCCTGCTTCCCGGAACATATTAGCTTGTGTCACCCGAGCTTTTCCTGAGAAATTAGTCTGTTATCTTGAGGTCTCCCGTCAAGTATGCTAGGACAGGGAGTAAATTTAGGTGATAGAGAGAATCTAATCTTTCCTATATAGCATAATACTATTCGGTCTTCTCATCCTGTTCCTTCACGTTAACCCAGAGGATCTGTTAGAACGGAAGTCCCGGGATAACCAACCTTGCTCTAGAGGCATTGTTTCTCGACAGAAGTCGGACCCTGCTGTGGTTCTTGTATAGTTTCTGTTCCTGGGGGGGGGGGGGGGAGTCTCCTTCACGTGTGGGGAGTGAGTATTGTTCCATGTCATCTCCTAAAGTACCTTATATCCACTCAGCTGTAGGATTAGGGGGATAACCTCAGAACTGGGATGAATAATAGCCAAGATGGAGGACTTTGGTGATTGTCTGTATTACGCATATGGGTGTTAGGGTCTAAGGGAGCCGTCCGGGTTACACTAAGGTGGAGACTGCTGAGGGTGAGGCTCAATCAAAACAGGTATTGGAGTCTCATCCGAAGCGTATGGGCCTCTGGTGTCAGTACTCACGATTCCCGATGTTCATCCTGGGATAAAGAGCGGGGTCGGCGACCATTTCTCTGCGGCCTCTGAGGCTGTGGAGCTTGTCCTCTTGATGCGCCTAGGCGTCCCGGAGCACGAGGAAGGTAGTCCAGCCAATTGGGGATGGTGATTGGGTCTGAGCCAAGGAAATCAAAGAGAGCCGGCAGGGAATCCGGGGACCGCAGGTGGAAGGATTTCTGTTCCTTGAGGAAGGTGACCGACAGCGGAAAGCCCCATCTATAAGTGGCGTTGCAGCGTCTGGCCAGGTCTAGCAGGGGCTTCAAGAGGGAGCGGCGATGCAGTGTCGGCCTGGATATATCTGGCAGGATTTTAATAGTTGCACCATCGAATTCCACATCTCCTGACTCCCAGGCCCCGCGGGCTATGGCCTCCTTGTGGACGTAGTGGTGCAACCGACAGATTACATCCCGCGGTCTGGTAAGGTCAGATGGGCGGGGGCCCAGAGCTCTGTGGACCCGATCGATTTCCACGTGCTCGGGGAGGTGATCGCCCGCTATTCGCTTGAAAATGTCCGTAACCGTGGCTAGTAGATCCGCTGGGCCTGTTGCTTCTGGGAGGCCCCGGAGCCGCAGGTTGTTCCTACGGCTCCGGTCCTCAATTTCTTCCATACGTAGTTGGGTATCCACAGCTACATTGGCTTGGTCTCGTTGCTGGGATTCTATTGATGTGACTCTCTGTTCGAGGGACGCCAAAGATGATTCACCTGTTGTGAGGCGTGAAGATAAATCCTGCACGTCTTGCTTGATCGCTCGGATCTCTTTTCTGTGTGCGGCCTCCACCTTTCCCACAAGTGCCTCTATATCTGCCCGCGTCGGAAGGGCTTGTAGGATAGCTCTCAGCTCCGCGTCTGCCCTGTAGGTAACTGGCGGGGGTGCAGTATTTCCCGGGGTCTCCATAGACGGTCCAGGGGAGCTAGGGTAATTTGTTGGGCTTCGGGAACCCTCTGACGATTCCGGATCCACTATGCGGCCTGAGGTCTGTGAAAGAGAGCCACGGGGATCCGCCATCTTGAGATCTGGGGAGCCGGACTGTGATCTCCCAAACAGTCTCTGAAAATCACCGGCAACAGGGGTGTGGATGGTCGGGCTAGCTTTCTTCTTATTCCTCCTGTTACTCCGCTTCTTAGAAGATAGCATCCTGTGTTTAGGTAGACTATCGATGCCAGGGAAGGCGAGAGACGGCCGGGAGCTCAGCGGTAGCACGTCTCTACACGGCCATGTCCAGACCACGCCCCCCCCTGCTAAGCACTTTTAGCCTGCCAAGCAACACCTGGTGACTCACATGACCCGGGTAAGGAGAAATGAACTGCTGCAAGTGCCTGATTCAGAGCCTGCTCTGTGTCCCACAGTTGCCTTCTGGAAGCACCACATGCTTGACATACACAGCTTAAATAAACTGGCTGTGCGCCATTGCCACCAAACTGCTAAACCCAGCAGCGCTTTTGCGAACGCATGTGCTAACCAAGGTGAAATGGCGCACCGTCATGCGCCATCATACAGGTAAAAAACAGCCAGACACAAGCAAAAAAGGTACACTTTGCAAACACCCACAGCTAGCCCAAAATCTCCCCCATATGGTCACCGCACACAGGTTAACTACCTAGAGTGCTCAACAGAGCACAGATAGTTCATCAAGAACTACAAAGCCGACAGTCACAAACTTGTAGTTTCCACAATCACAGAACATTGTAAATGAAGGATCTTTCTGCTCGCTGTCAAAATAGGGTATTAGGGTTTTTTTGTAAAAGCAGAACACTCAAACGGTCAGATCTTAAAGTGGAACTTGAGGCCAGAATTAAAGATGGGAGAACAAGCAGGAATTTTAATGCGAAAGAGACATGCTTTGTCTCTTCTGCATTAAAATTACCTACCTGACTGTCCGCCCTTGTACAGCTATGGCCAGAAGTTTTGAGAATGACAGAAATATTAATTTTCTCAAAGTCTGCTGCTTCAGTTTTTATGATGGCAATTTGCATATACTCCAGAATGTTATAAAGAGTGATCAGATGAATTGCAAATAATTGCAAAGTCCCTCTTTGCTATGAAAATGAATGTAATCCCATAAAAAAAACATTTCCACTGCATTTGCGAAGAAGGCTTCAAGGCGCCCAAGAAAGTCCAGCAAGCGCCAGGACCATCTCCTACAGTTGATTCAGCTGTGGAATCGGGGCACCACCAGTACAGAGCTTGATCAGGAATGGTAGCAGGCAGGTGTGAGTGCATCTGCAGGCACAGTGAGGTGAAGACTTTTGGAGGATGGCCTGGTGTCAAGAAGGGCAGCAAAGAATCCACTTCTCTCCAGACATCAGGGACAGACTGATATTCTACAAAAGGTACAAGGATTGGACTGCTGAGGACTGGGGTCATTTTCTCTGATGAATCCTCTTTCCAATTGTTTGGGGCATCCAGAAAAAACCTTGCCGGAGAAGAAAAGGTGAGCGCTACCATCAGTCCTGTCATGCATCCTGAGACCATTCATGTGTGGGGTCGCTTCTCAGCCAAGGGACTGGGCTTACTCACAATTCTGCCAAAGAACACAGCCATGGATAAAGAATAGTACAATAACATCCTCCGAGAGCAACTTCTCCCAACCATCCAAGAACAGGTTGGTGATAAACAATACCTTTTCCAGCATGATGAAGCCCCTTGCCATAAGGCTAAAGTGATAACTAAGTGGCTTGGGGAACAAAACATGGAAAATGTTGGTCCATGGCCTGGAAACTCCCCAGACCTTAATCCCACTGAGAACGTGTGGTCAATCCTCAAGAGGAAGGTGAACAAAAAAAAAAGAAACCAAAACAAATTCTGACAAACTCCAAGCATTGATTATGTAAGAATGGGCTGTCATCAGTCAGGATGTGACCCAGAAGGTGATTGACAGCATGCCAGGGAGAAGGTCTTGAAAAAGAAAGGTCAACACTGCAAATATTGACTCTCCATAAACTTCATCTCATTGTCAATAAAAGCCTTTGACACTTATGAAATGCTTGTAATTATACTTCAATATATCATAGTAACACCTGACAAAAAGATCTAAAAACGCTGAAGCAGCAGACTGAAAATGTATATTTTTGTCCTTCTCAAAACTTTTTGCCACAGCTGTACGAATTCTGCAAGGCTAAATCTACTCCCACACACGTGTTTATTTTAAATTGTGACAGTGAGCAGAGGGTGCAGGTGAACATCCCCCCGCTCACTGTAATAAACGGGGCGGGGCATTTATAACATGTTACGCCCTGAATATGGCTATAACATGTTTCAAAGGCCTCTTGCACATGATACTCCTGTTTGAGCATCTACTTTTTTTTTTTTTCGTATATTTGCGTGTATTTTTGAGGTATATACATTCACGCAGTTTTGTGAAAACGTATTCTCGCGTTCTCGTTCACATAAGCACAACACATAAGTGTGAATGGGATCTGTGTTGCAAGAGTAAAATCCTCCCTTGTGTAGATAACCAAGTACCTGGAGACTGCTGCTGGGTGCCGCCATCTTGGACATGATGTCAACAGCCCCACCCTGCACAGAGATGTCACCTAAGTGACACTCTATAATGTTACTCTTAATCCTTCCCCTTACAGCTACACACAGTGTTATATAGTGAGGGGAGCTGGGCCAGCACAGGCAATATTTAGACACTCCCAGAAGAGGAGGGGCTATGATGTGCAAGGAGGAAGTGGGCTGTGCTGGGAAATGACTCTTCCTGAAAAAGCCACATTATAAAGGAATACACTAATAATGTACTGTTTGGCTGGTGGCAGGTTCTCTTTATTAGGTGGCCTATCAGTAGGCACACTTCATTGAGGGAAATAAGAGCCTGCATTCTGTGACCATGGAAGGTGACCCTCTACTACAATCCCTGATATAGTGCAATGACCCCCTATGTACTGTGTGAATGTCACCCAGCTACAAGTCCTGTGACCACCCACCCACCCCTCCTCCTCCTCCTCCTTCTCTTTACCTGCTGCTGCAGCCCCGACACCCCGTGCACCCAGCACACTCCGCACCAGCAGCCTGCACCCTGCCAGAGCCATGCCACACCGCCTTCCGTACACTGCACTGCACTACTTCCGTACAGCGTGCACCCGCAAACACCGACCCCTGGAAACACAGCTCAGACCGGAAGTTCCGCTTACACAGGAAATGTCAGGGAACATGTCTTACTGTGGAGAAGCTGCTGACAGCTCCCTGAGATAATAATAGTGTGCCGAGGCCGGCATGGAGGAGTTTATTAAAACCCATCTAGAGCTCCTGAAGGAGGAGAGAGAGGCTGAAATCGAAGAGGCCAGGTATGAGAGGAATGTGTTTTCCTGTGCACACTACACTCCCTCAGACTCCAGTATGGAACTGCTCGTCATGGGGGGTGGGAGCTATGTACTGAGCTCAATATTCAATATTAACATAGAACTAATTCCCAAAGCATTGTTTGCTTTCATTTTGGATAGAGAAGTGAAGGGTGAAATGGCCTGCCAGGTGTTTTTGTCACATTGGGGAGATTTCCTCACATTTCCTGTCCTGTAAAAGCAGCAGGAAGTGACATGAAATCTCTTCCAATGAGGGAAACCCTCTCCAGGATCACACAAAGATGTGTGTTGTTGCACTGTGGTGCCATTCATTTTTAAAGCAAAACTAAAGTCTAAAAAGGAAAACCAGCGGGCAGGTTCCCTATTGCAGAAGAGACTTAAATTATCTGCAATATAATAAACGGCCCGCTCGCAGCGTTCTGTACAAGTGTACACTGAGCTGTGCATGTGCACTTTAATGGCGCTCCAGTGCACCTTATCAATGCAGGTGAGGTGCAGCTCACAATAATGTAATGTGGTGTATTTCCTTGTTATAAAAAATAGCGCAGGTACCTTTTTGGTGTAATTGGCCGCCCATTCAAATTAAGACCTCCTCTTTTACACTGGGGTGGTGCAGGCATTAGCAGTAAAGCGCCGCTAGTTTTAGCAGAGCTTTTTGGCCGCCAGAGGGGGGGGGCACTTTTAACCCCCACTAGCGGCTGAAGAAAGGGTTAAAAGCACCTGTGTTGCGCTTCGGCAGCGCTGCCCATTCATTTCGATGGGCAGAGGCAGTGCAGAAGCGCTGTATACTCCGCCGCAAAAGATGCTGCTTGCAGGACTTTTTTTTCCCGAACTGCAAGCACTCGGGCTTTCACACTGGGGTAACTTGAGAGGCGCTTTACAGGCCCTATTTTTAGCGCTAAAATGCCTTAGCGCCGGTTCACATTAGAAGCGGCACGACTTGCAGGTTGCCTCACCGAGGCGACCTGCACACGACTGCCGCGGCGACTTGCAAGACGACTTCTGTATAGAAGTCTATGCAAGTCGCCCCCAAAGTAGTACAGGAACCATTCTTCTAAGTTGGAGCGACTTGCATCGCTCCGATTAGAACGGTTCCATTGTACAGAACGGGAGGCGACTTGTCAGGCGGCTAGATCGCCTGACAAGTCGCCCCCGTGTAAACTGGCTCTTAAAGTGACACTAAGAGCCGGTTCACACGGGGGCGACTTGTCAGGCGACCTAGCCACCTGACAAGTCGCCTCCCGTTCTGTACAATGGAACCGTTCTAATCGGAGCGACGCAAGTCGCTCCGACTTAGAAGAAAGGTTCCTGTACTACTTTGGGGGCGACTTGCATAGACTTTCTTTACAGAAGTCGTCTTGCAAGTCGCCGCGGCAGTCGTGTGCAGGTCGCCTCGGTGAGGCGACCTGCAAGTCGTGCCGCTTCTAATGTGAACCGGCGCTAAAGGTATTTTTTTTTTTTAAATAACAAACATGTCATACTTACCTCCACTGTGCAGTTCGTTTTGCACACAGTGGCCCCGATCCTGGTCTCTCGACTCCTCCCTGCATCAGATAACCCCTGGGAGAAGCGCTCTCCCGGGGGGTTACCTTGCGTGCGCACTCCCGAGTCCAACATTCGGCGTCCATAGACGCCAAATGCAAAACTTGGCCGCGCCCGTGTCATTGGATTTGATTGACAGCAGCGCGAGCCAATGGCTGTGCTGCTATCAATCTATCCAATCAACAGCCAAGAACCCCCTAGCAGGGAGAAGGCTCATCCCCATGGGACAAGTTCGAGGGTTCAGGTAGGTGAGCGGCTGGAGGCCGGTCACTGACAGGTGTTTTTTCACCTTAATGCAAAGGATGCATTAAGGTGAAAAAATACTTACCTTTACAACCCCTTTAAAAGCACCCCAGTGTGAAACGGGTCTTAAGCGGAACTAAAGTCTACATTCTTGTCTACATTCTTGTCTATTCAATGGTCCTGCGTCAGGGTCGGCATCTTCTTCTGAGTGCCAGGCTTTAGGCCTGCTAACTGGCTGGGTGGGAGATAATGTCACTCCTCCGCATGCACAGGAGGTCGTCATTCCAGCACTATCAGCTGAACTGTGCATGCGCAGCTCAGTTTACAGTGTTGGAGGAGGTGGCGAGCAGGCAAGAACGGGCACTTTATTACAGGAGAGACCGTGTGAAGTTGATACACTAAAGGAGTTTGCTGTTCACTTCACAATTTTCATTTTGTAAAGGAATTTTCACTTGGCTTAGTAAATTCTTCTTATTATAATACAGTTTGCACGGGGCTTTACAATACAGTACAGTTATAATACAATTCAATACAGGAGGAATGGGAGAGCGCTGCTTGTTAGAGCTTACAACGAGGTGAACACGTGCCGATTCAAACCAATTTTTCTTTTCCTTGCTTGTGAATACTTTGCAAAGTGAATTTTCAACACATTCCCTAATATAACTGAAAACTTCCTTGTGAAGTAACGATTCATTTTTGCCGGTGAACATTCTCCTTTTAGTAATTCAACCCCTGTATGTCTCTTCTGAAATAACAAGCCAGCCAGCTTGCAGTTTTTTTTTTTTTCACAGCAGGACTTACGTTCCACTTTTTAACTCACCACAACGGTGTGAATCAAAGCTTAGACCATTGTCACCAGAAGTGTCCCCAGTGGAATATTTTTTCTCTATTCCTGTTCTGGTGACAACTCAAAAGATTTCCCATAACTTTTAGTCTTAGTGACAGTTGTTACAGGGAGAGAGTAAATGTCCCCAGTAGGGACACAACAGCAGTAAAAACCTGACAGAAATGCTAACACTTCATCACTCAATCCAAAACTAAAAGGAAAGTTTTAACTTTTCATTCACTTTTAAGTATAAGTTCACATTTTCAGAAAAAAATTAGGTGAACCGACACTCTACACCCCCCCCCCCCCAAATCCACGCTCTACTTGCCTCAGTGGGTGATGAGCTGTCAGTGCCCAAACAGCCAATGTAGCGGTCCTTTTCTCCCTCTTCTTTCTACAGTGCTTCCAGGACAGATCAGAGTGATGCTCTGTGCTGGCCAATCAAAATAGCTCTGATCTATCCCAGGAGCACTGCAGAAAGAAGCGTGAGAAGAGCAGGGATATCAAATACCCGGACTGCTACACCGGCTGTGTGAGCACTGGCAGCCCATCACCCACAGAGGTAAGTACAGCGGAGCAGGGTACGTTGTAGTTTAAATTTTCATTTTTTTTTTTTTTAAAGATTGTTAAGCTTTCAGTTTTATAATGCAGGATACAAGAGGAGAGAAGGATTCTTATTTGGAACCTGTCAGGTAGAAATTAAATCTTCTTCTCAGCTCCCACTGTCCAGTTCCCACGCCGCCATCTTCTTCCATGACGTCATTGGGAGGTGGCTGGCGTCCCTGATTATGTGCCACCACCCTCTTCCTACCATTCTGACTAGAAGAGGTTGTCTCCTGGGATATGTGATGTACATATCCCAAGAAACACTGGAAGCATAGCACAGGAGGCAGGCTGAAGCATGCCCAAAAAAAGGGTAAAAAAAAAAATGTGGGTGGGATATTCCTGCTGCGGGGGGGGAATTAAGGGGAGGAAAGTCATTTTTCCCAGTGAAGATCTGCTTTAAGTCCTGAAGTGCCAAAATCTTTTCCTAAAATAAAGTAGGTGTGGCCCTCGGTAGACATGATGTGACCTTCCTTGAAGATTAAGTCCTGGTTCACAGCAGTGCGGCTTTGATATTGTGCGATTTCAAAGCTGCAGATCAGTGCAATTTGTTCCTCCGATTCATTGAGGCTTGTGACTTCATTTAACAGAAGTCTATGCAAGTCGCAATGAAAAAACTAGCGCAGAAACTGTTTTTCAAAGTCACTACGACATAAGTCGCGAAGATTTGAACAGTTCCATTGCTAGTAGTGGGGTGCGACTTGTAATGCGATTTGGAACTGTCAAATCACATGACAAATCGCACCGGTGTGAACCAGGGCTTAGTCCTCTCAGTTGAGTCCATTATTTCATCCAAATTTCACATGCCCGGTGTAGACCGCATTTTTATGGTTCATAATTTTCAAAGAGCAACTGTCATCTCAGTCCCGAAGCTTCTCCTCTGACCCGCTGGTGACTCACCAACAGTCCCATTCCCTTTAATGGGATGGCTGGTGATGCGGCAGTGATACAACAAGGCGAGGGACATGGCGGGAGCAGCTGAGTGGATGACCGCTAACAGGCACTTTTTAAATGTAAGGACTCATTCCTGCTGGTAGTTAGAAAACCTTCATTTTGTTTGCAAATATGAAAGAATCTATTTAGAATAATAAGCTGTCAGGTTAGTAAAATAGCAATATGAGAACCGATTTAATCATACAGTTTGTAGTGTACATAGATTTGCAAAACAATGGGATAAAGGAATATTCCTGAACTTTGGTTTATCTCATGGTTACTGTGAAATTGTGTGAATGCATCAATGCGGTGTATGTTATCCCAGCTTGCAGAGCTTGGATTCATTGAATGAGTTTACCAAAAATGTAAGTACTGGAGAATATACAGCCTCATGCGATATAACTAAGCTCCATTTCATGCTGAATAAACTAAACTAAATTATGAATGTACTGTATCTTAAATAGAAAACTTATCTTTTAGATAGATTTTTACTCCAAAAGCATTTTATTAAAATAAATTAAAAAAAAAAAACTGATTTAAATAAAAAAAATCCAATAAAAAAAAAAAAAAAATCAGTTTTTTTTTTTTTTTTTTTTTTTAAATCATTGATTTTTAACCACCCTGTGTGTTGATTTCTTGATCTATTATGATGTGTACTTTGTAGAGAGACTTAATAAAAGATAAACATTTAAAAAATATAACTCCCGTGAGCAAGCTTGCATGCTGCTGGCACTTCCTATGACCATAGAAAACTTTCCTGTTGTAACATATGTAAGCGGCTGAAGTAGTATGCCTGATAAGAAGACCCTACATACACCCGTCACAGTATTAACAGTGGCTGAATACACCATGAGGTTGATTTACTAAAACTGAAGAGGGCAAAATCTGGTGCAGCTGTGCATTGTGGCCAATTAGCTTCTAACTTCAGCTTGTTTAATTAAAGTGGTTGTAAAAAATATCAAATATCAAAGACATGCATCATATTTATGCTTTTACAGTACTAAACCAAATCTCAGTAGTTGTACCTGATTTTTTTTGTCTCCTGCGTCTGTCACAGCTCTCCAAAAATTTTTGATCCGTGGAAGTGTCTCCCTGCCGGCGCTCGAGAGGCGGAGTCGTGACATCACAGGACACCCCTCCCATCTGTACACTCCCCCCGGCAATCACGCTAGCGCGGCTTAGCAGCGAGCACAGACATTGAATAGTGCTCGCACATCACACTCAAAGCTCCACCTTTATCTAGTCCAGGGGACTCCAAACTTTTTAACCTGTTCAGATCCCCGCTATAGCCGAATGACGGCTACAGCGTGGATCTGCTTTGCCGGGAGGCCGTCTATTGACGTCCTCCCCTTTCAAAGCTGGCTACTCCCCAGAAGTGGGCGCGCGGTGCACGCTGTGATCACCCGAGTTAATGAGACTCGGGTGATCACAGATCCGAGTAAGGTGCCGATCCCGACCCTTGATCACGTGATCAGCTGTTGGCCAATGACAGCTTATCACGTGATGTAAACAGAGGCTCGGTAATCCTTTTTTTTTTTTTTTCTCACGCTGACAGTGTGAGAAGAAAGAAAGCCGATCGCCGGCTTCTGTTTGCAGGGACATCGGTCCCGAAGAGGAAGAGCCTCTGTGCCCACAAGTACCGCCTGCCAATTCCAGCATTCAGTGCCACGAATCGGTGCCCACAGTACATCCGTGCCACCTACCAATGCCCACTAGTGGTGCCAATCAGTGCCTCATCAGTGCCACCTAGCAGTGCTGCCTATCAGTGTCACCTACCAGTGCCGATCAGTGCCCATCACTGCCACAAAAAATGAAAAACCCAGAGGTGATCAAATGCCACCAAAAGAAAGCTCTATTTGTGGGAAAAAATTATAAAAATTTAATTTGGGTACAGTGTTGCATGACCTTGCAATTGTTGTTCAAAGAGTGACAGCGCTAAAAGCTGAAAATTGTTTTGGGCAGGAAGGGGGTTTAGATGCCCAGTAAGCAAGTGGTTAAACAAAGGGCCACTTTACTGTTTGTCAGGCTTTAGTGGGGGAAGACTGTGGCCAGTGTGAGTAGAAAATTGTCCCAGCATCAGTGGGAGTAGACGCTGCCCCATCATTGGGTTCAACAGGAGGAATAGTTCCCCATTGTTGGTTTTATAGGAGATATAGTGCCTCATGGTTGGTATCGATGGGAGGAATAGTGCCCAATCGATGGTGTCAGTGGGAGGAATGGGGCCTCATCATTGGTGTCAGTTGGAAGAATAGTGTCCCAAGAGCCGGATAGAGGCAAGCAAAGGGCCGCAGTTTGGAGACAACTGATCTAGTCCAATAATGCTCAAGCATGGAGCAGCCAATCCTGGGTGAGCCAGAGACAGTAGGGGGAGTGATCTGTGATGAAATGCTGGACACACGCATTCTTCTCTCGTGCATGAGAGAACTACATAGTCTGTCAGTCACAGGAGCGGGGGTGTGACGACACAAATTTTTTGGATGTGTCGGGTTTAACACTGCAGGAAAGTGGAGAGGGTTTCAGATTGCTGGATTCTCCTTTCTTGGCAAAACTGGGAACAGATGACTTCTGATGCTTTAGTGTATGAGGTGAACTGCTTATTTTAATTTTGAGTGTTCAAGTTTACCACCACTTTAAGCTTTGACAAAAAAAACTGGAAGCTGATTGGTTTTTGTGCAGAGCCGCTGTAGATTTTGCACTCTCCATTTTTAGTAAATCAACCCCCAAGTGTTATTTCCAACACCAGACTCTGGTCACAGTCCACACTTTCAGTTGTGAGGAACTCTGAAAATTCCATTTGGCGTATTCAGATGTTGTAAATACTGATTCAGGTGTATGTAGTATCTTTTCATTATCAGGAATGCAAGTTTAGTCACTTGCCACTTACATATTATTATACAGGATTTATATGTTACAACACGATAGTTTTTTTTTGTACTCGGCAAGCATTGGGCTTAAATTACAAAAGTGCAAAGTGAGGTAAGATTCGGTAAAGTGAACCTGTGTTCTCTTCAGGATCCTGTCAAATGAAGGAGATGCTCCATGTCAGACGGCAGGAGCCTTTGGTGCAAACAGCTTTTTTCTTTTTTTCGGGGCGGTGGTGGCATCGGGCATCGTGATTGACGATGGATCTACACCGAGGGACATTGTTTTTGTCAAAAACTGTGTCTGTGTTTTTATTTCTTTTTGACACTTTTTGATAATGGGTAGGGGTATAATGTACCCCATACTCGTTCACATAGGGGAGGGGTCGAGATCCGGGGACCCCCTTGTTAAAGCTGGATTCCAGATTCCGATAAGGCCCCCTACCCGCAGTCCCCCACCACCCCGGCTAG
Organism: Aquarana catesbeiana; assembly: GCF_042186555.1. NCBI lineage: Eukaryota > Metazoa > Chordata > Amphibia > Anura > Ranidae > Aquarana > Aquarana catesbeiana. The sequence continues at coordinate 77,464,648 of NC_133334.1, read as the reverse complement.
TGGATTTTTTTGCAAATTTGCAGCGAATTCGCACTGCTGCTGCACCGGATATATGTGAGCCAGCTCCATTGAAAGCTGATTTGAGTCACATGTCATGCAAATTGGATGTGGTTAAAAACATATCCAATTCGCATATATGTGAAGGAGCCTTATACAGTTAATGTACAGTAACCTATCTTGTGTTATTGTTATTTTCTATTTTTTTTTTTGTATTTGCAGGACCTGGCAGGAAAATATCTCTTTAAAGGAATTACAGAGAAAGGGAGTCTGCCTGCTGAAACTGCAGGTAGCAAACCAAAAAACAGGGCTGTACGGACGCCTTCTGGTCACCTTCACACCCAGGAAGTATGACGCTGAGGCAGTGCTGCCGAGTAACTGCTTTGGATCAGGTACTTAAGACTCGCCAATTTTCTTTTACAGCAGCAAAGCCATTGTACCAACCAACAATGTACCACCACCTACTGAGGAGTATTTATAATATAACTTCCATTTATAATGCAGGCAGAACAACTGGTTTACAACACACATACAGCCTGATATTATAAAATAGTATATAGTAATTTATTCCAAATTCTAAATAGCTCTTTCAGGCTTGTAGGCCACAATCAGCGAGAGTACACCAAGACAGGTTATGGTAAAAAAAAACTTTCACTGAACCAGTGCAAAGCTTTTTGGTTCCGTTTCCTCCTCACCATAACTGGCTATTCTTTCTTATAATGTCATGAGGAAATTCAACTTAATTAATCTACATTGTTGTATATTGATGACCCCCTGGAGAAGGCAGTGTACAATACTTGTTTTTGTTTGTTAAGGGCTCTTTCACAGCAGATTTGTTAGCCGGTTCGATCTATGTCAATCAATGCCAGCTCAACGCCAGGGTGCTCTATTAACAATTGCTGTCTATGTGCCCCATTTATACCACACTAGTGTGATGGTGTGTGTTGAGAAAAAATGTATCCATGCTGAATGCAGGCAACAGAACACGCCTATCAGGATAAAATATATATATTTTGACTCTGAATGTGGCTTATACATTTAACACAGCGAACCCATGCAGCCACATTCCTGCAGCCATCTTCCTCATAGATCTAGCCACAGGAAAAACAAAACCAAAGTAAATTCCTGGCTCAACTCGCCAGCCAGTCTGCAGCAAACAGAATTGTCCTGTCTAACAGTTTGTGTTAAAAACAGGGGTTTAGTTTGAGTAGAAAATTGATGCGCTTTAAATAAATAGTGCACAATATGCTGCTGCGACTAAGCTTGAATCCAGGAATAAAAAATGCATACATGCGAATAAAATAGATAATTATGGTGCTAATACATGTGTTAAAATTGCCAAAATAAATCTTCAAATTGGTGATGTGACGGTGAATATAAATAAAATAATAATGACACTCTGAGTACAATGTCCAGGCAGAGATAAATAGTGGGGGAAAGTAAAAATAATTAAACAGTTCCTTCCCTTAATCCAGATTGATTGACTCACTGGGTTGGATCGTTTGTATCAGGATATTTAGTTTTTCTTGCATCCCACTTTAGCCATAATACTGCTGGTGATTCGGCTCTCAGGATAAAGGTTTTATGCAAAGCAAGCAAAGAAAAAATAGATCATTGTGCAGTGAACTTACTAGATAGTACACAAGCAAAACAGGGACAAGAGATACACTCACAAACTCCCGGCCTGTTAGAAGCATTCAAATATGCAGATTGCAGTCAGCTGCTGTGGACGAGGCTTCCCATAGAGAAACCGCTGCTGTTAACCTTCAGGTGTATTGCAGCACTGAACGTTCTAAGCTCCTCGGAGCTAATTTACTGATTTTATCATAGCACTAACTATATTGGTGTGTATATATATATATATATATATATATATATATATATATATATATATATATATATATATATATATATTTTTTTAAGCACAATTTATTTATATCACACATATCTATCCACATCAGCACTTGGTTTTTATTCATTTTTTTTAGGGGTTTAGTTTGCACACCTTTGCAAATACATGCGTAGGCTGCAGAGCCACTTCACAGCACCCCAGTATTATCTGCAGTCCTAACTTGATAAATTTTTTTTTTTTTTTTTTTTTACAATAGATTTTTATTGAAAAGATTTTCTTAACAATACAGATTGACATTGACACGATAACAATTGTGACTAACTTCTTTGCAATAGTTCTTAAGAATATTCTTATACAAATACAGTAATTGATAGTCTGTACCAGCCTACCCCTATTGGGTTCAAACTGTAGGCATGGATAGGCCATCAATTGCGTTAATTAGTTGAATACAGAAAATTGTAAGGAAAACAAAAAACAAAAAACAAAAAAACACAAAAAAAAACAAAAAACAAAATATATACATATATATATATATATATATATATATATATATATATATATATATATATATATATATATATATATATATATATATATATATATATATATACATACATATACACATTTTTGAGAGCCTCCATAGTATAAGCACATGCATAATAGATAGGCAGAGGGCAGGTGAGCCTGGAGGGAACCCACCCCTTCTTAAAGGCACAGGGACACACTGGACACCCAGCATATAGCACAATGGCAGCAAATGTGTCCAGTGCGTCCCCGCACCAGTATTCCAACAGTACAAACAAATGTCCACTGCCCCCGCCTATAACTGGCCTTCACAGCAAGGAGCACATGGAAGGGCAACCCATGTAAAACAAAACCAAAGGAAATTCCCTGCTCAATATAGCCACAGGAGCTCGGGCAGCTCCTGGGTTGTAGCTGCATCTTCTGTGGACATGCAAAACCCTATCTATACAGACTGACTTCAGGAAACACAGAACCACCACTCAGGGTGAAAGCTGGTACCTATCCCGAACCAGTGACTTATTGATACAGCTCCATTATCTGGCTCTCGCTCCCTTTCGGGCACACCCCATCTAGCCTGTCTGTCAAAGCATATTTCTCTACTACTATGTCTGAATTCTTTAGAAATCTCTCGCCACTTCTAGTACCTATGGTTTCCAAAGGCAAAAAATGCTGCATGCCTTTTTCTCCCCTGACCCTGTTCAGCAATCAGAAGCGGAACCTCCACAACTTGAAGATATGGAGGAAAGTTAATTTTGTAGGGGAGGGTTTTCCTTCCTCTGAAGCTTTTGAGGTACAAGCTACAGCCTTGCACCAAATGCTTTCCGCTGTGTACACACTAATTGATGCGGTGCACACTAGCCTGTGCCTCACAGCACCTGATACTCTACAGGCATAACGGACCCCCCAATAAGAGACTGGCTAAGTCTAAAAATACTTTTCCTATACATGCACAGGTTGATTGTGCAGCTTATGTGGACTGGTTCAGGTCTGAAAAGGTTTACATGCCTAAGCTTTGCTGATCTTTATCCTATGGAAAAGGATTTAAGAAAAAAGTCTATTTTGTTAGTGGATTTTGACATTTCAGTTTTCAATAAACAGCTTACAGTTTCTATTGAGGATGTTCCCTTCTTTAAGGATGCTGTTGAGGGATGTTTTGAAGCCCAATTTAAGGCCTTTTTTGCTCTTGCAGGTCCAACCCTGCAGCCAATATTTGCTGCCATAGCTATTCAATGCCCAATGCTGGACTTGAAATCCCTAAACGGATTTCTTTCTATTCCCAAATTCCGGGTGGAATCTGAGGTCTGTCACTGCTTCCCTCAGACGAGGGGCATTTCTTGCCTTAGTAGACAAGTACAAGATGCCTATCTCCATTTTCCCATTACTCTAACACTTCCAGTGTTTTTCAGTGGGAGATCAGAACTTTTCAGTTTGTGGCATTGCCATTCATGCTCTCCCCTGCATCTCGAGTGTTTGCCACTTCTACGGACCCAGGGCATTCGTGTGACAATTTCCAGGACGACCTCCTGCTGAAGGACTAATCGGGCAGAAACTTGTCTGTCAAGATTCTAGAGGACTATCTAGTTCCTTCAAACCTTTGGCTGGACAATTAACTTTCCAAAATCTGCTTGCCAGTCCACTCATCGTCTGGAGTACCTGGATCTTGGACACAGCCTAAGCCAGAATCTTCATTACTTAAGAGGATTTTATCTCCCTAAGGTCCAGTTCTCAGACCCTCAGATTGCAATGACATCCCACTGGGTGAGGATTTTGGGGCTCATGAGGCCTCATTTTGGCAGTTCCCTTTGCCCAATTTCACTCCATATCCCTTCAATCCAACCTTCTCAAGATGTGGAACAAGCAGATCCAATCCTTTGATCACCCAATGATTCGGTCCAGTCAAGTAATTATCTCAATGATATTTTAAATCTCCAAGCCTGTGCAGGAATTGGGAAAATCCGGGTGGTAACAAACAAGAGTCTTACCAGCTGGGGCCGAGTTTACAACACCCTGACTGTACAGGTAACATGGTCCCCAGGGGGGTAAAAACTACCCATCAACATGGAGAGTCATCATGGGCCCTCTTCAACATTGAATCTCCCCTTTACAAGGTCACCCAGTCAGAGTATAGTCAGACAATGCCACAGCAGTGGCCTACATAAATAATTAGGGGGGCACCAGACGCTTATCAGCCCTAAGAGAGTAGTCTAATACTTTAATGGGCAGAAAAGTACATTCCAGCTATCTTGGCCATCCACATTCTGTCATCGGGGTTGATAACGTCAGATGTATGCTGATGAAACGCATTGGGTGGAGCTTCTGGGGATACGTCATTTCCGGTAGTTGGAGCGCAGGTGAAACGCAAACCGGCATTCCCATTGTCTTTAATGCTGGATTTTATCAACCTATATGTAATTGCAATATTGTTGGTTTTAAAATAAAAATCTTTAATTAATTACTACACCATGAGAGCCTTCTTCTCTCTCCCCTCTCATCTGCATACTCACGCTGAGTTATATTAGAGCGCTGGAGCACCGTGATATACACCTTTGAGGATTTCCCTACTATGATATTTGGGTGGATGGCAGTAGCAACCTGGATTCAGGTGGATGGTGATCAGCCTGTGATTTCTCAGGAATTGCCCCCTTGCTGTTTTTGATTCCCTGCAGTAGGAGTCAGTAGAGTCTGTTGAGTGTGCTGTGCATCTATATGTTGGTGGAAAGGACAACACTCTGTCTTCACTCACGGTGGATGTTTACTTCACTTTAATCAGATTATATCGGTCTCTGTTTATTTCATCTTGTTATATGGACTAAAATTTTCACTTGTTCTATAGTGACACTATTCCTATCACTTTGGTGGTAACTTTAAAAGTTTTATTTTTTTACATTGTGAATTTATGTATATTTGTAATATAACACACTAGGGAGCGTGGTTATCATTATTCTTTACCATTTGTAGGTAGTTGTTCCACCTTATAACGAACAGCTCCTCTATTCTAATTTTATCTCATTTATATATTAATAATTTTTGGTTTGACATTTCACTAAGCAATACGATTTCAAATTAGAATTTACAAAATTAATAGGATTTTTTATAACAGCTTACCTGTAAAATCCTTTTCTTTTGAAGTACATCACGGGACACAGAGCCTCAGTAATAACTGATGGGTTATATAGGGTATCACTAGGTGATTGGACACTGGCACACCCTAACCAGGAAGTTCAACCCCCTATATAACCCCTCCCCTTACAGGGATACCTCAGTTTTGTAGCAAAGCAATATAAGTGTATTAGAAGAGGGGAGGGACCTCTGTGTCCCGTGATGTACATCAAAAGAAAAGGATTTTACAGGTAAGCTGTTAAAAAAAATCCTATTTTCTTTCTCGTACATCACGGGACACAGAGCCTCAGTAATAACTGATGGGATGTCCCAGAGCAATGCTATCTGAGGGGAGGGGAACCACAACCAAGTAGGGTGCAATCAGACCTGAGGACCCTGTACCGCTGCCTGCAGCACACTACGCCCAAAGGCGATATCCTCAAGCCTTCTCACATCCACCTGATAAAATCTGGTGAATGTATGAACTCAAGACCAGGTTGCAGCCTTGCAGATTTGAGCCATAGAGGCCCGGTGATGCACTGCCCAAGAAGCACCAATAGCCCTTGTGGAATGTGCCTTGATCTGAAACGGAGGAATCTTCTGTTTCAAACCGTAAGCTTGAATAATCAGTTGTCGAATCCATTTAGAAATGGTAGCTTTTGACGTTGCCTGTCCTCTATTGGGACCCTCTGGCAGCACGAACAAAACATCCGTTTTGCGAATTTGAGCAGTTGCTTCCAGATAGGCCTTGACTGCTCTTACTACATCCAAAGAATGTAGTGACCTTTCTTCCAAAGAACAGGGATCTGGAAAAAAGGAAGGCAGAACAATGTCTTGGTTTAGATGAAAATCTGAAACCACCTTCTGTAAAAAACTAGGATGAGGGCGCAATACCACTCTATCCTTGTGTATAATCAAATAAGGCTCTTTACAGGAAAGAGCTGCTAATTCTGATACTCTTCTAGCAGAAGAGATGGCTACCAGAAAAATTAACTTTCTTGTCAACAAGACCAAAGGAATTTGACGTATTGGTTCAAAAGGCTGTTTCTGTAAAACAGACAGAACCAAGTTCAAGTCCCAGGGGTTTAGGGGCGCCTTAACTGGAGGATTAAGACGCGTCACCCCCTGCATAAAGTTTCGAACCAAAGAATGCGAAGCAAGTGGCCGTTGAAATAATACTGATAAGGCCCTTGATGGTGCTCAAGGCCAGCTTCATCTCTAATCCCAACTGTAGAAAATCAAGAATTCTACCTATCACATTTTCTGGGATGCCAACCCCTGGATTCACACCAGGATACATAAGCTTTCCAGACTCTATGATAAATTACTCTGGAAGCTGGCTTCCTTGCATTGACCAAGGTAGATATCACAGGACCTGAAAGCCCACGATTCTTCAGAATGTGGGTTTCAATAGCCAAACTGTCAAATTTAGCATTTTGTAAGGCAGGATGGAACACTGGACCTTGAGATAACAGGTCTGGGCGTAACGGTAGGGTCCACGGGGAACCCACTGTCATCCTTACTATTTCTGCATACCAAGTCCTCCTGGGCCAAGCGGGGGTTACCAAAAGTACCGACTTCCTTTCCTGCCTGATCCTGCGAAGGAGTCGTGGCAGTAGCAGAATAGGCGGGAATGCATAAATCAGTGAGAACCGATGCCACGGAATCAACAACGCATCTGTCCCGCATGCAAGAGGATCCTTTGTCCTTGCCACAAATCTGTCTATCTTTTTGTTGAATCGGGATGCAAAGAGGTCTACATCTGGAACCCCCCATCTTTGGCATATGGCCCAAAAGACGTCGGGATGCAGAGACCATTCCCCTGGGAGTAACTGCTGGCGACTTAAATAGTCCGCCTGCCAGTTCTCTATCCCTGGAATGAAGACTGCCGTTATGCATGGCACCTGCTTCTCTGCCCAGACTAAGATCTGGTTCACCTCTCTTTGAGCAGCTCGGCTCCTGGTGCCTCCCTGATGATTGATATAAGCCACTGCTGTGGCATTGTCAGACTGGATCCTGACTGGGCAACCCTGTAGCCTGAGAGTCCAGGCCTTTAGGGCTAGATATACCGCACGGATCTCCAGAACGTTGATGGGTAAGGTCCTCTCGCTTTTGGACCATACCCCTTGGACCGCAGACTGTTCCAGAACTGCTCCCCAACCCGAAAGACTGGCATCCGTTGTTACCACCGTCCAGGTCACCGGTAGAAAGGATTTCCCCTTCTGTAGGTTTTCGGGTATTAACCACCAATTGAGGCTCTGACGCACCGCATGAGACAGGTGCATCGGAAAGTCTAATGCCTGAACCTTCTTGTTCCAGGCCGACAGGATACTGTGTTGCAGCAGTCTTGAATGAAACTGAGCATAGGGAACTGCGTCGAATGAAGACACCACTTTTCCTAGCAGCCTCATACAAAGGCGGACAGAAGGACCCTTCTTGGTCCTGACTACCAGAATCGGCTCCTTTAAAGCAGTGATCTTTGCCTGAGGTAGAAATACTTTCTCCTGGCTTGTATCTATGATCAGACCCAAATACTCCAGTCTTATTTTTCTAGGTTGAGAATCCAACCTAGGTGTTCCAGATACTTGACTGTGGTCCTCAAGTTCCCGTTCAAAGAGGCTACCGACCGGTCTATCAAGAGCAGGTCGTCTAGGTATGCTATGATAGTTATACCTTGGGCCCTTGGTCTGAGTTCAGGCTAATGTGTTTCACATCAATATAGATGCTTAATCATTAAGCATCTATATTAATGTGAAACGCGTTAGCCTGTCTGTACCTTTCATCACCATGATGTAAGAGATTTTGGATCTTCTACACTGTTTTGCCACGAATAAAAGGTGTTATTCGGAGTGCGGCCATTGAGCTGTTTTCTTCAATTTTCTACATGATGCACCTGAAGTTGTGAGTGGGGAGGGCGGCTTTTAGAGACACCAGAATGCTTGGAGTGAAATCGCTACCTCACATTGCATACACGCTTAAGGAAAAGGTTCTCCCTTTCCCATTAGAACCCATTCACCTGGACTGTTGATGTCTCGGGGCTTTTCAGCATCAATCATCTGTGTATTATTATTATTATAATACAGGGTTTGTTTGTGCATCATTTTACAATATAAGGGCAGACAGTACAGTTACAATTCAATACAAGAGAAATCAGAAGGCCCTGCTCATTAGAGTTTACAATCTAAAAGGGAGGGTCAGGTAGCACAAAAAAGTAATAACTGTGGGGATAAGCTGATGGAGAAAATAAAAGTACAGTTGTTAGGTGGAGACAGGATAGAGCTTCTCTAAAGAGAAGGGTTTTCAGGGATCCCAGATTTTTTAGGCCGCCCCTTTGATCCTCTGTTCACACGTTTTTCACCTTCTACCAGATGGACGTTCAGGTCTTGGCTGATGCAAGTGTCAACCTCAGAGGTGTTTCAAGCTGTTACTTGAGTGTTTTGTTCAGGTTTAAACCTTTGTTTCTTGTGGGCTTGTTGGCAGTTCCAGGTTGCTATGTTTTTGTCCACCCCTCAGTTTTTTCTTGAGTATGTCCTCTGTTCTATAAAGTCAAAATTTCTATTTTTATTTATTTATTTATTTAAATCAAATTTGTTTAAGCAGGATACAGACCCATAAAATTCTAGATAGAAAGATGTAAACAATTATTGGAGGTCGCAGATGTTGGATGCAGGCAAGTATGCATCTGTGAAGGGTCAGGTGTGGTTAGGTTGCACTTTGTCAATGTCCTTTAACTAATATTTCATTTACCTCCGAGCACAGCAGTGCATTGTAAGCCATAGTTGTGCACTGCAGACGTGCTGCATTTTTATGCACCACACATTAGAATGGTGTGAACAAGGCACATAGATAACTATTTATTTTTAGTGTCCTTGCATTGAGCCTGCCTTGATCATTGCAAATCAGCACACATTGTGTAAACAAATTCTTAATGTTTGCTGGGTGTAAGGTGAGTTATTTATTTTAAAGTGATTTTAAAGACTGGACATTTTTTACCTTGAATGCATTAAGGTAAAAAAAATGTTGTTTTTGCATCCCCCCCCCCACCCTCCTTAATTACCTGAGTCCTTTCTCAGTCCAGCATTGTGCCCATCTGCAGCCGCTCTCTCCTCTCCTCTCTCTGTTTACAGAGGCAGCAAAACCTGCTGTCAACCAAATCCTGTGAGCAGAGACAGGAGGCAGGGCTGAGCCGCACTGTGTTTGTCAATAGACACACACAGCCCAGCTCGTGATTGAGCCTGCATGTCTGCCTCTGTAGCAAACAGTTTGCTATAAGGGCAGCCGGAGAAGAGGAGGAGCAGACAGTGCCAGCAGGGCACTCCAGAAGAGGAGGTTCAGGGCAGTTCTGTGAAAAACCATTGCACAGAGCAGGTAAGTATACTATTTTTTTTGTTTTTTTGTTAAAAAAAAAAGAATATCTTTTACAGACACTTTAAGTTGCTTTATCCCATTCTTGTACTTCTCTGTTGCAGGGGACATTGTGGGTGTTTATGAATCCAGCAGCCCAAGTGAGCCTCTTGCTACTGGTATTGTGTCTGGTGTCACACAAAAAGTTATCAATATCGCCTTTGATGAAAGTCATAGCGATGCTTTAAATCTGAGTAGCGATAATACATACAGGCTTCTGAAGCTGGCAAATGATGTTACTTATAAAAGGATAAAAAAGTAAGTGCCTTTTATGTTTATTTCATACCCTACGCATGTATCAAATATACATTGTTGTTTTTTTTTTTTCTATAGCCTGAAGCATGGATGGATTATGAATTATCTGGATTATTTAAAAGAGAAATAAAAAAATAATATATGAATCTCTACTCTTGATTTGGTATAATAGTGTAGCCTTACCTTTCAGGCCCAGGTGTGTATGCTGTTACTTTTTTGTATTCTCTTCCTTTTGGAGCAGAAATAGTAGTAATGTTACCATGGAGGCTGACTTGTCATCTGCTAAAGCCCAAGCCCAAGTTTGGACTCCTAACACTTTCCCACTGCCACAACTTGTCGTGCGATTTTGCTGCGATTTAAGGGAATCCCTGTGTAAACTTGGGATGTATGGACCTCAACTCGCATCAAAGTTGGACCAAAGTAATACAGGGACTGAACATTTCCAATGGTACTCATTGGAAATCATGGGATGCGACTTTGCAGTCCCAAGTCACAGGACAAGTCACACAAATGTGAAAGGGGCCTAAGGCTCGGTTCACACTGCCGCGACCTACTGTGTGACTTTGCGAGGCAACTTGAGGACTACTTTGATGGAGCTTTAGAAGCGACTTTCGGGAATGCCTGGGTAATCTTTCTGTAATGTCGGATCCAAATCGCATCCATACAGATGAGGATCTGTCTTGGAGGCAGCTTCCATTAAAGTCTATGTGCACAAGTCAGATAAAAGTCGCTCTGAAGTAGTGCAGGAACCTTTTCTAAAGTTGTAGCAACTTCAGTAGTGCTAATTAAGACAGCTCTCATTGACTAACATGGGATTTCACATGTCATGCAACTTGGGGTCTCACAAGTCGGATCCCAAGTCACGGCAGTGTGAACTGAACCTTATAGAAGGGCTGAATTACGTTTCTGGTAATTTGTTTCTCCAGGGTCCACCCTGTTCCATTCATTGACCAAAAGCTCAAGCATTTTTCCATTGTTTACTCCACAAAAGGAGAAATTACAGTTCAGTTTATCTAAGCCTCTCCTTCAGCAGGGCTTTATGTCAAATAACTGGAACAGAAGATAGTCTGGAGCATTGATTTATCTGGGAAACTGGGTAACTAATTCAACCCCTTTTAATACGCTTTATCCATATGAATGACTGTTATCAAATTTAGGTATAAATTGGGGTATAAAAAAAAAAAACACATTTATCATATCTGGACCCAGGGTTCCACAAATCTACAGTGGATATATAAAGTCCACACACCCCTGTTAAAATGACAGGTTTCTGTGATGTAAAAAAATGAGACAAAAGATAAATTATTTCATAACTTTAAACTGTACAACTCAATTGAAAAGCAAACTGAAATCTTTAAAGGGGGGGGGGAGTAACAATACAAAACTAAAATAATGTGGTTGCATAAGTGTGCACACCCTCTTATAACTGGGGATGTAGCTGTTTTCAGAATTAAGCAATCACATTCAAACTCATGTTAAATAGGAGTCAGTACACACCTGCCATCATAAAATGCATATGATTAACCTCAAATAAAGTTCAGCTGTTCTAGTACGTCTTTCCTGACATTTTCTTAGTCGCATCCTACGACAAAAGTCATGGCCTGTAGAAAGCTTCCAAAGCATCAGAGGGATCTTATTGTTAAAAGGTATCAGTCAGGAAAAGGGTACAAAAGAATTTCCAAGGCATTAGATATACCATGGAACACAGTGAAGACAGTCATCAAGTGGAGAAAATATGGCACAACAGTGACATTACCAAGAACTGGACATCCCTCCAAAATCGATGAAAAGACAAGAAGAAAACTTGCCAGGGAGGCTGCCAAGAGGCTTACAGCAACATTAATGAAGCTGCAAGAATATCTGACAAGTACTGGCTGTGTGGTACATGTGACAAAAATCTTCCGTGCTCTTCATATGTCTGGGCTATGGGGTAGAGTGGCAAGACGGAAACATTTTCTTACGAAGATAAACATCCAAGCCTGGCTAAATTTTGCAAAAACACATCAGAAGTCTCCCAAAAGCATGTGGGAAAATGTGTTATGGTCTAATGAGACTAAGGTTGAACTTTTTGGCCATAATTCCAAAAGATATGTTTGGTGCAAAAACAACAGAACATCAACAGCACATCAACAAAAGAACACTATACCCACAGTGAAGCATGGTGGTGGCAGCATCATGCTTTGGGGCTGTTTTTCTTCAGCTGGAACAGGGACCTTAGTCAAGGTAGAGGGAATTATGAACAATTCCAAATACCAGTTAATATTGTCACAAAACCTTCAGGCTTCTGCTAGAAAGTTGAATATGAAGAGGAACTTCATATTTCAGCATGACAACGACCCAAAGCATAAATCAAAATCAACAAAGGAATGGCTTCACCAGAAGAAGAATAAATGGAATGGCCCAGCCAGAGCCCATACCTGAATCCGATTGAAAATCTGTGGGGTGATCTGAAGAGGGCTGTGCACAGGAAATGCCCTCTCAATTTGACAGATTTGGAGTGTTATTGCATAGAAGAGTGGGCAAATATTGCCAAGTCAAGATGTGCCATGCTGATAGACTCATGCCCAAAAAGACTGAGTGCTGTAATAAAATCAAAAAGTGCTTCACCAAAGTATTAGTTAAGAGTGTGCACACTTATGCAACCATATTGTTTTAGTTTTTTTATTTTTACTTCTCTCCACCTAAAAGATTTCAGTTTGTTCAACTGAGTTGTACAGTTTATAGGTCACATTAAAGATGGAAAAAGTTCTGAAATGATTTATCTTTGTCTCATTTTTCATCACAGAAACCTGACATTTTAACAGGGGTGTGTAGACTTTTTATATCCACTGTACAGTATATCAAGTGGTTTGTAAGTGGCAGGGAACTTTTGTAGATCATTCTTTATTTGACCTTTTACCCCAGACATGTGTTGAATGCTGCCCAATGACATCTGATTGAAGTTATAGAAGCACAAAAGCCCTTCCACAATGACAAGGTGACCAACCCTGGAAGGGCTTTATAGCCACTCTGGTATGAATGCTGCCTAAATTTTCTAAAAGTTCACTGCACTTATTCACACTTACAGCTGTGCTCATAAGTTTACCTACCCTGGCAGAATTTATGATTTCTTGGCCATTTTTCAGAGAATATGAATGATAACACAAAAACTTTTCTTTCTCTCATGGTTAGTGTTTGGCTGAAACCATTTATTATCAATCAACTGTGTTTACTCTTTTTAAATCATAATGGCAACAGAAACTACCCAAATCACCCTGATCAAAAGTTTACACACCCTGGCGATTTTAGCCTGATAACATGCACACAAGTTGACACAAAGGGGTTTGAATGGCTATTAAAGGTAACCATCCTCACCTGTGATCTGTTTGCTTGTAATTAGTGTGTGTGTGTGTGTGTGTGTGTATAAAAGGTCAATGCATTTCTGGACTCCTGACAGACCCTTGCATCTTTCATCCAGTGCTGCATGTTTCTGGATTCTGAGTCATGGGGAAAACAAAAGAATTGTCAAAGGATCTGCAGGAAAAGGTAGCTGAACTGTATAAAACAGAAAAGGGATATTAAAAAAAAAGATATCCAAGCAATTGAGAATGCCAATTAGCAGTGTTCAAACTCTAATCAAGAAGTGGAAAATGAGGGGTTCTGTTGAAAACAAACCACGGTCAGGTAGACCAACTAAAATTTCAGCCACAACTGCCAGGAAAATTGTTTGGGGTGCAAAGAAAAACCCACAAATAACTTCAAGTAAAATACAGGACTCTCTGAAAACATGTATTGTGGCTGTTTCAAGATGCACAATAAGGAGGCACTTGAAGAAAGATGGGCTGCGTGGTTAAGTCGCCAGAAGAAAACCATTACTATGCAAATGCTACAAAGTATCCCGCTTAAAATACGCCAAACAGCCCAGAGACAAGCCTCAAACCTTCTGGCACAAAGTCATTTGGAGTGATGAAACCAAAATTGAGCTTTTTGGCCACAACCATAAACGCTTCCTTTTGGAGAGGAGTCAACAAGGCCTATGATGAAAGGTACACCATTCCTACTGTGAAACACAGAGGTGGATCGCTGATGTTTTGGGGATGTGTGACCTACAAAGACACAGGAACTGTGGTCAAAATTGATGGCACGATGAATGCAGTATGTTATCAAAAAATACTGGAGGAACATTTGCATTCATCAGCCAGGAAGCTGTGCATGGGACGTACTTGTACATTCCAACATGACAATGATCTAAAACACAGGGCCAAGTCGACCTGTCATTGGCTACAGAAGAATAAATTGAAGCTTCTGGAGTGGCCATCTCAGTCTCCTGACCTCAATATCATTGAGCCACTCTGGTGAGATCTCAAACGTGCAGTTCATGCAAGACAGCCCAAGAATTTATAGGAACTGGAGGCTTTTTGCCAGGAAGAATGGGCAGCTTTACCATCTGAGAAGATAAAGAACCTCATCCACAAATGCCACAAAAGACTTCAAGCTGGCATTGATGTTAAAGGGAGCAATACACAGTATTAAGAACTGGGGTATGTAAACTTTTGATCAGGGTCATTTGGGTAGTTTCTGTTGTGATTATGAATTAAAAAGAGTAAACACAGTTTATTGATAATAAATGGTTTCAACCAAACACTAACCATGAGTGAAGGAAACGTTTTTTGTGTTATCATTCGTATTCTCTGAAAAATGGCCAAGAAATCCTTCTGCCTGGGTATATAAACGTACGAGCACAACTGTGTGTGTGTATGTATATGTGTGTACAGTGCCTTGAAATTTTCCACATTTTGTTATGTTACAACCAAGAACATAAATTTGTTTTATTGGGATTTTATGTGATAGACCAACGTGAAGTGGAAGGAAAATGATAAATGTTTAACAAATAAAATATATGTGAAAAGTATGGCGTGCATTTGTATTTTTGCCAATTCTTCTTTGCAAAATAGCTCAAGCTCTGTCAGATTGGCTGAAGAGCATCTGTGAAGAGCAATTTTCAAGTCTTGCCACAGATTCTCAATTGGATTTAGGTCTGGACTTTGACTGGGCCATTCTAACACCTGAATATGTTATGATCTAAACCATTCCATTGTAGCTCTGGCTGTATGTTTAGGATTGTTGTCTTGCTGGAAGGTGAACCTCCGCCCCAGTCTCAAGTCTTTTGCAGACTCTAACAGGTTTTCTTCTAAGATTGACCTGTATTTGGGTCCATCCATCTTCCCATCAACTCTGACCAGCTTCCCAGTCCCTGTTGAATAAAAGCACTGTGGCCAGAGTCACTGTGGTCAGTGTGAAAGGCGTCACCTCCTGGGTTCAAGCACTTTGTCTTGTTGGCTGTCATTTGCTGTTTTGGAACAAACGCGTTGGAATGTTCCTTTGGTGTGCAGCCGTTCTTTTCTTCTCATTGATCATTGGTGGCGAGCCGTGGCTTGCACCCAGCACATCCGGACTGTAGTGATTGCTCACCTGAAGCAGCGTTTTCCTTCCTTGAACTCTCTGAAGAAAAGCATCCCCGCAATATGATGCTGCTACTACCATATTTCACAGAGATATCCTCAATGATTCACCTTCCAACTTAATAATGATCCTAAGCACACAGCCATGACAGTACAGGAGTGGCTTATGGACAACTCTGTGAATGTCCTAGAGTGGCCCAGCCAGAGCCCTGATTTGACCCCCATTGAACATCTCTGGAGACAACTGGAAATGGCTGTCCAGCGATGTTTTCCATCCAACCTGAATAAGCTTGAGAGGATTTGCAGAGAAGAATGACAGAAAAAACCCCAATCCAGATCCAGAGTTACATGGGGCTTCTGTTGTCGGCTACCTCTGTTGCACACACCTACACACAGAAGCCGCCGCTGACAGCTCCGCGTGGGACTGGACCAGAGCAGCTGCAGAAAATATATAGATTGTTTCTTTACAGGGCTAGATAGATTAGTTTTAAAATGTGGCTGAGAGTAGGTTTAGAGTTAGTTTTGGGTGAACTTCTACTTCAAGTACATGAGATAATTCAGTGTTTTTTCTTTTTAATAAATTCACAGACATTTTTAAAATTCTGTTTTTACTTTGCCATTATAAGGGTACTAAGTGTAGATTAGTGAGAAAAACATGAATTTAAACAACTGTAGTATCTGGCTTTTTCTTGAATCTTATTTTTGGCCAGTACATTGCATGTAGAGCAGGGGTGTCCAAACTTTTTTCAAAGAGGGCCAGATTTGATGAAGTGAACATATGCGTGAGGGCCATCCATTTTGCCTGACCTTCTTTGAACCATTAAAATTCAGTCTAAGTGTTTTCGTCCAAGCACTAATACAGTGCCCACCAAGAATTCTCTTGCCTTTTGTGGCTGTGTGTGGTGAAGATATATATATCTTTTGTGGCCCCCAACGAATCCCCGAGCGCCGCTCATTACTAAGGATGAGCTCGGGCGTGTTATTTGGATATGCCGTATTTATCGGCGTATAACACACACCTTCACTTTAACCACTTCAGCCACGGAAGATTTTACCCCCTTCCTGACCAGAGCATTTTTTACAATTTAGCACTGCGTCGCTTTAACTGACAATTGTGCAGTCATGCAATGCTGTACCAAAACAAAATTGATCACCTCTGCGGTTTTTATTTTTTGCACTATATACACAAAAAAAGTGACAATTTTGAAAAAAAACAATATTTTTTACTTTTTGCTATAATAAATATCCCCCAAATTTAAAAAAAAAAAAAAAAAAAAACTAATTTCTTCATCAGTTTAGGTCAATATATATTCTTCTACATATTTTTGGTAAACAAAAACGCAGTAAGCGTATATTGATTGGTTTGCGCAAACGTTATAGCCTCTCCAAACTATGGGAAAGATTTATGGCGTTTTTATGTATTTTTAATTTTTTGCTAGTAATGGCAGTGATCTGCGTTTTTTAGCAGTATTGCGACGGACAGATCAGAGACTTTTGACACATTTTTGGGACCATTGACATTTATAGAGTGATCAGTGCTATAAATATGCACTGATTACTGTATAAATGTCACTGGCAGGGAAGGGGTTTACTGTGTTCCCTCACTGTGTTCTAGCTGTGTGGGGATGGGACTAACTAGGAGAGATGACAGATCGCTGCCCCTACTTTGTAGGAACACACAATCTGTTATCTCTCCTCTGACAGCACAGGGATTTGTATGTTTACACACACAAATCCCTGTGCTGGCTCTTGTGCACGCCGGCCATGCGCATCGGGTCCCCCCGCTGTGCAACGGGCATGCGCGTGCCCTCTGGTGGCTCCCCTGGGCAAAGCCGCATAATTACGGGATTTCGCCCGGGAGAGCCATTCTGCCGCAAAATATCTGAGCCGATCTGGAACCGGTTGAAAGGGAAGTTTCAGGAAAAAAAAAACCTAAATTTTAAATAAAGAACTGTGAAGCAAAAAAGCATTAGTGCCTATCAATGTAGCCCAATCAGTGCCCATCTGCAGCCTCACCATTGCCTGAATGCAGCCTCTCCATTGCCATAGTTGCATAGTTAGTAAGGTTGAATAAAGACACCAGTCCATCCAGTTCAACCTGAGTGAGTGTGCATGTCTACAATTGTCCCTATCGCTGTACATTGCATCTCATTAAGATGCTCATCTATTATATTATTATTTATTTAAGGTACCCATAAAGCACCGTCAATTTACATATACATCGCACACTCACATCGGTCCCTACCCTTAAGGAGCCCACAATCCAAGGTCCCCAACTCACATTCATATACCAGGGCCAATTTCGGACAGAAGCCAATTAACCTACCAGCATGTCTTTGGAGTGTGGGAGGAAACCGGAGTACCCGGAGGAAACCCACGCAGGCACAGGGGGAACATGCAAACTGTAGGCAGGTAGTGTCATGGTTGGGATTCTTACCAGCGACCCTTTTTACTGCTAGGTGAGAGTGCTACCCACTACACCACTGTGCCGCCCACCATGAATGCAGCCTTCGCCATTGCCTTGAATGCAGCCTTTGCCATTGCCTTGAATGCAGCCTTTGCCATTGCCTTGAATGCAGCCTTCGCCATTGCCTTGAATGCAGCCTTCGCCATTGCCTTGAATGCAGCCTTCGCCTTTGCCTTGAATGCAGCCTTCGCCTTTGCCTTGAATGCAGCCTTCGCCATTGCTTTGAATGCAGCCTGATCCATGCCCATCTTCAGCCTCAGAGGGGACAGGGAGGGGGGCGGGATGAGCGCCGACAGATCACATACAGGAGAATCTTCTGTTTACTCAGCGGCCTCTTTAATACAAAGTCTCGCCTCCTATGATAGACATAAGTCGTCCAATGCCAGCCCAGGCCGCCGTGTAAACAGGAGATTCTCCTGTATGTAATCTGATGGCACCTGTCCCGTCCCCTCCGAGGCAGCACCAAATTAATACGGTATATATCTTTTGTGGCCCCACCAGGGGGGCCATATTAAACCAGGAACACGGGCCGGACTTTGGACATGCTCAAAGTAAATAATCTCAAAGTAATTAAGCAGTAGGGTAATTATACTAACCTTACATTTTACTTTTAATTATTGTTTGTTCATTTATCTACAGGGCATTGATTACACTGAATCAGTACCACACAGGACCTGCAACTCGCATAATAGATGTCCTTTTCGGATTATCTGAACCGAGCAGTGCTGGGTTGGCAGGTGAGACCATCATAAAAATGCATTTGTTATCTGCTAGCTAATGCATGAGATGCTAAAGGGCAAACATTAGTAATTAAAAGGCTGGGGCACTTGCCTTTTCTGGAGAAAATACTGTGCCATTCTCCTTGCAGTGTTGTTCATATGACCAAAAGCAAAGGCATCTATGCTGCAGTGGAGGATTGCTCAGTCTGACTTCTGATCTTCCCTTTCAACAGATATCATAAGGCCAAACCCCAGACCTAGTTAAATTTCTCTCTATATATGTGCAACAACACCCATTGAAGTGAATATGCACCGCTGCCAAAGCGCTTGCAAAGCACTTCGGCAGCGGCGATACACGGGCGCATTTAACCTTTTCTTCTTTGTTCGGCCGCTAGCGGGGGTTAAAAGTGCCCTGCTAGCACCCGAATAGCGCCACTAAGACAGCTGTAAAGCACCGCTAAAACTGCTAACGCTGCCCATGGCTTAGTGTGAAAGGGCTCTAAAATGAACAGTGAACTTTAAACTGATATTATGAAAAAACAGCACTGTTTACTCTTTCTGGAAAGGCACCATCCATGCTGAAAGATAATATATATCCAGGTTTTAGAGCAGCTTATGCTCAGGCAAGAATGGGACAACATTCCTTTTCCAAAACTCTAGCAACTGGTCTCCTCAGTTCTCAGACATTGTGTTGTTAAAGTGTCCTGTCCCAATTCTTTTGAGACGTGTTGTTGTCCTCAATTTCAAAAACCTTATTTTTTTTCTTAAATTTGGTACATTGTCTCAGTCTAAACATTTGAAATGTTTTCTAATTTCTATTGTGAATAAAATGTGGGGTTATGAGATTTGCAAGTCATTGCATTTTGTTTTTAGGAAGATTTTACACAGCATCCAAACTTTTTTGGAATTGGGGTTGTAAGAAACAGTAACAAACACCCAGCAGACATCAGAGATCCAGCACAGTAAACCGGAAATAGCGTATCACTACAAGCCAACCCCCCCCCTACATGTTTCATCTGTTGGCTTCCTCAGGATCCCCTCAGCAGCCAGTACAAGCACTTCTAAAATTTAAATCCATTTTGCAATTTTATTAAAATGTTTTGCAAATTGTATTTCTTTCTCGTACATCACGGGACACAGAGCCACAGTAATAACTGATGGGTTATATAGGGTATCACTAGGTGATTGGACACTAGCACACCCTAACCAGGAAGTTCAACCCCCTATATAATCCCTCCCCTTACAGGGATACCTCAGTTTTTTAGCCAGTGTCTTAGGTGTTGGACGTGTAAAGATGTCCTGTGCTGAGCTCCAAAGGGAATATCCTATATCCTGTACTGGGGCAAGCCAGGCAAACCGGATCCATTTCAAAGTGTCCTTTCTAGGCCGAATTGGATGGTACCCGGGCCTTGTGTCCAAAGAAACAAGGTTTTACCTGTAACGCTTTCTCTTTTTAGAGAGCTGGACCCCGCATTTCAGAAAATGGTTTTTCTAGCCTTATTTCTGGCTGGGTGCTTTACAGGCCCAGAACTGCGGATCCCCCTATCCGTAGGGGGCCCCAGTCTCTGAAGGTTTTTCCAAACGGAGCCCACCGTGAGAGGTGAAGATTGGGTCTGTATAACAGAACCCTGCGGCTGGATAAGGTAAGAGGAGATTCCACAGAATTTTTTAATTCTAGTAGGTTTCTCCTTTTAAGTAAATGCATGCTATGCCTTTTGTGGCCACCGGGGGCTGCCAAGAGCACATACCTTCTCATGCTGATGTCTGTCTCAGTGTTTCACGCTGCACAAGCTCCTCCAGCCGAGCTCCAGGTAGGATGGGATGGGGGGCTCTCCTCCGGGTGATTCCCCCCAAGAATAGGGGGCCACAGGTGGTCTTTGAGGCGGTAGTATAACACACTGTCACCGCCGCCATTGCCACGTGCAGGCCCCATCACTGCCGGCCTCTCTCCTTCCTCCTCCACCCCCAGCCTTTCCTCTACGCTTGTCCAGGAGGCTCGGCTCGCGCGGGAAGCGCACGGTTTTTTGAAAAACGAAGGGGGGGGGGTAGAGTGGGGGGGCAGAGCGTCAGCGCGGCGTCCAGCGTGCTCAGACACCCACATTGCCGGCTGGAAGGCTATAAGAGGCACACTTTACAGGTGCACACAGCCTTTGGAGGGACACAGAGCTGACGGTCGCATGTAAGGTGGGACACAGGCATTCTCCTAGGCAGCATTTACTAAGGAAACACCAGACTGGGTATTTGGTAGCAGGGCTTTTGCCGGACTACATCGCTCAGCTGTCATTGTTCATTTTGTGATACCTCCACCTTGTTGCTTTGCACTATGGGTAGAAGAGGTTCAAATACCCCAAGAACCAGAGGCTCTAGGGGATCTCCTTCAGGTTCTGAGGACCCCCTTTCTGCAGCTTCCTCCCCCCCTGAGGGGCCAGGGACGGCTAGCCAGGGAGAGCCGTTGGGGTCCGGGGCTACACCTGCTTCTGGCACTTCAGCCCCTGTATACATTACACAGGTGTTTTTTTTCCTCAACCATTAATGGTTTAGAGGAAAGATTAATAGCCGTGATCACATCTTCACTCAGTGGAAGAAAACGCACTAGGCCTTCCTCTGTTTCCCAGGACCCTCAGGCAGAGGAGCTCTGGGATAAGGAAGAAGAATCACTTTCAGAGGATCGGGATGGAACGGATGATTCCTCTTCTAAGGAATCAGGTGGAGAGGGACCCTCTTCGGCCTCCCAGGAGGAGAAGGTCTTAGTACAGATTCTTGTTGGATTGGTCCGCTCCACATTTAAGTTGCCCGTATCTGAACCAGTTAAAGAACCCAATTCTTCTTTGGGGTCACTGAAACCTCCTCAAACAGCATGTGCTTTTCCTGTTCATAATTTACTTGAAAAGCTCATTTTATTCTGAGTGGGATCACCCAGATAAACGTTTTTTTCCACCGAAAAAGTTTTCAACACCTTATCCTATGGAAGAAAAGTTTATTAAAATGTGGGGAATACCAGCCATTGACGCCGCCATTTCCTCTGTAAATAAAAATCTGACTTGTCCTGTAGACAATGCTCAGATGCTCAGGGATCCTGTGGATAAAAAGATGGAGTCCCTGTTGAAGGATGTTTTCTCCTTAGCAGGTTCAGTGGCTCAACCTGCAGTAGCAGCGATTGGAGTCTGTCAATACTTAAGAGACCATGTTAAGCAGGTCATCAAAGTTCTACCTGAACAGCAGGCCCAGGTGTTGGCTAACCTTCCAGCGGCCTTATGTTTTGTTGTTGACGCCATCAGAGATTCTATCATCCAAACCTCTCGTCTTTCACTTGGGTTGGTGCATATGCGTAGAATCTTATGGTTGAGAAATTGGTCAGCTGAAGCACCATGTAAGAAGCTTCTGGCTGGGTTTCCATTTCGTGGCGCAAGGTTGTTTGGAGAAGACTTGGATAACTATATCCAAAGGATCTCTTGTGGGAAAAGCACTCTCTTACCTGTTAAGAAAAAGAGTAAGCGTCCCTCTTTCAAGAAACAAGAGTCAACCCCAAGGACAAAAGAAGTCCTGGGGGAAGAAGTCTACTAGACAAGACACTAAGACCTTTTTATGAAGGGGCGCCCCCGCTCGCGTGGGTTAAAGACTGCTACAGTTCTCAAAGCTCTGGCAGGAGGACTTCCAGGACAGATGGGTAATCTCCACGGTAGCCTTAGGGTACAAGCTGGAGTTCCAAGAATTTCCCTCTCCTCGTTTCCTCAGATCAAGTGTCCCCAGGGATCCAGAGAAGAAGCAGTCGCTCCTTCTAGCATTAGAGCGGCTTTTGTCGCAAGAGGTCATTATGGTGGTTCCCACGAAGGATCAAGGATTGGGCTTTTATTCCAACCTTTTTACGGTCCAAAAGCCAAATGGGGATGTCAGACCCATTCCGGATCCTAAGGGATCTGAATAGATTACTAAAGATTCGGTCCTTCTGCATGGAATCAATTCGGACAGTAGTCTTCATCCTGCAGGGAGGAGAATTTCTGGCATCGATAGACATCAGAGATGCATATCTGCATGTGCCCATTTTTCCTGCTCATCAGAAGTTTCTGCGCTTTGAGATAGGAGGGCGTAATTTCCAGTTTGTGGCTCTGCCTTTCGGGATAGCCACTGCACCTCGAGTGTTTACAAAAATCTTGGCTCCTCCTCTGGCCAGACTAAGGGCTCAGGGTATAACTGTCATAGCATACCTAGACCACCTGCTCTTGATAGATCGGTCGGTAGCCTCTTTGAACGGGAACTTGAGGACCACAGTCAAGTATCTGGAACACCTAGGTTGGATTCTCAACCTAGAAAAATCTTTCCTAAGACCAGTAAGAAGACTGGAGTATTTGGGTCTGATCATAGATACAAGCCAGGAGAAAGTATTTCTACCTCAGGCAAAGATCACTGCTTTAAAGGAGCTGATTCTGGTAGTCAGGACCAAGAAGGGTCCTTCTATCCGCCTTTGTATGAGGCTGCTAGGAAAGATAGTGTCTTCATTCGAAGCAGTTCCCTATGCTCAGTTTCATTCAAGACTGCTGCAACACAGTATCCTGTCGGCCTGGAACAAGAAGGTTCAGGCATTAGACTTTCCGATGCACCTGTCTCATGCTGTGTGTCAGAGCCTCAATTAGTGGTTAATACCCGAAAACCTGCAGAAGGGGAAAACCTTTCTACTGGTTACCTGGACGGTGGTAACAACGGATGCCAGTCTTTCGGGTTGGGGAGCAGTTCTGGAACAGTCTGCGGTCCAGGGGGTATGGTCCAAAACCGAGAGGACCTTACCCATTAACATTCTGGAGATCCGTGCGGTATATCTAGCCCTAAAAGCCTGGACTCTCAGGCTACAGGGTTGCCCAGTCAGGATCCAGTCCGACCAATGCCACAGCAGTGGCTTATATCAATCATCAGGGAGGCACCAGGAGTCGAGCTGCTCAAAGAGAGGTGAACCAGATCTTAGTCTGGGCAGAGAAGCAGGTGCCATGCATATCGGCAGTCTTCATTCCAGGGATAGAGAACTGGCAGGCGGACTATTTAAGTCGCCAGCAGTTACTCCCAGGGGAATGGTCTCTGCATCCCGACGTCTTTTGGGCCATATGCCAAAGATGGGGGTTCCAGATGTAGATCTCTTTGCATCCCGATTCAACAAAAAGATAGACAGATTTGTGGCAAGGACAAAGGATCCTCTTGCATGCGGGACAGATGCGTTGCTGATTCCGTGGCATCGGTTCTCACTGATTTATGCATTCCCACCTATTCTGCTGCTGCCAAGACTCCTTCGCAGGATCAGGCAGGAAAGGAAGTCGGTACTTAGCCCCCGCTTGGCAAAGGAGGACTTGGTATGCAGAAATAGTGAGGATGACGGTGGGTTCCCCGTGGACCCTACCGTTACGCCCAGACCTGTTGTCTCAAGGTCCAGTGTTCCATCCTGCCTTACAAACGCTAAATTTGACGGTTTGGCTATTGAAACCCACATTCTGAGGAATCGTGGGCTTTAAGGTCCTGTGATATCTACCTTGATCAATGCAAGGAAGCCAGCTTCCAGGGTAATTTATCATAGAGTCTGGAAAGCTTATGTATCCTGGTGTGAATCCAGGGGTTGGCATCCCAGAAAATATGTGATAGGTAGAATTCTTGATTTTCTACAATTGGGATTAGAGATGAAGCTGGCCTTGAGTACCTTCAAGGGCCAGGTCTCGGCCTTATCAGTATTATTTCAACGGCCACTTGCTTCACATTCTTTGGTCCGAAACTTTATGCAGGGGGTGACGCGTCTTAATCCTCCGGTTAAGGCGCCCCTTAACCCCTGGGACTTGAACTTGGTTCTGTCTGTTTTACAGAAACAGCCTTTTGAACCAATACGTCAGATTCCTTTGGTCTTGTTGACAAGGAAGTTAATTTTTCTGGTAGCCATTTCTTCTGCTAGAAGAGTATCAGAATTAGCAGCTCTTTCCTGTAAATCCTTATTTGATTGTGCACAAGGATAGAGTGGTATTGCACCCTCATCCTAGTTTTTTACCGAAGGTGGTTTCAGATTTTCATCTAAACCAAGACATTGTTCTGCCTTCTTTTTTTCCAGATCCCTGTTCTTTGGAAGAAAGGTCACTACATTCTTTGGATGTAGTAAGAGCAGCCAAGGCCTATCTGGAAGCAACTGCTCAAATTCGCAAAACGGATGTTTTGTTCGTGCTGCCAGAGGGTCCCAATAGAGGACAGGCAGCGTCAAAAGCTACCATTTCTAAATGGATTCGACAATTGATTATTCAAGCTTACGGTTTGAAACAGAAGATTCCCCTGTTTCAGATCAAGGCACATTCCACAAGAGCTATTGGTGCTTCTTGGGCAGTGCATCACCGAGCCTCTATGGCTCAAATCTGCAAGGCCGCAACCTGGTCTTCAGTCCATACATTCACCAGATTTTATCAGGTGGATGTGAGACGGCATGAGGATATCGCCTTTGGCGTAGTGTGCTGCAGGCAGCGGTACAGGGTCCTCAGGTCTGATTGCACCCTACTTGGTTGTGGTTCCCCTCCCCTCAGATAGCATTGCTCTGGGACATCCCATCAGTTATTACTGTGGCTCTGTGTCCCGTGATGTACGAGAAAAAAAATAGGATTTTTTATAACCGCTTACCTGTAAAATCCTTTTCTTTTGATGTACATCACGGGACACAGAGGTCCCGCCCCTCTTCTAATACACTTATATTGCTTTGCTACAAAACTGAGGTATTCCTGTAAGGGGAGGGATTATATAGGGGGTTGAACTTCCTGGTTAGGGTGTGCCAGTGTCCAATCACCTAGTGATACCCTATATAACCCATCAGTTATTACTGTAGCTCTGTGTCCCGTGATGTACATCAAAAGAAAAGGATTTTACAGGTAAGCTGTTATAAAAAATCCTATTTTTTGGGTTTTCCAGTGGTTCATAAAGCCCAAATCAAGGTTTACCCCACATTAGTGTCCACCCTCTATATGGATTTCCGTTTTGGGGGAATAGCTTTTAAAGCTTATAACAAGCAAGGGGACAGCAAATTGATAAATCTAATTAAATAAAATAAATAAATTAATTAAATTGATAAAGTAAACTAAACCTATATGGCAGCATGACATTGTGTATAGGCACGAGAACACAGCTCCTGTCAGTCATTTGCAATAAAGAGCTACTTTAAATAAATTACCATTTGATTTGTATAGATGGTAACATTTTTGTAACACACAGATAAGGCTGAGGCAGCTTGATTCATTTTTTAAAGTTAAGGATTTTTAAGATCACTTTTGTATTGTCATTTTAGATGCATACGTACTTTCTGTTAACTTTTCAGTGGTAGCTTCCTTAAGACTCTGTTCACATCTAGGTGTCCCGGATTCTTCCTGCGATCCCAAATCGCGGGGACGCGCTTGTGATACCCGTCGCTTTTGAATGGCACCCCAATCGTGGCAACAAATCTTGCCGTGATTGGGGTGCCATGGGAAGTGACGAGGATTGCAAGTGTGTCCCGTGATCTGCAGCGATTCGTGATCACGGGCAGAATTGCGGTGATTCCACCCACTATCTGGGATGCTTAGATGTGAATGGAGCCTTACAGAACTGGCCCACCTAAACATAATATTTTAGTTGTTGGTGGAGCTTGGTGAGCTGAGCCGGGCCTAGCTTCTTCTTTATCTAGGATGCTCCATCTGCGGTAATTCCTTAGCATAATTTCAAACTCTGCTCATGTCCACCTATGTTACATGCGTTAACTCATCACCATCTATCAAAAGATAAAATGTTTAGTGGACTGACTATAGTGGCAGCTGTCACAGAACAGTAGGCTGCACAACAAGGTTGCTTAAAGTTTATCTGTAGGAAAAACTTTTTTTTTTTTTTTTTTGTGGTTTTGGATAAAGTGGATAAAGGTTTGTCTCTCTGTCAAGTTTTATTGCTGTCTTTATCCCCACTAGGGAGATTCATTTTCTATTTGTACTGGTGAAGATTGTCACCAAGAAATAAAGTCGGGGAAATAGAAAATTCTAGATTTCTCAGGAGCAAGGGGTAATCTCCAATGAGTACACCTGTTCTTGAGGCCACGGTCTAAAAGGGGAATTCTCCCTCACTGTTCAATGGAAATGTTTAGGGGGTGGGAGGAGCTGGGCAAGCTTTGATACCACCAGGAAGTTCCGGCGCTTTGCCAGATCAGAACAGTCAGACAACTGGACAGAAGCAGCTGTCAGCATGTGGTGCCTGCACTTTATACCTTTGGCAGTTTTTTTTGTTTTGTTTTTAATAAAGTAACAGAGTTCCTTTTAAAAAACGAAAAAGCTCTACATTTGTAAATAGGCATTTTAAAGAGAATTGGATATCTAGCATTGTTTACTTATGCTGCCTTCTCTACAGCAAAATCCTTAGTTTATAGTGGGTGTCAGCAAAGGTTCATGTTAAATCAGCCTTTGTTTTAGGTTTACTTGGCATTTTCAGTTAATTTTTCTCTTGTGCCTCTAGGACCAGTGGAATTTCTCAATCCGTCTTTGGATGATTCACAGAAGGAGGCGGTTGTTTTTTCCTTAAACCAGAGAGAAGTTGCAATTATTCACGGCCCCCCTGGTACCGGTAAGACGACAACGGTGGTGGAAATCATCCTACAAGCTGTGAAGCAAGGACTAAAGGTGAGAAGAGGGTCATGCTTGTCAGAACTCTGTTCTTCCCAGTAAACAGTTGTGTTATATTACAATGCTGAATTCAATCACTTTCATTAGGACACCTGCTGCTGAGCCTAACGCTGCTTACCGCAGATATATTGTTTGTTGGGCCTGAACTAGCAGGCAGTGACATGTCTTCAGTGAATTAAAAATGTGATTTATAAAGCCAGTGTTGTGTTTTTGCCAGTAAACCAGTTTATGGTAGGAAATATTCTAAAGTACATTGGGGGAAATGATTGTTCTATACTGTATTTACTTCTTTACATTGAAGTGCTAAAGAAACTGGCAGGCAGTGTACATAAAATGGCAAGTTTTTTGTAACGACTGTCATACATCTGCTGCCACACTACTCACCTAAACCTTCTGTCTATAGATTCTCATGCAGCCTAGAGTGCAGTACAGAGCACAAATTGGAATACATGTGCTTAGTTTTAGTTAAGGTGAGTGGGGTTTGAAAGTTTGTCAGGTTTTTATTGCTGTTTGTGGCCACGCTCAAGCATTTTTCCCTCATTTGCTGTTCTGACAAACATATCACCAGTGCAGAAAGTGAGCAGTAATCTTCGGAGACATAGGCAGCTATAAAAAGCTGATGGAGAACCTGGCATTCCACCGTCTTATCAAAAATATTTTTCATTGCGGTCCCTGTTTCTCAAAAGCTAGCTATACACCAATAGAATTTCACTTAAAGTGGAAGTCTGGTCAAATCCTGTCTAAACTTAAATGTGTTACCAGCCCCATTCTAAGCCCTATACTAATAACCTGTAAAGGACAATAGATGTCTATACTTACCTATTTTGAGGGTGCCCCGGTCTGGTCACATGATCTCCCCAACTGCCGGCTTCAGTGAAGAGAAGAGTTTGCCGACAATGGTTGTAATGCAATGTCAATGACAATGCCACCCATAGAGGAGTTCCAGCCTCGAGAAAAGCATTAGAGGTCAGCAGTTACAAATACTGTAGCTGCTGACTTTTAATATGAGGACACTTACCTGTCCAAGGATCCTGCGATCTCGGCACCCCATGTTGATCCATTGGCTCGGGGGGCAGGCGTTGGCATCTTCACGGCCTGTTTCGTACTGCACATGCGCGAGTCGGGCTGAGCTTTCTGAATGGTCCCGCTGTCTTCTGGGACCTGTGTGTCTCCCAGAAAGCAGCGGGGGGGGGGGGGTTCGTAGATCGCCGCACGATTGCGGTGATCTTACCCAGAAGTGGTAGTGGGTTCCCTTTTGGGTGGAGCTCTGCTTTAAGCTAGCCATACGTGGATGAAATTTTCAGCTGGAACCAGCCGAGATTTGATCTATGTGTGGGCAGGCTGATTGTAGCCAAGTCGATCCTTCGATCGACTTTGGTACAACCAGCCTAATGGATTTTTTTACATGCAATTACTGCTGATTGCTTTACCGCTAGCAGTAATAATTGGGATTGATTTACTAAAATTGGAAAGCACAAAATCTGGTACAGCTCTGCCTAGAAGCCAAACATAATGTATTCTCGGCTTTTTGTCAAAGCTTAACTGAAGAGGCTGAAGTTAGAAATTGGCTACAATGCAGAACTGCACCAGATTTTGCACTCTCCAGTTTTAGTAAATCAACCCCTTTGAGTTCTGCTGGCCAGGAAGGTTCCCCTCACCAATGGCCTGCTTTACTATGGGGCATCTATTGTCGACTGTCCCTCCTCTACACTGAAGCCAATACTGGGAGCTGATGTTATCATACAGGAGGGCCTTCAGATTTGGTTAGTATAGAAATCTTTCCTTTACAGGGTAGTTAGTATGAGGCTTAGAATGGGGGCAGGAACAGGTTTACCTGGACTGGACCTCTACTTTTAAGCATTCATACAAAAGTTCAGAAAAATCTTTCTTAGGAGCATATGATGGTGTCATCATGGACTCAATAAATTTCCTATATTTTGTTTAATTGCAAAGCTATTGTTGAATTCTAACATTCAGAAACACTGGATATTCTGAATTTATTAAAATATACTTTAATCCACTTGATTAAACTCAATATACTACACCGAAGATTTTATCTGCATTTATCTTTCATACATTCCTATAACATATACAGCAGCTTACACAAACAAACTAATGTTGGTGATAATGAAAGTTCTACCGCTGGATTATTTTCCAAACGTGCAGATTTTTTCTGCCAGGGACCACATCCACAGTTAGAATTTTGTTTGTTCAGATAAGAATCAAGAATTTTTTGTTATCCTGTGATTTTCCAGCTCACTATGGTTGAAATCGATTTGTTGATTTGTCCCCATTAAGTCCTAGAAAATCCAATAAACGCTCCAAAAACAAACCTTTTCTAATGAAATTCTACTGGTACATGGCTAGCTTAAAGCCCAACTCCAGGGAAAAAAATGTTTTTTCCCCATGCAGTGGGGCTGTGCCCATACTGCATGGGTTAACTGCTCATCTTGACTAGAAGTGAATACAGTGCCTATACTCACCCGATCCTTTGATCCTGCAGAAAACGGCGCTTCCCTCTGTCCAGCAGTGTATGGTTTTTGACGTCTTCACTTCCAGAGCCGGTCTTTGAGTATGATGATGTCAGGAACAGTCCACTGCCCAGACTGCTGGACAGGGGCAGGAGCCAAAGGAACCAGTCTTGTGAGTATATCTCAGCTGTCTGAACCCCTAGACCAAAAGGAGCATTTACCCCATGCAGTGTGGGCACAGCCCCATTGCATAGTAAAACAAAAAATTAGCCTGGAGTTCAGTTATAAATGAAGTTCCTATTACTGGTAGTGTTGCCAGCAGGACAGGATTTGATAGAAAGTCTCCCCAACAGGGCTTTAGATACCAATAAAATCCCAACAGAGGTTATGCCCAAAAAGGTTCTATCTTAAAAGTTCTAAGCAAATAGCCAAATTCACAGAAATGCATATAAAACAGATTTTCCCCATTCATCTTTCAGGACAGCACCATAGAGAGACACCGGCTCCTCCCCTCTTAGGAAACACCGCCTTCCAATTCAATATTTAAATCTCATCCTCCCAACGGCCCCTCAGTTCAGGTGTTTCCTCCGGTGGGGAGACACTGCTTGGGAACCGTGGCGGATCAGTCAGGGAGACTGAAGCCAAAGATTTGGTGTGAGGAAGAGGGGGAGTCGGGTCTCTCTAGCTCTTTCCCTCTACTATTGTTTATTCAGTTAGGTAAAGGCTGGGGAAGCCATACTTACCTGTTTTTAAAACTGAATTGGCGCGCCTCAGCCTCTCTTGGGGAAAGAGACAGCTGAGGAGGTCCGTGTTTCTTCTGCCCAGGGGGGCGCTGTGGGAAGTGCCTGAGTCTCTCCTGCTTGTGCAGCCAGCGTTTGAAGCTCTATGGCCGGGTCGGATGACGGGTGACGTCAGTTCCGGCGAGGGCGGGCACTTCCGACGATTCCGCGTCTTCCGGTTCCGGACGCGGGGAAAGAAAACGGACCGAGCGTTCGGCTGGTGCGACCCTCTTGCTTTGCTGTAGAGTCAGCTGTCGGGGGAAACGATCGACCACCATCCTCAGCGGACATGTCTGAGACAGAGGTCTCTAGAACTGCTCCAGGAGACAGTAGCACCAGCCATGCTAAGGTAAGTGGAACCCTGGGGTGGTGTTCCCTTACCTAAATCCCGATAGCTTCACGGGTGTTCTCCCCTCACTGGTGGTTGGGGGGAAGGGGAGTGTGTCTGGGACCCTGGTGGTGGTTGGTCCTGGGGGGGGCACTCCTGGTGGTCCTCTGTAAAAGCACTGGTGGGATTGGGCATTTATGGCGACTCTCTCTCTTTCTTTTTCAGAAAGCCACAGAGAAAAGCAAGTCGCCTCATGGTTCAAAGAAAAAATGCCCCTCTTGTAGAGTTAGTATGGGGGAATCCTGGACCAAGGCACTTTGCAAGGAGTGCATTGATGGATTAGTCAGGGAACAGGCAGCAGAACAGGGTACAGATCTTGCTGCATCCGTCAAAGAGCTTTCTAGCACCTTTCAGTCCTTTAAGGCACTCTTTTCTAGCTTCCAGTTGCCGCAAGCCCAAAGCAGTCCTTTACCAGTGCAGCAGAGTGTTACACCTAGCCCAGTGGATACTCCCTCTGTTAGTGGAGAGAGACCAGGGGGCTCCAGAGTGGAAATTGAGGAGGAGCCAGATAGCACCGCTTCAGATTCTCAAAGGGAATCGGATGTGGAGGAGGTGGATGGGGAATCCACAAAAACCTCTCGCTATAAGCTTTCCCTGGACGAAGTGGAGGAGCTCTTGGGAGCTATTCACACCACTTTGGGAATTCAGGAAGAAAAGAAGGTGTTATCGCTCCATGACCAAATGTACAAAGGTCTTGGGGAACAAAAAAAGGAAGGATTTCCCAGTCCATGATGTATTGGTTGAGGCCATAAAGAATGAATGGAAAGATCCTGAGAGAAAACCTTTCTTTTCAAGGGCTTTGAAGCGAAGGTTTCCTTTTTCAGAAGGGGAGTCTCTAGTCTGGAATAAGACCCCTAGGCTGGATGCTGCTTTTTCTCAGGTTTCCAGGCAAACAGATCTGGCCTTCGAGGACATGGGGGTTCTTGCAGACCCCATGGACAGAAGGATGGACTCTCTCTTAAAGAAGTCCTGGGATTCGTCACAGGGAAACCTTAAGCCTGCCATGGCGGTCACAGTAGTGGCCCGCAATATGGAATATTGGCTTACGCAGATAAAGGCGCATATTGAGGCAGGAACGCCAAAAGAGACTATTTTGGCTTCCTTTCCCATGCTACTTAAGGGTGTAGCGTATATTGCGGACGCTTCCGCCGAATCAGTGCGCATGTCCGCAAGGTCTTCAGCCCTCACTAATTCGGCTCGAAGGGCCCTATGGCTTAAGACGTGGCAAGGAGACAGCGCGTCTAAAGTTAAACTCTGTGGAATTCCCCTCACAGGAGATCTCTTGTTTGGCCCAGGGTTAGAGACCGTTTTAGACCGGACGGCCGATAAGAAAAAGGCCTTTCCCATTAAAAAGAAGTTTGGGGAGCAGGCTAAAAGAAAGTTTCGCCCCCAGAGAAAGTTGGAAACCCCAAAAGGAGAGCGGCAGAAAAAAGCTTGGGGGCAGAAGGGCAAGGGGCGGGGAGGGGCGATTTTTCGCCCTCCTGAACAGCCCAAGAAGACCCAATGACGGGGTAACCACGGTGGGAGGAAGATTGGGGGCCTTCCTCCCACAATGGGAGATGATCACCTCCAACCAGTTTGTGTTAGGGATCATAAGAAGAGGTTACCAGCTAGAGTTCTCAGAACCTCCTCAGCACAGACTTCTGGTCACCGAGCTGCCAAAGTGTGCAGAGAAAGCGTCAGCTCTTCTATCCTCCCTACAGGAGTTAGAGGAACAAGAGGTGATAGTGAGGGTTCCTGTAGAGGAGATAGGCAGAGGCTTTTACTCCCACATTTTTGTGGTCCGCAAGCCTTCGGGAAAATTCAGGCTTATCATGAATCTGAAGCCTCTGAATGTCTCAATTACCTACAGGAAATTCCGGATGGATTCTATCTATTCGGTGAAAGCGCTTCTTCCCCCAAATTGCTTCATGGCGTCAATAGACTTAAAGGACGCTTATCTGCACATTCCAGTCGCAGAAAGTTACCAGAGGTTTCTCAGACTGGCGGTGAGAACTGGGGAAGGAACGTTTCATCTACAGTTCAAAGCACTCCCCTTTGGACTATCCTCTTCCCCCCGCATCTTCACCAAAGTGATGGTGGAGGTCCTGGCTTTCTTGCGGCTCAGAGGCATCTCTGTAGTCGCGTACCTGGACGACCTACTCCTGTTTGCTCCTTCCCCGGAGCAGTTGTACCAGGATCTTCAGGTAGCAAGAGACAGCTTAGAAAACCTGGGATGGCTCTTGAACCTGGAAAAATCCAGTTTGGTTCCGGCCCAAAAGGTCACCTTCCTGGGCTATGTACTGGATTCGACAAAACAAAAAGTGTTCCTTCCAGCAGAAAAAATCCAGAAGGTGGACAGAGCAATATTACTGCTCCAGGGCAGCAGTCAGATCTCAGTAAGGAAAGCAATGTCAGCACTGGGCTTACTGACTTCCACGCTTCCGGCAGTTCAGTGGGCAGGGCTGCACTTTCGCCCCCTACAGCTGTTTATTCTGAGTGTCTGGGACCACAGTCCAGCATCTCTGGACTCCCTTATATCTGTGCCAAGTCAGGTCAAAAGGTCCCTCTGGTGGTGGAGGAAAGGGTCCAATCTCTCACAGGGCCTGGAGTGGGTTCTTCCAGTGTCCATAACGGTTACGACCGATGCGAGCGGCACAGGGTGGGGAGCACACCTAGATTCCAAGATGATGCAGGGCACCTGGGAAAAAGAAGACGCAAAGAAGTCCTCGAACTGGAGGGAACTGAGAGCAATAGAGTTGGCTCTCAGAGCTTTTCAGAGAGAACACCTGGGGCAGCATGTGAGGGTCCGTTCGGACAACTCATCAGCAGTGGCCTACATCAACAGGCAAGGGGGAACCAGGAGCAGATCCTTGTGGGGTCTGGCAGAATCCATCCTCAGGTGGGCCGAAGGGAGCATTCTCTCTCTCTCTGCAATACATCTGAAGGGGGAGCAGAACCACGTAGCAGATTTTCTGAGCAGAAAAATGCTGAAGGAAGGCGACTGGGTCTTGAACCAGGACATCTTCGAGATGATTACTCGGAAGTGGGGGGTCCCCTCGTGGATCTCTTCGCCTCAAAGGCGAATACGAAAGCTCGTCTGTTCTTTTCCCTAAACAGATGGGACGGAGCAGCCGGGGTGGACGCACTAGCTCAGAGCTGGCGTTTCTCAAAGTGTTATGCTTTCCCCCCTCCCGTAATGATTCCAGCAGTTCTGAGAAAATTTCGGTCAGAAGACACAACCCTCATTCTGATCGCACCACACTGGCCAAGGAGGCCGTGGTTCTCCCTCTTGAAGAGTCTGACAGTGGAGCCTCCCTGGATTCTGCCTATCCGGGAGGATCTTCTCTCTCAGGGTCCAATCTGTTGCCCTCAGGTGGAGCGATGGAACCTCGCAGCGTGGCTACTGAGGAAGAATTGCTAAAGGGCAAAGGTTTCTCGGATCGGCTAGTGACAACTCTCCTAAATTGCAGGAAAAGAGAGACGCAAGCCATTTACCTAAAGGTGTGGAAACGCTTTAACAGTTGGTGCACAGAAAGCTCCTTCGATGTACGAAGTTCTGTAGCAGTATTAGAGTTTCTGCAGGCAGGAGCGGACAAAGGATTAGCCCTTAGCACCTTGAAAGGACAAGTATCGGCACTAAGCGTTTTCCTGGAAAAGCCGCTAGCTATAGATCCTTGGGTAGCTAGGTTTTTTAGAGCTTTAGGCAGACAGAGGCCTGTTAAAAGTTCCCCATTCCCAGTGTGGGATCTTTCCTTAGTTTTACAGTCTCTTACAGGGGATCCTTTTGAGCCATTGGAATCCTGTACCTTGAAGTTGATCACCCTCAAAACTGTGTTTTTGGTGGCGATCACCACAGCAAGGAGAGTAAGTGAACTCGAAGCCCTTTCTATTAGGGCGCCTTTTTTTCAGGTTTTTCCGGACCGTTTGATTTTTAAAACGGATCCGGCCTTTTTACCAAAAGTGGCCTCTAGTTTTCATAGGGGCCAGGAAATTATTTTACCTACCTTCTGTTCGAATCCTGTGAGGGAACAGGAGCATATTTTTCACAAACTGGACGTTAGAAGGTGCGTCCTTCAGTACTTAGATAGTACAAAACAGTTTAGGAAATCCGATTCTTTTTTTGTATTGTTTTCAGGGGCTAGGAAAGGGTTCAAAGCCTCTAGACGATCAATAGCCAGATGGTTAAGGTTGGCCATTAGCCAGGCCTATGTAATCGGGGGTTTGGAGCCCCCGGAGGGTATTAAAGCACATTCCACCAGGGCAGTGGCAACTTCTCAAGCAGAGTGGGCTGGTGCTTCTCCGGAGCAGATCTGTAGAGCAGCAACGTGGTCCAGTTTTTCCACGTTTGTGAAGCATTACAGATTGGACCTGCTGTCAGCCAAAGACCAAGCCTTTGGGCGTAAGGTGCTGCAGGCAGTAGTCCCTCCCTAAGGTAAGGTGCTCGCTTATCCTCTCTATGGTGCTGTCCTGAAAGATGAATGGGGAAAAACGGAGTTACTTACCGGTAACATCCTTTTCCAGGAATCTTTCAGGACAGCACTAGTACCCACCCAGGTTTTTGATTATCTATGAGAACTCATCGCATGAGAACGTCAGGTAAGATAAAGATTTGTATGACGTATTCTTGTGTCTCCCCAGCTGGCCGGAGGAACTCGTGAAGAACTGAGGGGCCGTTGGGAGGATGAGATTTAAATATTGAATTGGAAGGCGGTGTTTCCTAAGAGGGGAGGAGCCGGTGTCTCTCTATGGTGCTGTCCTGAAAGATTCCTGGAAAAGGATGTTACCGGTAAGTAACTCCGTTTTTTTTACCTGCCTAAGGAATTTTTATTTCTGTCCTGAGATACACTCAACTCTGCCTCACAGTACAGCCCTGTCATCTCTCTCTGTCTCTCTGCTCCTTCTTATCAGCATGTCCTGTATTCACAAATGAGCACTGCAACACAACTGAGCTTTGCTGGAAAGGGGGTTGCAAGATATTGTTACCAAGCCAAACTAAGATATTGGTTGCATTCAAAAAATACATTGAATGATATAGTAATAATTACAGCACTGCAATAATGTGTGTCATTTAATGTATATTTGCATTCAGCTTTACATTCGAGCTTCACACAGATGTAAAAGACTAGCTAATGCTGACTTGTATTTATTAGAAATGTATTTATTAGAAAATCATTAAGGGCCTGTTCACACCATGTCATTGCAGTAACGTGAAAATGTACGTCATTCTGAATGGCATCTCCGCACACCTGGTGACGGATGTGGACTGCAGCGCATTGTGCCACAATGCACTAATGTGCAATCCCAAAGCATTAGTGTATTTTTTGGCAGTGCATCACAATACACAATAGTACGTTGCTGCACATTGTCTGCGCTGCAATTAACATCTATTGGCAGTGACACCGAATCACACCAATGCAATTAATGTGCAGTGGTGTGCATTGCAATTATATACCGTAACGCAAGAGCATGGTGTGAACAGGCCCTAAATGAATTTTAAAAACAACTAGGTTACTTGAATGTATACGTTAATCTTGATATTGGCATCTTGTATTCTCAGATACAGCAGCTTTGAGGCTAGGATAGAAGTAATGCTCTGCTGGATTGCTCATATAATGACCGTGAACAACATGCTAACAGGAGAAGCATGCAGAGTGATGACTTATCACTTTTGTATTCTGGAACAAGCTGTACTGTTGCTACAGTTGAGATAGAGTACCTGGGTCTGCTATCTGCCAGAGTGCATAGGTTAAGAACAGAATTGCAAACCCTTTGGCAGGCAAAACCATTTCCATATATGTATGTTAACGGTGTAGTTTGTGGCATGTCTAGAGTTCCAATTTAAATAATGTTATAAATATGATTATCAATAACTAGCTCTTGTTTCTGACATATGTATTATGAGTGGCCTTACACTACCATAGGTCAGAACTTCAGGCCAGTATACACTAAGATGTCCCATACATTTTTCTCGAGGTCCTTTGCTGCGCTCCTTCCAATGTAGCTGTGGACAATCTAGTGGAGCGTTTGGCTGCTTATAAAGAGCGAATATTACGTTTGGGGCACCCTGCACGTCTGCTGGAATCCCTACAGCATCACTCTCTGGACGCTATGCTGGCACGTAGTGATAACTCTCAGATTGTTGCTGACATCCGCAAAGATATTGACCTGACGTTTGTAAGTATTTCATTACATTTTTTTGAAAGCAATCTTTTTTCCAGAATTACTTTTTTTTTTTTTTTTTTTTTTTTTTTTTTAGCACCACAACAAGCTGATTGTGCTTTATTAATCTTCATATCTTAGTACCAGCAGGTTAACTTCACAATGAATAATTAAAGACAGTGCAGTTGTTAGGTGACGTGTAAAACACTGAAAGAACCACAAAAAAGCACTGAATGGAACCACTGGTATATCATACAAATGGCAGCTGTGTGCAATGTAGCCAATTCTTGTGACACCAGCAATGATGTAAAAACAGTAAAAAGTTTATTGAAAACAAACCCATGAACAAACAATATGTCAATGGTAATGAATACAGAGCTCTCCTCCAACACACTGGAAAAACAAAACCAGGGTAAAGACAGACTTACGCGCTCTCAGCTGGGTCTCTGCTGGGCTGGACGGTGCTGCAGTTGTTACTACAATTGTGCTCATCAACAAATGGCAATGGCTATATGGAGAGAAAGCCTCAAGGGAGCGGAGAGGGGAACCACCATGCTTGGCTGGGGGAGTGCCGCAGGATAATGCAGGAGATCACAGGAGATGAAAGGCAGCCAAGCTGCGAAGGACGGTGGAGCCGACGATCGGCTTCATAGACAGTGGGGAAACAGCCCCGGGCGCAAGCGGGAGGAAGAAATGCAGGGAGGGTTGCTGTCGTCCTGACGACGCGTTTCGGGCGTGGCCCTTTGTCAAGTCATGTGATGTCAGAAGGGGGCGGTGCCACTATGTGACGTAACCGGGTGGCCCCACCCTTCCCTATAAAAGAGCTGTCAAAGCAGAGAGGAGGCAGATGGCTTGGAGGCCTCCCAGAGGACAGAGCACTTTACTTTTTTTTTTTTTTTTTTTTCGATTTTTCGGGTCCGGCGGGCGACGTGATTGACTCATAATTACATCAAGGGACATTATTATTTTTTATTTTTTAATAAAGGACTTGTCAAAAACTGTGTACTGCTTATGGCAACAGATTTTCTCCTTTTAGATGCGCCTGTTATTCGTTATTGGTTAATTTATTTTAGTATGAGAAACCCCATATGGGAAGGTTTCCTTCCAACTAGTTAATGATATGAGAGGGGAGGGAGAGTGAGGGGGGGCAGTTGGTAGGAGGGAGAAGAGGAGAAAAAGGCGAAAAATAATCATTTTTTTAGTTTTTTTTTTTTTTTCTTTTTCCCTTAAGGCGGTAGTAAACCCGCTGACACTTTTTTTGTTTTTTATACACCTGTAAGGAAAAAGGCATAATGAGCTAGTATGCACTGCATACTTGCTCATTATGAAATACTTACCTTAGAACGAGGCATCGGTATCTCACCTGGTCCACGCTGAGGTAGCTGACATGTTGCCTCGGCGTGTCTTCCAGGTATCGCGGCTCCAGCGCTGTGAGTGGTTGGAGGCGCAATGTCGTCACTACCGTGCATGCGCGCGCGAGACTTCTTTCCGGCAAGGTCCGGCATCTGCCGGGCTTTCAGCCGAGAATCCCCTGTGCGCATGCGCCGCTGCAGTCAGCGGCTCATTGCAAGGGGAATATCTCCTTATTATAGGCTTACCTGTAGGTAAACGATAAAAATTTAACTATACAACTGCTTTAAAAGGGGTTGTTAAAGTTAAGGAATATGCACTAAATATAGATAACTTGAGTGTTTTTTTAATTTATATTGTAAATTTTTTAGAAGGTTTATATTATCTTTGGTATGAGTGGATTATAGTGAATTTTCACTTCACGGGAGAGAAAGAAGAGAAAACTTTTTTTTTTTGGGGTATTTTGTTTGTTTTTTTGTTTTTGTCACATGAGGATTTGTAGAGGGAAAGTGTTCATTCTTAATTATGACACGGAAATGTTTTTATTTTTTCCTTCCTTCTTTCGTTGCTGTCTCTCTCCTTTCATACCATCTTTTATTGAAGACAGGCAGGATTTAATGCTAGGGGGGTTTCTGAGGTTTTTTTTTTTTTTATTCTTTATTTATTTGTTTATAAATATAAGAAGAAAAAATTAGGTATTTATAAACATTAAAATTTGTATGATGTGTAAGTAAAGAAGGAATATACGTTGATATATGTTAATGTTCTCCCAATAGGAGAGGTTTACTATAGTACTTTAATTCAATAAAGATATTTAAAAAAAAAAAAAAAAGAAACTATGAAATAGCCAAACCAATCGCAAAAAAAATCAATCAATGAGGCACAGACCACGGAAACACCCCCCCGCAAAAAAAAGCAAACAAAACTATTAAAATATTTTCAAACAACTTTTGTCAAGGCATCAGATGTAATTATAATTTTTGTACATACATTTGTACCAACATTAGTCTACAAACCATATTAGTGCATAGCCAGATTATTTATGCGCTGCTAGGCAGGGGGGAAGTAAAGCAAAGCAAACCTGCTTTGGCCTGCTTTGCAATTTACTGTATATTGTATTTTCTGCGAGCAAGAATTTTTCATCATTGTAATGTTTACCTGAGTGATTT
The DNA here is from genome assembly GCF_042186555.1 of Aquarana catesbeiana. Lineage (NCBI taxonomy): Eukaryota > Metazoa > Chordata > Amphibia > Anura > Ranidae > Aquarana > Aquarana catesbeiana. The sequence goes on along the minus strand of NC_133334.1, from coordinate 77,424,949 downwards.
TTGATGTGACTTTCACATTTTCATTTGTGTGCTTTGATGATTGAATTAAAACAATGGGTTACACATTAAAAAAAAAACAAAAAACTGTGTACTATTTTTCTTACTTTTGTACACTTTTCTTGGTGAATGGGTAGGGGTACAATGTACCCCTGCCCATTCACATGGGGGGGGGGGCAGGATCTGGGGGCTTCCAGACTCCAATAAGCCCTCCACCCACAGACCCCGACAACCACCGGCCAGGGTTGGCTGGAAGAGGCCCTTGTCGCGAACAACATGGGGACAAGGTGCTTTGGGGTGGGGAGGCACAGAGCCTCCCCTGCCCCAAAGCACCTACCCCCCTATGTTAAGGGCATGTAGCCTGGTATGGTTAAAGCGGAGTTCCACACAAAAATTGAACTTCCGCTTTTCGGAACCCTGCCCCCCTCCGGTGTCACATTTGGCACCTTTCAGGGGGGAGGGGGGTGCAGATACCTGTCTAAGACAGGTATTTGCACCCACTTCCGGCATAGACTCCCATGGGAGTCTACGCCACTTCCCGTCCCCACCGCGCTGTCTGCTGGGAACACACAGCTCCCAGGAGAGAGCGGGGACCACTTGGGACGCGCAGCGCGACTCGCGCATGCGCAGTAGGGAACCGGGAAGTGAAGCCGCAACGCTTCACTTCCTGATTCCCTCACCTAGGATGGCGGCGGCAGCTGCCGAGAACCGAGCGGGTTCTCGGCGTCCCCTGCCGACATCGCTGGACCCTGGAACAGGTAAGTGGCCATGTATTAAAAGTCAGCAGCTGCAGTATTTGTAGCTGCTGGCTTTTAATATTTTTTTTTTTTTGGCGGTGTGGGTGAACCCCCGCTTTAAGGAGGGGGGGGGCGCTCGCTTGTCGTCCCCCCCCCTTTTCTGACCTGCCAGGCTGCATGCTCAAGTAAAGGTCTGGTATGGATTTTGGAGGGGATCCCACATCATTTTCTTTCTGTTTAATTTTTTATAATCTATTGCTGGGAGCTGGCAATACATTACCTCCGCGAGGAAGTTTAAATCAAATTTTTTTCTTTAGAAATGTCATTATTGCTGTGGCATGTTCTATACATCGCACAAATGCGCCACTTTACAGGCAGACTAAGGGGACCTCCCATGCACGATATTTAAATTAATACAGTATTTTATTTTTATTGTTTCACTTTAAGCATCATTAAAATCGCTGCTCCTTTAAAAACAATTGTTTTAAAATCTTTTTTTTTTTTTTTTTGCCTTGATACATGTCCCCTAGGGCAGTAACTTGCATATAGGCCTTTAAAATGAGGACTTTTGATTTTTCATGTTCATGACCCATAGACTTTAATAGAGTTTGCATGTTCGCTAGAACTTTTTGCCTGTTTCCAGATGTTCAGTGCAAACGGAACCGGGGGTCGTTTGGCCAATCCCAAGTTATAACTCCTACATACCAACACCCCTTCCCTTTTTTTTTTTTAACTACCTAGGTGCCCGTGTGATTGGATAGGTATTTTTTTTACTTTATTTAATCTATCCTTAGTCATTAATTTTTTTTTATGTTAGTCTGAGTTAATATACATCATGTAATTTTGACCATGCTTGTATTGCATATTTTTTTATTCCATTTATTTAATTATTACTTTTTACTGAATCATAGATGTTCCAGTCTTTGCCCTGTTTTTTTTTTCTCCATTGTGTTTGAGGAGAGCTCTGCATTCACTACCATTGTTTCAAGTACCCCCAACAGGCCATGTTTGCAGGTTTTCCTTTTATCTTGCACAGGTGCTTTAAATCGGAGCCAATGGCTTGGTTTTTTTTGGACAGCTATTTTATCTAATGCCGTGTACACACGAGCAGACTTCTCGACCTGACTGGACGAATCCGTCGGACAATTCGACCATGTGTGGGCTTCATCGGACCTGCAGCGGACTTTTTCGGTCGAAAATCAGACGGACTTTAGATTTGGAACATGTTTCAAATCTTTCCGACGGACTCGAGTCCGGTCTAAAAATCCGCTCGTCTGTATGTTAGTCCGACGGACGAAAACCGCCAGCTGTTGGCTACTGGCTATCAACTTCCTTATTTTAGTCCAGTCGTACGTCATCATGTACGAATCCGTCGGACTTTGGTGTGATCGTGTGTAGGCAAGTCAGACCTTTGATTCCGAAAAGTCCGCCTGTGTTTAAACGGCATAAGAGAAATTCCCAAAACATGGCCTGTTAGGGGTACTTGAGGACGGGGTTGAGGAACCAATGCTTTACATTACCATGGAGGGATATTTTGTCTTGGTTCTCTATTTGTTTTGGTTTTGTATTGTTAGGCGACTTGTGACTGATTTTCTTTTATCAATCATTGGAAGACACAGCATTACTTTTAAAGGCCGTACACATGAGCCGAATATAGTTTCTGTTGAACCGGCCGTCATTCGGCCCATGTGTACAGCAGGCTTTTCGACAGGAGCCAGTCTAACAACCTACTTTTTGAACGGGCATGCTGGAAAACAAGCCAATGGCTGTAAATGCTGATCAGTGTGGTCTGGTGCATTTGCTTGATTTGAAAAAAAAATCGCATAGCTTGAGTCTCAGTCTTGGCCTACACAGATGTTGGATGCTGAGTATTTAATGCCAGGGCCTTGGACACACTCTGCTGCCACTCCAGGTGTTCTCAAGGAGAGATAGTGCAAGCCACAGCCCAAACATGGCATTTGTGAAATGAAGCCAAGTTCAACAAATGCATGAAATCTGTTCTCTGCACATTGCGGACTCAACGGCTGGTGGGTACTTGGCAGAGGTCAGAGAGGCCTTCTATGTGTCCCCTTTTGTCATTTTTATAGACCCATAAAAGGCTATAGCCACCAGCAGTCATCACTGTATTCTTCTGGTGGGGAAGGCTCCCTGCACTCGAGTCAAGCAATTTTCTTTGCATAATGTGTGACCTGCCCAAGTCTGGTGCTAAAAAGGCATTGAGAACAGAAAGGTGCTGTATCTGCCTGTTCTTTCTGGCAATGCAGTGTGAATGGAACGTTCATCATAACTTTCTTGGACTTGGCTGATGATTGAATGCTGCTCATATGAATGTGAGTTGCTGCAGTCACATTTACTTTTCATTTTAAAAAATAAGAACAGCCGGTTCCAGCTCACAAAAAGTGTGTTCCAACATGTGTGCAGGAACAAGGACTTCCACAATAGAAGACACTTCATAGACTGATACACACACATTTATAATTTCAGTCAGTGGCTGTCATTTACAAAGATGCAAGATCGCATGCAATGTCCGTGCAATGCGATTTTAGCCATACAGATAGTATAGCTGAATTGGCCATGCGATCCGATTCCTGTCCGAGTTTTCAGATCGCACTGCAATATGTGAACTGATTTGACAGGAGTAAATGAACAGACAGGGATTCTAACCCTACCTTACTTAAAGGGGAACTTCACTCTCCCAATCAACATTGATTATTTGTATTTCCTCATGATGCTAGCATTAGTAAATAAATAGGAAATTATATCATATTTTACTTGTTTTAAACTTTTTTTTTTTTTTTTTTTTTTAAATAAACATTTCTTCAGTTACTTCCTGTTTTTTTGCCTAGACAATTGATGTCCGACATCCCAGGAGTCTTTAGGAGAGGAGGAGGGTTTTGCTTAGCTAAGCACAGTCACCTGCAGGCATACCTGAGCTAAGGGCAGATGGATTCCAGGAAGTAAATGCTACATAAATCATTTGTCTTACTCAAGATGGCCACAGCCAGAAATGCTAGGGGTTGTTTTTCAAAGTGATTCCTCAACAAAATAAAGCACATGGTTGGATGGGGTAGTTTGCTTTGAATATTAAAAATGAGTTAACTACTTGCCAACCGCCCCATAGCAGATTTTTTGCCACAGGGCGGCAAAGGATCACGTATACATACGTGATTTTGCACTTCTGGGTATCAGGCGCTAGTGAGTGTTGCCCCCATCTCGCCCCCACTGTGATTTTACATAACAGGAGCTGATTAGTGGGTCCCGCGGACTTGATGGCCACCGGTAGTCACTGATCATTCGGTACACTGACAGAATGGCAGTCTGCTTATGTAAACAAGGCAGATTGCCGTTCTGTCAGTACAAAAGCATGGATCCTGTGTTTCTGTAAAGCAGGAACACCGATCCATGCCTTCCGCTAGTAAAAGCACCTCCCCCACTACACTGAAACACTGGCTAGGCACACAGTTAACCCTTTGATCGCCCCTGATGTGAACCCCTTCCCTGACAGTTTATTGGATATGTTTTAGAGCAGAAAGTAAAAAAAATAAATATCTTTATAGCGCAACAAGTAAAAACCACAGAGGTGGTCAAATACCACCAAAAGAAAAAAAATGACATAAATTTATTTGGGTACAGTGTCACAAGACCGCGCAATTGTCAGTCACGCAGTGCTGTATCGCAAAAAATGGCCCGCTTAGGAAGAGGGGTAAATCTTCCGGAGGTCAAGTGGTTAAATAGTGTATTTGGTTTGTGGTGCTTAGCTGCAGTGAAGATCCACTTTAACTCAAAACAGAAAAAATGGCTTTAGTAATATTGTTAACGCCAATAAAATTCATACGTTTGATGTATTGATGTTGCTTAGGTGTTTTCTCTTTCATTTTGCATTACGCTTATTTTCATATTCATTTTTTTGTTACATTTTATAGGCAAAAATAAGAAAACTGCCACGTAAGGAAGAAAAGGGCAGCTTCAGAACAGAAATCAAAGCTCTTAGGAAAGAACTGAAGGAACGCGAGGAGGCAGCAATGATCGAAACATTGAAAGCTGCCAATGTTATCCTCAGCACAACGACAGGTTAGTCAGGGCTGCGGCCTCTTCCAGCTCACAATACTATAATGATGTATGAGCTTATTTCCATCACATTTACTTACTACAGCTGCTATTGATTCCTTGCTAAAATAGACTTCTTGCCCTATGATTCATATACCATTTGTGAAAGATATTTTCTAAAGAATATAAATAGAATGTCAGAATGACTCATATGTCTTCTAACAGAGGTATCCGATCTATCATGGCTGCAGAAGCTTGCTTTCTATTTGACTGTGAAGGTGATATACTGAAACATTATATGTATGTCTTTTAAAGTCAATATACAACCTGCGCTATGTTACTTTAAGGTGGAAGCATCATATGCCCTTTTTTCCTTTTAAATATTTCAAAGCAGAAAACTTAAAGGGTATGCCCACGAAAAAGTCACCTCAGTTATAGGAGATGCTTGGTGGGCTGAGTCAACCTCTGGATTTTTAGGTTTGGTGGGTAATCCCAACAAGGAGATTTTCATGCCATAATTACTGGCTCTTTTTAGGTCCACTTAGACTTTTGGGTTGTTCCATCCACCTATGTGTGTTCCAACATTTCCTGCTGTATTCTTCATAATATAAAATAAATAAATGACCAAAGTGAGCACCCGAGACTTGTCTCAGTTCTGGATAGGAGAGGACAAGGGTTATAACTATTACTGCTTTCCAAAGATTCGTTAAATCAGGGTTTCTCAACCAAGGTTCCGTGGAACTCTAGGGTTCCTTTTAGAAGTTGCCAGGGGTTCCTTGATCAATAAGCAACGTCTGCCTCTCAGATGAGTAACCACTGACGCATTGATCTTTCTAGCTATCTGAAAGGTGATTCTTCCCAATGACCACCAATGTAAGGAGCATTCTTCCCACTGACCATCACACTAATGTACTGTGAGCTTTAAATGTAAGAATTTAATACCAGGGGTTCCCTGAAGCCAAGTAATTATTTTGAGGGTTCCTCCATGTTAAAAAGTTTGAGAAAGGCTGCGTTAGAATAATTTCCTCTCACTTCCTGCCCTACTGACAATGTTTAACTAGACAGGAAGTAAGGAGAACTCTTTAAAGCAACACAAATAAAAATAAAATTGCTTTTCTTTATTAGAGTAGGGGAAGGATAGAACCCCTGGAAGATTTTAATTTCTGTCTGTGTCCCTGTTGCAGTTTTTTCCTGTCTGGTAAACCTATTGCTAGTAGGACAGAAAGTGAGAGTGAAGCTCTCTAATGGGAACCAGAAAGCCGTAAAAACCCAACAAGAATTTTAGTCATTCCTCCACTCTGTCCAAAACTAGAGGAAAGGTCTTTGGCGTGACATAAATTTCCATTCACATCGAGATGTCACTAGTAAGGTGTAAGAAACCACTGCATGGTTTGTCCCCTAAGTATTAAATAAAATGTGAGTTTTGGGTGGACTGGCCCTTTTTTTACTAGTGATGGCGGCGATCAGCGATTTTTATCGTGACTGCGACATTATTGCGGACACATCGGACAATTTTGACACATTTTTGGGACCATTGGCATTAATACAGCGATCAATGCTATAAAATTGCATTGATTACTGTAAAAATGTCACTGGCAGTAAAGGGGTTAACCACCAGGGGGCGGGGAGGGGTTAAGTGTGTCATAGGCAGTGATTGTAACTGTGGGGGGATGGGCTAGCAGTGACCTGACACTGATTGCTGCTCCTGATGACGGGGAGCAGACGATCGGTGTCCTGTCACTAGGCAGAACGGGGAGATGCTGTTTACATCGGCATCTCCCCGTTCTTTAGCTCCGTGACAGGATCGCGGGTATCCCAACGGCGATCGAGTCCGCGGGCACGGTCACGGAGCTCGCGCCAGGCGCGCGCACGGCGGGAAATTCAAAGTAACGTGCCCAGCCGTGCCAATCTGCCGATGTATATGTGCTGACAGTGGTCGGCAAGTGGTTAAAGTTGTTTTTTTTTCTAGTGGCACGGACAACAATCTCCTTAGAATTTGATTATCAAAGTTCTAACACAGAGTGGTTCCCACCTGCCTTGTAGAGGCCACAGAAGAGTAACCATCTTGCTTTTATTTATAGTTTTAGTTTTTATATGTAGAATGCCCTTCTATTAGAACAAATAAGTCCCAGTGCTGTATACCACCTGCAGGTGGAACTGCAAATTGACCAAAGAAACCCATACTAAAGGCTCAGCAAGTTTTACAGGGTTATAGTATTCATGGAAGCATTACACAGCTCACAGGAGTAGCACAATATCTTAGACAGAATTAATGCTTTTTTCAAGTGCAATTACAGCTGCAAAACTCATTAATACCTTTATGAAATTTACATATATAAGGGTCATAGGTATAAAACTGTTTGAAGGACTACCTCTTACAGTCTGGGTTGTTCTTAAAAAAAATCATATTCTCCCTTTAGTTCTTCAGAGCAGTATGGTAGTGTGGAAAAGAGAAGCTTATTGACTGCAATAGGCAAAAAGAAGAATCATCTTAATCCTGCATCACAGAACACAGGGCTTCATGTTCATGGCTGCCTGGGTAATGCTGCCATCTTCAGGTGAATAAAAAAAAGGCAGGTGACCCCACCCAGGCATAACTCTTCCCAGCTCACCAAACCCTAGTCTTGTGCTAATGTTCTTTGGTGATGGATGCGTCTGTGAAGTCTCTCTGAATATTCCATTCTGTGGTGCTTGCTTGCACTTTTTATCCTGTTCAGTACACCACCACTGTGGAAAGGCTTTATCTGGAACAGTTGCCTATGGTCCTAGGCAGGGTTGCTGATAAGGGGGTAGTGCCTGCCCAGAGCAGCAGGAGTGGGCTTAACTACTGGAACCAATCCCCCTGTGGCCCTCCCTGTGTTTACAATGTTTTAGTTTTTGAATGAACAGGGAACCTCTTTACAGAGTGCTTCCTGTTCATTCACTCTGCAGCTGAAGCTGCAGAGAAAGGATTGAGGAATCTGTGTACTCAATCTTTCTCTGTCTCAAAAGTCAGACATTGGGTGTCTGTTTAGACCCCTGATATTTCACCAACCCCCACAGGGCTGGTGAAAAAAAGGTGGAGCTACCTATTAGGCTTGGTTCACTGTTCTGTCAGCTAGGCTGTACGGGGCCCCTTGATTTCTAACAGCAGCCTTGGGGTCCAGAAGGAGAGTACCCAGACCCCATTATGGAAGATCTGGGAGCTCATTATGAAATACTCACCCTAGATCGAAGCCCCCGCAGTGGTCCCAACACACAGTTCTGCTCATGACTCCCGGCCTTATTTCCAGGTACCACGGACTCCGGCACTGTGATTGGCCAGAGCTGTGATGTTGTCACTCCCGTGCATACGCGCTGGAGCCGCCAGTAATGGCATGTCAGCTGAAGCAATGGCACGAATGAGACAGTGCTTCAGTGCGCATGTGCCGAGGACGCCGGCACATGCTGATACAGGGGATATCTCCTAAACCGTTTAGGTTTAGGAGATATCCATGGTAGCTACAGGTAAGCCTTATTATAGGCTTACCTGTAGTGAAAAGTGGTTGTAAAGGGTTTACAAGCACTTTAAGTTTTACACATATATAGAAATTGCTTTAATGTCTCTTAGGTAAAGACAACTTGTACGTTGGGTTTCTGGGTCATTTTTCCTACAGAGTCTTTACACATGAATAATGTCCTCTCCACAAGATTGGTGACTTCTCTTGGCTCAGAATTTGGCGCCCCCCACCTAATCCTTACAAAACAGATTGTCGGATCTCTGAATTCTGGCATCAAGTCATGCAAATTCAGTGTTTAATTTAGAAAAGTGGATTTTCATCCTAATTACCAATAATTGTTCATTGTGAAATTACGGACATGTATACACATTGATCTGTTTCCAAACCCCTTTCTTTGCCAGGTGCTTCCCCGGACGGCCCGCTGAAACTGCTTCCTGATAATTACTTTGACCTGGTGGTGATTGATGAGTGCGCTCAAGCATTAGAGGCCAGCTGCTGGATCGCTCTACTGCAGGCGAGAAAGTGTATCTTGGCCGGCGATCACAAACAGCTACCACCCACCATTATATCTCACAAGTAGGGAGGCAAGCACTGCAGTGATTTCCATTTGTCTCAATATCATCAATACTTATGTCTTCTCATTCCATCTTCAGTACATCTTATTTATTGTATTGCTTTACAAAAGCAACATAAACAGTTGATATATGTGATGCGTTTTGCCAGTCAATAGATTTGTAATTGTGTTCAGCCAGTCTTGTGATCCTTTTCAGGCCAGTTACCTCAGTTTTCTCTGCTGTAGTTAAGCTACATTTAAAATCAAAACTTTACAGTTGCTACGAGATCAGGAGTCTTCCAATGACTGCTATCTAAGAGGGGAATTCTTCTCACCTCCTCTTGTGTGTCTGGAATAAGAAGTAAAGTGAAATCTCCCTAATGGGACAGCTGACATAAGAAAAAAACCTAGCATAGGTTTTAAGCACATTTTGATATATAAATATAAATTATTATTATTCACGATTTATATAGCGCCAACAGTTTACGCAGCGCTTTACAATGTATAAGGGGGACAACACAATTACAGTACAGTTCAATACAAAAGGTACAGGAGGGCCCTGCTCGTAGAGCTTACATTCCAAAGGGAGGGGGTGGTGGTACAAAAGGTAATAGCTGCAGAGAATGATTTGATGGGGGTGGCTCGGGGACAGTTGTTAGGTGGGTGTAGGATAGGCTTCCCTGAATAAATGAGTTTTCAGGGATCTCCTAAAGGTTGAGAGGTTAGGGGCTGATCCGACATACTGGGGCAGGGAGTTCCAGAGGATGGGAGAGGCTCAGGAGAAGTCCTGAAGGTGAGCATGGGAGGAGGTAATGGGAGCTAGAGAGCAGGAGGTCCTGGGAGGAGCGGAGGGATCGATTTGGGCGATATCTGCAGATAAGGTTGGTGATGTAGATGGGGGCAATGTTGTGAATGGCCTTGTAGGTTATGGTTAGCATTTTGAATTTTACGCGGTGGGGTAAGGGAAGCCAGTGAAGGGATTGGCAGAGAGGAGCAGCAGTCATGGATTGGTTAGTGAGGTGTATTAGTCTAGCAGCAGAATTCATAATAGACTGAAGGGGGGATAGCCTGCTTAAGGTTAGGCCATTAAGGAGAGAGTTGCAGTAGTCAAGGCGGGAAATAATCAAGGAGGGAATAAGTTGCTTTGTGGTGTCATTAGTCAGGAAGGGTCGAATTCTGGAGATGTTGTGGAGGTTAAGGCGGCAGGATTTAGCCAGTGATTGGATGTGGGGGCTGAAGGAGAGGTCAGAGTCAAGGATTACACCCAGCACCCTGGCATGTGTGGAGGGACCGATGGTTATGTTGTTGATATTAATGTTGAAGTCACGGGGGGGGGAGTACCGGGAAGGAGAAAATATTACAAGCTCAGTTTTAGAAAGATTGAGTTTGAGAAAGTGGTGTGACATCCATATCGATATATCATTCAGTAAGTTTGAGATCTGTGAGGAGATCAAGGGAGTGATTTGAGGAGTGGAGAGATAGATCTGTGTGTCGTCGGCATAGAGGTGGTATTGGAAGCCATGGGAGGTTATCAACTGGCCCAGGGAAGAGGTATAGAGTGAGAATAGGAGAGGCCCAAGGACGGAGCCGTGGGGTACTCCAACAGAAAGAGGAAGGGGAGTGGAGGAGATGGAGTTGTAAGGGACACTGAAAGTGCGCTGAGATCGGTAAGAGGAGAACCAGGATAAAGCAGAATCATGGAGGCCAAGGGAGTGTAATTTGCTGAGGAGGAGCAGGTGGTCAACTGTGTCAAAGGCAGCAGAGAGGTCTAAAAGTATGAGTATGGAGTAGTGCCCATTGGTTTTAGCAGTTAGTAGGTCATTGGTTAGTTTTAGTAGGACAGTTTCAGTAGAATGTTGTGGGCGGAAGCCAGACTGTAGGGGGTCGAGAAGGTTGTTGTCCGTGAGGTAACGACTCATTCTGTCATGGACAAGGCGTTCGATGAGCTTGGAGGCAAGCGGGAGCAGGGAGATGGGTCTTAAGTTATTCAAACAGGTGGGGTCTAGTGAGGGTTTTTTCAGTATGGGGATAACCAGTGCATGTTTGAGCGGGGAAGGAAAGGTGCCAGAGGAGAGGGAGAGGTTGAAAATGTGGGTTAGGGAGTTGAGGATAGAGTGGGAAGGTGGTCATAGTAATTGAGAGGGGACAGGGTCCAGGGGACAGGTGGTGAGGTGGGCCATGGAGAGGAGTTTATCAACTTCATCTGTGTTAACTGAGCAAAAGGAGGAGAGTATTGAGTGTGGTGTTGGACCCTATGTGTTGTGTAGGGGAGGAGTTTGAATGCTGGATATCTCCTCGTGAATTGTGTAGATTTTGCTATTAAAATGGTTGGCAATCTGTTGAGCGGTAAGCAAGTTGGTGGGTGGGGGCAGTGAAGTAAGGAATTAAGGGTAGAAAAGAGTTGACGGGGTTTGGATGAGAGGGTTTTGATGAGAGTGTTGTAGTAGTTTTGGTTAGCAGTGTGGAGGCAGGAGTTGTATTTGAGGAGGGCAGATTTGTAGAAGGTAAAGTCTTGCAGGGATTTAGATTTATGCCATGCTCGCTCAAGAGCACGGCTGTGTCTCTTGAGACTTCTGGTGTCGTCTGTTTGCCAGGGTTGTGGCAGATGGGGCCTGGTTCTGCGTGTAGAAAGAGGAGCAAGTATGTCTAGGTAGGATGAAATGTGGTGTTGTAGATAGAAGTGGTTAGGTCTGGACAGGACAGGGGTGCGATTTTGTCATAAAGGGCATCAGTAGCAGAGTGAAGAAGGGAAGGGTTGAGGTTGAGAAGGTTTGTGGGTTGGCAGCATGGGATGTAGGAGACAGGGAGAGTGTGAAACGGATAAGGTTGTGATCAGAGAGAGGAAAGGGGCTGTTAGAGAGGTTGCAGGGAGTGCAGCGCTGGGAGAATACGAGGTCAAGAGTGTTGCCATTGGAGTGAGTGGTGGTTTGTGTCCATTGTGTTAGGTTAAAAGAGGAGGTTAGGTAAATATAGTTTTAAATAAAGTTTTGTCAATATACTTCAAGTAATATGACTGACTAATATCCAATTAATAGCAAAAATATATATATATGAGTATGATTTGTTCATGTAAAAGCATACATTACCATATGTTACATGCATATTTATTTTGCTATTGGATAGAATATATGTTCTGTGAATTTTTGTATGTCCTCAGCCCTGATAAAGGGGGGTTGTTAAGCTCCTGAAATGCGTTGGATTTACTGGACTATTCAGTGAGTTGTGGCGCTCTCATCCTTACTACACCATATAGTAAAGCAGCCCATAGATTATGCAGTTTTCTTTCCTTCCATCAGAGGTGGAAGGAAAGAAAATTGCTCGATTCCCCCCATCAACACAGTCAGTGTTGATGGGGTAACCCCTGCCGCAGCTCAATTGTGTTCTGCCCCTGGGGAGCCTTCCCTACCATCAGAATACAATGATCACTACCGGCAGTTATAGCTGCCAGCAGTGATGGCATGAAAAAAATCCAGCAGGCTGGTTGTACTGAAGTTGATAGATGGATCGACTTCAGTACAAGCTGCCTGCCAATAGATGGATTGAATCTTAGCTGATCCCTGTTGAACTAGCTGCGATTTGTTTGATCTATGACTGGATTAAAGTGTTACTAAGCCCACAACAGTAAAATCAGTCTATATATGAGGTAAAGCATGCTTGTTATACTCACTGTGGAAACTAAGGGGTTAATTCTCTGCATTGTGTATAAAGGCTGTGTTATCCTGTCTTTTTTCTGATTCTCTTCTTTGACTCCAAACCATCTACTGTTAGAACAGAGCATTAGGAGTCAGGCTGCACATGCTCAGTTTGGTGTGTATTGCTAGAGAGTTTTTTTTTCTTGGGAGAGTGCATGTGATCAGCACAGGGCCAATCAGCACTGTCCAGACAAAGGGTCGGGGGAGAATCAAAACTCCTCCTACAAGCTTTAAGCAGAGACTGATAGAAGTCACAAGACCGCTATATACTGCTGATGAGAAAAGGTATTTAGCAGTTTATATTTAGTAAAATATTTGCATTTAAATGTTCTGTGGGAGACCAGATATGGTGAATTCAGGGTCCTGGGTTTAGTAACCCTTTAAAGCAGTACTATAGGCAAAACTTTTTTTTTCATTTTGGATAGAGCAAGGAAGGGTGATAACCCCTGTCAGATTTTTTTTCACCATCTGTTTCCCATTGCGGACATTTCTCTTTACTTCCTGTCCCATAGCCACAACAGGAAGTGAATAGAAATTGCTGTAAATTAAGGGAATTCCTTGGGAAGCCCTAGGTCACCAGAACTAGTGTCCCCATTGGAAGATTTCCCCTCTATTACCTTTCTGAGGACAACCCACAATTTGGGATTTTCTTTTACTTTCACCTTAAATGATAATGATAAACAGGACAAATAAAGAGGGTCAATCTCCCTAACGGGAGCACGCACAGCAAAAGAAACTGACAGATGTTCTAATTTATCTCCCGGCTATCCAAAGCTTTAAAAAAAAAAAAAAGTTTTGCCTTTAGTTATACTTTAAGTTAATTAAGGAGAGATAATATCCAGCAGGAACTCCGCACTAAACATGTGATTAGTGTTTTCATTTGTCCCCAAACTGTTCAGACAATGGAAAAAGTTATGGCTGGTGTTATACTTGAAGTATTTCTGGCTGTAAGTCTTCTGTATTTGAGTATTGTGAAATGCGTGGTTTTGCATTGTACATTTATGTTTCAGGAAGTGTGTTTATTTTTTTGCAGTCCATGCGTAGTGCACTTCACATTCTAATAATTCTCTAACCCCTGTTGTATTTTTCTTCAGGGCTGCATCAAAGGGCCTGTCCCTCAGCTTGATGGAGCGGCTAATAGACAAGTATGGGGACAGATTGGTGAGAATGCTGACAGTGCAATATCGTATGAATGACTCTATAATGCAGTGGGCTTCACAAGCATTGTATGGAGGCAAGCTGACTGCGCACTCTTCTGTTGTACACCATTTGCTCAAGTAAGTTGTGATGTACATATTAGTCTCTTGTAGGTAAGCCATGGTTGTGTTAGAGGTAGGTGTGTGCAAACTGATCAAAGATGTTTTCACCACAGGAAATACATACATGAGTACATACAAGAATAAATATCTTATCTTAATAAAGTTGTAAATATTTGTTCCTTGTATATGGCAAAATTCAGATGAAGAGTAGATTTGTAAAATTAGGATTATTATTATTTTGGTTGCTTATGTTCTCATGAGAGATAATTTATTGTAAAGCTGGCCACATGCCAGTAGAATTTCGTTTGAAAAATGTTTTTTCTTTCTCGGACATCACGGGACACAGAGCCACAGTAATAACTGATGGGTTATGTAGGTACCTTTAGGTATTGGACACTGGTCACACCCTAATCAGGAAGTTCAACCCCCTATATAATCCTTCCCCTTCCAAGGATACCTCAGTTTTTACACCAGTGTCTTAGGTGTTGGACGTGTAAAGATGTCCTGTGCTGAAGCTCTAAAGGGAATATCCTGATATCCTATACTGGGGCAAGCCAGGCGAATCAGATCCATTCAAAGTGTCTTTTCATGGCCAAATTGGATGGTACCCGGGCCTCGTGTCCGAAGAAACAAGGTTTTATCTGTAATGCTTCTCTTTTTAGAGAACTGGACCCCGCATATCAGAAAATGGCTTTAAACCTCCTAATTTCTGGCCGGGTGCTTTACAGGGCCAGAACTGCAGGATCCGCCTATTCGTAGGGGGCCCCAGTCTCTGACGGTTTTTTCAAACGGAGCCCACCGTGAGAGGTGAAGATTGGGTCTGTATATACAGAATCCTGCAGCTGGATAAGGTAAGAGGAGATTCCACAGAATTTTGAATTCTAGTAGGTTTCTCCTTTAAGGTAGATGCATGCTATGCCTATTGTGACCACCGGGGGCTGCCAAGAGCACATACCTTTTCATGCTGTTTCCTGTCTCAGCGTTCCACGCTGCACAGCTCTTCTGACCGGCTCCAGGTAGGATGGGATGGGGGGATTTCTCCTTAGGAATGTTGCCCCCAGGCTAAGGGGAGGCTGCAAGTGGGCTGTAAGGCGGTTTTTATACCGCATTGTCACCGCCGCTGCCGCCGCCATTGCATCTATGCAGGTTCCATCGCTGCCGGCCTCTCTCCTTCCTCCTCCACCCCCAGCCTTCCTCCATGCTTATTCCGGAAGGGACAGGCTCGCGCGGGAAGCGCTCGTTTTCGAAAAAACTAAGGGGGGGGGCGGCAGAGGGGGGGCGGGGCGTCAGCACAGCGTCAGCGTGCTCAGACGCCCACAGTGCCAGAAGCATGGCTACTTAAAGCACACTCTACAGGTGCTCTGAGCCTTGGAGGGACACAGAGCTGACAGTCGCATGTAAGGTGGGACACAGGCATTCTCCTAGGCTGCATTTACTAAGGTAACACCAGACTGGGCATTTGGTAGCAAGGCTTTTGCCAGACTACATCGCTCAGCAGTCAGTGTTCATTTTGGATACCTCACACCTTGTTGCACTATGGGTAGAAGAGGTTCAAGTACCCCCAGAACCAGAGACACTAGGGGATCTCGTTCAGGTTCTGAGGACCCCCCTGTCTGCTACATCCCCCCCCCCGAGGGGCCAGGGACGGCTGGACAGGGAGAGCCGTTGGGGTCTGGGGCTGTACCTGCTTCCAGCACTTCAGCCCCTGTATACATTACACAAGAGGTTTTTTCCTCAACCATTACTGGGTTAGAGGAAAGATTAATGGCCGTGATTACAGCTTCACTCAGTGGAAGAAAACGTACTAGGCCTTCCTCTGTTTCCCAAGACCCTCACGCAGAGGAGCTCTGGGATAAAGGAGATTAATCCCCTTCAGAGGATCAGGATGGGACGGATGATTCCTCTTCGGAGGAATCAGGTGGAGAGGGACCCTCTTCGACTTCCCAAGAGGAGAAAGTCTTAGTACAGATCCTTACTGGATTGGTCCGCTCCACATTTAAGTTGCCCGTACCTGAATCTGTTAAGGAATTTTCATCTTCTTTGGGGTCGCTGAAACCTTCTCAAACAGCACATGCTTTTCCTGTTCATAATTTACTTGAAAAGCTCCTTTATTGTGAGTGGGATCACCCAGATAAGCGATTTCTTCCTTTTTTTCTTCCTTGATTTCTTCTTTTCAACACTTTATCCTATGGAAGAAAAATGTATTAAGATGTGGGGAATGCCGGCCATTGATGCGTCCATTTCCTCTGTAAATAGTAGTCTGACTTGTCCTGTAGACAATGCTCAGGGATCCTGTGGATAAAAAGATGGAATCCTTATTAAAGGATGTTTTTTCCTTAGCAGGATCAGTGGGCCAACCTGCAGTAGCAGCGATTGGAGTCTGTCAATACTTAAGAGACCATGTTAAGCAGGTCATCAAAGTATTACCTGAACAACAGGCCCAGGGGTTTGCTAACCTTCCAGCGGCCTTATGTTATGTTGTTGACGCCATCAGAGATTCTATCATGCAAACCTCTCGCCTTTCACTCGGGTTGGTGCATATGCGTAGAATCTTATGGTTGAAAAATTGGTCAGCTGAAGCACCATGTAAGTAGCTCTTGGCTGGGTTTCCTTTTCGTGGTGCAAGGTTGTTTGGAGAAGACTTGGATAACTATATCAAGAGAATCTCTTGTGGGAAAAGCACTCTCTTACCTGTTAAGAAGAAGAGTAAGCGTCCCTCTTTCAAGCGGACTCTTTCCCTAGCGCCAGGGGCATCAGCCTCCAGGCAGTCACAACGGTCTCCTCCGTCTGGGGCAAGAAACAAGAGTCAACCCCAGGGACAAAAGAAGTCCTGGGGGAAGAAGTCTTCTAGACAAGACACTAAGACCTCTTCATGAAGGCCTGCTGCAGTTCTCAAGGCTCTGGCAGGAGGACTTCCAGGACAGATGGGTAATCTCTACGGTAACCTTAGGGTACAGGCTGGAGTTATAAGAATTTCCCTCTCCTCGTTTCCTCAGATCAAGTGTTCCCAGAGACCCAGAGAAGAAGCAGTCGCTCCTTCTAGCGTTAGAGCGACTTTTGTCGCAAGAGGTCATTATGGTGGTTCCCACAAAGGATCAAGGATTGGGTTTATATTCCAACCTTTTTACGGTCCAAAAACCTAATGGGGATGTCAGACCCATTCTGGATTTAAGAGATCTGAATCGATTCCTAAGGATACAGTCCTTCCGCATGGAATCAATTCGGACAGTAGTCTCCATCCTGCAGGGAGGAGAATTTTTAGCATCAATAGACATCAGAGATGCATGCCTACATGTGCCCATTTTTCCTGCTCATCAGAAGTTTCTGCGCTTCGAGATAGGAGGGCGCCATTTCCAGTTCGTGGCTCTGCCTTTCGGGATAGCCACTGCACCTCGAGTGTTCACAAAGGTCTTGGCCCCTCCTCTGGCCAGATTAAGGGCTCAGGGTATAACTGTCATAGCATACCTAGAAGACCTGCTCTTGATAGACCGGTCGGTAGCTTCCTTGAACGGGAACTTGAGGACCACGGTCAAGTATCTGGAACATCTAGGTTGGATCCTCAACCTAGAAAAATCTTTCCTAAAACCAGTAAGAAGACTGGAGTATTTGGGTCTGATCATAGATACAAGCCAGGAGAAAGTATTTCTTCCTCAGGCAAAGATCACTGCTTTAAGGGAGCTGATTCTGGTAGTCAGGACCAAGAAGAGTCCTTCTGTCCGCCTTTGTATGAGGCTGCTAGGAAAGATGGTGTCTTCATTCGAAGCAGTTCCCTATGCTCAGTTCCATTCAAGACTACTGCAACACAGTATTCTGTCGGTCTGGAACAAGAAGGTTCAGGTATTAGACTTTCCGATGCACCTGTCGCATGCGGTGCGTCAGAGCCTCAATTGGTGGCTCATACCCAAAAACCTGCAGAAGGGGAAATCCTTTCTACCGGTTACCTGGACGGTGGTAACAACAGATGCCAGTCTGTCAGGTTGGGGAGCAGTTCTGGAACAGTTTGCGATCCAGGGGCTATGGTCCAAGACCGAGAGGACCTTACCCATCAACATTCTGGAGATCCGGGCGGTATACCTAGCCCTAAAAGCCTGGACTATCAGGCAACAGGGTTGCCCGGTCAGGATCCAGTCTGACAATGCCACAGCAGTGGCTTATGTCAATCATCAGGGAGGCACCCGGAGCCGAGCTGCTCAAAAGGAGGTGAACCAGATCTTAGTCTGGGCAGAGATGCATGTGCCATGCATATCGGCAGTTTTCATTCCAGGGATAGAGAACTGGCAGGTGGACTATCTAAGTCGCCAGCAGTTACTCCCAGGGGAATGGTCTCTACACCCCGACGTCTTTTGGGCCATATACCAAAGATGGGGGGTCCCAGATGTAGATCTCTTTGCATCCCGATTCAACAAAAAGATAGACAGATTTGTGGCAAGGACAAGGGATCCTCTTGCATGCGGGACGGATGCATTGGTGATTCCGTGGCATCGGTTCTCACTGATTTATGCATTCCCGCCTATTCTGCTACTGCCACGACTCCTTCGCAGGATCAGGCAGGAAAGGAAGTCAGTACTTCTGGTGGCCCCAACTTGGCCCAGAAGGACCTGGTATGCAGAAATAGTAAGGATGACGGTGGGTTCCCTGTGGACCCTACCGGTACGCCCAGACCTGTTATCTCAAGGTCCAGTGTTCCATCCTGCCTTACAAACGCTAAATTTGACGGTTTGGCTATTGAGACCCACGTTCTGAAGAGTTGTGGGCTTTCAGGTCCTGTCATATCTACCTTGATCAATGCAAGGAAGCCAGCTTCCAGAATGATTTATCATAGAGTCTGGAAAGCTTATGTATCCTGGTGTGAATCCAGGGGTTGGCATCTCAGAAAATGTAGAATTCTTGATTTTCTACAATTAGGATTAGAGATGAAGCTGGCCTTGAGTAGCATCAGGGGCCAGGTCTCGGCCTTATCAATATTGTTTCAACGGCCACTTGCTTCGCATTCTTTGGTCCAAAATTTATGCAGGGGGTGATGCATCTTAATCCTCTGGTTAAAGCGCCCATAAACCCCTGGGACTTGAACTTGGTTCTGTCGGTGTTACAGAAACAGCTTTTTGAACCAATACGTCAGATTCCTTTGGTCTTGCTGACAAGGAAACTCCTTTTTCTGGTAGCCATCTCTTCTGCTAGAAGAGTATCAGAATTAGCAGCTCTTTCCTGTAAAGAGCCTTATTTGATTATACACAAGGATAGAGTGCTATTGCTCCTTCATCCTAGTTTTTTACCGAAGGTGGTTTCAGATTTTCATCTAAACCAAGACATTGTTCTGCCTTCCTTTTTTCCAGATCCCTGTTCTTCGGAAGAGAGGTCACTACATTCTTTGGATGTAGTAAGAGCAGTCAAGGCCTATCTGGAAGCAACTGCTCAAATTCGCAAAACGGATGTTTTGTTCGTGCTGCCAGAGGGTCCCAATAGAGGACAGGCAGCGTCAAAAGTGACCATTTCTAAATGGATTTGACAATTGATTATTCAAGCTTACGGTTTGAAACAGAAGATTCTTCCGTTTCACATCAGGGCACATTCCACAAGGGCTATTAGTGCTTTTTGGGCAGTGCATCACCAGGCCTCTATGGCTCAGATCTGCAAGGCCGCAACCTGGTCTTCAGTTCATACATTCACCAGATTCAGGTGGATGTGAGAAGGCATGAGGATATCGCCTTTGGGCGTAGTGTGCTGCAGACAGCGGTACAGGGTCCTCGGGTCTGATTGCACCCTACTTGGTTGTGTCCCCCCCCCCCCCCCCCTCAGTTGGCATTGCTTTGGGACATCCCATCAGTTATTACTGTGGCTCTGTGTCCCGTGATGTCCGAGAAAGAAAATAGGATTTTTTATAACAGCTTACCTGTAAAATCCTTTTCTTTCGATGGACATCACGGGACACAGAGGTCCAGCCCCTCTTCTAATACACTTATATTGCTTTGCTACAAAACTGAGGTATCCCTGGAAGGGGAGGGATTATATAGGGGGTTGAACTTCCTGATTAGGGTGTGACCAGTGTCCAATACCTAAAGGTACCTACATAACCCATCAGTTATTACTGTGGCTCTGTGACCCGTGATGTCCATCGAAAGAAAAGGATTTTACAGGTAAGCTGTTATAAAAAATCCTATTTTTTGTTTTGATTTTCCAATGGTTAGTGGGGTCAAATTGACAATCGTTTTGACTGTAATAGGAACATTTGAAGGAGCGGGATGGAAAATGTTGCTAGCACAAACAAAATTCTGAACGTGAATGTGGTTTTCATCCAGGAAAAAAAACATATTTTCATACGTTGACTGAATGATGGCAAGAAAGAATATTTTAAAGAATGATTTTTCTTATGAACGTTTGAACGAAAATCCAACCATGTATGACCAGCTTAACAGAGATCAATGCTCAAAGGGCACAAACTTGTAACAGACAATCACATTCACAACTGATCTATTACTGAAGCTATTAATGATTATAAGCACCAAGTTCCTAAAGCGCTCGACCCATAAGTGAATTGAAAGGTGTATAGGGATAAAACTGACACCCAGTGCAGCTGCCAACCGCTGGCGTAGTATATCCTATTAATGATTATAACTACTTATTATATTTCCCTTTAAATCCTATGGGAATGTTCATACCACTGCGCTGCATCTTTGGTGCGCTTTTCAAAACCACACCAAAAATGCAGCTTCCCATTGAAATGCAAGGAAAATGCGTAAAAAATGCACACGGTTGCATGTTTTTTAGCCACATGTCCATGTTTCACAGGTCATGCCAACCAGATAATACACCAAAAATGCATATGCATTTTTAAAATGTTTTTTTTTCAACAGAGCATTGTGAAAGCCCCCTTCTGTCATAAAAGAAACACACAGGGGTTGATTTACTAAAGCTGGAGAGTGCAAAATGTGGTGCAGCACTGCATAGAAACCAATCCGATTTTTTTTTTTTTGTCAAAGCTTAATTGAACAAGCTGAAGTTAGAAGCTGATTGGCTACCATGCACAGCTGCACCAGACTTTGCACTCTCCAGTTTAGTAACCCTATAGGCTGCCTTTGCTAACTAAAATGTAAAAGGTATTCAGAGCAGCTTTACTTCCTGTGTACGTGTTTTGGATAAATGATTCATGAATTGTTGAAGCCAATTAGCAGCTGAAGCCTGCTGTTAACCCTGAGAGTTTGTTTATTATTTTTAACCCATTCAGATCTGAGACTTTCCAAATTCCCATTACCTGAAATGCATTGGCTTGTCCTTTTTTGTTTTTTTATGAGACAACAAACTCTTCATGGTCTTGCAACCATTGGTCAGACACTCATGCTTCCCCCCCCCCCGACCTTGTGGGAAATATATATAGCATTTTATGCTAAATTTAAATTTCTTCATTGAAGTAATCGTGTTCTAAGGGACCTACAGTTGTGCTCATAAGTTTACATACCCTGGCAGAATGTATTATTTCTTGGCCCTTTTTTTCAGAGAATATGAATGATAACACAAAAACTTTTTTCCACCTTTTCTTTTTGAAAATCATAATGGCAACAGAAATGACTGAATTGACCCTAATCAAAAGTTTACATACCCCAGTTCTTAATACCGTGTATTTCCCCCTTTAACATCAATGACAGCTTCAAGTCTTCTGTGGTATTTGTGGATGAAGCTCTTTATCTTCTCAGATGGTAAATCTGCCCATTCCTCTTGGCAAAAAGCCTCCAGTTCCTGTTAATTCTTTGGCTGTCTTGCATGAACTCCACATCTCCCCAGAGTGGCTCAATGATATTGGAGGTCAGGAAACTAAGATGGCCACTCCAGAACCTTCACTTTATTCTGCTGTAGCCAATGACAGGTCGACTTGGCCTTGTGTTTTGGATCATTGTCATGTTGGAATGTCCAAGAAAGTCCCATGCGCAGCTTCCTGGCTGATGAATGCAAATGTTCCTCCAGTATTTTTTGATAATACTGCATTCACCTTGCCATCAATTTTGACCAAATTTCTTGTGCCTTTGTAGCTTACACATCCCCAAAACTTCCGTGTTTCACGGTAGGAATGGTGTGTACCTTTCATCATAGGCCTTGTTGACTCCTCTCCAAATGTAGTGTTTATGGTTGTGGCCAAAAAGCTCAATTTTGGTCTCATCACTCCAAATTACTTTGTGCCAGAAGGTTTGAGGCTTGTCTCTCTGCTGTTTGGCATATTGTAAGCAGGATAATTTGTGGCATTTGCATAGTAATGGCTTTCTTATGGCGACTCGACCATGCAGCCCATCTTTGTTCAAGTGCCTCCTTATTGTGCATCTTGAAACAGCCACACCGCATGTTTTCAGAGAGTCCTGTATTTCACCTGAAGTTATTTGTGGGTTTTTCTATGCATCCCGAGCAACTTTCCTGGCCGTTGTGGCTGAAATTTTAGTTGGTCTACCTGACCATGGTTTGGTTTCAACAGAATCCCTCATTTTCCACTTCTTGATTAGAGTTTGAACACTGCTGATTGACATTCTGAATTCCTTGGATATCTTTTTATATCCCTTTCCTGTTTTATGCAGTTCAACTACCTTTTCCTGCAGATCTGTTGACAATTCTTTTGCTTTCCCCATGATTCAGAATCCAGAAACGTCAGTGCAGCACTGGATGAAAGATGCAAGGGTCTGTCAGGAGTCCAGAAACTCATTGACCTTTTATACACACACACACACACACACACACACACACTAATTACAAGCAAACAAGGTGAGGATGGTTACCTTTAATGGCCATTCAAACCCCTTTGTGTCAACTTGTATGGATGTTATCAGGCCAAAATCACCAGGGTATGTAAACTTTTGATCAGGGTCATTTGGGCAGTTTCTGTTGCCATTATGATTTAAAAAGAATAAACACAGTTGATTGATAATAAATGGCTTCAGCCAAACACTAACCATGAGTGAAAGAAAAGTTTTATGTGTTATCATTCATATTCTCTGAAAAAGGGCCAAGAAATCATAAATTCTGCCAGGGTATCTAAACTTATGAGCACAACTGTATGTAGACTAGTACTCTTTTCTTTTGAAAATGCTGTTTGCCAACTATCAAGCTTCACTACCGTCTGAGGCTGATTTTAAAAAAGCATGCAGAACAATGACAACATTAATCTGGGTCAGTGCAACAGAAAGTGATGAGGTCCATAGTACAGCCAGGCAACTAGCATTTTCAAAAAGCTGTTAGCAGTGGGAGCCCATATATTTTTCCTTCCACTAATTTTTTTTTTTTTTTCATAAAGAACTCTGTTAAGCAATATTTATATCTAAACTGGCCATTTACCATTCATAATAGGATTATAAGTAACAATGTCTGTGAATGAAGCTTGCTTTTTATGGTGTTCCAATGCCTCTAAACTGTCAAGTAATTTCCTTTCAGTCCCTTGATGCAATGCAAGCTAACAGAGTAGGGGAGAGAGTTTAGACACAAACTTTGTAAGAATTTTAGGCACTGGACTTGCCATCCTGTTGCAAGGAAAAAAAGGTAAACCAGTGAATTGTTAAATGGTTGTAGTTTGGATTAGGAGAAGTTCGTTCTTTTTTGATCAATATGCTGTTTTTTTTGTTTTTTTTTAATTAGACTGGAATTCTTTGCATATTGTTGTAGACATGAAATGTGTATGTACAAGCAAACAAAATCAATACAGTCATTATGTGTAAGTTAGGGTTTCTATAGATGGTGTAGATTGTACAGAAGCAGCAATTAGGTTAGTTACACTGCAAAATATTGTTATAGGTCATATGATAACTAATCACACTGGAGAGCCTGTCTCTGGCAGCAAATTGGCAGCAACAGAATTGCTAAAGAGTCTAATGACCTGCTGCTACAATCAGCATAAATGTTATAGAATCTCACTCTCCAGTGAGGGAGTAGGAATGGAGTAAAATGTTGCTAGTTTGGGCAACAAAGGAGCAATGCTATAGAAGGTGAACATTCTCTCTGCTCTGTTTGCAATCCTGTCACAACAGGTTCACTAATGTGATATGGGCCTAGAATATTATAATGTATGAACTTTGCATGAATAATTGAGAGGTATTTACTATTGCTTTTTTTTTTTTTTTTTTTTTTTTTTTTTTTTTTTTTTTTTGCTGAACATCCTAGAGATTTGCCTGGGGTGACGTTAACTGAGGAGACCAGTATACCGTTACTACTTATAGACACGGCACACTGCGGGCTGTTTGAGATGGAAGTTGAAGATGAGCAGTCAAAAGGGAATCCAGGTAATAGAGAGTCTTAAAGTTTTAGTTCACCTTTACCAAAAATTGCTTATGCTGATAAGGGGGGTCTGTAGATGAAAACAAACTGTGGAGCTTTTCCTAAAGTAAAATTATGCCCTTGATATAGAGAGCCGGAAGTGTAAGTCTCGGCTCCTAAAATGCAGCACTTAGGGCTTGTTTACACTTGCTTCAAAATGTGGCATTGAACACGCTTTTTTGACGCGCTCTAAATGCTAAAGCACCTGTCGCCAAATAAAATGGTTAGCTTAGAGTGCTGTTCACTCGTTGCGTTTGCGTTGCTTCACTTCAAAAATGATACCCCATGTTGCTTTCTTGGTGCTTCAAAACGCCTCCAAAGCCTCCATAAAGATCTATGACAAAGCTCGCTAGTAGCACCTGCAGTTTTTGAGGAGATTTTATTCAGTGTTAGATTCTCTTTGTTTTGGAAGTATTGCAGGTATGAGATATCCCAAGATGCATTTAGAAATCAGCAAGTGAACCAGAAAGACATCATTAGCAGTCACTTCAGGGTCATGTTTATATTCTGGAAGTGCCTGGTGCAGACGTCACATCTGGTGTGCAGTGAAGAGCAGCAGGAAGGTGAGTGGGGTCAGAGCGAAAGCAGAGCAACTAGCAGACAGCACACATGATGCGCAACATGGGAACGATATAGCGGAAGAGAACCAGAGAGCGAGAGGACTAAGTGGTAGAGGATCAGCAGAGCTGGAGGACTAAAGCAATAGAAACAATGTCATGTGGTGTGCAGTGTGGGATCAATATAGCGGAGGTGAGCAGGGACCAGAAAGAGAGGAGGATCAGCAGAGCTGGGGGTTACTACTGAGCAAGGGACCAGCAGAGCTGGGGATACTAATGAACATGGGTACTAAGTGGGGCATCAGCAGAGGTGAGAGTGCTACTGAGCAGGGAATCTGCTGAACAGGGGTACTAATGAGCTGGGGATCTGCAGAACAGGGGTACTAATGAGCTGGGGATCTGCAGAACAGGGGTACTAATGAGCTGGGGATCTGCAGAACAGGGGTACTAATGAGCTGGGGATCTGCAGAACAGGGGTACTAATGAGCTGGGGATCTGCAGAACAGGGGAACTAATGAGCTGGAGATCTGCTGAACAGGGGTACTAATGAGCTGGGGATCTGCAGAACAGGGGTACTAATGAGCTGGGGGTCTGCTGAGTACCATGGACCTGAGGTTCTACTGGACCCCTTTAAAACAAATAGAAAATGAACACACCCCCAGGCATTTGGCAAGCTTCATTAGGGTGATTAATCAAAAACACATCAAAAAAAGCATGTTGAAGTGGTAGATCCTTTAATGTCTGTTGAAGTCGAAGAAAGTGTAATGCCCTGTACACATGATCGGACATTCCGACAACAAAATCCATCTGATTTTTCCCAATGGATTTTGGGCCAAACACGTACGTCGGGACTATAAACGGGGCAGTAGCCAATAGCTTTCGTCTCTTAATTTATTCTGAGCATGTGTGGCACTTTGTGCGTCGGATTTGTGTACACACGATCGGAATTTAAACTACCGGATTTTGTTGTTGGAAAATTTTATATCCTGCTCCCAAACTTTGTGGGTCAAAAACTCCGACGGAAAAAGTCCGATGGAGTCCACACACGATCGGAATTTCCGACCAACACAATCCGATCGCACTTTTTCCAACGAACAATCCGACTGTGTGTACAGGGCATAACTGTTTCAACTGAATGAAACCAATGCAGCAACCATCCACACTTCAGACACACCTCATTAGAGGTGATTTATTGGTACATATCAAATATACAAAAATATTTTTTTCCTAGAGTTCAACATCAAACATTGGCATTTTTTAATAAAATACTGGTTTCATCCTCTTTTTGCGTCTTGGTTCTGTTGATCTCCTCCAGTCTTGTTCAGCCACTACCTGTCCATATGCCTACTCACCAGCATCAGCTGCACATCATTGCTCTGCTTAGTTTACCAATTGTGACAATGGTGGACCATACCTGCGCAATGTATGCCAAGGAAGGCTACTTGTAGTCTTCATCAGGAATGCATGTGAGAGGGTGACAGCACAGAAGCACAATTGAGAGACAGCTGACACCCAGAGGAAAAAGTTCCTGAACAAGGACTGTTATGAGAGGATCACCAGACATTGTTAATGAAAGCTGCAGATTTACATAGATTAAAAACAACTTTTTCAATTACATTAACATGATAAGGCTTATATAAGATTTCAGTGACTGGGTATACAGGTAAAAGCCAGTAAATTAGAATATTTTGAAAAACTTGATTTATTTCAGTAATTGCATTCAAAAGGTGTAACTTGTACATTATATTTATTCATTGCACACAGACTGATGCATTCAAATGTTTATTTCATTTAATTTTGATGATTTGAAGTGGCAACAAATGAAAATCCAAAATTCCGTGTGTCACAAAATTAGAATATTACTTAAGGCTAATACAAAAAAGGGATTTTTTAGAAATGTTGGCCAACTGAAAAGTATGAAAATGAAAAATATGAGCATGTACAATACTCAATACTTGGTTGGAGCTCCTTTTGCCTCAATTACTGCATTAATGCCGCGTGGCATGGAGTCGATGAGTTTCTGGCACTGCTCAGGTGTTATGAGAGCCCAGGTTGCTCTGATAGTGGCCTTCAACTCTTCTGCGTTGTTGGGTCTGGCATTCTGCATCTTCCTTTTCACAATACCCCACAGATTTTCTATGGGGCTAAGGTCAGGGGAGTTGGCTGGCCAATTTAGAACAGAAATACCATGGTCCGTAAACCAGGCACGGGTAGATTTTGCGCTGTGTGCAGGCGCCAAGTCCTGTTGGAACCTGAAATCTCCATCTCCATAGAGCAGGCCAGCAGCAGGAAGCATGAAGTGCTCTAAAACTTGCTGGTAGACGGCTGCGTTGACCCTGGATCTCAGGAAACAGAGTGGACCGACACCAGCAGATGACATGGCACCCCAAACCATCACTGATGGTGGAAACTTTACACTAGACTTCAGGCAACGTGGATCCTGTGCCTCTCCTGTCTTCCTCCAGACTCTGGGACCTCGATTTCCAAAGGAAATGCAAAATTTGCTTTTGTCAGAAAACATGACTTTGGACCACTCAGCAGCAGTCCAGCTCTTTTTTTCCTTAGCCCAGGTGAGACGGTTTTCGCGCTGTTTCTTGGTCAACAGTGGCTTGACACGAGGTATGCGGCAGTTGAAACCCATGTCTTTCAAGCGTCTCTTGGTGGTGGATCTTGAAGCACTGACTCCAGCAGCTGTCCACTCCTTGTGAATCTCCCCCACATTTTTGAATGGGTTTTTTTTCACAATCTTGACTAGGGCGCGGTGATCCCTATCGCTTGTACACTTTTTCTGACCACAGTTTTTCCTTCCCTTTGCCTCTCTATTAATGTGTTTGGACACAGAGCTCTGAGAACAGCCAGCCTCTTCAGCAATAACCTTTTGTGTCTTTCCCTCCTTGTGCAATGTGTCGATGGTCGCCTTTTGGACAGCTGTCAAATCTGAAGTCTTCCCCATGTTTGTGTAGGCTTCAGAACTGGACTGAGAGACCATTTAAAGCCCTTTGCAGGTGTTTTGAGTTAATCAGCTGATTAGTTTGTGGCACCAGGTGTCTTCAAAATTTAACCCTTACACAATATTCTAATTTTGTGACACACGGAATTTTGGATTTTCATTTGTTGCCACTTCAAATCATCAAAATTAAATGAAATAAACATTTGAATGCATCAGTCTGTGTGCAATGAATAAATATAATGTACAAGTTACACAGTTTGAATGCAATT
Organism: Aquarana catesbeiana; assembly: GCF_042186555.1. Taxonomy (NCBI): domain Eukaryota; kingdom Metazoa; phylum Chordata; class Amphibia; order Anura; family Ranidae; genus Aquarana; species Aquarana catesbeiana. The sequence continues at coordinate 77,397,128 of NC_133334.1, read as the reverse complement.
ACTGAAATAAATCAAGTTTTTCAAAATATTCTAATTTACTGGCTTTTACCTGTAGATCTATTTGAATTGCTTACTAGGATTCATGGCCTTGCTTTTTCTCTTGCCAGGTGAGGTGCGGCTGGTGGACTCTCACATTCAGGCACTGACTAGTGCTGGTTTGAAAGCTCGGGATATTGCTGTAATATCCCCCTACAACCTGCAGGTGAGGACACTTATTTAAGCAGAACCCTTACAAGCATCATTTTGCATCTGAACTGCCTACAAGAGCTTTAAAACAGTTTTAGAAATGAGAACACTCTGTTCTCATTTCTAAAACTGTATTTTGTTTATTAATTTAGGGATGATCATGACTCTAATAAGTCAAACATGTGTAAGAATTTAAAAAATACAAGAACTTGTGTGTGTGTGTGTGTGTGTGTGTGTGTGTGTGTGTGTGTGTCTACTTCTCTTTCTGGGCATATCACAATAAAGTAGTTGTAAAAGCAGGACATTTTTCAACCACTTCAGCCCTGGAACGATTTACCCACTTCCTGACCAGGCCATTTTTTGCGATACGGCACTGCGTCGTTTTAACTGACAATTGCGCAGTCGTGCGACGTTGTACCCAAACAAAATGGAATTCCTTTTTTCCCCAAAAATAGAGCTTTCTTTTGATGGTATTTGATCAACTCTGCGGTTTTTATTTTTTGCGCAATAAACAAAAAAAGACTGACAATTTTGAAAAAAAATATATATATATTTTCTGCTATAAAACACACCCAATAAAAAAATGTAAAAAAAATCTAATTTCTTTATCAATTTGGGCCAATTTGTATTCTACATATTTTTGGTGAAAAAAACCCCCAATAAATGTATATAGATTCGTTTGCACAAAAGTTATAGCGTTTACAATATAAGGGATAGATTCATGGCATTTTTATAATATTTTTTTTTTTTTTTTTTTTTTTTTTTTTTTTTTTAGCGGGACTGCGACATTGCGATGGACAGACCAGACACATAACTGACATTTTTGACACTTTTTGGGGAACGAATTACATTTTTACTGATCAGTGCTACATTATTACTGATCATTGCTAAAAGTATGCACTGTCATTGTACTAATGGCACTGGTAGGGAAGGGGTTAACATCAGGGATGATCAAAGGGTTAAATGTGTTCCCTCACTGTGTGTTCTAACTGTATGGGGAATGGGCTGCCTTGAACAACACACAGATCCGTCTTCCTGCATAGCAGAAAGACAGGATCTGTGTGTCATCCCCTTTCAGAACGGAGATCTGCCTTGTTTACTATGGCAGATCCCTATTCTGTCACTGCGGGGAACGATCGCCGGCGGACATCGAGTCAGCCGGACTCGCTGATTGGCTCCCCCGCTGGCCAATGGGCTCCCAGAGATCGCCGTGTACGAGCCCGACGTACACCTACGACGATTTGTGCAGCCAAGCCAACCTGCTGCAGTGTAACTGCGGCGGTTGGTTGTCAAGCTGTTAACTTATTGCTTTCTTTGCAGTAACGTAAAAAATCTGCATGCGATTTTCCCCCACAGCCCCCCTAAATACATACCTGAGCCCGATCTTAATCCAGCTATCTGCACAAGACAGGGCTCTCTAGGCTCTCTCGCTCTTCATTGGCTCAGATACAGCAGTAGGAGCAATTGGCTCCCGCTACTGTCATTCATAGAAGAAGCTGGACCGAACCCCACTCTTTGTGTCTTATGAACAGGCAGGACTTGGGAGTCAGCACACACGATTTCCCTTATAGCAAGCGGCCTGCTATGGGGGCACTCAGCGGGGGGGGGGGGGCGTCAAGGAACGCCAGCGGGGGACCAGAGAAGAGGAGGCTCTGGGATGCGCTGTGCAAAACCACTGCACAGAGCAGGCAAGTATAACATAACATGTTGTTTTAATAATAAAATGATAAAAATAAATTTAAAAACCTTTAATGTCACTTTAAACATTTATAATATGGAACTAAAATCAAAAAGGAAAGATTTACTATGTTATAAGGAACATTTAGAAATGCTGACTGTGCCTAAGCAGTATCCTGAAAAATCGATCTTTTGTCTAAAATTCCTTCTGAAAAATACACAGTGCACTTCCTGGTATGTGAATGTGCCTAGGCACTCTTGTGTCTATGGTCTCTTAACGGTGAATCTGCAATGTGAGGTCCAAGGCGCAAGTCTCAGGAGATTTGGAGTGGATGTTACTACTGTGCTGCTACACTGTTTTTACCAAGATGGCCACCTTCAAACAGTGCAGAATAAGGCATTGTAAGTATTAGGGAAAATTCAGCTACAGGGTAGGGCTGGGAGATTTTCCCCCCCAAAAAAATCTGAGATTTTTTTATAAAAAACTCGATTCACGATTCGAATCCGATTTTTTTTTTTTTTTTTTTTTTTTTTTTTTATTATATTAAAGTGCATCCAGTCTACATCACTGTATACACTGACACACTACATCACTGTATATACTGACACACTACATCACTGTATATACTGACACACTACATCACTGTATATACTGACACACTACATCACTGTATATACTGACACACTACATCACTGTATATACTGACACACTACATCACTGTATACTGACACACTACATCACTGTATATACTGACACACTACATCACCGTATACTGACACACTACATCACTGTATATACTGACACACTACATCACTGTATATACTGACACAATACATCACTGTATATACTGACACACTACATCACTGTATATACTGACACACTACATCACTGTATATACTGACACACTACATCACTGTATACTGACACACTACATCACTGTATATACTGACACACTACATCACTGTATATACTGATACACTACATCACCGTATACTGACACACTACATCACCGTATACTGACACACTACATCACCGTATACTGACACACTACATCACCGTATACTGACACACTACATCACCGTATATACTGACACACTACATCACTGTATATACTGACACACTACATCACTGTATATACTGACACACTACATCACTGTATACTGACACACTACATCACTGTATATACTGACACACTACATCACCGTATACTGACACACTACATCACTGTATATACTGACACACTACATCACTGTATATACTGACACAATACATCACTGTATATACTGACACACTACATCACTGTATATACTGACACACTACATCACTGTATATACTGACACACTACATCACTGTATACTGACACACTACATCACTGTATATACTGACACACTACATCACTGTATATACTGACACACTACATCACTGTATATACTGATACACTACATCACCGTATACTGACACACTACATCACCGTATACTGACACACTACATCACCGTATACTGACACACTACATCACCGTATATACTGACACACTACATCACTGTATATACTGACACACTACATCACTGTATATACTGACACACTACATCACTGTATATACTGACACACTACATCACTGTATATACTGACACACTACATCACTGTATATACTGACACACTACATCACTGTATATACTGACACACTACATCACCGTATATACTGACACACTACATTACCGTATACTGACACACACTACATTACCGTATACTGACACACACTACATTACCGTATACTGACACACACTACATTACCGTATACTGACACACACTACATTACCGTATACTGACACACACTACATTACCGTATACTGACACACTACATTACTCAGTGATGTAGTGTGTCAGTATTCAGTGATGTAGTGTGTCAGTATACAGTGATGAGCACATTGCTGTGTGATGCCATATGGGGGTATTTTCATATATTGAGCACAGTGCTATGTAATGATATTTAAGAAGGGTGAATATATGGAAATGGGATGTGATGGGATGTGACTTCTCTCCTCTGAGGTATTATTCTTTCTGGCAGTGATCATCACATGGCTATCAGTATCACTATCTCATGAAATACACCATACAGGCAGCTCTGACTCACCCTCCCTTCTCGCTCTCTCTCTGCAGCCCGGGAATGTCCCTGTGATCCCCCCACCCCCTCCTCCTCCTGATATCACAGCCCTCCAATACACAGCGGCGTTCCACCAACAGCCTCGCCCACTACCCCGCCTACACACCCACCCACCCATGCACAGCGTCGGGCCTCGCGGACTAGGCCGAAGCCGCGGCCTTGCCTGAAAAATCGTGCCCGCAGCTCCTCAGGCCCGGCGCGGTGCTGTTAAAAAAAAAAAAAAAAAAAAAAAATCTAAAAAAATCGATTTGAAGAAGATTTGAATCGATTTGACCTCTCAAATCGATTCAAGATTCAAATCGATTTTTTTCCCAGCCCTACTACAGGGAGAGCATAAACTATTGTTAACTAGTCCTTTGCCCTATTCTAGTCTGCCTATTTTTTGGGTACTGCTTCCAGAATTTAGTTCCTCTTTAATAAGGGAACACTTAAAATAGAAAAAGCTCTACTATTATGTTTCAATAGTAGATATCCCTCCTTTGTTTTATATGTTAGCTATGATGATGCAATGGTGGGAGTGCTTAAAAACAAAACACAGCTCCAACTAATGCAGGCCATACATGGGTCGAATTCTAAACAAATTTCCTTTTGAAAATCTGAAATGTTGTGCATTTTGTGATCCAATGATGTCACTATTGATTTCGAATTTAGACCAATGTAGCCTTTAATTTCACCTCCTGTTGCTACAGAAAATAATTTTCATGGCTGGGAATCTTCTTTTCTTTCCAGGAATTTTTCTCATACGCTTTTCTTTTTTGATCTTTTTACATTTATCGCACATTTCTCCTATCATATTATTGCAGGGTGTGTACAGAGGATAGATCAACCGCTGATTGGTTGCCAGCACCTGCCGTTTGGCTCTGGACATTAACAAAGAGAGCCCTGTGTGAGTAAACAAACACAGGGCTCTCTTCTAAAAGCAGCACATTGCTTAGTAAAAAAAAGCACACACAGTAACACATGTTGGCCACACATTTATCCCCTTGATTGCCCTAGATGTTAACCCCTTCCCTGCCAGTATCAGTACAGTGACAGTGCATATTTTTAGCACTGATCACTGTATTGGTGTCACTGGTCCCCAAAAAAAGTGTCAGGTGTTTGATTTGTCCTCCGCAATATCGCAGTCCCGCTATAAGTCGCTGATCGCCGCTATTACTAGTAAAACATTTTTTTCAATTCCATAATTATATCTCAGTTTGTAGACGCTATAACTTTTCCATAAACCAATCAATATACGCTTATTGGGATTTTTTTTAACCAAAGTTATGTAGCAAAAGAAATTTGTTGTTACGTTTCTTTATTGGATATGTTTTATAGCAGAAAGTAAAAAATATTGTTTTTGTTTTTTTTTTTTTTGTTGTTTTTTTTTTTGTTTCAAAATTGTCGTTTTTATTCTTTATTGCGCAAAAAATAAAACCCGCAGAGGTGATCAAATACCACCAAAAGAAAGCTCTATTTGTGGGGAAAAAAGACTTACATTTTATTTGGGTACAGTGTCGTACGACCACGCAATTGTCAGGTAAAATAACACAGTGCCGTATTGCAAAAAATGACTTGGTCATTGAAGGGGGATAAATCTCCCAGAGCTGAAGCGGTTAAGTTGGCCATAAAAAGCTCAAATTTCAGCTAATTCCTGGTGAACCAACCAAAATTTAAGCCGTGGGGGGCCCTGCAAGCACCACCAGACTTGACAAGTTGATTTGAAAATCATCCCAGCCCGATGGAAAATTATTGGCCAAACAGTGACTGCATCCTGCAGAGTACATGGGAGCCAAGGGAGTTCTCCAGAGTGCTCTCTGCATAAGACTGCAGTACAGAATAGGAGGAGATCCTTGTGATATGACTTATCTGAGCCCTGGATCATTCCCTAAAATGAATGGGGCCTCTTGAAGCAAGTAAAGCAGAGAACGCATTTTTTTTTAAAACACAAGGCCGTATCATCGCTTAATATATCAGCCCCTTAGTGCATGTACGGTTTATATGTGTAGTCTGAGTTCTGGTCATAGAACTGGTCTATGCTTAACTAGTTGGTGGGAAGAACATCATGTATATCGGATGAGCAAATTTAACTGCCCTTATTTATGTATACCCTAAATTAATAATGCACAAAACTATAAATACATTTAAAGTATTTTAAAATACATAGTGTCTGACTGTTATCCTGGTCCTCTAACTTAAATAAGTACAGTGTGTAGATTAGGAAGATCAGAAAAACGGTTTTGAAGCCAGATAATTAGCATGTCAGTATTTTCAGAGCGATCGGTGGGAGCCTCCATGTTTCTATTATGAAAGGTTTCCTTTCTATTTTATTTTTCTACAAATGTACATTCTTCAAGGAGGGGTCCGCTCAAAATGTAATGGTGTCAGGATCAAACACAGGTCTGTGCAGCTCTTGATTTTGGTATTCGTCAACTCCTGGCATGCCGGTGCCAGCTGCTGCGGGCTGAGCCGAGCGTTCCCAATCACCTGCCACACTGAATTAGTTGTCTGTACTGTATATTTCTGAGGAAGAGGCATGAAGAGGAGGGTGTTGCTGACATACTGAGGCAAACCTGCAGCATTTCTGTGCCGCTCGCCCTCTAGTGGGTTCTCTCACGGAATATATGGCAGTATCAGCTATGCATAGGGAAAACAGGAAATTTGTATTTCAGCCAAGCAGTATGCTTTACGCCATTTTAGGGCTGGGAGAAACATTCCTTGCCAGGACTGCAGAAAACTGTAACGAGCTGATGAGAGACGAAACTCTATCAACTCCATTCAGAACTAAAAAATATTCTGGTGGAGTACTGAGGACACATCTGGCCATGTCTGACTACCAGACATGTTATAAGTAGCTTATTTTTTTTCTGTGCATCTTTTTACTTTCAAAATATTTATTGAAAGTTTTACATAAGTAAAAGAATAATCAATAGTACCAGAGTACTCATCAATACAAATAACCACACCATAAAAGATGAGTAACACAATCCCCATCACAAAATAAAGTGAACAATCAGTCTTGCATGGCAATGATCTTTTTCCTAGTACACCAACCAGATTGGTACAGACATGTTAGAGACCACTCATCTATCAGTAGAGCTTAGAACCAACTTATTCCTGAGTAGTCCAGCACAGAAAAAAGGAAAAGCAACAAAAAAGAGAAAGGTGAAAGAAAGCGAGTAAGAATGAGGAGAAGGTCTGATGGGAGTCCAAATAGGTAAACCATACTACAAACCCCTAAAAAAATGTAATTAACGTACAAGAGAGACATGCATATAAGTTGCCCATGGCTCCCAAGTCTGTTAAAATTTTTGGACCATGTCCTTCAAAATGCTAACAATATTTTTATGTAACATAATCCAGGTGACCTTTTGCCTAGCCTATGCCAAGGATACAGTAGGCTGTTTCCAGGATTAAGCAAGAGCCATCTTAGCGCCCAGTGAAATGAAAAATAGCAAACCGTTAGATATACCGGATACTGGGGCGTTAAGAAGTGCTATGTAGGGAGTCTGGGGGACAGACTGTCCTGTCACCTTACGAATCAGCATAAAGACACCGTTCCAAAAAACACGTATCCTAGGACATTACCACCAGATATGGCACATCTTCCCTGGCATTTGGAACCCTTTGAAGCATAAGGGTGACACAGATGGGTACATTTTGGATAACGGTGTTGGGACCAGGGACCAGCAAGTGAGCACCTACAAATTTGCTTCTACCATGGCTACTTTTTGACCATAGAAAACATTTGTGCCATACCTCCAATTCCCTTTCTTTTTTCAAATCACAATCCATCATATAGGGGAAATTTGGGAGATACTTTATTCTTTATTTAAATAAAGCTGTACAGTCTGTCTAAGCTGTTTTAGTAAAAAAAAAAAAAAATTGTAAATCACAGTCACATAGTTATTTAATCATTACACGGTGGTTGTTCTGTATAGCCAACATATTTTTAACTAGTGAGAAAAATCAAGAGAAAAAAGAAAAAAAAATTTGATCTGCACTTTGCAATGAGGGGAGGGGTTGGGATTTTATATGAAGCATGCAGCCAGGGAGATAACACAGCAAAAATGTGTCTGGCGGGTACATAGTGAGTTAGAACTGTATATGTTACATAAACGCATAACTCATGACAACAAAATATCAATAAATGTTTATTTCATACAAAATATAATAACATGGTAGAATAGTAACATATTGGTTCATTATTGTAAACATCATACAAGACCAAACTCATTATTGCGTGTCTCCATAATGTAGTAATGTTAATTGATTTGGTACAATCCAGTATGGCATAATCAGTAACCAACCCCTCCCCTCTTGGCTCAGTAACTAGGGATGGTTCTACACGCCTTGTGCTTCATATAAAGTCCCAACCTTTTTGTTTTTACTTTTTTCTTGATGGGCACTTTATCTAGTGATACATACACACACTTTGACTTGTTTGTGACTAATTTGTCAATGCACACCAGGTCTCAAGAAAAATAAAAGCACACAAGTGACACTGTTTGCCCTTAAAATACAAAAATGAAGTATGATTTTTCCCTCTCTACACACAATAGGAATGTGGTCCAAGCCAATTCATCATCTGGTATGTTTTAGGACATGACAAAAACACACACAAGCATAGGAAGAACATTTTGCGTTTGTGTATTGTGGCTGTGGTAAGCTCAGCACCCAAGCTCTGCACAAGTATTGTGCTAACCACTAGGCTGCCATATGTGAGCACAGTGATAACTTCTAGGCTACCATGTTGCCATATGTGGCCACAGTGCTTATCACTAGGTTACCTTGCTGACATGTATAGGAATATATAATCTTTTGCCTTTTTTCGTTGCTCAGGTGGATTTGCTACGCCAGTGTCTACTGCACAGGTATCCTGGTCTTGAAATTAAGTCTGTGGATGGTTTTCAAGGAAGAGAGAAGGAAGCTGTTATATTGTCCTTTGTAAGATCCAATGCTAAAGGTCAGTGAACTGTACATGAACAGTCACCATTGATTAGCAGTCTCAGGCACTTCAGCTCTCACACCTTCATACCCCCTGTGGACCAGAGCAATTTTAAATTTCAGCTATGGGCCGGTTTATTCAGCAATAACTAGCTTAATAATAATAATAATAATAATAATATCATTGCTTAAAGTGGTTTTAAACTCTTGCATATACCCAGTGAAGTGACTGGCCTCAGGTGATACAAAGAGATGAAACAAATCCTCCTACATAAGTTGTACCTGTTTATCTGCAGTCTTCTCTTCTCTACAATCATTCAAAGTGCTGAATATTTAAAGCTTGTCTGAGTTCAAAAAAGGGGACAGAGAGCGGAAGGTACACACTGCAGAGCTCTGTAGACACTCCTAAATTCTTCATATTTTTTTTTCACAGGCCTCCGGTTGATAGGTGGAGGGGACTGGTTTTTAGGCACAAAATTTTGCCTAAAATGCTCTTGTTGCGTGTTTTTAGATGCTTGGTCTATGGGACCAAAAACATACGATTCTGCTTAAAGAAAAACCTTATGCACTCTTTTTGCGCAGCAAGAAGCAGTGTGGATTTTAGATGGGAATAGGGAAATATGATGGGTATATTCATGTTGAGTGCTGTTGTGCTTAAAGTGGTTGTAAGCCCTTACATATACCCAGTGAAGTGACTGGCCTCAGGTGATACACAGAGATGGCACAAATCCTCCTACATAAGTTATATCTGTCTTTCTGCAGTCCTCTCTTCTCTACATCCATTGAAAGTGCTGAATTTTAAAGCTTGTCTGAGGAGAGCTGACGTTACACTCTGCAGAGCTCAGTGTGGCGAGCTCTGAGAGCTGATTGAAGGGAAGAGACACCACCCCCCCCCCCCCCCCCCCTTCACACAGCACACAGAAACAGAGCTGAGGCTGTTAATCAGCTGGAGGTCCCTCCCCGTCACCATTTTTCTCATGATGGCAGGAAAACTTGTCAGAAGTGATTCATGCTGATAGCAGAAGAATAAGAAACATGTTGTATTTACCTGCTCTATGCAATGGTTTTGGCTTGCATTTGCTGACAATTTCTGCCTAACAATGTTGGGAATTGCTGTGCAAAGACAGCAGCTGGGGTTAAAAAAAAAAGACTTTCCAAAACAGTCTAAAACATTATAAAATGTATTATCTTAAAGTGGCTGTAAACCTCAGACATGAACTATGGACAAAGCATATCCCTCTATAGTGTGTACTTTTCTCAATCCAGAGCACTAATTGTAATTTTTGTCTGCTGTTTCATTCTAAGAAAAAAATGAATCCTTACAATCACTTTAAGTACTTCTACTATGAAGGGATTAAATGAGAAGTACAGTCAAAGCTTATTTTGCTGTACTTCTCCTGTGGGTCACGGGAATGCAGTTTGTTCTGCACTTCTGTGACCCGGTTTCAGAAGGTCGGGATCCACTCACATGCCAGGTCGCGCACCCAGCTCAGCCTCTCAGTGGGCCGCTGAGGGCCTGAACTGGCTGCTCCCGCCTTCCCCACAGCCCAGCGGGCAGAGCTCACAGTGGTGACTGACTGGCAGGAGAAGCACTGCCAAAGCTTGTTTGGCTTGACTTTGCCTGTGGATCACAGTAGTGCAGTTCGTTTTGCACTCTTGAGACCCATTTTTTCTGTGACTGACAGTCACCAGCTCTCTGCTCAGGGAGCTCTGAGAACCGAGCAATCAGCGGTGTTTGATCACTCGTTTCTCATCCTTCGAGCCGGCGGGGGACGGTTGCAACATCGGACCAATGCTGCATTCACCTAGGTAAGTATGATTTTAAAATAAAAATAAAATCCCATACTTCTCTTTTAAACAATATAAAAGCCCCTTTCCTGTTAATGCAGTACAGGACATGGGCTTCTTTAATCCTAACAACTGGGTTTTATGCTGTTGTCTTCAAGTGATGGGACACTGAAAAAAGCTGCTGAAATCTACCTATTTAACCCCCTCACACTCCCAGCTAGCCTAAGTTTATTGCTACTCTCCTTAAGTGATGGACCCTTTATGCTAAGAGAAGCTTACCTTCTCACTAGCATATTTTTACCTTCTTTCCTTTTCAGTCTACTTAATCTTGGCTACACCATAGTTATTTCGGCAGCTTTCGGATTAACTGACTCCTTGGCTGCACATTGGGAAGCTGTACCTGGAATCCACCCCACTGATAATGTGGTGGGGGGGGGGGGGGGCTGTGATGTTGCTTCTGCACTGAATCCTGCTGCCCATGTCATGCAGTGTAGGTGTAGCTTCAGGTTAATGTACAGGTCCAGAGTCCACAGTCTTCCTGGTGCAGAGGTTAGACTCTAAAGAGCCTTTTGGGAGTATGCCCATCCAGAATGGCAAAGCCATAATGGGGTTAAACCCCAATGCTCCTGCATCTGATGGGTAAGTGCATGGGTAGAAGCTCTGTAAACATTCACCCATGGTGCTCGTCTGTATTTTCTCTTACTTTTGTGGTTTATTTTTGTTTTTTTTTCTATTGTTTGGCCACTGTTCCATCATGGCAAGTGGTTAGGCATCTTTCGTCCAGAATGATGTGGTTTAGGAGGGCCTATTTCTTATGGTTCTCAGCTTGTTCCCATGGATGCAAAAGTTTTGCTTGGAGAATTCAAAGTGCAGCCATGCCTTTCTTCTTTCAGGGAATTTTCTGCCCCCCAATAGACATCAAGATATCAAGGGTGTCTACTGTCACATCCCCATTTTTCCACAGCAACAACGTTTTCTAGGTTTGTGTTTAATAAGCAAAACTTCCAAGTTGTCACCCTCCCATTTGGTCTGTCAATGGACTCTCAAGGTTTCACCAAGGTTCTTGCCCTGGTATTGGCTCCGCTCTGCACTTGGAGGAATTCATGTTGTGGGGGACAATCTGCTGCTGAAGAAACAGTCTTCCCTGTCCCTGAGGGACCACATCTGACAGACCATAGAAATTCTGCAGGGTTACCACTAAATACTCAGTCTGAGGTAGTCTTCGCTGCACCCAACTCACAAACTGAAGTATCTGGGCTTGTATCTAGACATCCAGGATATTCGTGCTGCGGGACAAACTTCTTCTCACTGGGATCAGAAGACAAACTTGAATTATGCCTGCGTGACAGTTCTGGGCCTCATGATTGCCTCCTTGCAGGTGGTTTCATTCTAGACTGTTGCAATGCAAGATTCTGGCTGCATGGGACAAACTCTATCATTGGACCATTCCATATGTTTAAATCCTAGAGCCAAGTTCTTCATCGCATGGTGAACATAACCCAGTGCTGGAGTTAGGAAGATCTTTTCCCCTCATTTGTGGTAAATTGTCACAAAGAATACTAGCCTGTCATCCTGTATGTCCAGGATATGTCCTGTATATAAGTTTGACTTCCCACCAAGATTCTGGAAATTTTCCCTTCAACACTAGACTCCTTCCTCTTCTGAGAGGACACCTACTAAGAATCCAGGCAGACAATGCAACGGCTGTGGCCAATAAAAGACATCAAGGGGGCACAAGTAGTCACACCACTCAAATGGAAGCGGACTTAATCCTCTCATGAGAGGCACATTCTGGCTCTTTCTATCATTCACATCCTAGGCCTAGAAAACTGTCAAGTAGACTTTCTCGGTTCTCAATGTCTAGACTGTCTAATTTGTTTTGACCCCTCCAGATTCTTCATCTTCTTTGCAGAAAGGAAATGAGGTCCCGGTGATTGTCATCATGCCAAATTTGGGGAGGAGCTGGTACTCCAACGTTTTCAGACTTTTGGTGAACACCCTGTGGGCATTTCCAGGTTTCCTGTCCCAAGGGCCAGTGTTCATCCTGCTTCTCGATTGCTCGTTGATAGCATGACCTTTGAAGCCACAGTCTTGAGGGATAGAGGTATTTCATATTGTGTCACCCCTACCCTTTTAAAGGCTAGGAAGTTGACTTCTCACAAGGTCTATCATCATGCTTGGAGGTCTTACTACTTTTAGTAAAAAGCATGGAATTCTAGTTTTGTGTACCATCAAGGGACAAATTTCAGCCTGTCATTCTGTTTCAGAGACCTCTGGCTTCTAACTTTCTAGTAGAGGCCAGTGCCTTGTTTACCCTTGGATTGTTAGTCTGGTCTGGTTAGGGGTTTTCTAGTATCAAACCTTTCACGCAAGGTCTCCTTTTCTGGTTGTTCTCACATCTGCAAGGAGAGTTTCTAAATAGGTAGCATTTTTTTTTTGTCAGTAACCTTTCTTGGTGTTACACAGGAACAAAGTTATTTTGAGGTCCAAGGCTTATTTTCTCTCCAAAGTGGGTCTGCCTTCCACACAAGGGTCTCTGCATCTCATTCCACCATTGCTAGGTGAATCAGACAAGTTATTGTTAAGTCCTGTGGTCTGAAATGTAGGGTGCCTCCGTTCCCTGTTTCCCAGAAAAAGCGGGATGGCCAAATCTGTAGCTGTACAATAGAGACTGGACCTAAACTAAGACCAATTAAAATACATTTATTAGTAACACAGCAAAACTATCCAACACCACAAACAGAATAAAAGCAATAGTGAAGCACACATGACAAGTAAAAGCTAACCAGTTAAAGCAGTTGTAAAGGCTTATAACAAACATGCTATACACACCTGCTCTGTGCAACCGTTTTGCACAGAATGGACATGTTCCCCAGCTGGTGCTCTTGGCTCCTCCTCTTCTTTGTGTGCCCTCATAGCAAGCAGCTTGCCATGGGGGCACAGCTGCGGGCGCTCAATATTGCGCCTCACTGTGTGCTTCTATTGATACACACACACAACACAGCTCAGCCCCGTCCCCCGCTCTCTGCTCACAGGATTTGATTGACAGCACTAGGAGCAAAATGCTGCTGCTGCCTGAGTGACTCAGGTAAGTATACAAGAGGGTGAGGGGGTAATACAAATATTGGGACTTTTTTTTTACTTTAATGCAAGGAATGCATTAAAGTTTAAAAATGTCTGGCCTTTAGAACCACTTTAAATATGATATACTATATACAAACAAGTGGAGAGATCAGGTAAGGCAGGGTCAGACAGGAGGTAAAGGAAGAAACAGCGGGTGAGACAGGGCAGGAAGGGGGCTAGAGCGGGGATCAGGTATGAGGGGTATAGGCAGTGGAATCAGGGTAAAGGGTACAAAACAGCAAGGATCAGGGTAACACGTACAGAAGCTGGATCAGAATGCTTGGCACACATGCAAAACTACTGAGGCATTGTGGAAAGCTACAAGAGGGGCAATAAACTCTCCCAGCAAGCGTCAGGTGGGGACTAATTGCTGGAATCTGCTGGTTACTGGAAGACACCTGCTGGTGGACACTGGAACTACATCCTTCACA